>NC_090651.1:89453831-90065498 GCF_040937935.1 Hyperolius riggenbachi
GATGCCTAAACTGCCATTCCCCATCCAAATTTTGCCGCCTTTTTAAGAATTCAACAAACTGCGCCTGGGGCAAGAGACCCGTCTGCCCCCTCCCTAGATCCGTCCCTGTGCTTAGTCACCTATACTGCGCAGAAGTATCCAGGTAAACATAGGTGTCCTAACTCTGGCCCTGTAACATGCATAGTGCAGACATGCAAACACATTCATTGCATCAAACCTATCAATGGATTAGGAGCACACATCCTGACGTCCTCTCCTGGGACAGATAGTGCATCTTACCAATCGCACAAGGGGAAGGAGGGAGTGCACTGAATTAGACCCTAGCCACAGGGGTCAGTAACAAGAACAAAATACATATATATGAGTGCGAAGGGTTAATAGATTTTTGCTGTTTTCTAGCCACACCCCCTTCAGCACCTCCCTTTCCTTAACTTATTTAATGTCCTAACTAGATGCGATGTGCCTGGATATATGTATTTTGTTCTTGTTACTGACCCCTGTGGCTAGGGTCTAATTCGGTGCACTCCCTCCTTCCCCTGTAGGTGTTTGTCAGCATGCACACAGCTTATGCTGGTGTATGTGCATGGTGCACATGGATACATTACGTTAGCTCCCTTGTGCGATTGGTAAGATGCACTGTCTGTCCCAGGAGAGGACGTCAGGATGTGTGCTCCTAATCCATTGATAGGTTTGATGCAATGAATGTGTTTGCATATCTGCACTATGCATGTTACAGGGCCAGAGTTAGGACACCTATGTTTACCTGGGTACTTCTGCACAGTATAGGTGACTAAGCATAAGAATGCATTCTTCTGTGAACTAAATCCCGGCTTTTAACTTAGCTGTAGGGATAACAGTTGTGCCTGGATGAGTGAATCTGTGAATGCATTTGTTTGAACATTTGCATGTGAGAGTGCGAAGGGTTAATAGATTTTTGCTGTTTTCTAGCCACACCCCCTTCAGCACCTCCCTTTCCTTAACTTATTTAATGTCCTAACTAGATGCGATGTGCCTGGATATATGTATTTTGTTTTGGAAAGTGGAATGGTCGCCGTGAGCCAGTTGAATGGTCCCCAAGGTCTCCCGATCTGACCCCCTTAGACTTTTATCTTTGGGGGTCATCTGAAGGCAATTGTCTATGCTGTGAAGATATGAGATGTGCAGCACCTAAAACTACGGATAATGGAAGCCTGTGCTAGCATTTGTGCTAGCATACTGGACGTCTGTGCTAGCATGTGGGCAGCACATTGAACACATTTTATAAGTGGTCAGAAACTTGTAAATAACTCATGAAAGAATAAAGTTACGTTAAAACCAAGCACACCATTGTTTTTCTTCTGAAATTCCCAATAAGTTTGATGTGTCACATGACCCTCTTTCTATTAAAAAAAATGCATTCAAAATGGCCAACTTCAAAATGACTGCCATGGTCACCACCCATCTTGAAAAGTTTCCCCCCTCACATATATTAATGTGCCACAAACAGGAAGTTAAAATCACCAACCAATCCCATTTTATTAAGGTGTATCCATATAAACGGCCAACCCTGTATAATGGGCTCAATGCACTAAGGGCAGTTCGGTGAAATAATTTAGGTTGGTAAAATGCAGCATTTGGTATTTTACACCTTTTTTTCCCAAATTCATGTGATAGAAGTTCCGTAATTTACCAAACAAACATGCTTCAGTTCACTAAGCCCTGCGCGGTAAGTCTCCCTTACCAGCTGTGAAGCAGGTCAGGCAGCAAGCTTTAACTCTGTGTACATGAGTCTGGGTTTTATGCCCAGTGCATCCTCAACATCCTTTTAGATGTGCTGCAGCCACCAGGGGGAGCTCTTCTGTATAAGCACATACAGATATTCACATCTAAAGGAGTGCAGAAAAATGTCTTCTTCTGCTGCTCTGCTGGACTGAAGTCCTGCCTTCCAGGGTATCGGACCAAATCAGGTGAGAAGCAGGGCTCTATGGCCCTCCCTATTGGCTGCCAGGCTCTCGCTATTGACTGTCTGATTAATCTGTCAATATGTTACCGCATAGAGAGTGTGCATTATGGGCTGGTCAGAGCTGGAGGTAAATACCGAAACACTTTCTCTTGATTTACCGAATGCCTTAATCTTTGTGAATTGCAATTTCTTGACATTTCTTCAGGTATTTACTGCACAAGTTGGTACCTAACAGTCGGTAATTTTGCTTATCGGTGCGGTAAAAGGTTTAGTGAATTGGCATTTGGCAATGTGATTGGTAAAATAAGCTGTTTTCTGCATTACCAAATGACGTAATGCTTAAAGTGGACCAAAACCAAAAAATTTTTTTAATTTAAAATATTTAGTTGCACCGCTCTGACACATACAAAGATAAATAAACACTCCATCAAGCCTATGAGCATTTCAGTGCATGCTTTTCACCCTTCTCTTTTCATAACTAGGGTTATACAGGTGGCAGCCATTAGCAATCCCTCCTTTGCTGGACACCAGCTACTCCACCAGTTTGCTGGATTCTGTCCCGGCAGTATGAAAGGAAGGGAGGGGTTCCTCCAATAAATGTAAAATATTTTATATTTGTCTGCATGCAGCTGAAAAAAGGCTGCTATTTATTATTATAATTTAGAAAATAGATTTTATTTCTAAAGTGTTGTATTTTTAATTTGGGTCCACTTTAAGGAATTGAGGCCAATATGTCTGTCTGACTCACTACTAAGCCAAAGCAAGGCAGTGACAAAAAACAAAGAGAGAGAATCTCTTCATCAGTCTCCACAGAGGGAAATGCAGGGCCACATTTTTACAAAGGGACAATAGAGTGTCGGGGGGAGGGGGGGGGGCATATAACATTATACCCAGGAGACATACTTTTCACATGGTATACACAATAACCTCCCAATTTGCTGAGAACATAATGTCATGTGAAATGATGGAGAAGGACCTGTCAGATCAGATGCTGTATGTGATCTTCACCTTATTTGTTGGGAACATAATGCTATATTAAGAAACGTGTTGAACTTTTCACACGGCGCACGGTAGCTCTAATTTGTAGATAACATGTCATGTGGCGGAGAGGAGATGGTTCTTTCACATGATGCATGTTATTCCCACCTAATTTGTTGAGAACATAACATTAAATTGAGAAATAAAGCGGGAACGTTCATGTGGTGTACAGTGTCATCACCTCATTAGTTGGGAACACAATGTTATGTCTTCATTACTAAATATCACATCATGCGTCCAACAAATAAGGTGGAGATTCTACACATCGGTTCATAGACCCATATGACGTTCCTCAGTACAGGTTATCATCTTGTGGCCTCAATTCACTTAAGGCAGTTCAGTAAAATTCTTTAGGTCGAAAAAATAAAGCATTCGGTATCTTACACTTTTTTTTTCAAATTCATTAAGATTTCCTCCCATGCGGTAGAAGTTCAGTAATTTACTGAACAAATATGCTTAAATTCACTAAGCCTTTCTCGGTAGTCTCACTTACCAGCTGTGGAGCAGGTCAGCGGTGACGCAGGGAGCTGGGTGCAGGGATGAGCAGAAACTACGTCAGTGCAAATTTATGCATCGTAGTTCACATCTATGCATCGTAGTTCGTAGGCGAAGTTTCAAAACTACGCTTACGAATTTACGCATAGCGAAGTACCGTTACTCGTAGTTTACGGATGCTACACGTAGTTAACATGTGTATTGCGAAGTGAACTACAAATGAGTTCGGCAAAGCGTAATTGCGTAAAACTATGTGTAGTTCCAGCGTAGCGAAGTTGGCTGACTACGACCATCCCTGGCTGGGTGTATGAGTCTGGGTTTTCTGTCCAGTGCATCTCTGACATCCCTTTAGATCAGTGGTCCTCAAAATAAGGCCCGCAGGCCGAATGCGGCCCCCCAATCCTTTTTCACTGGCCTCGAAACACAAAATGTATAACTTATAGATATGGCCCACTGCACCTTTAAATATTGGCAGCCTGCATATAGAATAGCAGTGCTGGCACCACACATCAACATACCATAGAAGCCAGCGAGCAGTAATTCGCTGCCTTCCAATCCAATTCTGCATCAAGTAAGACTGCTGTCAAACTGGATGGCAGGTTGTCACCTGGGTATGCTTCACTGTATGGTGCACAAAGACGTTCTTCGGGCACCGCATGACTGAATGGCGAGTGCTGTTGGGAGTTCCCCTCCCGGCATGATTGGGGGGAATCAATACCTAGATTTAATTAAATGTTTTTTTAACATCCGTTAATGTATTTTCCGGCACCCCCAGCAGTTTAAAGTATGTTGACCAGGCTCTTGACCAAAAAAGTTTGTAGACCCATGGTTTAGATGTTCTACTGCCACCAAGGGGAGCTCTTCTGTATAACAGTATACAGATTTTCATGGAGAGAGCATGGAGAGAGTGAGTTATCGGCTGGCAACAGCTGGAGAAAAATATCGAACACTTTGCCCGGTTTACCGAAAGCCTAAATCTTTGTAAATTGCAGTTTCTTGAGGTTTTTAAAGCGCAAGTCGGTAATTTACCCCTCTAGTTGGTAATCCTAATTTTCTTTGCGATAATAGGTTTAGTGAATTGGAATTTGAGAAAGTATTCTGTAAAATCAGCTCTTTTCAGCATTACCGAATGCATTACCGCTTAGTGAATTGATGCCATAATGGGTCTGTTTTCCTTCCTCTATATAACCTTGTGTTCCTAACAAACTACGCAGGGATACTGCCTGCATTCCTCCATATCATGTTATGATCACTTTCTTAGGTAAGTATGTGATTTTGTACCTGAGCTTCGACTCTGGTTCACTCCAAAGTGAATACACGTTAAATTTAAGTCGTCCGCAGGGATTGTGACTCAATCCCTTGAGCCACAGTTCAGAGCCCAATGTTGTATAGATGGGTCACTAGCCTGCAATGTAGTGATGCATTCTGTTGCTATGGAGGCAGTCTTATCTCTTACTAACGCATTGAGGGAGTTTGGTCACGCGCCCTTGATGTACACACACTAGATTCTCAGCAGAGGTGAACCTAACTGGTCGCCTCAGCCAAGAACATGCATGAGTACAAGCCTTAAGGTTACTTTCACACATCGAACCACGCTATTTATTTTTTACACTCTATGGTAGACAACACAGACAGGGAAATTTCCCTAGCTCCGCTCCCCACTCAGTGACATGCTTCTTGCTGGACAGGAAGTATGTTACTGGGGTTTTGGTGATCACTACACCACTACCGCAACAATCTATAATAGATCATTGCAGTGCCATTGACTCTAATGCAATTGTGCACTGAGCAGTAATGCTCATACTGCTCGGTATCATACTGCAGAGTCTGTGTCGCTCTATATATATCTATTCAGCAGAGTGAGCAGGGCAGAGTGAAGACATGCAGAGCTCCAGCCGGCAATGATTACATTTACAGATGGCCAGAGATAAGCAAGAGTCTACTGCTCTCTGCAGTGGAAATAAACGATTTTACGCACAGGGAAGGCTTGGGAATGCTTTTAAATATTCTTTTATGTAGTTAATTAAATTTTAGTTTTGGGAGTATAATCCCAATTGAAGCAGTAACAGTCTGTTTTGAACAGTTCATACACTCCTTCATCAGCTAACAAAAAAAAATTTGGTAGTAACAAAAAAAAAAAAAAAAACATTCTAGGGAGCCCTCTCACCAGCCACGTTCTGCAACATAGACTTTCCTAGCTGCAAAGTACAATCTTTTCAGTCACTTCAGTGTGTACCTCGCCATTTTATAGATTGAACAGTATGATGATGCCAAGAAGGAGAAGCAGCCCAGCCCATGGAGCTTGTTGTCAACGCCTTCAGTTTTTAAAAATAATATAAGAGTAAATTTAATGACATATACTGTAGGTATTTCAGGATATTCATTGTATCTTATTTATCCTAGTTTCAGCATCATGAACACTTCTTATATCTATATATTGCTGTATATTGGTATGTATCACCTCCCAGTGATGTTTGGCCTAGGCTATGATGTCCTGCAGCCTTCTCCCCCACAGCACTCTGAGAGATCATGTGATGCTTCTGCTCACTTCATAGGATATATTATTCTACTGTTATTCACCTTGCCAGTGGTAATAATGCCAGCATCTCTGTTAAATTTAATTACAAAATTTCAATCAGATTTTACAATGAGCAAACAATGACTAAATTGCTCTAAAATAATATTGTAAAAATATTCATTGACTGGGTGGGTTGCAATATATACTGTACTATATGTGTAAGTGTTCCTACCAGTGCATGTGCCCCCAATGACAACATTTATTGGGAGAGGGAATCAGGAATCACTTACCAGAGGTTGTTTTCCCTTTTCCCCATTCTATTCAAAATCAAAATGCAAAGTTTGGCTGGAGTTACACTTTAAAGTGTACCTGAGCCAAATTTGGGGTCAAAAAGGAAATACTTACCTAAGAAGAGGAAAGCATCTGGATCCTACAGAGGATTCTGGGTCCTCCTCTCTTCTGTCATCGCTCACCGGGACCCTGCTTAACATTGGGGTCACGCTCCTTTTCTGGCACAAGCACGGACGTGCTGAACATGAATGAGCACGGCCGAACCTGTGCAGTAACACAGAGCCCATGGCTCCGGCTTACTGCACAGTCATAGCTGTACTTGTGCAGGTGCAATACACCCACACTCGTGCTTAAAGAAGTGCACAGCCCCGATCAGATTTCCGAGCCCTTGTTTGAGATCTTTGGGGAGTCCGCAAGCAACAACGGAGGACCAGAGGATACTATGGGACTCCTCAACATGATCCAGAGGTTTCCCTCTCCTTCATTAAGTATTTCCTTTTTGACCCAAGCTTCAGCTCAGGTACACTTTAAGAAAAACATGACCCTAGATAGCCTCAAGCTTCTCATATAATCTTAAAATGGATTGTGAGAGGTAAATAAAAAATATTAACTTGTATTCCTGTGATGTAGTTAGAAGCCTGCAGAATACTGTTTGCTTCACTCCTCGAGACATCTGCTGTATCATTTTATTAACTTATTCCCTGTAAAAAAAAAACCTCGATGATAAAAGCCGTCAGTAACAGCGAGAGCGGAGCTGTCTGCCAACCCCCTGCCTCCCTTCTCTCTCTCCTGCTTGGCTTGTTTGCTGATGGTTGGGGCTCAGTGATCCTCTGACTCTTCTCTCCATGAGACCTCGGCATAGCAGGTCATGCACTAATTGTCCGGGCTTTTTTCTTCACCCGTCTCATTTCCCCACCTGACTGCACAATCAATTCCAGCTTCCAACCAAATCCATCCCTCCGCCCAGCCCGACGTTCCGGCTTCACATATTTATCATGCACCATACAGTGCTTTGACTCGCTAATATTTCACTCGATCAGCACTTTAATGCTTAATAGGTCACTCCATCCAAACATTAATTATGAAGGCAGCTGGAGGGTTGGATGCAACAGGGGCTCTTTAAAGGACCAACAGGCTTAAGATTTGTTTTTCGCGCTGTATTCTAGCAAAGTAAAAAATGACAAAACCATTATTAACCATGATTATTATTTATTTATACGAGGTATTCGTCTGTCTGTAGTCAGAAACGAATAAAGTTGTTTATACCTGCTTTATGCCTTTAGTAATTGAGTTGCTCTGATTAAACACACTCAAGTGCAGCTTCTGGAAAACCTAATGGGAAAGTAAATACCAACTCTTCATGGAATTTTTTAAAAATGTTTTCAACATTCAGAGATTTTATATTAATAGATACAATTGGCAAAGGCTATAGAGAAATACACAAATTAGATTTTCATAGAACAGGCTTTCTCAACCAAGGTTCCTTGAGGACTCTGCAGGGGTTCCTTGGCATTTTCTCCCATCGTTGGGGAAATATAATAGAGCACATTATAATAGGTGGTACTGTAAAAATAATCACTAAATTGGGGGTCAGAATAATAATAAGCACAGTATAATGAGTGGCAGTGTAATAGGAGTTAGTGAAATAAACAGTTAAACAGTCTCACCTACTTTTAGCCTCAATTCACTAAGATCATGCTGGAGATAATAAGGCAAAATAAAACTTACCACCACACAATGAGATAGTTATCTTATCTCTTCATTCCTTAAGTTACCTCCTCTGTAGTTAAGTTACCTCCTCTGTAGTTATTTTCACACGCAATTAATTAACAGCCTGTCTTTAACTTTAGAATTCTGGAGTTATTTTAAGGATTGAAGAGTTAACTTAAAGACAGAAGAGTTAACTTCAGGTTTGCCTGAGGTAAAATGTTTCCTGGATTCTACATGCCTCATCACCATGGTGATAACTATACAAACGTTATTAAGTGAATTGAGGCCTATGCCTCCAGAAAAATAAGTGTAGGGGTTCCTCGAGATTAAAAAATTGTTTGCAGGGGTTCCTTGAGATCCAAAAGTTATTTGCAGGGTTCCTCCAGGGTAAAAATGACGGACCATGGCTAGAGCCAAATGAACTTAGCACCAGTGTAATTCACAGACAGTGGACATATGTAGGCACCCCAGCCCCCAGTATAGCCGCAGCTCTACAGAGAGGGAGGAGGGGAGAAATTTAAGGAGTGAGGCCCGCGGTCTGCAGCATGTAGCCCGGGCCATGCAAGGTTTGCCCAGCCCTTACCTATGACCTCATCTATTAGGGGGCGGGGCTATGGACAGAAGCCAGACATCGGGACACCTGATAAGAATAATAAAGTTTATTTAAAAACAAAAATCAAAAAATGCTAATTGGAAGCGATGTACAGTTTACTGTACAGCCCTTACAAATCAGAGCGAAATGTGAGCACAAATCAGAGCGAAATGCGAGTCCTAGAAATCGCTGCACACAGCACTGCCGCAATTTAAAAGCACTGCAGCAATTCCTAGTGGGTTTCAGACCTAAAGTGCACTTCAGCAATATGGGGACAGCACAGGGAACTGCAGGGGATAACAGTTAGCAGAAGATAGACGTGTGAGGGGGTTCTTAGTGCAAAGATTGCCATATAGTCTCTGATACTGTAACAATATCTCTGTCTACATGATAAATATTTTATAAACAAGCACAGGAAAGTTGAAGTACATATTACGATGCCACCCATTAACCATGTGAAGTCAATAGTGAAAATATCAGTAATGTAATACTACCAATATTTTCCTTTTGACTTACCCAGTCCCCTATTTTAACACTTACCCTCCTAATGCCTAACACTAATACCCCCCCCCCCCCCCGTGCCTAACACTAACCACCCTCCTAGTGCCTAATACTAATCCTCCCACTCCTGATGCCTACCACTAACCACTTTTCTAATACCTAGCACTAACCCCTAGAGTCCAATGTGTCAAACTAGTGACTGAAATACTAGCTGTTCAGCTACTAATAGCTGATTGGCTAATTTTAACTCTTAAGTGGTGGCGGAAGTACTAGCTAATTGGCTACTAATAGCCGATTGGCTGAACGATAAAGCTTTTGTATTTTTATAGTTCATTGAGTGGCGGTTTGCTTTAAAGAGAACCCGAGGTGGGGTTCGGACAATGCTATCTGCACACAGAGGCTGGGTCTGCTTATATTGCCCAGGCTCTGTTGCTATGTAGTATCCCCCCAGGTCCCCCCTGCGCTCTGCTATGCCCCCATAAATCACAGCCATGCTGTCGACACGCAGCGTGTCGCAGCAGGCTGTGTTTACCTATTAGTGTCACTCTCACACCCCCGCCTCCTGCATAGCTCTGGTCCCCGCCCGCGTCCCTTCCGCTGATTGGAGGGAAGGGACGCGGGCAGGGACCGGAGCTATGGAGGAGGCGGGGGGAGCGGCGAGAGTGACAGCTGCAGATGTAAACACAGCCCGCTGCGTGTCAACAGCGTGGCTGTGATTTATGGGGCATAGCAGAGCGTAGGGGGAACTTAGGGGGGATTGAGATAGCAACAGAGGCTGGGCAGTATGGGCAGACCCAGCCTCTGTGTGCAGTTGTCAGAACCCCGCCTTGGTTTCTCTTTAAGGTTTTTTTTTTGCAGATTTAGTTGTGTGCAAACCAGCTTTCCCTCTAGTTATTATAGGGTTGAACTAATTTTAAAATGCACCTGTGCACGGGATTATTAGGGGTTTTTTTGTATGGAAGAAGAGAGCTTGTATAATGTGTGGTTATGTTTTATCTATATGAAAGTAACTGCTGACAAATTTAGTCTTGTAGGTTGGTACTCGCCTTAAATTTCTCTACTTACCAGCTTGTAAAGTGCAGAATTTATGCGTTTATACTATTGAATTTTGGGTATCGAACGAATTTTCAAATATTTACCTCCCTAAAACAGAAGAATGTAAAAGCTGGCTAACTTCTTGAAACTTGCATTTTAGAGTTTTTGAAAGCTCTTCTCTTCGAGTTCGTGTGAACTTCTGCAGACCAGTAAATCAATGGGAATGACATATATAGTTACTTTAGATTTATTATAAAGAAAGAGGAGAACTGACAAACTTGTTACCCAAAACTGCAGGCAGATAACAATAATAAATGGGTCCCTCTTGTGTAATATATCATCCATCCTACTATAGTCTTAGTAAATGATACAGCGCATTCTTGTGCGTTTTGCATTGTAGGACAAATATGGTCCCATCAGAATGTAATACAACTTTAAAGTAAACCTTCCATTTTACTTACCTGCACATGCTCCTGCGCATGTGCTGCCCAGTCTGTGCATGAGCAGTACCCCGCTACTGGCGATATTTTAGTGGAACACAGAAGAGTGGACCAGGAGGAAACCAAAGGATTTGTTTCATTATGAAGAGGGCAGAGTCACTTCCATCACCCCCCTTCCACCAACGGATGGCACTGGAATGCTGACACCATCCCCTGGGTTACCATCACATGTCATATCATGTGATCGGAAGTCCGCAGAGGATGCCAGTGGCGTGTCTGATTGTGCTACCCTAGAGCTGCCTTCTGGTCTAACATACATGCTCAGTGGAAAATTGAAACATATTACCCCAAATATCTCCACAGCCACGCAGAGCTAGGACAAGGTCTTCCAGCACCCAAGGCTGAGACACCAAAGTGTGCCCTACCATCCCTCCCACCCCAGCCGTCACACACTTATTTCTATTAATCTAAGAGGCGCTGTAGGGCCCCCATTACCTTAATCTCCAGTTATCTGGCTTGCAGTCACTGCCATGCATCTCCTTTTCTTATTTCTCTCTGCTTCAAACACAATAGGGAATGATAGCTGAGTGAGTTGTGTGCCCCCTCCTACACTGCGTCCTAAGGCTGGAGCCGCTCTCGCCTATGCCTCGGCCCAGCTCTGCAGCCACACCTCCTACACTCCAAAACTTTTGAAGGTATGGAGAGGACCTCCCCCAGAACTACCTCTGTGCCAAATTGCAGTGCCCAAAACCCACTGGTTCCTGAGATAGAGTAAACAAATCTATCTCAGGAACCAGTGGGACTGGGGTGTTGCAATTTGGCACAGAGACAGTTCGGGGGTACCCTCCATATCCTCAAAGTTTGTGAAGTGTGTAGGCGTGGCTGTGGAGATATTACCTTCAAAATAAAAGAATAGGAAATCTCGCAGCACAGGATTGTACTGCACATGCGGGGCAGTGTAAGTTTTAGGGCAGCACAAAATCGGACACAGCTCCGGGAGTGCAACGCCACCGATAGATGAAGAGGAAAAGTCTATCCAGCAGCCCGGAACATGTAAATATAAAGACGCTCCCTACACCGCTATGCAATGCTGCATTAGGCAGCTGAACAGTATATGCTGTTTGAAGACGCCCTGGCATGCATTATTTATCTCGAGATAATGCGTGCAGGGCTGCTAATAGGTTAAGCCATGCACAGCAGCTTAAAAACTGAAAAAAAACCAGCATGAAATTATTTGTGTATGACTGACAAACAGTGGTGCTCAGCAGAGCTCGAATATTCGAGTAGCTCGAATATTCGAGCTCTTTTTTCAGCTATTCGAGCTCGAAATGGGCTATTCAGCAGCTACTCGAATGGGCTATTCGAGTGAACTCGAATAGCCCATTCACTATTCGAGCTATTCGAGTTAACAGCGCTATTCGAGCTCAAATACCGAGCTCGAATAGGGTCATAGCCCAGATTGATATCCTTAGAGCCAATCAGAGGGCTCCCTGGCCCTCTGATGGCAGCCAATCACAGAGGGGGACCCTGGCCAGCCCCTACCCTATAAATAGCGGCCGCCATGTTCCGTTTTTCCGTCCTTGCCTGACTTTGTACAGAGAGAGATCTGCTCCTTTGTGCTTTGGCTTAGCAAGAGCTTTATTGTGGTCAACTACCTAGCGTTTTTGCTCACATACACCTCCTATACACACCTATATTGTTGTTAGTTAGATAGACATTGTATTTTAGTTAGTAGCTTGTGTGTTACATAGAGACAGACACAGCTGCTGCAGGCAAGCTTACACTGCTTTAGGCCTCAGGGCCTTGCCTGTGTGGGCAGCTGTCCTCCTGTGACTGTCCTCTGTTAGTTTATTATACCAGTGTTTCTGCTGTCCTACCTTTACTACTGAGTGATTGTATTTTGTAGTAACTGTACTAGGACACTCACTGTCACTGTTTGTTCATAGCTCCTGCGTGTGTGCGTGCACTGTCTGTACAGTACACACACTTTATTTCCTTCTGATTACTATTGATTATTGTAATTTCTAGTTGTACTTACTAACTACTTACTACTAGGGAAACTCAGTCACTGTTCATAGGCTAGCTCCTGCGTGTGTGTGTGCGTGCACTCAGTACACACACTCTATTTCCTTCTGATTACTATTGACTATTGCAAACAAGTGGTTTGACCCAGCACTCTCAATGGAGACAAGCGTGCTATAGCTGATCAGAACTTGTTGCTCATCAAGTTCAAAAATAGCAAAAAAAGAGATATCAGCAGCACCGCTACAGTGAAAAAGTTAGCTCTTTTATTAGTGCAGTAAAATCATGTGGCAAAGATAGAGCTGGAGGCAACTACAGCCCGCTGTTTCGAAGTGACATGCTTCTTCTTCAAGTTGCAAGGCAATTTTTGGAATAATTTATGGGATGCATCTAGTATTTAAATTCTGAGATAACATTTTCTTAAGGTTGTTCCTGTACTTTTCTATATCTTATGTGATTAAGGTTCTTTATGTTTATGCATGAGCGGTGACCAATCAGAGCATATCAATATTTGTACATTTTTGCATATGTATATTTTACTGGTTTTTGTCTTTTGTAATTTTTTTACATGTAGTGTTATGCACAGTTTACTTTAACTATTTGCGTATGTTTATACGCCACTCCCATCTTTTTACGCGTACGCTTTGTTAGCATTTATTCAGAGGTTTTTACGCGTTATTCTTCCACGCGTTCCTAGATTTTTTGCATATATTTTTACGCTTTTTACGCGTCTTTTCTTGTTGGCATTCAGTGTGGATGCCTTTAGCATATTGTTTTCATGCGTTTTCGCGTTTGGGGTTTATGCGTACATTTTTACGCATCAGGTGATTTTTACGCGTACATGGCAGTTCCCCATCAGGTCCGTTTTGGGTGTGGTTTAGCAGCCGTTTTTCTCATGGGAGTGTTTTCTTGCAGTGAGGTCACTTGTGGGTTGTACTTCCTGTGTACTGAAGTTCCCCATCAGGTCCTCTATTCTTTTGGTCTGCTCTGATTGGTCACTTCTCAAGTCTCATTTGTGGATTGGATGACATTTGAATGTGTGGCCATATTTAAGAAGGTATGAGAACATTGTTTGTCAATTGTCATTATGAGCTTGCAACTTGAAGAAGAAGCATGTCGCTTCGAAACAGCGGGCTGTAGTTGCCTCCAGCTCTATCTTTGCCACATGATTTTACTGCACTAATAAAAGAGCTAACTTTTTCACTGTAGCGGTGCTGCTGATATCTCTTTTTTTTAGAGATGGGACGACGAATCCGGCGAATCCACGAATCCCTCGAATATTGGGAAATATTCGAGATTCGTGGATTCGAATCCCGACGCCATTTTCCACTTTACGAATCCGCCGAATCCCGACGCTGCATCGCCGCGCATCCGCCGCTCGCACTCGTCTTCCTCCGACCCGCGCCTCCTCCGACCGACCCGCGCCTCCTCCGCCCGGCCGCCCGCATACTTTGTATCAACTCACCCGTCCAGTGGAGCGCAGACAGAGCGGCAGACCTCTCGCTGACTTCCTGGTTCCCTCTAGTGACGGCTTTTACAATGACGTCATCAGTAAAAGCCGGTCCGGCCACTAGAGGGAACCGAGAAGTAAGGACGAGGTCTGCCGCTCTGTCTGCGCTCCACTGGACATGTGAGTTGACTTGACACTTATGCAGGGGTGAGCGAGGAGGCACGGGGGACGGAGGAGGCCATGGGGGTGAGCAGAGGAGGCACGGGGGGGGGGGGGGAGCGACACCTACCTACCTACCTACCTACCTACCTACCTACCTACCTACCACTTTACCTACCTACCTGCCACTATACCTACCTAAAGGCCCCCTATACGTACCTACCTACCTACCGGGCACTATACCTACCTACCTACAGGCCCCTATACCTACCTAAAGGCCCCCTATACTACCTACCTACCACTATACCTACAGGCCCCTATACCTACCTAAAGGCCCCCTATATGTACCTACCTACCTAAAGGCCCCTATACCTACCTAAAGGCCTCTATACCTACCTACCTAAAGGCCCCTATACCTACCTAAAGGCCCCCTATATGTACCTACCTACCTAAAGGCCCCTATACCTACCTAAAGGCCTCTATACCTACCTACCTAAAGGCCCCCTATACGTGCCTACCTACCTAAAGGCCCCTATACCTACCTACCTAAAGGCCCCTATACCTACCTACCTACATACCTACCTATACTTAAGGCCTTATACCCTGCTACCTATACTGAAGGTCCCTTTAACTACCTACCTACCTAAAGGCCCCTATACCTACCTACAGGCCTCTATACCTACCTACTTACTTAAAGGCCCCCTATACGTGCCTACCTACCTAAAGGCCCCTATACCTACCTACCTAAAGGCCCCTATACCTACCTACCTACCTACATACCTACCTATACTTAAGGCCCTATACCCTGCTACATATACTGAAGGTCCCTTTAACTACCTACCTACCTACAGGACACTATACCTACCTACCGGCCACTATACTTACCTACCTACCTAAAGGCCCCCTATACGTACCTACCTACCTACCTAAAGGCCCCTATACCTACCTACCTAAAGGCCCCTATACCTACCTACCTACATACCTACCTATACTTAAGGCCCTATACCCTGCTACCTATACTGAAGGTCCCTTTACCTACCTAAAGGCCCCTATACCTACCTACATACCTACCTATACTTAAGGCCTCTATATACCCTGTTACCTATACTGAAGGCCCTATACCCTGTTACCTATACTGAAGGCCCTATACCCTGCTACCTATACTGAAGGTCCCTTTACCTACCTAAAGGCCCCTATACCTACCTACATACCTACCTATACTTAAGGCCTCTATATACCCTGCTACCTATACTGAAGGCCCATATACCCTGCTACCTATACTGAAGGCCCCTATACCCTGCTACCTATACTGAAGGCCCATATACCCTGCTACCTATACTGAAGGCCCATATACCCTGCTACCTATACTGAAGGCCCATATACCCTGCTACCTATACTGAAGGCCCATATACCCTGCTACCTATACTGAAGGCACATATACCTTGCTACCTATACTGAAGGCCTATATACCCTGCTACCTATACTGAAGGCACATATACCCTGCTATCTATACTGAAGGCCCCTATACCCTGCTACCTATACTGAAGGCTCATATACCCTGCTACCTATACTGAAGGCCCATATACCCTGCTACCTATACTGAAGGCCCATATACCCTGCTACCTATACTGAAGGCCCATATACCCTGCTACCTATACTGAAGGCACATATACCTTGCTACCTATACTGAAGGCCTATATACCCTGCTACCTATACTGAAGGCACATATACCCTGCTATCTATACTGAAGGCCCCTATACCCTGCTACCTATACTGAAGGCCCCTATACCCTGCTACCTATACTGAAGGCCCATATACCCTGCTACCTATACTGAAGGCCCATATACCCTGCTACCTATACTGAAGGCACATATACCCTGCTATCTATACTGAAGGCCCCTATACCCTGCTACCTATACTGAAGGCCCATATACCCTGCTACCTATACTGAAGGCCCATATACCCTGCTACCTATACTGAAGGCACATATACCCTGCTACCTATACTGAAGGCCTATATACCCTGCTACCTATACTGAAGGCCCATATACCTTTCTACCTATACTGAAGGCCCATATACCTTGCTACCTATACTGAAAGCTACCAATATTGAAGGCACCCATACCTAGCTAGCTATACTGAAGGCACCTTTACCTCGCTACCTATACTGCGGGCAACTATACCACGGATCGCACAATTCGTATGTGCAGGATTCGTTAGATTCGGGATTCGAAAGGTTCGAGATATTCGAGAACCTTTTTAGATTCGGATCCGGATTCGGATTCGAAGAAATTGTGGATTCGTCCCATCCCTACTTTTTTTACTATTGATTATTGTAATTTCTAGTTGTACATTTACTTACTACTTACTACTAGGGACACTCAGTCACTGTTCATAGGCTAGCTCCTGCGTGTGTGTGTGCGTGCACTGTCTGTACAGTACACACACTCTATTTCCTTCTGATTACTATTGATTATTGTAATTTCTAGTTGTACTTACTAGTAACTACTTACTACTAGGGACACTCAGTCACTGTTCATAGGCTAGCTCCTACGCTGCGTGTGTGTGTGCGTGCACTGTCAGTACACACACTCTATTTCCTTCTGATTACTACTGATTATTGTAATTTCTAGTTGTACACTTACTTACTACTTACTACTAGGGACACTCAGTCACTGTTCATAGACTAGCTCCTGCGTGTGTGTGTGCGTGCACTCAGTACACACACACACTCTATTTCCTTCTACTTAATCTGATTACTACTGATTATTGTATTTTCTAGTTAGTGTACTAGGGGACACACTCACTGTTCACTGTTCACACTTATACTGATTACTGAATTATTGTATTTTGTATTAGTACTGTACTAGTAATCACTTAGCGATCTAATCACTTAGTGATTAGTGTCACCTCACCCACCAACCCACTCCATTAAAGTACCCCACTTTTTCATCCGCCCTTTTAAAAAACTTTTTTGTTTACGCCCAAAACATCAAAGATGTCTGGAAGTGGCAGCCAGCGCGGTTTGGGCAAGGGGAAGGGCAGCAAGGGAATCAAGAGGAGAGGGAGCAGCATTGTGGCAAGCCGCGGCCGCGCCACCATGCACAGTTCCGCAGCAGCAGCAGCTGCGTCAGTGGCTAACATTCCTCCTATAGCCACTGGCCGTGGACGCCTTGGGCGCCGCCCAGCAGGAGCAACTCACGCTGCAGAGACACAGCAGCAGCAGCAGCAGCGTGTAGTACCTGCTCCTATTTTCCTCCAGCCGGGTCGGAAACGTCCCATTGAGGAAAAGGATGCAGACACTGTGGTGCAACTGATGACGGAGGATGAGCAGCCCGCCATCAGCTCTGCATCCGAGGCCTCCACCCTCACCACCACCACCACCCCTGTTCGCAGCAGCCGCCCAGCAGGGCCTGGGGAGGAGGCCAGTTCACCGTCACAAGTTGGCGACCTGTCACTCAGCAGTATTTTTACCCCAGGCACCATCAGGGTATTGTCTGCTGTTGTTGGCGATTTGGAGGAGGAGATGCTGATGGGCACTTTGGGGATGAGGGATTGGACAGCAAGACTGTGGCGACAGTCAAGCAGCCCATCCATGCATCAGGAGAGGAGTTTGGGGGGTCATCATCCCAGCAGGACATGTTTCAGGAGGGGGAGGATGATGATGATGATGATGATGTGGTGACAGACAAAGACTGGGTGCCGCCACCACCAGCACCTGGGGATGTCATCATCAGCAGCTCTGAGGAGGAGGAGGAGGATGCGCTTGTGGGCCTTGCAAGGAGGCGCATCATTGCAAGCATTGGCAGCAGTAGGCAGGTCCCACAGCCTGCTGGTGTCTCAGGCTCAGCAGCAGCAGCAGCAGCAGCATCTGCCAGTACCACCACCAGCTGCACCCAAGCCCCCGCCCCAACCACCACAGGGAGACAGGCAGCAGCGGCTCCAGGCCGTAGGGGGTTGTTTTTGTCACCAATCTGGCGATTTTTCACCATGCCCACAGTGTACAGCAAGTACGCCACTTGCAACCACTGTCAGCGAAAGTTGAGCAGAGGTGCAGACCCCTTAAAGTTCAGCACCAGCTTGCTCATCAACCACCTTGCTGCGAAACATTTCCACCAGCATGAGGAGTTCCAGAGGCTGAAGGCATCTGGTGCTGGCAGTGGCACCACACCCATCACTGCACAGCCTTCAGCAGCAGCAGCAGCAACAGCAGCCACCCGCCCTCCTGCTCCTCCAGCAGCACCAGCAGGAGTGCGGAAATGCACTGCTCCTCCCCCCTCTGCAACTCCTGCCGCCGACACTGAGGCCTGTTCTGGCAGCCAGTCCTCAGTGGCCTCCTCTGCTGTGTCCGCTGATTCCCGTGCCAGCAAAAGGCCACGCCAGAGCCTTTTGAGCGAGTCCTTCCAGGGGGTGGTTAGGGCTCTGCCTCCCAGCAGCCGTCGCGTGCTGGCACGGGCCATGTGCTCCAGTCCCAACTCCTGCCGTACACGCTCGTGCAGGAGGGGAGCGACATGCGTGCGCTGCTTGCTTGTCCAGCCCCAGACTGGCAGCTCCCCAGCAGACACTTCTTCGCCCGCAAGGCCATTCCTGCACTGCACTGCTTTGTGATGGCCAATGTGGAGCGAGGGCTGGAGCACGCGGTTGGTGAAAGGGTCCACGTCACCATGGACTCCTGGAGCAGCCGCTTCGGGACAGGCCGCTACCTGTCCTTCACTGTCCACTGGGTCAGCTTGGTGGAAGGGGGTGAGGATGGGAGAGCAGCAGCGGGCACAGCAGCAGCAGCAACACAGTGGGTGGTGCCACCCTGCAGGGTCAGGGGAACTGCAGCAGGTTCCTCCGATCCTCTGCCATCCTCCGGCACACCTGGCCAAACCCCCCGCCTCAGCAGCAGCGTGAAAGTCCGCCACTGCCAAGCACTGCTGCACTTCTTCAGCCTTGGGAAGACCAAACTGACGGCAACCCATGTGTTGGCCAAACTCCAGGAGCAGGAGAGGATTTGGCTGACCCCCAGAGGCCTCAGAGTCGGAGAGGTGGTGGCCGACAATGGGGCCAATCTGGTTGCCGCAATAGACAGGGGAAACCTGACCCACATCCCCTGTCTTGCCCACGTGCTGAACCTGGTGGTGCAGAAGTTCTTGCGCACCTACCAGGGGATGGGCGAACTGCTGGAAATGGCAAGGAACATTGTGCGTCACTTCCGGCGCTCGGCTGCAGCCTGTGCGAGCCTGGAAGACGTGCAAAAGGAGCTGGAGCTGCCACGCCATCGGCTGATCCTTGACGTTCCAACTCGCTGGAACTCCACCCTGGCGATGTTGGAGCGTCTGGTTGAACAGAAGCACGCTGTCAACCAGTACCTTGCCCAGGCCACTGTTTCCGCCGCTCAGAGAAGGGACAAGACCAGCAACATCCCGTCCATCGTCCCCGATGATGACTGGAGGCACATGCAGCAGGTGTGCTTAGTGCTGGCTCCCTTTCTGCAGGCCACTAACATGGTGAGCAGGGACCATGCTATGGTCTGCGAGTGGGTGCCCCTGGTTTGTCTGCTGAACAGGGCCCTTGATGCTTTGCTGGAACAGGGAGCGGCAGCCTTGGACCAGCAGGAGCGGCAAGCAGCTGCACAGTCCACCTCTGAGGGGGAGGAGGAGGAGGACTTGGTGGAGGTCCCTGACCTTGCTGCTGATGAGGGGGATCAGCACAGTGCAGCTGAGTTGGTGCGGGGGTGGAGAGAGGATGAGGCTGAGGAGGCAGAGGAGGAGGATGAGGGCAGCACTGCCGTCGATGTGCCAGCACACGTGGCCCGCCTCTTCCCAATGGCAGCGCACATGCTGACGTGCCTGCGCAAGGACCCCAGGGTGATCCAGATGAAGCAGAGGGAGGACATCTGGATCAGCATGATGTTGGACCCACGCCTCAAGGGGAAGTTGAGCCATTTCCTGCCGCCTGCAGGAGGAGAGCCAGCGCAACAAATAAGGAGCTTGCAGCAGGCCCTTGTTGAGCGCTTGGAGGAAGCCTTCCCCAGCCTTCCACCCCCACTGTCCAGCCAGCACAGAGGCAGCAGCAGGTGCCTGCATCCAGCAGCAAGCGCCCCACAGACCTGCTGTCTCTCAGCAACGAGCTCTACAGGACTGTAGAGGCTCCGGCAGCAGTGACTAGAGAGGAGGTGCATGCAGCAGCATCCTCCTCCGGTCACAGCCAGCGCCTGACCCGAATGGTGGCTGACTACATGGGGTCCTACAGCGGGCTTGACAGCGATGCCCCTGTTGATCCCATGGAGTATTGGCTCAAGCACCTGGAGATCTGGAGCGAGCTGGTGCAGTACGTCCTGGAAGTGCTGTCCTGCCCCCCTTCCAGCGTGCTGTCCGAGCGCTGCTTCAGTGCAGCTGGTGGCGTGGTCACTGAGAAATGCTCACGTCTGTCTCACAAGTCTGTGGACAGACTGACGTTTCCCAAGATGAACCAGGCGTGGGTGGAAGGCGAGTTCCTGGCCCCTGTTGTCGGCGAGAGGGGGACATGAACTGGCTGCCGGAAGAACCATCATTAATGTGCCTTACCACCCTTTACCACCTCCTGCCTCCTGCTCACTAAGCCAGCCTGGTTCACTTTGACTATTACGTCGCCTGCAGCCACACATTTTACATCTACAGTGGGCTGCTGTGTACTGCCCTTCTGCTGTCTGTCTGTCTGTGTTTCCCACTGCCAGGGTACACAGAATTACCTTCTGCTGCCGCTCTGCCACCAGCTATTACGTCCAACAATAGCTATATCTGTGTAATTTGCTGTAAAAAAAAAAAAAAAAAGTAAACCATTAAAAAAAAAAAAAAAGGTTTAATTTTTCTGAGGTGCCCGGGTTGAAAACTGTGTTGTCCCAGTTGTGTATTGGACACGATGTGGGCTGCACGACCGCTGTCTGGGACCTCCTGTTGTGTTTATTTACAGCCCTGGTATCAACGCTAGGTACCAGGGCTATTATGTCACGCTGCCTACCTACCTGACTGCCTGCTGCCACACACTCATCCTCCTCCTCCTGCTGCTGAATTTACCTCCTGCTGTCTGTGTGTTTCCACTGCCAGGGAGCACATACAATGGCGCTTCCAACATGCGTGCGCCACCAGCTATTTATTATGCTCAAAAATAGCTGCATTTCTTTAAAAAAACAAAAAAAATATATATTCTTTTATTAATACTTTGTGATATTATTTTTAGAGGTGTCCGGGTTGAAAACTGTGTTGTCCCAGTTGTGTATTGGACATGATGTGGGCTTCACGACCGCTGTCTGGAACCTCATGCTGTGTATTTACGGCCTGGTACCACCGCTAGGTACCACACAGCCTATTATGTCTCGCTGCCTGCCTCATTGACTGCCTGCTGCCACACAATCATCCTCCTCCTCCTGCTGCTGCTGCTGAATTTACCTCATGCTGTCTGTGTGTTTCCACTGCCAGGGAGCACATACAATGGCGCTTCCAACATGCGTGCACCACCAGCTATTTATTACGCTCAAAAATAGCTGCATTTCTTTAAAAAATATATATATAAAAGAGAAATAAGTGAAGAAGAAGACGATATAGAAGAAGAAGAAGATATAGAAAAAGAAGAAGACGAAATAGAAAAATAATAATAATAAGAGGATATAGAAAAAGAAGATATAGAAAATAGATATAGAAGAAGAAGATGAAGAAGATGAAGAAGATGAAGAAGAAGATGAAGATGAAGAAGATGAAGAAGAAGATGAAGAAGATGAATATGATGAAGAAGAAGAAGAAGACGATGAAGAAGAAGATGATAAAGAAGATGAAGAAGATGATGAAGAAGATGAAGAAGAAGAAGAAGAAGAAGACGATGAAGAAGAAGACGATGAAGAAGAAGATGATGAAGAAGATGAAGATGAAGAAGATGAAGAAGATGAAGAAGAAGAAGATGAAGAAGAAGAAGATGCAGAAGATGAAGAAGAAGAAGAAGATGAAGAAGAAGAAGAAGAAGAAGATATAGAAGAAGAAGAAGATATAGAAGAAGAAGATATAGAAGAAGAAGAAGAAAATGAAGAAGAAGAAGAAGATATAGAAGAAGAAGAAGAAGATATAGAAGAAGAAGAAGAAGATATAGAAGATAAAGAAGAAGAAGAAGAAGAAGAAGTATATACACTACTGAACAGAATTTTGGACACAACTTCTCTTCTCTTTCCACCTTTTTTTTTAAAGGAGCATCCCCACATAATCACTTGCTGTTGTTACTTGGGAAAAAAGATGTTTCTTGCATCATTCACCCTCAAAACAAGTGTTGGAAGCTATTTAAGGCCAATTCGAATAGTCAGCTCGAATAATGAGCTCGAATACCGACTCGAATAGTGAGCTCGAAGTCCGAGGTCGAATCGAATAGCAAAAAATATTCGACTCGAATATTCGACCGAATTCGAATAATTTACTATTCGAATTCGACCAACTCGAATAATAAAAAGGGGTATCCGAGCATCACTGCTGACAAATACAGGTGTATAAGCAGTGGCGTAGCTAAGGAGCTATGGGCCCCGGTGCAAGTTTTACATGGGACCCCCCCAAGCACTCTATACATAACAATTGATAGAGCGCACCACAACCTGCAAAGGACAAAAACAGTGTCAGAGGTGCAAGAAGGGGATAGTAAACAGTTTGTTAATGATTACTACTATTTAAAGCATCTATAGAAGTGATTATTACCAACACATGGCCAATAGAGAGCAAATACTGTGCTTGAGAGAGGGCCCCTAGGGGCCCCTCTGACCCAAGGGCCCCGATGCGGTCGCTACCTCTGCAACCCCTATTGCTACGCCACTGTGTATAAGGCAATCTCCACAGTGGTGCGTTGCTTGCGGTGTAAAATGGTTCACTGCACTGCAATGCATCACCTATGAGATGTTCACAGTGTGGCGGGAGCATTGCGGTTTAATGGGTTGTGGCATCATAAGGCAATGCATGTAGTGCATTACAGCTACACGTGCGCTAACAGCAGGGGAGGACTGGGACCTTTTGGCCTGGAGGGAAAACACAAACTAGAGGCCCGTTATCACGGTAGCCCAAGCCCAAATGACATCACACATGTGCCCCTCGTGCTATATTCCAGTAGTCACATGGGAAATACAGTAAGAACCCTTGAGGGACAGCGTGACAGGTAAACTATGATGCACTGGCACCAGGGGGGTACATAATACATTTTGAGTTACAACGGCCGGGGTTTCCATTGCGTTCAGAATTTATCATCAGAATTCACCTGCTAGCAGCCCTTCTAGAGTCTAGTGACTGTTAAAAACGTTTCAACCTAGAAAATACCCTAGCTGTACACATGCAGTCATTTTAAAAATCAGAATCAGAATCAGAATCAATTTATTTCGCCAAGTGCAGCGGTTGCCGCACCCGGAATTATTTGTGGTACACATTGGCATAGAGCATAGTACGACAACAACAACAACAACAACAACAGAACATAACTAGCAAGTAGCAATACAGAAATGCATTGAGGAACAGATGCAGGCATTGAAAAACGTAGTAGTACGAGTCCATGTGCAAAATGAACATACATAGAACGTAGCAGCTGGTCCTGCAATTTGGTTAATAAGTCCTAGGTGCAAGTACAATGAAATGAAGAATCGCCCCAGGTTGAGTACCTACAGGCTATTTAGGTCTGGGTGTCAGACCTGCTATTTGGCTTTGCTGTGTGCATGGCTCGAGTTCAGAAGGCACACTGCTTGGGGGAAAAAGGAGTTTCTATGTCTGGAGGTTTTGGTGGAAATAGCTCTATAGCGGTGGTCGGAGCGCATGCGGTTGAAAAAGCGACCGCCGGGGTGGAGGGGGTCTTGCGTGATCCTATTTGCCCTTGTTCTCAGCCTGGAAGCATGGAGGAGGTCCAGTGGTGGCAAGGGTGTACCGATAATTCTTTCTGCGGCCTTGATAACTCTATGTAGTCTGTACTTGTCACTTGTGGTGGCGCCGCCATACCACACGATGATGGAGGAGCACAGGATAGACTCGATGGTGGCAGTGTAGAAGCTTGACATCAGCTCCTGCGGCATGCCAAACTTCCTTAGCTGTCTTAGGAAGAACAGCCGTTGTTGAGCCTTCTTTTGGCATTTAGTGGTGTTTTCTCTCCATCTCAAGTCATTTGTGATGGTGGTGCCCAAGAACCGAACACTTGATACTCTGGTGACCTCTGTGCCTGCGATGAAGGTCGGGTTAAGTGGGGGAGGGCGCTTCCTGAAATCCACAACCAGCTCGACAGTCTTTGCAGCATTAAGGACGAGCATGTTATCCTTGCACCAGTTGCAGATGCGCTCGATCTCACTGTGGTAGGAGCGTTCATCCCCTCCCCTGATGAGTCCTAGTACGGTGGTGTCATCCGCAAATTTGATGACCTTTACACAGTCGGCAGTTGAGGTGCATCCGTTCGTATATAGGGAAAAAAGGATCGGGGACAGTACGCAGCCTTGGGGGGCACCAGTGTTTGTGGTCCTCACTCGGGAGAGGCAGCTGCCGAGTTTGACCTGTTGCGTCCTGTTTGTGAGAAAGTCTTTGATCCAATCGCAGAGAGTTCGATCAAGTCCGAGTTGCGCTAAGTTGTTGTGCAGGATGACCGGACTGATTGTATTAAAGGCAGAGCTGAAGTCTAAGAAGAGGATCCTAGCGTAGGTGTTGGGTCTGTCCAGATGTTCCATGATGAATTCCAGGCTGATGTTGATGGCATCCTCTGTGGACCTGTTTGCTCTATATGCAAATTGAAGTGGATCTAGGAGAGCATCGGTGGAGGCTTTCAGATGTCTGAGGACCAGTTTTTCAAAGATCTTCATGACAGTAGGGGTCAGGGCAACGGGTCTGTAGTTGTTGAGGTCCGTGTCCCCTGTTTTTTTTGGTACAGGGATGATGGTGGACCTTTTGTGGCAGGAGGGTACTCTACCCCTTGCCAAGGAGGTCTGAAAAATGGCAGTCAGTACAGGGGCTAGCTGGCTAGCGCATGTTCTCAGGCACATGGATGACACGCCGTCTGGACCAGAGGCTTTCCTTGGATTCAGTTTCCGGAGGTGCCCGAGAACGTCGGTCGCTTGGACTTCTAACGGTACTGGGAGGGCCCTGTCTTCGCTAGGGGAAGTGGTTGAGGGGGGTGCCCTGGGGGTGGCTCCGTGGTCGCCAATGGTGGAGGGTTGGTTTTCAAACCTACAGTAGAATTCGTTTAGTTTTTCAGCTAGTGCAAGGCTCGGGGGAGCGTGTTGAGGAGGAGGTTTGAAGTTCGTGGCTGCCCTGAGGCCTTGCCAGACCTCCCGTGCATTGTTGGATCGAAGGCTGAGTCCTTCTTTGCCGCACCAAGTTCGCGCTTAAGGGTGTACCTGGCTGCCTTGAACTCCTCCGGTGTGCCGGACTTGTGCGCTACTTCCTTGATTTTCCGGAGCCGGCGTAGCTTGCCATTAAACCAAGGCTTGTTGTTAGGGTAGACCCTAAATGTCTTTGTGGGAATGCACAACTCCTCGCAGAAGCTGATGTAGGAGATGACGTTCTCCGTCCATTCTTCCAGGCAGGGTGCTTGAAGGACCTCCTAGTCGGTGCAATCAAAGCAGGCCTGTAGCTGCAGCTTAGCATCCTCTGTCCACTTTCTTACGGTCTTGAAGACTGGCTTGGAAGACTCAAGGTGTCTCCTGTAGGTGGGTATGAGGTGGATTAGACAGTGGTCAGAGTTGCCTAGGGGTGCCCGACGAGTGGGCTTGTATGCGTCTTTGAGGACCGTGTAGCAATGGTCCAGGGTGTTTTGATCCCTGGTGGGGCAAGTGATGTGCTGTTTGTAGCGAGGCATCTCCGTGCGGAGGTTCGCGCTGTTGAAGTCCCCACAGATGATGAAGAGGGAGTCTGGGAGGGATGTCTCCCACCGTGAGATGATGTCGCTGAGCATGCCCAGCGCGATCTTGGTGTTTGCGCTAGGGGGGATGTAAACACCCACAAGAATGTAGGAGGAGAACTCTCTTGGAGAGTACTGCGGTCTGCAGTTGATGGCTAGGAGCTCAATGTCTGGGGAACAGCGGTTGTCTATGATGGATGTGTTTGTGCACCAAGAGGCCTTAATGTAGAAGCAGATGCCGCCTCCCCTGTGTTTACCGGAGAGTGCTAGAGAGACTAGACAGATTTTTTTTCCCATGGACCCTGCAGGCAAGCCGCTGCTCTGCATCATGCTGTGTATATTTACCAGCTTGCCCGCCCTCTAATTGCTCTGTAATTGGGCTTTTATTTCCCTCATACAGCCCAGTGGTTCACATTGCCTTATGCACAAACATGAAAGTGCCAGGCACTGTACCAGCCCTAAATCATAATATCATAAATCATTATTATTAATCATAAAGTGAGAGGTAGCCTGGGGGGAAATCTCCCCCCTTCCCCCCTGGCCAGTCCTCCCATGGCTAACAGTACAAGTGAAGCATACTTTTCATTGTATGCTTCACAGCAAAGCGCGAGCATAACATGCGACGCCACTGTCTTAATCCGTTGCATTAATGCTGTCGCAGGGAACGCAACGCACTGTGAACATGGCTGTAAGTATGACAGCATTTGTTTTCAACAAAGGTAGAATTTCACTTTAACTAAGGACAGGGTTAACTATGCAGGGCCAGTTAGCACTTTCTGGCTGCCTGTCATCTTGGAATTGTGCCCTAAAATAAGATATATCGTCTGCAAGTGAAACACACTGATTACCCCACCAGTCATTTTTCTTTTAGAGAGCTTTGCAGAATGTTGCCTCTCTGACCTATCACTAATGCAAGCCCTTTGAGAACAGTTCTGGCAAGGCCACAAAACTTTTACTTTATGTGTATATTCAAGCCGTCAAGCTATCCTTTACCCTTCCCCCAGCCACACCGACGTGCAGTACTCGCCTTCAATTGAATATTTTCTTTCCTGATTTACAACTCAACTTGTCATCAAGCAGTAGCTGGCTTGGCAGAGATCTGAAGATCCTGTGACTCTTTCTTTAGCGCCTCGAAGAAATAATGATTGTGATGCAAATTCACAATTTGCTTATATTAAAGGAAACCTACACTAGCATTGAAGGTCATGTTGCTTACTTGCTTTTTCAGCCTTGTTTCTTTTCTTTTTAACTAACCTACCCTTAAAGTGGACCTGAACTCTTGCACAGAACAGAAAGAAAACAGAGAAATGCACACTGTATGTATTTAGAGAGTTTAGCCTGTCTAATCTGCCACGGCAGAGAAGCTAATATGTAGACATGGGATGTTAACAGTATGTCTGCTTCCATGAAAGCAGTAAGTAGACACACTGCAGATTTATTGCAGGATTTGTATCAGCTGTAACAACGACATTTTTTTCTTTAAAGGTTAGTGCGTTGTTGCTTATATTTTAGAGCAGAGAGGACGTTCTGAGTTCAGGTCCGCTATAAAGCACTCCCACAACTTACACCCCATCCCCCTTCTATAAAAATGTACAAGAGTGAAAATCTTTGGGGTCTGTAGACATCACCATTTGGTCAGTCAGACCCTGGAGTTAAGCCAACGCTTTCCCGAATCCACCCTCACCCCACAAACCCTCAAACTGCATCCCAAAATGCCATTTATTGCTCCCACATTGTTGCACCCCCCATACATATAAAATGAGACCTTTGCCCCTCCACTCCAGCTATGCTCCCCAGTTACTGCACATACTTGATGGCAGACCTGTGGCTATGACAGCTATGCCCCTCTCAAATTACCTGTAAAGGAAAGAGGTGGGTGACTTAGCCCTTTAGCAGCCAATTTATTTAAAGGCTTGCAAGCGCTCCAGGCCAATTTATTTTAGTACAATTCTTTATTTATTTTTGTTAGATTTCATAGCTTCTAATTAATACTACTTTAATGCGTATTTATAGGCACTTGTCACTAGGGGGCAGTGTGAGATAGTAAAAGAGGACTTCTGCTTTTAGTTTCTATCTTCTCTGCTTGGAGAGGGAGATCAAAGCAAGTCAAATATTTACAGCACAACGAGTTCTGCCTGCTGAAGACAAAAGCAGTGCATTATCGTAAAGTGAGATAACCTGTTTGTGGCTGCTAAGCACTACCAATCCTTTTAGATGTCAGAGCTATAACTTTAATGCAGTGACCTGGCTCCAGAATCCATCAGAGATCTAAACAGAACCTCCAGAATGCTGCCATCGCTGGGAACTTTCAGGCGTATTGGTGATTAAAAGGGTGGTGGTGGTGTTGCGGGCGGGAGGTTTCAGGGAGGGGAGGCCAGCTTTGGAGTTAGTTCGAAAGGAGAGTGGGAAGAAAACTTTTAAATAAGTAGATATGTATTAAGAATGCTACTTGCCTGGCTGTGGTGCTGATCCTTTGCATTTCATACTATCTGAATAGGGATGCTCACCGCATTCCGTGGAATTCCGTTTTCCGCGATTCAGAACGGAATTGCTATACCGTTCCGACGTAATTCCGGAATTGCTATGCGTAATTCCGTCGGAATGCGGATTTTTTAACGCCAATCACAAGGAAGACCCTAGAAGAAGCTTAACGTGAAAACAACAAGATTTCTGCATGAAAATCGGATTTTCAGCACCAAGTAGAGGCTTAACAAAAACCAACCAGCAGGATTTCTGCATGAAAATCTGAATTATTTCAGCACCAATTGTAATTGTAATGACCGCCTTGGAACCACCTCTAGGTCCCATAGCCTATGCGACAACTCCTGCTGCTCCAAACCAAACTTATAATGACCGCCGCGGAACCACCTCTAGGTCCCATGGCTTACGCGACAACTCCTGCTGCTCCAAACCAAACTTATAATGACCGCCTTGGAACCACCTCTAGGTCCCATGGCCTACGCAACAACACCTGCTGCTCCAAACTAAACTTATAATGACCGCCGCGGAACCACCTCTAGGTCCCATGGCTTACGCGACAACTCCTGCTGCTCCAAACCAAACTTATAATGACCGCCTTGGAACCACCTCTAGGTCCCATGGCCTACGCGACAACACCTGCTGCTCCAAACTAAACTTATAATGACCGCCGCGGAACCACCTCTAGGTCACATGGCTTACGCGACAAATCCTGCTGCTCCAAACCAAACTTATAATGACCGCCGTGGAACCACCTCTAGATCCCATGGCTTATGCAACAACTCCTGCTGCTCCAAACCAAACTTATAATGACCGCCTTGGAACCACCTCTAGGTCCCATGGCTTACACGACAACTCCTGCTGCTCCAAACAAAACTTATAATGACCGCCGTGGAACCACCTCTAGATCCCATGACTTATGCAACAACTCCTGCTGCTCCAAACCAAACTTATAATGACCGCCTTGGAACCACCTCTAGGTTCCATGGCCTACGCGACAACACCTGCTGCTCCAAACTAAACTTATAATGACCGCCACGGAACCACCTCTAGGTCCCATGGCTTACGCGACAACTCCTGCTGCTCCAAACCAAACTTATAATGACCGCCGTGGAACCACCTCTAGGTCCCATGGCCTACGCGACAACACCTGCTGCTTCAAACCAAACTTATAATGACCGCCTTGGAACCACCTCTAAGTCCCATGGCCTACGCGACAACACCTGCTGCTCCAAACTAAACTTATAATGTCCGCCGCGGAACCACCTCTAGGTCCCATGGCTTACGCGACAAATCCTGCTGCTCCAAACCAAACTTATAATGACCGCCGTGGAACCACCTCTAGGTCCCATGGCCTACCGAACAACACCTGCTGCTCCAAACTAAACTTATAATGACCGCCACGGAACCACCTCTAGGTCCCATGGCTTATGCGACAAATCCTGCTGCTCCAAACCAAACTTATAATGACCGCCGTGGAACCACCTCTAGATCCCATGGCTTATGCAACAACTCCTGCTGCTCCAAATCAAACTTATAATGACCGCCGTGGAACCACCTCTAGGTCCCATGGCTTACACGACAACTCCTGCTGCTCCAAACCAAACTTATAATGACCGCCGTGGAACCACATCTAGGTCCCATAGCCTATGCAACAACTCCTGCTGCTGCAAAAAAAAAAAAAAAAGACTGGTGGAACAGCCACTAGGTCCCATGGATTACGATTTATCAAAAACGAGGTTTAAATTAAGATTACTGAAATTTTTTCGTCGGAACGTGGAAATTCGCAAAAATCCGAAGGAATGTAACGGTTACGGAATTCAATGCGTACGGAATTCCGCAGAATCGGAAATTGCACTTTCCGATCATCCCTATATCTGAATCACTGAAGAAGAATGAGTATGCAGAACAGGTGATCACAACTTCACTGGCTGCTGCTTGTTACTGGGCTGTGACTCAGATGCTGGTAAAGAAGAAGTCACTCTCTGTAGTAATAGGAAATTAGGGCAAAAATTCACCCATCCACCCAGGTGGATAACAACTTTTAGTAGTTCAGCAAAAGTTTAACATTTATTTTGTACTCCAAATACAAGCTGCAACGCGTTTCTTGCATCCTCAGGAAAAAATACAACAAAGAGCAAAAAAATGTCATCAGTGCGGGCAAGATCTCCTCTGTGTGTAAAATTTTGCTGAACATCCCAGTGTATGTCTTCTACGGGGAGGTAATTCCACCAATTACCTCCCATTTTAAACAGCTTTTAATTATTTTATTATATTTTGGTGCCTCTGTATTCTACTAAAAATAGAACACAGAGTAAGGACACCGATAGCCAAGTATAGTTTATACTGCTAGAGTCTGTCACCCTTGTTTTAATTGTGTAACCTCATATACAGTGTTTATATTGTGAAAATGTTGCATACAAATTACATGATACTACATACTTCGTTTATTTCATGCGGCTCGCTACAGCAATGTCTTTTATGTCTTTTGTCTTTGTCCAAAGTTTGTCCCCTATCTTATTGCCTAATGAAGCGGGCTGTGCCTGCAAAACGCGCTAAATCTTTTGGGGTACCAATAATACATGTATTTGTTTAATTCAGACAGTATTTTGAGTCTGCTTTCCGGAGGTAAGTCCACCACTGCCTCCCAGCAAATTTTAAAACTTTTATTACCTTTTATCCTGCAAGCGCCTCTGTTCTCTTACGATGATAGCCAAATATAGTGTAGGATGTACTGGTAGTTGAAATTAAGTAAGACAGAGTAATTAGCTATACTCACAAAGCAGGGTTACCTCAAAGGCAACCACTGTATAGGCAGGTGGGGAGATTAGACCTGATCCCACTCAGGATTAAGAAGTCGTTATCCGTAGATGAGGAAAAAAAGGGGGTAACACCCCTCCACTAGGGGTGGACTTGATATAACATAGTATGGACACAGAGGCGCCAAAAAGATAGAAGTATCTAAAAAGTTGAAAAAATGAGGAGGCAGTGGTAGACTTATCTCCTCCAAGCAGACACAACAATTGCCAGTGTGTTTGTTAACAACAAGTTTATTTACATACTCCAGGGGACAATGCAACACGTTTCGCAAGTTTGATACCGCTTCATCAGGTAACAATGGAGTAATAGCATATGTGGTCAGTAGAAGAGCCAGGCTCCTCTGTGTGCATCCATCTCTGACATGTCATCCATGATGACTCACAATAACCCACAATGCTGCACATTTATCTCTGACGCGGAGATAATATCTGCTGCATTTCATGTATCTGAGGTAATGTTTGCTGCACTACATGTGTCGGAGATAAAGTTTGCTGCATTTCATCTATTGGAGGTAACATTTGCTGCATTACATTTGTATGAGATAAAGTTTGCTGCATTTCATTTATCAGAGGTAACATTTGCTGCATTACATGTGTAGGAGATAATGGGCTTAATTCACTAACCGGCGCTAAGCCGGTTAGTGTGCCTTATCACTTAGTGGGCACAAACAACAGCACTAACCTTATCTGAGGTTATCTTAGGTTAGTGTGCCTTATCTGAGTTAGTGTGCCTTATCTGAGATTAGTGTGCCTTATCTGCAGTGTGCAATGTAGCTTTGTGCATCTTTTAGTGTGCACAAAGCTATTTAGTGTACACAAAGCTACTTAAGGGGCACTAAGTTCAGATAAGGCCCACTAACTCAGATAAGGCACACTAACCTCAGATAAGGCTCACTAACCGGCTCAGAGCCGGAAAACTCTTTTTTACTCCGGCGCTAACACTTAGCGCCGGTTAGTGAATCAAGCCCAATGTTTACTGCATTTTATGTATCAGAGGTAACATTTGCTGGATTATGTGTCGCAGGTAATGTTTGCTGCATTTAGTGTGTCAGAGATAGCTTTTGTCTGCATGCATGTGTCGGGTAACATTTGCTGCATTGCATGGGTCAGAGGCATTGTTTGCTGCATTTCATGTGTTGGAGATAACACATCCTGCGTTTAATATATGATGTCATTGTGGCTGTGTTTGACACGTTGGGGTCATTGTTACAGCATTTGGCTCATGAATACTGGTATGCTAATGCATGAACCAAGAGAAACACGACAGGAAAATGTATATGTTTTGCTGCCACTTTATTAGGTGTGTCTTGCGAATACTGAGTTTGACCCCTTTCCCCCCCAAAACTGCCTTAATTCTTCATGGCATTCCTCAGAGATGTTGGTCCACATTGACACAATAGCATTAGCATCACACAGTTTCTGTAGATTTATCATCTGCACATCCATGATGCAAATCTCCCATTCCACTATGTCATGGGGAAATGCTAATTTGAGTGTGTGTTTTTTTTTTTTTTACACTGCCTTATTATGGGTGTGGGAGGAGACTTGAACCCTTTGCCTTTGAGATATATTTCTACATTACAGTTAGCTCAGCGCACATCCTGCCATGGCCACATTTATTTTTCAGCGCTTTGAACTAACTCCTTTTCCCCAAAAAATTTGCCACTACGCACTTAGCGCACCATCCCCTCAACCACCCACTCAAAAAAAAATAAAAATGGTTTGATGGGGAAGGGGGGTTGATTTGTCTGTAAATAATCAGTCAAATACCTTAGGTATGCCACTGAGGAGGAGTTAGTTAGAGAATAATAAAGTCAGCATGCGCCCAACCAAGATGATGTACCAATCCAGATCTCTGGTTGAACCATCGAGGAGGAGGAAATTGCCAGTTGCCATACATATACTAGATTCCTGGCAGAGGTAGCTAGTTTCCATACTTTTATTTTTAGTTCTCTCATCCTTTAAAGCAAATTTCCATTTGTATTAAAACATTGCTAGGTAACCCCCTGCATCTTCAGTGTTGCTTCCAGACAGCTAGTGAACACAGACCACTTTCAAAAGATGATTTCTGAGGTTTACAGACCAAACACATGATGCTGAGACTGTTGGATTGTTGGCTTAGTAGGTATGAAAGGGTTTGAAAGGGCAAACTGCTAAATCACACAATGAGTTTTCTTACAGCAGAGCCAAGTTGGATGCCAGCTTGTAGAGCATTGCAAAAATATAACAATTTATTGTGCACAGCTGCAGAAGATTTCTTGAAAATATTGGTATGAAGCTCAAGAAGATCAACAGCGGGATACTTTAGTGCCAGCTTTGACTTGTTACAATAGATTACTTTGCACTGTGTTTGAAACAGATACAACGAAAATCAACATGGAATTGCAGTACTCTTTCCTGTAGGATGCCCAGGGGTATATTCTGCCTATTCATGGTGGCACTCTGCCCCCTGAGATGCCAGAGACAAAAATAAGAGTTTGACACTCCTGCTCTAGATCACTGATGCTGGTTGGTAAGTAACAGCTGATAACTAGTCCTAGGTGTCTGTCCATGTGGTGATCCTGGACTAAAGCAAATAGCTTTTAAGTTTAAAGTGTACCTGTAGCAGGTGGGATATGGAGGCTGCCATATGTATTTTATTTGGAACCAAGCTTGCCTGTACTGTGTTGATCACACACCAGAAATAAGCATGCAGCCAGTGTGGTCAAACTTTGCACCTGATCTGTATACTTGTTCTGGGTTACTGGCTTGAAGCTTTGGAAGTAGAGGATCAGCAGGGCAGCCAGGCAATCAATACATTTTGCAGCCTCCAAATCCCTCACTACAGCCACTTTAACCTCCTTAGCGGTAATCTGAGTCAGACTCGGGAAGGAAACCTGCAGCTCAGAGCAGTAATCCCGAGTTGGATCCATCGGAGGTGTGGAATGTGCAGGGCTCTATGTTGATAAAAAGGACTATGAAGTGAAAACATACGAAGTCTTGCAAGGTCTTACGGTACAAAAAATATCAAAAATCTTTATTGACACAATTACAAAGGGATTCCATAAAAGGTCTCTGTAAGGAGCTCCTTGTAAATATAAAAAGTCTTCCAATACAGGAATATGACAACAATGTAGACTTAGTGCAATAATCAACAATATTCAGGCAACAACACAATTGTTTCGGGGACACAAGGTCCTTCGTCAGGACAATGCACAAAGCATGTGGACAATGCATGACAGGAGCATCAGAGAACATGAACTTGGACATCTGCACCAACCACCAACAGGAGTTTTAGCAGCTGGGTCAACTGTACACCCGCCATTAGGATTGTGCAATATACTTCTGGTTGGTGCAGATGTCCAAGTTCGTTGCTCTCTGATGCTCCTGTCATGCATTGTCCACATGCTTTGTGCATTGGCCTGACGAAGGGCCTTGTGTCCCCGAAACGATCATGTTGTTGCCTGAATATTGTTGATTATTGCACTAAGTCTACATTGTTATCATATTCCTGTATTGGAAGACTTTTTATATGTACAAGGCGCTCCTTACAGAGACCTTTCATGGAATCCCTTTGTAATTGTGTTGCTGCCTGGACTGACCTTTGCTAAGTTACTGGACACTGACTCTATGTAAGCCTGAACTAATCCTTGCATACTGAATAATCTTGCATGTGATCCTTGCATGAACTCTCTCCTTGCCTGGAGCATTTACTGCCTGTTGAATAACGTTGCATGTGGACTTGCATGCACTCTCTCCTTGCCTGGAGCATTCACTGCCTGTTGGATAACGTTGCATGTGCACTTGCATGAACTCTCGCAAATCTGTCTGGATCCCTCACTGCCTGATCCTCATACATCTGTCATTACTGGCAATCGACATGGAGGGCCTCATCCTCCTGAATCAAGGTAATTTCCCTGTGTGATACTTGTGAACTATCTGAACTGTGTTACTAGCCTTAGTGGGGTCCTAGCAGGTTGTTGTTCTCTCTCCTTCAGTTTGTATGCCTTGCACGTTAAGACCTGAGGGTAACCGAAGTCAGGAGACGTATTTAGTGTCCTGTTCAAGCAGGGACTTGTCTATAGGTGAAGACGTGGGCCGAGCTCAGAGCTGCGGCACTAGATTGGGGCATAGAGACTGATTGGGAACATAACCTGTCAGGCCTTACAAAGTGAGTCTGAAGCATATTTGAAAACAAAAACAAAACATACAGATATTCACCTAAGGCGAGGGAAGGCTCTGGGCCCTATAGAGACTTCCTGTTCCTCTCATGGTCCACTTATTCCACCACTGGCTCCTCCACTGGCTCCTCCCTGCCCGAGTGCGCAGTGCTCGTGTGCATGCTCGTGCTATTGCGCATGCTTTAGTGCGCATGCTCGCCCATGCACAGCACACAGTGGCCCAGCTTCAGGAGCACTTGGGCTCCGGAAGACTTCAGAAACTGCTAGTGGGGGAGCCAGCGGTGGAACGCAGGGACTGTAGTAGGAACGGGAAGGCTGTATAGGGACCCAGAGCCTTCTCTCTCCTTCAGTGAGTATCTTTTTTTTATTTTTTATTTTAAATAGGCTTCAGATTCCTTTCAAGGGATTGTTTTTTTCTCAGCAATAAGTTGCAGTATAGCTTGAAATGCACAAAAGTCCTATTGAATTAGTATTTAGCCTATACTATACGCAGGTAGTCACAGTACTCTTATATTATACAGGAATTATGGATACCTAGCATGCATTGCTAAGGCTGATTTGCCTTGAAACCCACAACTAAAACATTATTTAGCATGCAAGATCACTGTTACAAAGAAAAGAAAAAAGCTTTCACTGTACCTTTTAGCATAAAAGTCTGATTGTCGGCACTTAGTAGCAAAGCCGAAATGCCTTACAAAAAACCGCAGTGCTATGGCATCACTCGTGATACAAATATGTGGGATTTTTTTCTGATTTTCCATTATAAAAAGAAGAAGCATGCAGCTTTGCTGGACTGCCTTCCATAACCCGACTTCACGACATTCGGCGCTCACAATATTCCCATCAAAGAAACCTTAATCGTAGATTGGCAGAGAATTCCAATGGCACAAATTCATGATAACCTTTGATTTGTCGAACAAAGAGCGGCGCTCAGGAAATGGCTTTGTGGCACATTGCAGTGCGCAAAGGCTTTGATTGCGCCTTTGTGAAACACAGCCTAGCTTTAATTCCCCATTTGTTTCAGCATTTTGCATGATCTGCACTGTAATGTACTGTAATGTTAGGTTGTGTGCATTAGGTCCTGTAATATTTCATGATCGTGGTCCCCCTCTCCCCTACGTATAATGCTGAAGGTTTAGCTTGGGGTTGAGCACTCAACTACGCCTTACTGCAGATTGCAAGTGAAAAGCATAAGATGTACTTTGTAACTGTAAAACTTTTATTCCTTCCATTCTTGTAGAATACCACTTTTCTACTAACTACTGTATAAAAGTGGTATTTGAAGAACCGCATTGGGGTAATCTAAGGACAGTGCACCCCTCCAGTGGTAAACAATTGTAGAAGACGCCTGTTAACTGGACTTAGGCTAAAATTAAGCATGGTTGCAGGGACGTATCTAGAGGGGTACAAGCATGGCTTTTGCCATGGGCCCCACAGTGTCAGGGGTGCCATGCCTGCTGCTGTACCTCCCCATCACTCAGGCCTCAGATCAGATTAATTCTGTTATCTGGGGAACATAGCTACTTAATTTACGTATATAGTGCGCACTTGGCTAAAATTATTTTATCTTGATGCACCTATTGCTACTTGATTAAAAGAGGGGAAAGTTAGTATTTAGTTAGTATAGAATAGAGTACAAAGAGGGAGACATTTCCAAAAAAGTAACTTCAGCAATATCCCTGGCCCAAAAAAAACACAACCGTAACTAAGGTACGTAAAAAAGGATGCTGTTTTTAGAGGGGTAGAGAGCTCTAACCTGGGTGGGGGCGCAAATTCAGTGTGTGCCATAGGCACAATATTGCCCAGATATGCCCCTGCATGGCTGTTTTCTTTTCGTGTTTTGGATTCTTGTAGAATACTTTAACCTCTTGAGGACCATGGGCTTAAACCCCCCAGTGGCCAGGCCATTCTGTGCAAAATGGGTCACTGCAGCTTTAAGGCCAAGCTGCAGGGCCGCACAACACAGCACACAAGTGATCCCCCCCCCCCCCTTCTGTCCCCAACAACAGAGCTTTATTCTTTTTTTTTTTAATTAAATTTGTGTATTCTTTAGAATATTTTTTTCCCTCTCTCCCTCCCACCCCCCAGGCAGCCAATAACGGCGATCGGCAAGCATAGGCTTCAGCCTATGAGAGCCGATCGTTCTCTATTGCCCCAGGGGGACAGCCATGTCACAAGGCTTTCCCCAGTACAGCGCTGTACTGCAGATCGCAGCGCTGTAAATTACAATTAAGCGTCAGTTTTGCCTTTACAGTCTCCCAAGCGGCAATCGCCACTCGGAGACTGAAGGCAGAGCTTTGCTCCGCCCACCAAGCAAGAGATGCGCACGCAGCCTGCGTGCAATCTCCTGCAAATGCAAGCCCCAGGACTTTACGGCAATCGGCGTTAGGCAGTCCTGGGGCTGCCGCTGCGGCCACGCCCATCGGTGTGACGCGGTCGTCTAGTGGTTAATGATCTTAACTCTGTAATTCTTTAAAGGACAACTGTAGTTGGAATAATACGGAGGCTGCCATAATTATTTCCTTTAAAACAATACCTGCTGCTAGGCAGCCCTGCTGGTCTACTGGCTGCAGTAGTGACTAAATAACACCAGAAACAAGCATGCAGCCAATCTTGTCAGATCTGACAATGTCAAAAACACCTGATCTGCTGCATGCTTCTTCAGGGTCTATGGTGGAAAATATTAGAAGCAGAGGAGAAGCAGGGCAGCCCAGCAACTAGTATTGCTGAAAAAGAACTAAAAATGAGAGCCACCATATATGCATCACTTCAGTTGTCCTTTAAAGGGAACCCAAAGTAAAAGGGATATGGAGCATTAATTTCCTTTTATCCAGAGGGACTGCACACTCAGTAATATCTAATTTTAAGTTTTATTCACATCATCATTCACAATGACCATTTCAGTGCAGCAGCTTTTCAAGGTATCAAAACAGAATGGACCTGCTGTGACCCCAAAATAGTCATTGATTTTATGAATGGACATCTGGTATATGATGTGAATAAACTTCAAATTAGATACTACCAGGGATGCTCAGCAGAGCTCGAATATTCGAGTAGCTGGAATATTTGAGCTCTTTTTCAGCTATTCAAGCTCTGTATTCGAGCTCGAATAGCTGCAGCAATTCGAATGGGCTATTCGAGTTCACTCGAATATCCCATTCACTATTCGAGCTATTCGAGCAAACAGCGGTATTCGAGCTCGAATACCGAGCTCGAATAGCGTCATTGCCCAGATTGATGTCCTTAGAGCCAATCAGAGGGCTCCCAGGCCCTCTGTTGGCAGCCAATCACAGAGGGGGACCCTGGCCAGCCCCTACCCTATAAATAGCGGCCGCCATGTTCGGTTTTTCCGTCCATGCTTGAGACTTGTACAGAGAGAGATCTGCTCCTTTGTGCTTTGGCTTACCAAGTGCTCTATTGTGGTCAATCACCTAGCGTTTTTGCTCACATACACCTGCTATACACACCTATATTGTTGTTAGCTAGATAGAGATTGTATTTTAGTTAGTAGTTTGTGTGTTACATAGAGACAGCTGCTGCTGCAGGCAAGCTTACACAGCTTTAGGCCTCAGGGCCTTGCCTGTGTGGGCAGCTGTCCTCCTGACTGTACTCTGTTTATTTCTCATCTATTTCTGTTGTGTACTCTACCCTGTGTGTCCTTTAATTACTACTGATTATTGTATTTTGTAGTTGTACTGTACTAGGGACACTCACTGTCACTGTTCATAGCTCCTGCGTGTGTGTGTGCGTGCACTGTCTGTAGTGTACAGTACACACACTCTATTTCCTTCTACTGAATCATCTGATTACTACTACTGATTATTGCATTTTCTAGTTTTACTAGTGTACTAGGGGACACACTCACTGTTCACTGTTCACACTCACTGATTACTTATTATTGTATTTTGTATTTGTACTGTACTAGTAATCACTTAGCAATCTAATCACTTAGTGATTAGTGTCACCTCACCCACCAACCCACTCCATTAAAGTACCCCACTTTTTCACCCGCCCTTTTAAAAAACTTTTTTGTTTACTCCCAAAACATCTAAGATGTCTGGAAGTGGCAGCCAGCGCGGTTTGGGCAAGGGGAAGGGCAGCAAGGGAATCAGGAGGAGAGGGAGCAGCATTGTGGCAAGCCGCGCCACCATGCACATTTCCGCAGCAGCAGCAGCTGCGTCAGTGGCTAACATTCCGCCTATAGCCACTGGCCATGGACGCCTTGGGCACCCAGCAGGATCATCTGCAACTCACGCTGCAGAGACACAGCAGCAGCAGCGTGTAGTACCTGCTCCTATTTTCCTCCAGCCGGGTCGGAAACGTCCCATTGAGGAAAAGGATGCAGCCACTGTGGTGCAACTGATGATGGAGGATGAGCAGCCCGCCATTAGCTCTGCATCGAGGCCTCCACCACCACCACCACCACCCCTGTTCGTAGCAGCCACCCAGCAGGGCCTGGGGAGGAGGCCAGTTCACCATCACAAGTTGGCGACCTGTCATTCAGCAGTATTTTGACCCCAGGCATCATGAGAAAATTGTCTGCTGTTGTTGGCGATTTTGAGGAGGAGATGCTGATGGGCACTTTGGGGGAGGAGGGATTGGACAGCAAGACTGTGGCGACAGTCAAGCAGCCCATCCAGGCATCAGGAGAGGAGTTTGGGGGGTCATCATCCCAGCAGGACATGTTTCAGGAGGGGGAGGATGAGGATGATGATGACACTGTGACGGACAAAGACTGGGTGCCACCAGCTCCTGGGGATGTCATGATCAGCAGCTCTGAGGAGGAGGAGGAGGATGCGCTTGTGGGCCTTGCAAGGAGGCGCATCATTGCAAGCATTGGCAGCAGTAGGCAGGTCCCACAGCCTGCTGGTGTCTCAGGCTCAGCAGCAGCAGCATCTGCCAGTACTACCACCAGCTGCACCCAAGCCCCCCCCCCCCCCAACCACCACAGGGAGACAGGCAGCAGCGACTCCAGTCCGTAGGGGGTATTTCACGTCACCAATCTGGCAATTTTTCACCATGCCCCCAGTCGACAGCAAGTACGCCACTTGCAACCACTGTCAGCGGAACCTTAAAGTTCAGCACCAGCTCTCTTCTGAACCATCTTGCTGCTAAACATTACCACCAGCTTGAGGAGTTCAAGAGGGTGAAGGCATCTGGCGCTGGCAGTGGCACCACACCCACCACTGCACAGCCTTCAGCAGCAGCAGCAGCAGCAGCAGCAACAGCAGCCACCCGCCCTCCTGCTCCTCCAGCACCATCAGCAGGAGTGCGGAAACGCATTGCTCCTCCCCCCTCTGCAACTCCTGCCACCGACACTTAGGCCTGTTCTGGCAGCCAGTCCTCAGTGGCCTCCTCTGCTCCCTCCAGTGATTCCCGTGCCAGCAAAAGGCGACGCCAGAGCCTTTTGAGCGAGTCCTTCCAGGGGGTGGTTAGGGCTCTGCCTCCCAGCAGCCGTCGCGTGCGGCAGCTGAACGGCTTGCTGGCACGGGCGATGTGCTCCCAACTCCTGCCGTACACGCTCGTGCAGGAGGGGAGCGACATGCGTGCGCTGCTTGCTTGTGCAGCCCCAGACTGGCAGCTCCCCAGCAGACACTTCTTTGCCCGCCAGGTCATGCCTGCACTGCACCGCTTTGTGATGGCCAATGTGGAGCGAGGACTGGAGCACGCGGTTGGGAAAAGGGTCCACGTCACCATGGACTCCTGGAGCAGCTGCTTCGGGACAGGCCGCTACCTGTCCTTCACTGTCCACTGGGTCAGCTTGGTGGAAGGGGGTGATGATGGGAGAGCAGCAGCGGGCACAGCAGCAGCAGCAACACAGTGGGTGGTGCCACCCCGCAGGGTCAGGGGAACTGCAGCAGGTTCCTCCGATCCTCTGCCATCCTCCGGCACACCTGGCCAAACCCCCCGCCTCAGCAGCAGCGTGAAGCTACACCACTGCTAAGCGCTGCTGCAGTTGGTCAGCCTTGGGAAGACTAAACTGATGGCAACCCATGTGTTGGCCAAACTCCTGGAGCAGGAGAGGAGTTGGCTGACCCCCAGAGGCCTCAGAGTCGGAGAGGTGGTGGCCGACAATGGGGCCAATCTGGTTGCCGCAATCGACAGGGGAAACCTGACCCACATCCCCTGTCTTGCCCACGTGCTGAACCTGGTGGTGCAGAAGTTCTTGCGCACCTACCAGGGGATGGGCGAACTGCTGGAAATGGCAAGGAATGTTGTGCGTCACTTCCGGCGCTCGTCTGCAGCCTCTGCGAGCCTGGAAGACGTGCAAAAGGAGCTGGAGCTTCCACGCCATCGGCTGATCCTTGACGTTCCAACTCGCTGGAACTCCACCCTGGTGATGTTGGAGCGTCTGGTTGAACGGAAGCACGCTGTCAACCAGTACCTTGCCCTGGCCACTGTGTCTGCCGCTCAGAAAAGGGACAAGACCAGCAACATCCCGTCCATCGTCCCCGATGACGACTGGGGGCACATGCAGCAGGTGTGCTTAGTGCTGGCTCCCTTTCTGCAGGCCACCAACATGGTGAGCAGGGACCATGCTATGGTGTGCGAGTGGGTGCCCCTGGTTTGTCTGCTGGACAGGGCCCTCGATGCTTTCCTGGAACAGGGAGTGGCAGCCTTGGACAGCAGGAGCGGCATGCAGCTGCACAGTCCACCTCTGAGGGGGAGGAGGAGGAGGACTTGGTGGAGGTCCCTGACCTTGCTGCTGATGAGGGGGATCAGCACAGTGCAGCTGAGTTGGTGCGGGGGTGGAGAGAGGATGAGGCGGCAGAGGAGGAGAATGAGGACAGCACTGCCGTCGATGTGCCAGCACACGTGGCCCGCCTCTTCCCAATGGCAGCGCACATGCTGAGGTGCCTGCGCAAGGACCCCATGGTGATCCAGATGAAGCAGAGGGAGGACATCTGGATCAGGATGATGTTGGACCCGCGCCTCAAGGGGAAGTTGAGCCAGTTCCTGCCTCCTGCAGGAGGAGACCCAGCGCAACAAATAAGGAGCTTGCAGCAGGCCCTTGTTGAGCGCTTGGAGGAAGCCTTCCCCCAGCCATCCACCCCCCCTGTCCAGCCAGCACAGAGGCAGCAGCAGGTGCCTGCATCCAGCAGCAAGCGCACCACAGACCTGCTGTCTCTCAGCAACGAGCTCTACAGGACTGTAGAGGCTCCAGCAGTGACTAGCGAGGAGGTGCATGCAGCAGCATCCTCCTCCGGTCACAGCCAGCGCCTGACCCGCATGGTGGCTGACTACATGGGGTCCTACAGCGGGCTTGACAGCGATGCCCCTGTTGATCCCATGGAGTATTGGGTCAAGCGCCTGGAGATCTGGAGCGAGCTGGCGCAGTACGCCCTGGAAGTGCTGTCCTGTCCCCCTTCCAGCGTGCTGTCCGAGCGCTGCTTCAGTGCAGCTGGTGGCGTGGTCACCGAGAAACGCTCACGTCTGTCCCACAAGTCTGTGGACAGACTGACGTTTCTCAAGATGAACCAGGCGTGGGTGGAAGGCGAGTTCCTGGCCCCTGTTGTCGGCGAGAGGGGGACATGAAGTGGGTGCCGGAACCATCGTTAATATGCCTTACCACCCTTTACCATCTCCTGGCTCTTGCTCACTAAGCCAGCCTGGTTCACTTTGACTATTACGTCGCCTGCAGCCACACATTTTACACCAACAGTGGGCTGCTGTGTACTGCCCTTCTGCTGTCTTTCTGTGTTTCCCACTGCCAGGGTACACAGAATTACCTTCTGCTGCCACTCTGCCACCAGCTGATACATCCAACAATAGCTATATCTGTGTAATTTGCTGTAAAAAAAATAAAAAAATAAAAAAAAAAGGTTTAATTTTTCGGAGGTGCCCGGGTTGAAAACTGTGTTGTCCCAGTTGTGTATTGGGCACGATGTGGGCTGCATGACCGCTGTCTGGGACCTCCTGTTGTGTTTATTTACAGCCCTGGTATCACCGCTAGGTACCAGGGCTATTATGTCACGCTGCCTGCCTGCTGCCACACTCACACTACTCCTCCATTCCTCCTGCTGCTGCTGTCTGTCTGTGTTTCCCACTGCCAGGGTACACAGAATTACCTTCTGCTGCCACTCTGCCACCTGCTATTACGTCCAACAATAGCTATATCTGTGTAATTTGCTGTAAAAAAAAAAATTAAATAAAAAAAAAAGGTTTAATTTTTCTGAGGTGCCCGGGTTGAAAACTGTGTTGTCCCAGTTGTGTATTGGACACGATGTGGGCTGCACGACTGCTGCCTGGGACCTCCTGTTGTGTTTATTTACAGCCCTGGTATCACCGCTAGGTACCAGGGCTATTATGTCACGCTGCCTGCCTGCTGCCACACTCACACTACTCCTCCATTCCTCCTGCTGCTGCTGTCTGTCTGTGTTTCCCACTGCCAGGGTACACAGAATTACCTTCTGCTGCCACTCTGCCACCAGCTATTACGTCCAACAATAGCTATATCTGTGTAATTTGCTGTAAAAAAAAAAAAAATTGAATAAAAAAAAAGGTTTAATTTTTCGGAGGTGCCCGGGTTGAAAACTGTGTTGTCCCAGTTGTGTATTGGACACGATGTGGGCTGCACGACCGCTGTCTGGGACTTCATGCTGTGTATTTACGACCTGGTATCACCGCTAGGTACCACAGCCTATTATGTCTCGCTGCCTGCCTCATTGACTGCCACTGCCACACACTCATCCTCCTCCTCCTCCTCCTCCTGCTGCTGAATTTACCTCCTGCTGTCTGTATGTTTCCACTGCCAGGGAGCACATACAATGGCGCTTCCACCATGCGCCACCAGCTATTTATTACGCTCAAAAATAGCTGCATTTCTTTAAAAAAAAAATATATACTTTTTAATACTTTGTGATATTATTTTTAGAGGTGTCCGGGTTGAAAACTGTGTTGCTCCAGTTGTGTATTGGACACAATGTGGGCTTCACGACCGCTGTCTGGAACCTCATGCTGTGTATTTACGGCCTGGTATTACCTCTAGGTACCACAGCCTATTATGTCTTGCTGCCTGCCTCATTGACTGCCTGCTGCCACTGCCACACACTCATCCTCCTCCTCCTCCTGCTGCTGCTGAATTTACCTCCTGCTGTCTGTGTGTTTCCACTGCCAGGGAGCACATACAATGGTGCTTCCACCATGCGCCACCAGCTATTTATTACGCTCAAAAATAGCTGCATTTCTTTAAAAAAAAAAAATATACTATTTAATACTTTGTGATATTATTTTTAGAGGTGTCCGGGTTGAACAATGTGTTGTCCCAGTTGTGTATTGGACACGATGTGGGCTTCATGACCGCTGTCTGGAACCTCATGCTGTGTATTTACGGCCTGGTACCACCGCTAGGTACCAGGGCTATTATGTCTCGCTGCCTGCCTCATTGACTGCCTGCTGCCACACACTCATCCTCCTCCTCCTGCTGCTGAATTTACCTCCTGCTGTCTGTGTGTTTCCACTGCCAGGGAGCACATACAATGGCGCTTCCACCATGCGCCACCAGCTATTTATTACGCTCAAAAATAGCTGCATTTCTTTTAAAAAAAAAGATATAGAAGAGAAAGAAGTGAAGAAGAAAAAGAAGAAGAAGATATAGAAGAAGAAGACGATATAGAAAAAGAAGAAGAAGATATAGAACAAGAAGAAGAAGAAGATATAGAACAAGAAGAAGAAGAAGATATAGAAAAAGAAGAAGAAGAAGATATAGAAAAATAATAATAAGAAGAAGATATAGAAAAAGAAGAAGAAAAAGAAGATATAGAAGAAGAAGATATAGAAGAATAAGAAGATATAGAAGAAGAAGAAGAAGAAGATATATAAGAAATAGAAGAAGAAGATATATAAGAAATAGAAGAAGAAGATATATAAGAAATAGAAGAAGAAGATATAGAAGAAATAGAAGAAGAAGATGAAGAAGATGAAGAAGAAGAAGAAGAAGAAGAAGAAGAAGATATAGAAGAAGAAGAAGAAGAAGAAGAAGAAGATATAGAAGAAGATATAGAAGAAGAAGAAGAAGAAGATATAGAAGAAGAAGAAGAAGAAGAAGAAGAAGAAGAAGAAGAAGAAGAAGATATAGAAAAAATAGAAGAAGAAGAAGAAATAGAAGAAATAGAAGAAATAGAAGAAGAAGAAGAAATAGAAGAAATAGAAGAGGAAGAAGAAGAAGAAGAAGAAGAAGAAGAAGAAGAAGAAGAAGAAGAAGAAGAAGAAAAAGAAGATATAGAAGATAAAGAAGAAGAAGAAGAAGTATATACAGTATTGAACAGAATTTTGGACACACCTTCTCATTCAAACTTTTTTTTTTTAAAGGAACATCCCCACATAATCACTTGCTGATGTTACTTGGAAAAAAAGGATGTTTCTTGCATCATTCACCCCCAAAACAAGTGTTGGAAGCTATTTAAGGCTAATTCGAATAGTCAGCTCGAATAATGAGCTCGAATACCGACTCGAATAGTGAGCTCGAATACCGAGGTCGAATCGAATAGTAAAAAATATGCAACTCGAATATTCAACCTAACTCGAATAATTTACTATTCGAATTCGACTTAACTCGAATGATAAAAAGGGGTATCCGAGCATCACTGGATACTACCAAGTGTGTAGATCAGGGGTCCCCAAACTTTTTTGGCCAAGGGCTGGGTCAAAATACTTAAGGCTGCTGGGGGGACATACATAAGGTGATGTTCAAAAACATTTCATTCAATCTAGGTATTGATTCCCCCAATCATGCCCCCGAGGAGACCTCCCAGCTGCAGCCATTCAGTCATGCGGCACCCGAAGAATGTCTTTTTGCACCAGACAGTGAAGCATACCCAGATGACAAACTGCCATCCAGCAGTGTCACCTGATGCAGAATTGGATTGGAAGACAGCGATTTACTGCTCACTGGCTTCTACGGTATGTGGATGGGTGGTGCCAGCACTGCTATTCCATGTACGAGCCACCAACACTTAAAGGTACAGTGGGCCACATCTATATATTATACATTTTGTGTTTGGGGGCCAGTGAAAAAGCATCAGGGGGCCGCATTCGGCCTGTGGGCCGTAGTTTGAGGACCACTGGTGAAGACCTTCCAGATTTTTCTATACCCTTTAACTTTGGCCTTTAAACTTTAGGCCTTTCTATACCCTTTAACTGTCTTACTTTACTTCTCAATTTCTCTGCTGACTTGGTAAGAGGAGTATTCCAGGAAGAAAACAAACAGTGGGGGCAGGGAAGTCTAATTCATTAAAACGGACCCAGGACTCTCATATATCAGATTTTTAAGAGTCCAAGCAGACGTGGAGATGTACTACAGTAGAACGTTATTATATACAGGGTAAGCACATATTTTGCAAGGATCACATCCCTTTAAAGGTTAAGCCTACACCGCAATGGAATGCAGATTGTCCTGGAATATTAATTTGATCCCTTTAATGCAAAGCAGCCGATGAAATATGAGGTAGACCGCGTAGAAGTGTTAAAGGGAATCCTAATGGAACACCGTTCATTAGGTCAAGAGAAGGTAAGAAGTAATTACACTCGACTAAAGATGTTATCTGTAGATAGTGAAATAAAGCTCCCTCTGCTAATACAAAGCAGGGCAGTCTGTATTTTTTTTTACAAAAAACATTGTTTTGCATGATTGTAGGTGAGTATGGGGTGAAATTCAGTAACTTTTTTTTTTTTTCTTTTTAAGTGAAAATGAATTTAATTCAGAAAATCACTACCAATAATTATATTATACACCAATAAAATGACATTAAAAAATAAAATGAATATATTAGCATATGTTGGATAACAGTTCTCTCTAATCACAATATGCTTTATTGTTATCTTGCTTGTTGTGCCGTTACAGTTAAGCATTCTTTTTTATATGTACACTGGATTTGTATGTACAATTGCTGAACCTGTTCTAATAAAAACTTTAATTATAAAAATAAATAAATAAATAAAATGAATAAAACGTAGTTTATATTAAACAGAGAGGCTCATTTTAATATGAACATGCAGAGTAAAAAGAACTCCAGTTAGGTCAGGGAGATGTTAATGACTGGAGGTGATGAGGGCTCATTGTGCATTCTGTGATGACCTTTCTATGAAGTCATGTAATGAGGTCTCCTGATAGGATGGAGGTAAAATGAGGAGATATTTGGAAGGCCAAGCTTTAGGAGCATGCTTGGAAACAATGGTCTTAAAGTGGACCTGCACTCTTACACAGGACAGAAGGAAAACATAGAGGAATGCACCTTGGATGTATTTAAAGAGTTTAGCCTGTTTAATTCCTCTTCATTTGTGTCTAATCACAAGTTGTAATTCGATCTCTCCCCGTGTCACATGACAGCAGAGTTAGCAGATAAGCTCATTTGAAAGCACAGGATGTTAACAATATGTCTGCTTCAGTGAAAGCAGGAAGTACTAGAAACAGTGCAGATTTTTTTTTTAGGATTTGTATCAGTTGTAACAAAGAAATGTTTTTTGTTTAAAGGTTATTATGCTGTTGTGTATCTTTTAGAGCAGAGAGGACATTCTGAGTACAGGTTTTCTTTAACTTTACCAAGGTCCTCCAAGACTGTCAAACAGTGGAGAATGGAGGTTCTCTTTATGTTCTGGTTTAACCTCTTTGCCGGTTATCCCGAGCTGAGCTCGGGGTAACCTGCGCAGGAGGATTGCTCACAGGGCCCGCTGGGCCGATTTTCACAAATATAATGTCCTGTTATAGCAAATAAATCTATTCTCTTGCAAATTGATATGGTTCTAGACCTTATTCTTGCCCTTCTGCACCTTTGAATCACTCTCAGCTGATACATAATCACTTCAAATGGCTCCATCTTCTCTGTCAGCAATGATCTGACAGGAATAACGACAGAGCAGTGAAGGAGATAACTAATCCTAAATGTAACGCTAAACCACGCCCACTTTAATTGTCATGAATTGCACTTTCTTCCGTTTTAACGCATCACTAACGAATGATTACCGAATTATTACCGAATGCTCGCTAACAGCTGTAGATAAATTTGATGAATCCTGAAATCAACTTAACGAATTCGGTATTTTACCAAACTGTCGTTAACCAATTCGATAAGTCTTGATGAATCAAGGCCAAGATGTGTTAACTTTAATAAGGCGTGTTAACTCGGATAAGGCGTGTTATCTCTGATAAGGCGTGTTAACTTGGATAAGGCATGCTATTTGTCTTAGTGAATCAAGCCTGTTGTATTTTAAGCTATAAAACAAAGCAGAAATAATGACCATCAGCAGTAAAACCTTATCCAAGCTGTCTTTCACTGTTTCTTGGATGCTTAAGTGATTCAGAAAACAGGACTGTATTCAACCCAGTGAGTCGAATAGCTCAGAGAAGGTCTTTTGCATAGATAACTGAACTTTTTTTTAACTCTTCCTGTACTGGAAAAAATATGAGACTTTTCTTTGCTACTAATCCTCTATTTCTTAGCTGTACTGCACATACAATTCATTATCTCATAAGTTCATTTTCGCTTCAGGTTTGCTTTAACCTCTTGCCGACCACGTCATGCCGATGGGCGTGGCCGCGGCAGCAGCCCCAGGACCGCCTAACGCCAATTAGCGTAAATTCCTGGGGCCAGCTAATGCAGGAGACCGCGCGCAGGCTGCGCACGCATTTCCTGCTTGGGGGGGCAGGGCTCCGCCCCGCCTTCAGCCTCCGAGCGGCTATTGCCACTCGGGAGACTGTTAGAAGGCGTGATCGCTGTCTATTTGCATGTACAGCGCTGCGATCGGCAGCAGCGCTGTACTGGGGACAGGCATGTGACACGGCTGTCCCCCTGGTGGACAAGAGAGTGATCGGCTCTCATAGGCAGAAGCCTATGACAGCCAATCACCATAATTGGCTGGCTGTGGGGAGGGAGGGAATAGATTTAAAGACACATACTGTAACGATTGTGGAACTTTCCCCGTGATCAGCGCACAACGCGTGCACTGACACGGCGGAAATCCTCCACAAGCGTATAATTTGCAGGAACCCAGCAAAAGGTGCTACGCACCCGTAGAGGGAAAATTCCTGTTGGCAGATGGCGCTGGGGAGTGCAGAGGAACCAATCCTCTGTACCTCCACAAATGCCAGACAGGAATTGTACAAAACGCAGGACGCAATCGCAAGAGAGGCGATTGCGAATGAGAATGAGCAAAGGGACAGGTTGTATGTGTGTGTGCCAATCCAGTCGCCACCCCGCAACCGCACACACACAACAGCAGATATGAAATAGGAACGCGATCGCGAGAGGTGCGATCGCCAGACAAGACACAAGGCAGATCAGAACAGAATACGAGGTTAGCAAAGGCACAGCAAATAATACAATGAGGAGATACGGAAAATAACAAATGCTAGCTAACCGCGAACACCGCACTCATTCACAACAGTGCACGCTGTTATGCGCGGTCTCCACGTGATAAGCACAATAGAGACAAGCACGCCTAACTAACCATTAACAGACAAACATGAAACAGAGGATGCGAGCGCTTGCTTAACGGTTACCTCACCGAGCCTCCAGCAAGCGTAGCAGACAGACACACGAAAACAGGGACAAGCGAGAGATAGGATCCACAGCACTAGCGAAAAGTGGCTAGCGCGATCCAAGTACAGAGTAGCAGAACAGAAGGATCCCCAGCGCCAGCGAAAAGTGGCCAGCGCGATCCCAGAAGACAGAACAGAAGGATCCCCAGCGCTAGCGAAAAGTAGCTAGCGCGATCCCAGGAGACAGAACAGAAGGATCCCCGGCACTAGCAAAAAGTAGCTAGTGCGATCCCAGGAGACAGAACAGAAGAGATAGCTGGTAGCAACCGCTGCACCAGCTATACTCCAAGAACAGAGATCAGAACCATTTCCTGTCAACCACCATAGGGACAGGACAATGGCAAACAGGCAAGACAAGACAGAACAGGCAATACAGATAATACAATCCTAACAGCACTAGGGAAATCTGCCTAGCGCAGATTTAGGAATTACTCTAAGCTGATGTTCAAACAGAGAGCAAGGCTGACACCCCACCAGGAGTGTTACATAGGACGAAATCCTTATGAACAGCGAAGCATTGTGGGAAAGACATAGTACTTATAGTACACGCCTCCAATGAATGTGGCCAGGCAATTTGCATGACAACATATGCAAATTCCTCTGCAAGCACAAGCTGCAAAACTGACAGAAGCTCTTCTTTCCAGAGTCCTGCAGCATGCAAATCAAAACAATGGTCAAAAGGCTGGCTGCCTGCACAGGCAGCTGAGCAAATCATCACACATACTGTTTTTAATAAAAAACAGTAACAAAAATATTTGTAAAAAAAAAAAAAAAAAAAAATCTGGGGGCGATCAGACCCCACCAACAGAGAGCTCTGTTGGTGGGGAGAAAAGGGGGGGGGGGGGAATCACTTGTGTGCTGTGTTGTGCGGCCCTGCAGCTTAGCCTTAAAGCTGCAGTGGCCTATTTTAATAAAAATGGCCTGGTCACTAGGGGGGTTTACTTGGCACTGCAGTCCTCAAGAGGTTAACTAGGCCTCACAGCTGCCAAGCAAAAGATAGCACTAAGCAGGGCCATGTAAGGAGAACCACGTGGACGCCACCATTTTTGTGGTTAGAAGCATCCTATTGGACAGCTGTGCACTACCCAAGGAATTTTAATACTAGCCATTTAGCAAGCATCAGCATTTGCAGCCTGGGAGTCAAGCTGTTAGGTTAAAGCTGTATGGCAGGGATAGCCAAAATCAGGGGCGTAGCTAGAGGGGGCATCACTAGAGGGGGCAACCCCTGTGCCTGCAGGGGGGCCTGAGCTGTAAGGGGGCCCCAACTACTACTTTACTATCTCCTACTTTACTACTGCCTAAAGGGCACCATTCTTCAGGTTGGATGTTTTTGTGGCTACACTCATTATGGGTGTGATGATTTTGATGTCCACATTGATTTATGGCCCTTGCAAGGTTGGCCCCGAGGCTGTGAGAGCCAACAAGGGAAAGGATGTGAATATTGGGGGTCCCATCAAAGGTTTGCAGAGGGCCTCCATAATATGTAGTTACACCACTGACCAAAATGTTTTGTAGGGAAAACATCTATTTGCATTAATCTTGATGCTCAAGGGGTTTATTCAACAGCATTTAGACGTTATTACAAGAGGCAGAAAAGGACTTGAAGGATTTTTTTTTGTAAAACATTGCATTCACTGTGACAATGGCCTCAATTCACTAAGCTTATCCCCTGCCTTTAATAACGTTTCTATAGTGATCACCATGGTGATGAGGCATGTCGTATTCAGGAAACATTTTATGCTAACACAATGTTTTTTTTAAATAAAACAGCATTCAAAGGGTTACATCACCGGGCTGACTCTTTCTTTTGCAGGGAGAACCCACATCCAAACTTCTTATAATCTTATCTTGTGTACACATTCTTTACTTTATACATTTATGTAAACATTCTCTGGCTGTGCAGGACTTCAGCTGATGAGTCCTGAAGTGAAAAAAAGATCAGAAATAACTTCTGGCAGCATTTACAACAGAATGACAACAGTTCTAAATAAAATGCACCAGCAGCTTTCAAAGTAAATTAAATGAACTTTGGGAAGTTATAATAACTAAATGAATAATAATAATACTTGTGCACAAAAGTAAATATGATAATTGTATGGGTTATCAAAAGTAGGAAAACACATTTTTGTTGAAAATTGTGCCCGAGTTTTAAACAGCTTTAACTACAGAGGAGGTAACAACTACAGAGGAGGTAACAACTACAGAGGAGGTAACAACTACAGAGGAGGTAACAACTACAGAGGAGGTAACTTAAGGAATAAAGAGATAAAATAACTCTCTCTCTCTCTGTGTGGAGGTAAGTTCTCTCTTGCCTTATTATCTCCAGCATGATCTTAGTGAATTGAGGTCATTGTCACTGATGTGTGGAGCTTATTCAGTTTTGTCCATTTTACAGCCAGGAAGGGGCTGCCACAGTGTCCTAAATAGTTTTTCATCATCCCCTGTCACTGTACAAATACTGTCTGTGTCCACAGCATTTAGGGAGAAAGGAACTTGCTGTCAATTCTAAAGCAAACCCAAAGGGGGTTAGAAAAAAGTTAGATACTTACCTAAGAATAGGGAAGCCTCTGTATCCTTCAGAGCAGGGGGCATAACTACAGGTGAGCAGCCCCTGCGACTGCAAGTGGGCCAGAGCTTTAAGGGTGTCCCCACTGCTAATTCACTCACTCTGATGAAGGGGTCCAATTTTTCAGATCAGGTGTTTTTGCGGCTAAACTTTCTATGGGTGTGAAGATTACAATGTCCACACTTATTTTATGACCCTTGCAAGATGGGCCCCTGGTTGTGAGTCTCCCAAGGAGTAGGCAAGTGAAAGGGTGTAAACATTGTGGGGATCCATCAAAGTTTTGCTGGGGGGGGGGGTGATTTAATGGTACACGCCCCTGCTTCAGAGGCTTTCCACATCCTCCATGACCTCAACAGCACTAGCTAGGGCCCTCCTTTAGTTTGGTTCATTGTCACCCTTTCCTCTGTGCACGAGTGCGGCTGAACCGCTCCTGCGCTAGTACGGCAACACCTGCAGTAGCACACTTATTTTATGACCACAGCGCCATCTACAGATAAATTATAAGATGGCATAGTGTATGCATATATAATAGGTATTTTATGTCCTACAAAAATACCTCTCACCAGGGGGCAAGTGACTCATGACAATTAACGCATATATAGAAAAACAGGGAAGGGGGGGGGGGAAGAGAGGGGGTTAAAAAAATTAACTAGCTAATATTATCCTATAATGTTAAATGACAGTTTTAGACACAATGTATGGAGAGAGTATATAAATTCTCAAATTCCTAAAATGACAAAGTCTGTCCCTGTGATACACATATTCCGTACAGTATAAGGTCATTAAATTTACAGAAACATCTTATAGCTGACAAAATCATTAATTGCTATATTATAGGTAGTGTGAGCTTGTAGTTTTTTCTGATGCCCTGTAGCACTTAATAGTGATTTGCACTAGTGCACCTGCATGTCCAGGTGGGTACAGCTTGTGTAACCTGGCGCTTGGAGCATCTATGGTGATAGATTATTATTATTTTTCACTTTGGAGCACTGGCTTTCTATAAACTTATTGAAGGTGGTTGGGAATCTTGTTCTCCCTTTTATTATCATTTTTAATATTATTTTTTGCCTGTTTAGGCTCAGTTCTCGAATTAGCATTTATGGCATTTAAGCAATTTTTGCAGATTGCAGTTACAAACCTTTTGAGGGTCGACAGTTGGTAAGATAAAGTTTTCTTAATCTAGTTCCTGTATCCTGACATACACATAGACCTTGGCTGGTATGTAATAATTTGTACAATTCGTACTGTATTAGGGTTGCCACCCAGCCGGTATCTCCCCGGCCCAGCCGTAAAATCAATTAAAAAGCCGCTGCCGGAAAAATGTTATTACCGGCAATGTATCTGCCCGGTAATTTGGACAGACTGTTCCAACTTCCACAAGTGCAGAGGGGGAGACGCTGAATGTCACATTTTCCCTGTCACGGAGCAGAGACTAGACCCGCCCTCCTCTCCTCACAGATCAGGAGTTTGGCCAATAGCAGCAGCAGCAGCAGCTTACGACTAGCCAATGCTGTTGCTGTTGTGGCTCCAAATGTCCAATAAGAAGTGGAGGGAGGGGCAGCATTTCAAAGAAGCCCGCGCAGTTCTGCACTACAGAAATCATGTGCACTGCAGAGAAGTCAGCTGGGATCACCTCTGCCCTGCACTGCTTGTAGTTCTCTCACATGAGGACAGAGAGTGAGCTGTGCGAGTGAGTGCAGATTCAGGAGGGCCCTCCCCTCTCCCCTCCTTCATGCCCGGGCAGCGACTTCTGAATGGAGACTTCACAGTCCCTGCTGTGATCTGGCCTGGCTCAATGTGCTGCTGTCACTCTGGAGTAGAGAGAGCCTGGAAGTAGGTAAAGTCCTTCAAAGTGCTGGTGCTTTCATTAACAGCAGCTGATAAGCTTTGCCGGTTTTTTTTATAGCTTTTCAGGGTGAGATTATGTGTTGTTGCATGGAGAGGAGAGTGCTTGTTATCAGCATTGTGGTCCTGTTGTAAAGGGAACCCCTGCAGTGAGCTAATTTGAGAATGGGATACACATTAATCAAGTGTTCCAATGTCTCTGGCACAAACTTGTTTTATCACTAAGGGCCCTTTTCCACCTGCAATCGCTAGCGTTCATGCTGAACGCTAGCGATTGCTGAATCGCAAAACCGGCGATTCCCCCGACGTTTGCGGCCGCGATTTTGCTATGCTATGCACTGCATAGCAAAATCGTGGCAATTATCGCTCCGCCGTGCGTTCGCGTTCCCGACAAAAGCGAATCGCGGTAGTGGAAATGACCTCCTGCAATTCCTATGTTAAAAAGCAAACCGTAGCGATTGTAAAATCGCTAGCGGTTTGCGGTTTTGCGATTCAGCCAGCGCTGGTGGAAAAGGGCCCTAAGAAAAAGGAAGACCTGATTTATAGTATTCCATCCCACTTGCTGTTTAACTGGTCACTGCTGTTCACTTAGAAGAAAAGCACCCCTTAAGCTGGCCATACACTGGCCCAATTTGCCGCGGTTTCGACAGCAGATTCGATCACTTGGATCGAATCTGCTGCCAATCGTTCGCGCTACACGCCGAATTTCGATCCATTTCGTCCGATCGCTCCGTGCGGAAAATTACCGTCGATCCCCCGCGGGTAGGGAACACGTCGCTAGCGGCGTTCGAGTGCCCGACGACCGACACAATAGAGCGGCACACATTACCTGCTCCGCCGGCGCGACTCCAGTCCCTCGGTCACTGCTGCTAGTATGCACTTTTGGCCCTTTTTTCCTGTCCTGTTGGGAGGTATGCTTTAAAAATGGTGCAGGTGCCAGTTGCCATAGCACCAGCGCTGCTCTCTTATGGCGCCTCCCCCCATCCCCCGCGTAGTGTGGCTCCCAATCCCCACTGCCTCTCTTTATACTTCAGGCGACCAGATAGAGGCAGAGCAGGGCGCACACTATGTGCAGGACGTGGACACTTCAAATGTGGAAGTGACGTAATTGGTCACTTTCTGCATGTGAAGTGCACTAGGTCCAGGTGGGTAGTGTGCACCCTACTCTGCCTCTCTCTGGTCGCTGCTGATCTGAGGTATGAATCTGATGGTTACATGCACACGCCGCAGGTAACCATATCCCACGACAGTGAATCCAGCACCTGCATAGCCTTGTCATGGACGGTCCTCAGAAGAGCTCACAACCTATTCCCTACCATTGTCATAGTCTGATGTCCTACCAAATTATGTATTTATATAGCACTGACATCTGCTCAAAATCCGTATGTGAGCTCCAAATCGGGAGGTGGTAGGGGGCTGAGCATGTGGGCCTCAGGCTTAAACTTATCTGGTGGACCCTTAGTGTCCCAGTCCGACCCTGGGCAGGAGGGGTGGGGGAAGCGGCCGGAGCGAAGCTTCAACTCACCTTCCTCGATCCCCGCACAGCAGCCTCTATCTTCATCCTGTCCCAGCATCTTTTGCGATGGTAACAGTGCCCCCTGTGATGACGTAACAGCATGTCATCACAGGGGGAGCTCTTACCAATGCAACAGATGCCGGGACAGGATGAAGATAGAGGCTGTGTGTGGGGAATGAGGAAGGTGAGTTGAAACTTTGCTCTTCCCGCTTCCCCCGCCCCTGTGTAAATAAACAATTTTTTTTTTTATGTGTAACAGCCTGCCGCCCACGATCGCAAGCAGGCAGGCTAATCTCGGAACTCCACTCCATCATTCAGCGTCCTCCCCCAGGACTTGATGCTTGAAATGTTATTATTGGGTGTATTTATACTTACCTGGGGGCTTTTTCCAGCCCCATGAGGTGTGTGGGCTTGCTTGCAGCCTCTCTGTTCACTTGATATTCTCGCCTCCCCCGGTAATCTGGACAATCACGGCCAGCCATGTGCTTCTGCATATACACGACCCGGCCGCTACTGCACAGGAGCAGAATGCTCTCCGCTGCGGGAGCACTACAGGGGTAGACGCATGACACAGAAGAGCGCGGCCAGCCAGATATTACTGGGGGAGCATATCAAGTGAATGAAGCAGCTGGCTAGGGAACCCAGGCACCTCATGGGGCTGGAGGAAGCTCCCCGGGTAAATATAAATACACCCATTAAAGGGAACCTAAACTGAGATGTATATGGATGTTTCCTTTTAAACAATACCAGTTGCCTGGCAACCCTGCTGATCTCTTTGGCTGCAGTAGTGGCTGAATCACACGCCTGAAACAAGCATGCAGCTAATCCAGTCTGACTTCAGTCAGAGCACCTGATCTGCATGCTTGTTCAGGGGCTGTGGCTAGAAGTATTAGAGACACAGGATCAGCAGGAGAGTCAGGCAACTGGTATTATTTTAAAAGGAAAAAGCCATTTCCTTCTTAGTGTAGGTACCCTTTAATGCTGCCTCTAAGAGACCCAGATCTAGCCTAATGCTAGGTACATACTATACCATTTTCTGACTGATTTACTGTCAGACTGACTATTTTTTTCCATAGAAATAAACAGAAAATCAATCAGAAAATCGATCGGACCTGTTGGAAATAGTCAGAAAATTGTATAGTGTGTACCTAGCATTAAAGGTCAACTGACCTGAGAGAGGGATAAGGAGGCTGCCATATTGATTTCCTTTTAAACAAAGCCAGTTGCCTGGCTCTCCAGCTAAGCTTTCTGGCATTAGTATGTCTGCATCAAACACCCGAAACAAGCATGCAGCTAATCTTGTCAGACTTTTAGTCAGAAAAATCTGATCTGCATGCTTGTTCAGGGGCTATAGCTAGAGGCAGAGGATCAGCAGGACAGCCAGGAAATGTGCATTTGTAAATAAATTATGGCAGCCTCCATATCCCTCTCAGGTCAGTTGTCCTTTAAAAAGTCCGCGACAAACCACTCCCACTTTTAGACCACACCCCTCAGGCCACACCCACAGGCCGGTATTTTTTTACCCTAAAGGTGGCAACCCTATACTGTATATGTTTTTTAACAGATGTGTGTGTATACTGTATGCCTCTGAGGAAGCGGTCTTTGACCGTGAAACACGTGTCAGGCAGTCTTTTTGAGATTTGGAATTCCGAAATTGTGTTCGCATGTTTGTCCGCAATCTTGAAGAAACTTTGAAGGAAGAAGAATAAAAGACTATTTGTTAATTTAAAGCCCCGTATTTATTCATGTGGAATTTGTATAATGCTGCAACATTTCTTGTAGTCTTTGCCACTCTTTTTTTGTTATTGCTTTTTAAACCAATGAATAATTCAGCCATTTAAGCTTGTACATTTTTATGTTGGCAGAGATGTTTCTTCTACATGTCAGAGATCTGCTACCCACAGCAGGGAAACACGCAGCAGCAGCGGTACCATCAGCTGTGGACTTCTGACATTGGTGTTGCAAATTCTGTTCTGTGAGCAAGCCTGACCTCAGGATGCCCTCACAGGAATCTCTTGTCCATGGCAGTAAGTTTTAAAGAGAAACTTCGACTAATAATTGAACTTTATCCCAATCAGTAGCTGATACCCCCTTTTACATGAGAAATCTATTCCTTTTCACAAACAGACCATCAGGGGGCGCTGTATGGCTGATATTGTGGTGAAACCCCTCCCACAAGAAACAAGAAAAGTACGTACTCTTGGCAGTTTCCTGTCTGTGAACCTTGCTGCATTGTGGGAAATAGCTGTTTACAGCTGCCAAAAAAGCATGCAGCAGCTTCATCACCTGCCAACAGTAAAAAATGTCACCATGTAATAAATGTCAGAATGTAAATCAGGGATTTAAAAGATTTTACAATGGGCAAACACTGACTAAATCATTTATACATAATTATTGTAAAAATGAAGTACCTTTTTTATTGTGTTATTTTAACCACTTGCCGACTGCCCCCAGCCGATGGGCGGCGGCAAAGACAGGGCTTAAACGACCGCAATACGCCCATCGGCGGAGGCGGCGGCAGGCGTGGTTATGCGGCGATCGCGTCATTCGTGACGCGATCAGCCGTCGGCGACAGGCTCCGCCCCCCTCGTGCTGTAACCCGCCGGCCGTTCAGAAGCGCCGGTGGGTTACTAGCATCCGGATTGCCGCATGTAACATGTATAATAGGCTTTGTAATGTATACAAAGCCTATTATACTGGCTGCCTCCTGCCCTGGTGGTCCCAGTGTCCGAGGGACCACCAGGGCAGGCTGCAGCCACCCTAGTCTGCTCCCAAGCACACTGATTTGCCCCCCCCCCCCTGCCCCCTGATCGCCCACAGCACCCCTCAGACCCCCCCCCCCCTGCCCACCCCCCAGACCACTGTTAGCACCCAATCACCTGCCTAATCACCCATCAATCACTCCCTGTCACTTTCTGTCAATGCTATTTTTTTTTAATCCTAAACTGCCCCCTGCTCCCTCCTGATCACCCCCCCACCCCTCAGATTCTCCCCAGACCCCCCCCCCGTGTACTGTATGCATCTATCCCCCCTGATCACCTGCCAATCACCTGTCAATCACCCATCAATCACCCCCTGTCACTGCCACCCATCAATCAGCCCCTAACCTGCCCCTTGCGGGCAATCTGATCACCCACCCACATCAATAGATCGCCCGCAGATCCGACGTCAGATCACCTCCCAAGTGCAGTGTTTACATCTGTTCTCTACCCTAAACACCCACTAATTACCCATCAATCACCCCCTATCACCACCTGTCACTGTTACCCATCAGATTAGATCCCTATCTGCCCCAAGGGCACCCAATCACCCACCCACACCCTCAGAACGCCCTCAGACCCCAGCCCTGATCGCCTCGCCAGTGCATTGCTTGCATCTATTTCCCCCCTCGAATCACACCTTGAGACACGCATCAATCACCTCCTGTCACCACCTGTCACCCCCTAGCACACCTACCCATCAGATCAGGCCCTAATTTGCCCCGTGTGGGCTCTTGATCACTCGGACAAACCCTCAGACCCCCCTCAGACCCCCTTCTGATCACCTCCTCAGTGCATTGATTGCATCTATTTTCCCCTCTAACCACCCCCTGAGACACCCAGGGGCGCCTCTAGCCTTCTTGTCACTCCAGGCAAGAAATCCTGTGGCGCCCCCCCATAAAAAATAAAACAAAAATCATATACATTATAGAACACTTCACACATGATATAAGCCATCAGAGAGGGAGCTGGGAAAAAAGGGCGCAGGCAGCTAGTGGACAAAAAGGGCGCCGCCATTCACTCCCATAATAAATAACGTTTAATGGGCGCCGAGCAGGAAAAAAGGGCGCCGGAGCTAAATAAAGTTTACAAACGGCGCCCGGAGCTAAATAAAGTTTACAAACGGCGCCCGGAGCTGTTTAATGATTTATAACTGAGCTTGTGTTGATTTACGTTTATAAAATGCACCCGTGCCGAATAACGTTTATGAAAATACTAAATATATTTATCTTATTTAAATAATTAAAACATTATTTAAAGTTGTATCCCTTACTGTTTTTAAAACATTATTCACAAAATAAAGCGATCAGTACGTAATGTAAATTGCAATATACTTTTTTATTTAAAGTTTTATCCCTTACTGTTTTTAAAACATTATTCACAAAATAAAGTGATCAGTACGTAATGTAAATTGGAATATATTTTTTGGAGTCACAATTTGTAAAACATTATTATCCACATAATAAAGGGGGGTCTTAGGTTTAGGCACTAACAGGGGGGTCTTAGGTTTAGGCACCAACAGGGGAGTCTTAGGTTTAGGCACCAACAGGGGGGTCTTAGGTTTAGGCACCAACAGGGGGGTCTTAGGTTTAGGCACCAACAGGGGGGTCTTAGGTTTAGGCACCAACAGGGGGGTCTTAGGTTTAGGCACCAACAGGGGGGTCTAGGGGTTAGGGGTAGGTACAGGGAGGGTTACTCAGGCACCAACAGGGGGGTCTTAGGTTTAGGCACCAACAGGGGGGTCTAGGGGTTAGGGATAGGTACAGGGAGGGTTCTGTGTAAGAGTAGGCTTAGATATAGTTTTAGTCAAATTTTAGTAATAATTACTAATGTTTTACAACACTTATTACGAACGTACTTATATTTATATCATCGTTATAAAGAATATTTTCAGATTTTATTATAAGAACAAACCATAAATGAAGGTTATTCACAATAATATACAATTATAACAATTAAACATATATTATTGTTTTTTTAATAAACGTAATTATAAGTTTCACTTTAGAAATAGGGAAGATTAACGTTTTCACAATTTCCGATTTTATAAACATTATTTAATGATTTATAATTTTGTTAAACTTTATTTGTAAACGAAATATAGCACACTATTTTTATAAACCCTATTAATGATTAATTATTATTTAGAGTTTACACCCCGCGCCCTTTTTGTCCAGGCGCCCTTTTTGTACGTACGCATCAGAGAGGGATAACTATGAAATGGGGCCCTAGGCAAGATAACACTTTGCCCTCCACTGATGGTCACCTGGCTTATTTAGTTAGATTTGGTGGGGGCTAGCAACCACCAGGCCCCTAAACTCTCTCTAGACCCTAGGCAGCTGCCTAAGTTTGCCTTGTGGATGATCAGCATTGTATGCCATACAGCACATGCTGCCAGTATGCACCTCAAATACAGCATCCACACTACAAGTTCCAATGGCAGTCACATTGCAAGATTGGATTATCAAGCAAGACATTCTTACTTTCAAAATAATTTTTCACAAACATTATGAGATATGCAAATATGTTACCACCTGTTAGGGTAGGACTAGAGTGGGTATATCATGACATTGAAGGGCTGATATGGTAAGGTGGTTTAAGGCCCAGTGCACACCGAGCGGTTTTAGCAGCGATCCGCCAACCGCATTTGTCTGTGAAAACGCTTGGCTAATGTATTTCCATGGGATGGTGCACACCAGCTGTTTGAGGTTTTTAGCAAACCGCAAACGTGGCTCCTGCTGCACATTTGCGGTTTGCAGAAGCGATTCTGCCTCAATGTAAAGTATAGGAAAAATGCAAACCGCTCTGAAAAACGCTAGATCAGAGCAGTTTTCCAGGCGAATTTGTTACAGAAGCTGTTCAGTAACAGCTCTTACTGTAACAATATTTGTAATCTGCTTCACAAAAACGCTCGGCATGTTTAGAAAATGTCTCTAAACATGCCTAGAATCGCTCTGAAATCTGCTCCAAAACCGCTAGCGTTTTGAGGATCTGCTAGCAGTTTTGGTGTGCACTGGGCCTAATAGTTTGATTCATAATCCATTCTGGAGATAAGCACAGTGTGTTTGTAGTGTAAGTGATACAAGAGAAGAGAAGTAGAATGGAGGGAGGAAGGGTAGTAGAGGGTCAGAATTGATGACATGGATGAGCAGATATCTATGAGTAGAATAGAGGCTCAGTGGGTACCACTACTGCATTTTAGTGCTGAGTCCTAGGCTTGAACATTGGCCAGGGCAAAATCTGCATGGAGTTTCTGTCTTCAGACACTTCAGACATTTCCTGCATCCTAAAAAACATACTAATAAGTCAACTGGTTTACCCCAAAACAATCCTATATTGAAAATATTAGACTATAACTATGGTAGGGATTAGACTGTGAGCTCCTCTGAGGACAGTCAGTGACATGACTATGTACTCTGTAAAGTGCTTCAGGAGATGTCAGTGCTATATAAATAAACAATAATAATATGGTAGGACATTATACTATGACTATGGTAGGGTTAGATTGTGAGCTCCTCTGAGGACAGTCAGTGACATCACTATGTACTCTCTACAGTGCTGCAGAAGATGTCAGTGCTATATAAAGACATAATAATAATATGGTAGGACATTAGACTATGACTATGGTAGGATTAGATTGTGAGCTCCTCTGGGGACAGTCAGTGACATGACTATGTACTCTGTAAAGTGCTGCAGAAGATGTCAGTGCTATATAAATACATAATAATAATATGGTAGGACATTAGACTGTGACTATGGTAGGATTAGATTGTGAGCTACTCTGAGGACAGTCAGTGACATGACTATGTACTCTGTAAAGTACTGCAGAAGATGTCAGTGCTATATAAAGTACTGCAGAAGATGTCAGTGCTATGTAAATACATGATAATAATATGGTCGGACATTACAGTTTGACTATGGTAGGGATGAAATTGTAAGCTCCAGTGAGCAGTCAGTGACATGACTATGTACTCTGTAAAGTGCTGAAGATGTCAGTGCTACATAAATACACAATAATAGTTCCAAATGCTACTGGCTCCCCTGAAGAGTGCTCAGACTAGTGTACATAGTTGTGCAGATTGTTCCCCAAGTAGCAGTTGTTTGGTCAGGGAGACAGTGGGAGAGGGAGCATGAGCAGAGGGTGAGGGCAAGCAAAGTTAAGCTCCACACTCACCACAGTGACTGCAACAACACAGGAAGATGGATCCAGCGAGGTGTCCCTCATGACAAGCGTCCAGCGATTCATCTTCCTGCCAGCGGGTATGTGAGATGTCACGTGACATTACAGGACGGGCACGAATGAGAAGTCAAGCGACCTCAGTACTTTACTTGATCCTCAGTGACGGTCACTTTTCACCACACAACGCTAAGCGATGTCATGACATCGTGTAAATGACTACTTGTCGCTCAAAAAAAATAAATTGATGAACATCAGGAAAATCGTTGGAAAAATCGTGAGGTGGTACATAGCATTAGAGAGAGGGCCAACAGACAGCATTAATGGAAATACATTATTATGCCATCTTCAATTATAAGTAGTGATGGATGTAATTACACACATTGCTTACATGTCCATTATCATTGTTTGAGATTTAGATGCTGCCCTCCTATTCACTCACGCACAATAAAAGACAAAACCTGCAACCCCCACTGTGTCCATTACACACTTCAAACACTGTCCTGTTGAATTCAGGGAGAAGTGCAGGCTGTGTAGGGGAGAGGATCAGATGATCCTACCACTCCATAGCTAGTCATGGCGATTGTCCTGACATCTAGACATGCAGACATTCTGTCACGATTGTGGAACTTTCCCCGTGATCAGCGCACAACGCGTGCGCTGACACGGCGGAGATCCTCCACAAGCGTATAATTTGCAGGAACCCAGCAAAAGGTGCTACGCACCTGTAGAGGGAAATTCCTGTCGGCAGATGGCGCTGGGGAGTGCAGAGGAACCAATCCTCTGTACCTCCACAAGTGCCAGACAGGAATTGTACGAAGCGCAGAACGCAATCGCAAGAGAGGCGATTGCGAATGAGATTGAGCAAAAGGGATAGGTTGTATGTGTGTGCGCCAATCCAGTCGCCACTCCGCGACCGCGCACACACAACAGCAGATACGAAATAGGAACGCGATCGCGAGAGGTGCGATCGCGAGACGTGACACAAGGCAGAACAGAATAGAATACGAGGGTAGCAAAGGCACAGCAAATACAATAAGGAGATACGGAAAATAACAACCGCTAGCTAACCGCGAACACCGCACTCATTCGCAACAGTGCACGCGGTTATGCGCGATCTCCACGTGATAAGCACAATAGAGACAAGCACGCCTAACTAACCATAAACAGACAAACATGAAACAGAGGACGCGAGCGCTTGCTTAACGGTTACCTCACCAAGCCTGTAGCAAGCGCAGCGGACAAGACAGACACACGAAAAACAAGAACTAGGCAGGAAGGATCCACCGCTCTTCCGCCAGAGCAAGTGTGATCCAAGCAGGAACACAGATCAGAAAGATCCACAGCCGCTAACGCTAGCGGCTAGTGCGATCTCAGCAAGACAGAACGATTCGCTATCAACCGCCGCTGGTGACAGCGCAATCGCGACCGACAAGACAGAACAGAAGGATCCCCAGCGCTCGCACAAAGTAGCTAGCGCGATCCCAGGAGACAGAACAGAAGGATCCCCAGCGCTAGCACAAAGTAGCTAGCGCGATCCCAGAAGACAGAACAGAAGAGATAGCTGGTAGCAACCGCTGCACCAGCTATACTCCAAGAACATAGATCAGAACCATTTCCTGTCAACCACCATAGGGACAGGACAATGGCAAACAGGCAAGACAAGACAGAACAGGCAATACAGATAATACAACCTGACTGGGCTAGAAGGGGAGCCTAAAGCAACCCCCAGGAATTAACTATACTAGATAGCAATGGCTGACACTCCAGCAGTGTCCATCAGGAACTGAGCATGGAAGGGAAATGACCAGCCAAGCATTCTGGGAAACATAAAGCTCTTATAGTGCCAGTCATCAAAGAAGGCAGGTAGAGGATTTGCATAACGAATGTATGCAAATTCCCCAGCAAGAGAACAGAACAGAAACTTGCAATGAAAAGACAGGTCTCTGTTCCAGAGACCTGCAGCCCACAGACTAGAGGAATGGACAAACAGATGTCTGCCTGTGCAGCCAGCTGAGCGGATCATCACACATTCTAGCAGAGCACACAGCTGTCTGCAGAGTTTACTGTTTGTTTGTTTGTTTGTCTCACTCCCTCTGCAGACTCAGTAACATTTGGGGGTAGGGCGCTGTCACCTCTGTGGAGGGGCAGAGAACAGCTATAAACCAGACACCTTCTTCTTAGGGAGTATCTATAATTCTGAACTCTGAATGATTCTTTAGTGACTTAGCAGAAGGCTATTTGTGAAAAGAGCAGAGTAACCAAGCAGCTCAGGGTGACCCAAGCTACTCCTACTAGGAATGTATAGGGGGATAAAAGGAACCAAATGCCCTCCTACTAAAACAGCAAAGCTTGGTGTAATTTGCCTTCTTAAAACAGAAGGAAATCTTTTTCTCTCCAGTCCCTTACAATGGTCTTTCAGGACAGGAATTGTTATTTCCCCTTGGACTGACAGTAATTTATTGCGCCTTCCCCATCAAAGCCGCTCCAAGCCGCTGCCTGGGTGGTCAGTAGGTAAAGGCGCCCCTGGAGACACCCATCAATCACCTCCTGTCACCCCCCTAGCATTCCTATCCATCAGATCATGCCCAATACAACCTGTCATCTAAGAGGCCACCCTGCTTATGACCGGTTCCACAAAATTTGCCCCCTCATAGACCACCTGTCATCAAAATTTGCAGATGCTTATACCCCTGAACAGTCATTTTGAGAAATTTGGTTTCCAGACTACTCACGGTTTTGGGCCCGTAAAATGCCAGGGCAGTATAGGAACCCCACAAGTGACCCCATTTTAGAAAAAAGACCCCCCCAAGGTATTCTGTTAGGTGTATGACGAGTTCATAGAAGATTTTATTTTTTTATCAAAAGTTAGCAGAAATTGATTTTTATTGTTTTTTTCACAAAGTGTCATTTTTCACTAACTTGTGACAAAAAATAAAATCTTCTATGAACTCACCATACACCTAATGGAATACCTTGGGGTGTCTTCTTTCTAAAATGGGGTCACTTGTGGGGTTCCTATACTGCCCTGGCATTTTAGGGGCCCTAAACCGTGAGGAGTAGTCTAGAAAACAAATGCCTCAAAATGACCCTTGAAATCCTAAAGGTACTCATTGTGCCACACATGTGGTATTGCCGTACTCAGGAGAAGTAGTATAATGTGTTTTGGGGTGTATTTTTACACATACCCATGCTGGGTGGGAGAAATATCTCCGTAAATGACAATTTTTAATTTTTTTTACACACAATTGTCTATTCACAGAGATATTTCTCCCACTCAGCATGGGTATGTGTAAAAATACACCCCAAAACACATTATACTACTTCTCCTGAGTACGGCGATACCACTTGTGTGGCACTTTTTTGCACCCTAACTGCGCTAAGGGGCCCAAAGTCCAATGAGTACCTTTAGGATTTCACAGGTCATTTTGCGACATTTGGTTTCAAGACTACTCCTCACGGTTTAGGGCCCCTAAAATTCCAGGACAGTATAGGAACCCCACAAATGACCCCATTTTAGAAAGAAGACACCCCAAGGTATTCCGTTAGGAGTATGGTGAGTTCATAGAAGATTTTTTTTTTTGTCACAAGTTAGCGGAAATTGATTTTAATTGTGTTTTTTCACAAAGTGTCATTTTCCGCTAACTTGTGACAAAAAATAAAATCTTCTATGAACTCACCATACTCCTAACGGAATACCTTTGGGTGTCTTCTTTCTAAAATGGGGTCATTTGTGGGGTGACCTGTGAAATCCTAAAGGTACTCATTGGACTTTGGGCCCCTTAGCGCAGTTAGGGTGCAAAAAAGTGCCACACATGTAGTACCGCCGTACTCAGAAGAAGTAGAATAATGTGTTTTGTGGTGTATTTTTGCACATACAGATGCTGGGTGGGAGAAATATCTCTGTAAATGACAATTGTTTGATTTTTTTTTACACACAATTGTCCATTTACAGAGAGATTTCTCCCACCCAGCATGGGTATGTATAAAAATACACCCCAAAACACATTATACTACTTCTTCTGAGTACGGCGATACCACATGTGTGACACTTTTTTGCAACCTAGGTGCGCTAAGGGGCCTAACGTCCTATTCACAGGTCATTTTGAGGCATTTGGATTCTAGACTACTCATCACGGTTTAGGGCCCCTAAAATGCCAGGGCAGTGTAGGAACCCTACAAGTGACCCCATTTTAGAAAGAAGACACCCCAAGGTATTCTGTTAGGAGTATGGTGAGTTCATAGAAGATTTTTTGGGGCTAAGGGGCCCAAAGTCCAATGAGCATCTTTAGGCTTTACAGGGGTGCTTACAATTAGCCCCCCCCAAAATGCCAGGACAGTGAACACACCCCACAAATGACCCCATTTTGGAAAGTAGACACTTCAAGGTATTCAGAGAGGAGCATAGTGAGTTCGTGGCAGATTTCATTTTTTTTTGTCGCAAGTTAGAAGAAATGGAAACTTTTTTTTTTTGTCACAAAGTGTCATTTTCCGCTAACTTGTGACAAAAAATAAAATCTTCTATGAACTCACCATGCCTCTCACTGAATACTTTGGGATGTCTTCTTTCCAAAATGGGGTCATTTGGGGGGGTATTTATACTATCCTGGAATTTTAGCACCTCATGAAACATGACAGGTGGTTAGAAAAGGCAGAGATGCTTCAAAATGGGAAAATTCACTTATGGCACCATAGTTTGTAAACGCTATAACTTTTACCCAATCCAATAAATATACACTGAATGTTTTTTTTTTTTAATCAAAGACATGTAGCAGAATAACTTTCGCGCTCAAATGTATAGGAAATTTTACTTTATTTGAAAAATGTCAGCACAGAAAGTTAAAAAAGTCATTTTTTTGTCAAAATTCATGTGTTTTTTGATGAATATAATAAAAACTAAAACTCGCAGCAGCAATCAAATAGCACCAAAAGAAAGCTGTATTAGTGACAAGAAAAGGAGGTAAAATTCATTTAGGTGGTAGGTTGTATGACCGAGCAATAAACCATGAAAGCTGCAGTGGTCTGAATGGGAAAAAAGGCTCTGGTCCTTAAAGGGCGAAAAGACTGTGGTCCTCAAGTGGTTAACTGGAGTTCCTCTTTAAGCTCCAGCTTGGAAACCTCCAAAACAAAGACAGCATGGACCTAATATGTGTTTCTCATATGGACTACTGGCTGAAGGTTGTAGGATATTCACTACAAATTGTTACCTGGCTGCAAATGTCTTAGGGATGGTTCATACAAGTGATTGCTCATTCGTATCTGCCTGAACAGGCAATGTGAACTGACTGGTACATCTTTGGCACATATGTTTAAAAATTGTGGAAGCACACTCTCATCCCTATAGGTGGTTGGTGCTGCTGACGGTGCTTCCATATTCCTCTCACTTTAACTTATATGTGATAGTTCTGAGTGACTGGATAGTGTAATGGTTAAGGCCTCTGCCTCTGACACGGGAAACCAGGGTTCGAATCTTGGCTCTGCCTGTTCTGTAAGCCAGTACCTATTCAGCAGGAGACCTTGGGAAAGTCTCCCTAACACTGCTACTGCCTATAGAGCGTGTCCTAGTGGCTGCAGCTCTGGCTCTGGAAAAGCGCGATATAAGTGTTTGTTTTTATTAATGAATCAATGTGCCAGCCCTGCCAAAGTGCTTTCTTCACTTGCAACTTTGGTGCCATCTTCTGCCATACCAGCCCTTTAGTGGTGAAACTACACCTACCAAAAATGTCTTAATTGGAGAAAAACTGGTGGAGAAAAACAGAAAATAGTAGAGCTCGAATATTTTTAGTTGTTAAAGGTGGATTGTCACCATAAAAATCAAATTTCAACAGCAACTGGTCTGAGTATATTAAGTGATAAATATGCTAATCCTGCATTCAAAACTTTCAAAACTTTTTTTGCTGTTATGGTTTGGAGTTATCACATACCTTAGGAGCACTGGCCCTTTAATTGCCATTGCTATCGGCTAGCAAAACAGTTGCATGCTAGGGGGTCTTTTTATCTACAATATATTCCTCTTCTTCCCTTAATTCCCCCCCCCCCCCCCCAATGACATAAGACAGTGCACTTCCTAGTATAGACCTCAGTGGGAGTGTCTGAAGACTCTGGGAGGAGGGCGGGTAACAAATACACAATTAGCAAGAGGAGAAAAAAAGAGTGAGAGAGGAAATGATGTCAGGATTAGCTTCATTCAAAGGTAACCAGGATAGAAACTGTCTAGAATATGATTCTCTATTTTTCCTTTATAAAATTTACAGGAATCATAATGTGGACAATGCAATACATCTCTTATGTAAGTAGAAGTAGTATTTATCTACTTATATATGTGTTTCTTATTTCTAGGTTAGCATGGGTGTCACTTGTTCTTTAAGCCAATCAATTAACCTCTTGAGGACTGCAGTGTTAAACCCCCCTACAGACCAGGCCAATTTTCACTAAATTGGCCCCTGCAGCTTTAAGGGCTCACTGCAGGGCCACACAACACAGCCCACAAGTGAATCCCCCTTTTTCTCCTCACCAACAGAGCTCTATGTTGGTGGGGTCTGATCGCCCCCCCATTGTTTATCTTTTTTGGTTATAAATGTTTTTTTTTTTAAATAAAATTTAGTATTTACTTTTTTTCCCCCTTCCTGAAAACCCGCCCCCCAAAACTCTGCCCCCCAAGCCCCCAAGCAGGAGATGCAGCCTGCGCGATCTTCTGTAGTAACCGGCCCCAGGACTTGACACCAATTGGCGTTAGGCAGTCTTAGGGCTTTGGCGTGATGCGGTCGTTAGGTAGTTAAACATGTTAAGCACGTCTTCGAGCAACACAAATAAAGGAGCCTGTTCAACATGAATGATTTAAAAATATATATATTTTTTTTATTATTAGGGCCCATTTCCATCGGCGCAGTGCGGTGTGGTTATCGCACTGCACCAGATCTGAAACGAATGCACGGCAATGGAACAGCTTCCATTGCATTCTGTTTGTGCTGTCCGGTGCGGTGCGATACGAGAATCTGCAACGTGCCACAGATTCTAGCAGCACGCATCCGGATCCCATTAGTGCAGATTAGTGGCCGCGTCCAGGCCGAAACCGGAAATACATGTGGTGGGATGCGGTGCGATGATCCCATCGCATTCCATCGCAAGTGGAAATGGGCCCTTAGAGGGCAACAATTTGCAACTCACACCTGGGACGTATCAGACTGTGGCAAGAACTTCCAAAATATTAACAAAATAGTGGTTGTGTGCTAGTTAAGCACTAGCTGAAAGCATCAGATGGCACTAAGCACTTCCTACAAAATCACCAATCAGCACCAGCATTTCTGCAGTGCTTCCAGTGTGAATGTGTCTTTAATTCTCATTACCTGGCAGTGATAAATCCTCCGAGTCTGCTTATGTATAATGAAACAGTGATGAGGACTGACTGAGCTGAGATCATTCTAATAGTGATTTTAAGAAACAGCAAATGATATTTAGATCGGCTTTTATATCTCAGATAGGCTCTATTTGCCATATGCAGGTGGACAGGGAAATGGAGGGAGAAGAAAAGTGGGAAACTGTCCATATGCTTTCATTTGCTAAAGAGTTTCTGGTAAAAAATTATTGCTCGAACAATTGTAAATTTGCTTCGCCATCTGCTGAACCAATCAGGTGAATATCTTGCGACTTTGCTTGTAAAAATCACAGCCGCTGCTGGAATGAATTTTGTTTTTAAATGAAAACTGTTTTATACATTCGTGTTTGTTTTCTATCTGTGTGAATTGATCAATATGTCCAAAGGAAAAACTGGTCAATCAGCAGACCTGCCTGAATATTGATTTCCCCTTTTGACCAACGCCATCTAATTGTAAAATGAACTACTGCTGCAGGTATCGGAAGCAGGAGTTCATGCATGACCGCACTTTACCCACTTCTGCTACAATCTTAAAGGAATACCGAGGTGAGAGTGATGTGGAGGCTGCCATATTTTTTTTCCTTTTAAAGCAGTGTTCCCCCACCCTGTCCTCAAGGCCCACCAACAGTGCATGTTTTGTGGAAATCCACACAGGTAGTTAAAGAGACACTGAAGCGAAAAAAATAAATGATGATATTATGATTTGTATGTGAAGTACAGTTAAGAAGAAATAAAACATTAAGATCAGATACATCAGTCTAATTGTTTCCAGTACAGGAAGAGTTAAGAAACTCCAGTTGTTATCTCTATGCAAAAAAGACATTCAGCTCTACGACTTTCAAAGTCGTGGAGAGAGCTGTCTTCTGACTTTTATTATCTCAACTGTTAGTGAACAATTTTCTTTTTCTCTGCCAGAGGAGAGGTCATTAGTTCACAGACTGCTCTGAAAGAATCATTTTGAATGCTGAGTGTTGTGTAATCTGCACATATTATAGAATGATGCAATGTTAGAAAAAACACTATATACCTGAAAATAAAAATAGGAGAATATTTTCTTTGCTGCTAATCTTCTAGTAATTATTCATAGTACACAACCAATTCATATAGCATATTTTTTTTTCCGCTTCAGTGTCTCTTTAATCAGCTCTGCTGAGACACTTATTACCTCACCTGTGCATGTTTGTGGTTTTCTGCAAAACATGTACTGTTTAGTGGGCCTTGAGGACAGGGTTGGGGAGCTCTATTTTAAACAATACCAGTTGCATGGCAGTTGTCCTGTTCTTGTACTTTTAGCCATAGACCCTGTGTGTGCCCCTAGGTGAAGTATGTTGAGGCTCCCCTTTCATGTGCAGCACCACCCCTCCCATTCCATGTGCAGCTGACTATTCCTTGTGTATCATTCATCTACAACAGCCCCTCTCTTTCATGAACACCTCCCTTGGGATCAGTTTCCCTTTTTGATGTGTTGCTGCCAATTTGCATCCTCCCTTTTATATGTAGCAACTTCTCTTTCATGTTCAGCTGCCCTCTTGGGCTACAGCTGCCCAAGGCACGGGCGTTTGTGGCCTTTTCAGAAATTCGGCCCTGTGCAGATCAGATAACCTAACTCAGGTTTTACTGGATTAGCCATAGCCATATGCTTGTTCCAGGTTTTTGACTCCAACTGGGCTTCCAGGCAACTAATATTGTTTACAAGGAAATAAATATAGCAGCCTCCATATCACTCTCACAACACTTTATGCTATGGCACAATGGGCCTGATTCACAAAGCGGTGCAAACATTTTGCACGCCGGTTAAAAAAGCCCTTTATCACGCCTAAACTCAGTTTAGACGTGATAAGAAGAAACTCGCGCGAAATTCCCGCACGCAAAGTTGTGCGGTGCGCGCGAAGGCGCCCATTAAACCCTATGGGCGCTGCGTGCGGAATCGCGCGATTGCGTGCGATAACCAGCACAAAGCGGTGCTAACTCAGCGGTGCAAAGGTTATCTTAAATTTGCATAGAGTTAACATAACATTTGCATCAGCTCGAAATTCTCATTGACCATTTCTAAAACTAAGGAGCTTTATTACTGAGGAGAAATGTAGAGGAGGAGAGCTAGACAAAGCCTAAGGGTCAGGTCACACTAGGTCATCTGCTGGACCGTTTCCCAGACTGGAGGACCAAGTTCCTATGGGCCCATGTACAATGTATGTTTGTAAAGTATCCCGACTTGTCCGTTACAATGCCAAAACAGCTTTTGTGACTTACACATTTTTTTTACAGATAGCGGATTCTTTTCCATACACCCAATATATGGCACTTTTTTGTCCTGTACAGTCATTACACCTTAATGGTTTGCCAGAGCAGGTACAGTACATAGGATATACTACCCGGTCTGGCTTAGTTCCGCCTTTTGTGATCCAAGCCTGATAACTATCACTGCCAGAGACAATGACTAGAAATAAGATATCTGCAAACGTCTTGGGTCCTATTGTAGAAAAGCACTTTACAAATGTTATTGTTATTTAACCATTCCAGATAGTAGCATGGGATTATATGAAAGGTGGGAAAATGGATCAGGAAATCCTTTCTCTATTCCCATAAATCGTAAGTAATCCTTAAAGAGAACCTGAGCCAACCAATGACTGTAAAAAAAACACATATTACCTGAACAGCCACCCCCTGCCGCTCCTGTATCCAAAGAGGCAGTGAAGGGGCACACCTCCCCCCCAACACCATCTCCCAGCAGAGTATCGCAGCAAAGCTGTGTAATATGCTCCAGTGATGCATAAACTGCTCCAGTGATGCATTGTGTATTTTCTGTTCTTCCTGGAAGTCACATGCTCTAAGCTGCATACCTTCTCTTCCCGATCACGTGACATGCCTCAGGAGACGGAGGTATGCAGCATAGAGCATGTGGTTGTCAGGAAAACCAGAGGAGACCTGAAGCAGCACTGGAGCATGTAAATATTAAACTGCTTTACTACGCTACTCTGCAGAAGGGGGAGGAGCTGCCCCCATGGTCACTATAGTTATGCCACTTAATTTCAGACTGTACAATAAACGTTAAATCCTGATAAAAAATTGTGTGACTTAGACTAGGATTTAGATTTTGGCCCCTAATGTGATTTAGTTTGACATCCTTACTCGAGAATATAAACTTACAAGGGCAGGGATCTGCCCCTAGTGATTCTTGTTCCCGCTGTAATTTTTCATATGAACATGTACCTATTGGTGACGTCTTAAACCGCACATCAAATATGTATGTATTTGTATTGCTGAATGTCCTGGGTGTACAGAGTTTTGAACTTCTTATGTATCTATGCTCCCTACTATTTTTTACAGCTCTTTGGAAGAAGTTGGTGCAAAATAACTAAAAAATAATAATAACAAGCCCTTTGATAAGTTATTATCAAACAAATTTGCTTCCACCAGTCAATTCCTATGGTGCAGACTTCTAGAGCAGTGTTTCTCAACATTTTATTGGTATGTACCCCTTTTAAAACCCTGTACTCACCAAGTACCCCTTGGCATAGTAAACATTATCACAAGTACCCCTTGACAAATATATATTTAATCGTATTACATGATAATTGGTTCTAAACAATTTCCAAGCATTTACTATTGCTTTCAATTAGCTAAAACACTAATTTGATGTTGTTTAAATAAGATTTATCATTTTCTAAAACTCTAAATTTGTAATTCTCGGTTAAGTATATCAAGCCTGAGTACCCCCTGGAACCATCAGAAGTACCCCCTGGGGTACGCGTACCACACGTTGAGAACCTAGGTTCTAGAGCACGACTTCTCAGCGTGCTCGGTCTATACTCTAGTCCGTGCCGCATGATGAGGCTAAGCAAACTAGCATTCCTGCCCAAGCATTCAAGTCTGCTATTGACTCCTCCAGCTTGGCAGCTTTCAGTAACACGACTTAATTCTTTAAACAGTGTTGTTAGCTGAAGAAGCCTGGTTTGGCAAAAAAATGTTATATTTCGATACTTTGCTTACATGTTATCAAATGGCATATTCAGAACTGCGCCTGGTGTCTGGCTTTAAGATCTGAGACTTCTTCCCCCAGCAGTGATATCCCAGTCATACAGGCCAGATCTGCACAAACACGCAGCTTTGGAGACATTTACTGGAAACATATTGACATTCTAGCATTTAGCCGTGGCACGCACGAGCCCGATGCTGGCCAAATATTCCGAGGCAACCTAAGGCAAGAGCCTGATTAGCCTGATGCTCGTTAGTCTATTCTTGAATCCTGATACACAACAGATGCTGAAGACTTTGCCATCCCACTGTATCTATAAAACCAGAGAGAGAACGCAAAGCCTAGTTTTCTCCAGAGTACCAATGATTTCTCAGAGTCAGCTTGTTCAATTCACCTTTACCCCACCACCTAGGTCCTCCTATCATCCTCCTAGTTAGACGCACATAGCCGCCTGTGAACTTTAATAATGTAAGACTGCAGATCCAACCAAGCTGGGCCCTGACTTTTCTCTCACTCAAAGCATCCAATTAACTTGTACCGTGCCAGGCATCACCCTGTAGTCAGCGGTTATCCCCGGTCTAAGGGAATTGGATAATCCTGCTCATTTTCATATTCTAACACCAAATGTTCATCTTAATGATATCTTGTTTCCCTGTGAGTATAATACAAGAAATATGCTTGGACCTAGCAGCACAAGGCATGCATGCATGTGGACTATGCCAGTGTGCCACGTGCTCTTTTCTCTGCTGGTATTTGCTGTGCGCAGCATGTATATTTATTTTAGTCATTTTATGCATTGTACGAGAGGGAGCTATTGTGTCAGCTGGCTGGGGATGAAGAAAAGCATGTAGGCTGCTTTATTCACACTGAATTACACTAAATGACAGGCCGGCAAAGGCACTTGAAATTCTCCTTCATGCTTGTTATCGTGTAATACATTGGCCGGGTAAAGAACGCGGAGGAGAAAAAAGACGATCGTCATTCAATGGAAAATATAATATAAACATGTGACAGTCACTCTATCAAGCATGAAAGGTCACCTGATTTTAGCCCTCGCCAAAGCTTTTTGCTGCCTGCTAATTCCATCAACAGGCATGCTAAATAGGGATGGTCTGAAATGCCTATTTCCAATTGTGCGGAAATTCTGATTTTGGCTAATGACAATTTCCGTTTTTCCGTTTTCTGATTCTCAGTTTTTCCAATTTTCCGATTTCCTTTTTTCTGATTTCCGATTTTTGAGGAGTACTTTATTAGTCATTGTTTGCATCAGAGAATGCAAAAAAATGATAAAAAAACTGAAACCAATTGCAATTGGTATAGATATCAGTATAGGTAGCCAGGTACAGGTGCTGTAGTATAGATAGCCAGGTATAGGTTCCCCCAGTATAGATAGCCAGGGATAGTTTCCCCCAGTATTGCCAGGAATAGGTTCCCCCAGTATAGCCAGGTATAGGTGCCTCCAGTATAGATAGCCAGTTAATGGTGCCCCCAGTATAGGTAACCAGGTATAGGTGCCCCAGTATAGGAAGCCTAGTTTAGGTGGCCTCAGTATAGCCAGTTATAGGTGCCCCAGTATAGGTAGCCAGGTATCGGTGCCCCCAGTATAGGTAGCAAAGTATTGGTGCCCCCAGTATAGCCAGGTATAGGTGCCCCCAGTATAGATAGCCATTTATAGGTGACCCCAGTATAGGTAGCCAGGTATCGGTGCCCCGGTATAGGAAGCCTAGTTTAGGTGCCCTCAGTATAGCCAGGTATAGGTGCCCCCAGTATAGATAGCCAATTATAGGAGCCCCCAGTATAGCCAGGTATAGGTGCCCCCAGTATAGCCAGGTATAGGTGCCCACAGTATAGGTCTCCAGTTATAGGTGTCCCAGAGTTATGATGGGGAGCAGCGGGCACACACAACGGCAGGGAGGGGACCCAACTCCCCCTTCCTCCCCTTTAGCTGCCCCTTTAACGCTCCTCCCTCCAGAAATAACAGCATCGACTGGAAAGGGAATGCAAACTCCCCATGTTTGTTCCATATGATGGAGCTCCAGTCTTCTCTGCAGCACCTCACTCCATTTCCTGAGTTAATCAGACACTGCAGAGAAGACCCGAGCTTCGTCGCATGGAACGCAGGAGGTGAGTCCATGTTCCCTGCCCAGCCGCTGCTGTATTTTCTGGAGGAGGAGCACTGAAGGGGAAACCTGAGTAGAGGGAGCTGTGTGTGCCCGCTGCTCCTCCTCCTATGCTGCACCCCCTCCTGCCACTAAAAACAGCCCTGGTTGGGTCCCAGAGCTGCGAGCACCCTCAGGCTTCTCTCCCCCATGGGCCCCAGCATGGCTGCATCCATTGCGGGGGCAATTGTTCTGCCCCTGACCACCATAATCAACCCAGTTGTGTGATTTTGTTTGACAGTTAGAACCAGTCTAATTAATGACAAATGTCTTTTGCTTAAAATGTACCCGAGCCGAAGCTCGGGTACAAAATGAGATATTTATCTGAAGAGAAGGAAGCCTAAGGATCCTATTGAGGCTTCCCTCAGTGCTCTAAAGTCCCTCCTCGCTGAGTGCGCCACCCCAGAAGACTGGCAACAAGTCATTGTTGGCAAACATATCAGGGCCTTGCACCTCCTCCTCCATCAGTGTGGGCACACATGCGCAGAAGTCACGTGAGCACGTGTACAAGCAGCTCCGTTCCACTGCGCATGTGCCGCTGTGTTCGCGCTAGTACTACTCATAGCAGGAGAGAAGTGGGGCCCCAATGTGGAGGGGCTGTGCTGACTAAGGGCTTGATTCACGATGCAGTGCTAACCTACTTAGCACGGCTAAAGTCTTTAGGCGCACTAACCAGGGTGCTAAGTAGGTCAGCACCGGTTTTCTCAATCAGATCGCGCGCTAAGTACCGCGTGCAAAGTTTTGTTAGCGCAAAGTCCTATGCGCGTGCTAAGTCCCATAGGCTTTAATGGGCACTTCGCGCAGAGCTCCCTGCGCTCTGTGCAGTGTGCGCGTAAAGTTTTACGCTCATAAAGTTTTGCGCGCGTAAAGCTCGTTTAGACGTGCTAAGGGGTTTTTCACAGGCGTACTAACAGTTAGAGCCGCTTTGTGAATCAAGCCCTGAGGGGGAGACATCAGAGCACGGAGGAAAGTCTCAATAAAATTCTAAAGCTTCCCTCTGTTTAGATAAATATCTCTTTTTGAACCCAAGCTTCAGCTCGGGTACCCTTTAAAAATTAACTTGCATGTGTCCTTCCTGTGGTTCCTCAACACATCACTTGCCTCTGTATTCTATTTGTATGGATGTCACGCCCAGCTAAAAATGTCCTACAACAGGGAATGCAGAAATATATTATGAAGATATTGGCAAGCAGACATAGCATAAACAGGTTCATGTATTCATGACGACAATCAATACCTCCAGCTACTGTAAATGACCCATTTATATAATGAACAACTGCTAATTGGCTGATGCATAAACTTAGATCAGGCACAAAACCAGTTCCGAGTAAATAGGTGTGAAAGCTTTATTGACAAGCAGAATGAGTTTTAAAGTTATTTATTATGCTTCTATGTTGTGTTTTCTAGTGTTGTGGTATCGTATTTGTGATTTTGAAGGATTGCATCTGTTTACAAGGGAAATTGTAACGCTTTAAGGGTAATTGAACTCCTGTTTTTTTTTCTTTTGCCTTTTCACTTTTTTTTTTTTTTTTTATGACTTAAAATGTACAAAGCATGCTAATCTGCTTACCATCTGCTGCTAAATTTTCAGTGTAAAGTGCTGTAAGTAGCTATGCTACCTTTGTCCTCTGCAGCACACAACTACTCTTGTAGGTTGTTTGCCTAAATCCCCGTACACATGGTAGTGAGACGAAAAACTGGAACAGAGGCCCGAAAAGAGTAAAAACAATCATTTTAAAAATGATAAAAATGGGAGGTAGAGGTGGACTTACCTCCCCATAGAAGACACAGGTATATACAAGTATATGCAGGTATATGTAAGTCCTCCTCTTCGGCTCCTGTAACTTCGGAGCAATGACGCTCGCTCCTCCGCCTTATTAGCTTGCCGTCGTGTAGCAACAATCAATGACGCGGCGGCAGCGCTGAACACGGAAGTCTGCCTCGGAAGCAGGGCAGCCCAGCAGACCAATCAGAGTGGCTGAAAAGACTAGGAACGAGAGCGGTTGTCTCTCCTCTCGCTCCTAACTTGTAGATGCGGGTCGCGCGCTGCACCACTCAATCTGCTGTGGGGGAACATCACAATGGGTCATTCCACATTGTACACAGCTAGAAGAATCACCTCTAGCATAATGACCTGCTCCAAAATCCGACGCCGTCAGTTTGCACAGGGGACGCCGTCAGAAAGGTAGATTAAAAAAAAGACACACAGCGCAGCAAAATCATATGCCGTGTTTACTCTAACTTTTATTGGTATATTGATTCATACTGCTGTTAGAATTTGTTCAACTTCGATAGTATTCCTTTAACGCCTTTTTTTAACTACACTCACATATACCTGTGTCTTCTATGGGGAGGTAAGTCCACCACTACCTCCCATGTTTATCATTTTTAAAAGTATTGTTTTTACTCTTTCCATTTGTTCCATTTGTTCTTTAATTTGAAGTCCACCCGTGGAAGAGGGTTGTGTTTCCTCGTTTCTTTAAAGAGGGCGACTTTCTAACCTGAGTGGGGTCAGGTTATATATTCCCCACTTGCATTCACAGTGGTTACCTTAGTGGTGACCCATATTTGTAAGTATAATTACTTAATGTTATCAGCTTTTTAACAACAACAACATGTTTATTTATATACTCCAGACAACCATGCAACGCGTTTCGCAGGTATATTCCTGCTTCCTCAGGCAATAACAAATAGGAGTACACGCAGTACAGTCTCAAGGTCACGAGGCGCTTATTGTGACCTTGAGACTGTACTGCATGTACTCCTATTTGTTATTGCCTGAGGAAGCAGGAATATACCTGCGAAACGCGTTGCATGGTTGTCTGGAGTATATAAATAAATCTGTTGTTGTTAAAAAGCTGACAGTATCTTGTCTACTTCAAGGAGGCGAGTCCACCACCACCTCCTGAGGAATTTTAAACTTTTTAGTACCTTTTATCCTGCTAGCGCCTCTGTTCACTCTTATATATACACAGTGTGTCCAATCAGAAAAGACATGCAAATGCGAGGACCTAATGGGGAACTGCTAATTTAAATGTGTACACCATGCCCACTTCAGAAACATACTGTAACAAACGTTGGAGAGGCAGCCGCGGTGAACAGCGCTACCACCGCAGCTGCCTCCAGCTCCCTGTCTAGCAATGTATCCGTGCCTCAGGCGTCTAGCACGCCGCGGACGAGTCTGTCAGTTGCACATAGGGTTGCTTTGTCGCATGTGCGAGCGCACAGACAGGACCTTTATGTGGGGAGGAGGCGCGTCAGCTGACCGGAGGATCGGCTGATGTCAGAGGAGACACTTGTCGCTCCTCATTGGCTTATAGGAGGGGGCGTGCCAGAGGGGTCTCCTCTGCTTCATAAGCCTATCTGAATTACTCGCAACTTGTCTGCTGTTGCAAATACTTGGTGTTAGCGCTCAGACTCTTAGATAGTTCCGGTGTGCTTTGATCCGGGAGGAAACCGGGGATTTCACACAAGATAGGAATTGTTTGATAGCCTTAAAGATTATACATTACTGTGTTATTATTTGTGCATGAATCTGGCTCGTTCTGACTACTCTTCTGCTCAGTGATTCTGTACTTCTGCCCATCTGATCTAGCTGCCGACTCTGCCTGTTTATACCTTCCTGTCTCTGCCTTCCGATTTTGTACTGCATCTGTCTGTCTGTTGCCGAACCCCATCTGTCATACCACTCTACTCTCACCAGAGGGCCCTTGACTCTGTTGAGGGGCACTGTACTGTTAGTATCCACCAGCTCCTCTGGTGAGATATTACAAAACCTATCAGTACTACTGTTGCACCAATCACACATTGCTATTTGTTGTCACATCAGCTGTCTGATATACCTGTATTATAGGTGATTCTGCAGATCACCGTATAATCAAGTATATATCTGTATTATAGGTGATACTGCAGATCACCTAATAATCAGAACTCTGTTCTTGCTGACACATATCGTTTCACATACCCTGTGATTGGTCACATATATTACTATATTCACACTCAGCAAAAAACTTTCCCAAGACGATCAGGATGGTATAATGATCTTAATACAATTTAATTATAATTTTTGTTCTGCCCCTATAGGGGTAGCGGCGCGTGTAATTGGTTGGCGGCTTATTGTTATACGGCGGCGTCTGCCTCCAACAATGCTGATTGGGTGGCGTCTACCTCCTGTGGCTGCGTCTGTGATAGGTCGGCATTTGAGTGTTTTTCGGCGTCGTCCGCCTCTGACTGCGCTCATTGGTCGGCGGTTTCCTCTCCCGTGATGCTCTGCTGAAGAGTGGTCTAGGGATGGGAGGAGTTATTTTGCCAATGAGTAAGTTTATTGTGGCGTAGATATGTATTTTTTGGCGCCGGTCCCTGCCTCCTACTGACCTTTGATATCCTGGAATGCTATGCAGGTATCTATTAAGATCATTACACCATCCTGATCGTCTTGGGAAAGTTTTTTGCTGAGTGTAAATATAGTAATATATGTCACCAATCACAAGGTTTGTTTCTGTAGTGGGCATGGTTTACACATTTAAATTATTAGCAGTTCCCCATCGGGTCCTCACATTTGCATGTCTTTTCTGATTGGACACACTGTGTATATATATGTCTGTATTGACGTGTGTAACGCTTAGAACTGGGCAGGAGCCTGAAACAGTGGACTGTCTTGCCCTATTATTCTATGTTTTAATTGTATGTCTTTTTATACCAATAAATGAAGATTCATTGCTGAAGGTGGTGCGGATCTAGACATCCTTTTGCAAACCTTTGATCCTGTGGTGCCTAGCATTAGTTTTTCCTGCATACCTGCCATTCCACATTGGATGGCTGGCCCGAGAGTGTGGCTTCACCTATAGAGGTAAGGGAGAAGTGACAGCTGGACTAACCAGCTCACTTGCCGTGTGGTTCTAAGGGGGTTTGTAGGATCATGGAGGGTGAAGCCTAGGGTGTCAAGAGATCTGTGCCTATAGGCTCCTGTAACATAAATCCGGGCCTGCCCCCAGGGCCAGTTCTAGACTATTTGCTGCCACTTGTGAGGATGCGCACGCCTCCCCCAAACCCCCTGATTTGCAATGATCGCAGTGCACTTGACAACTCTGCTTCATTTAATGTTCTCACATTCTGCAGCTCAACACAATAGCACACTGGCTGGCTGTGAGTCTGTGACAAACAAACTGCTCCCCTCAGCCACTCCATTCCTCCTCACGAAGGTACACACAGTACAAAGATGCTGCCCCTGAAATCTTTGCGCCTGATGCAAATGTTTTACCTTGCTTCATGAGAGAACCAGCACTGCATACCCCGCATAGAAAAAAACTGAACAAACAAGGAGTGCTTTGCCTAGGGCACCAATATGTCCAGAAACAGTCCCGCTCCCAGCCTTGCTCCTGGCAGCAGTACATGACTGTTGTGTGCTGAAAATCAGCACAGGCAAGAGAATGCATGCATTGATATCTCTGGAATATATGCAGCCTAAACAGTGGCTGACTCATCCATTGCTAGTGTATCCCAGAGCAGTTAATGCATTCACTATTTTCTGGAATCGATTCAGACACACCACAGCTAAAGTATATATGTATGTATACATATATATATATATATATATATATATATATATATATATATATATATACATATATATATACACCACATACGAAGCTGAGACAGACAAGTCAGGGATCAAACTGCAGAAGTGAAAAGAGTATTCTTTGCAATGTTTGTTCTTCCTTGTTCTCGGAAAGCGTGGAAGTAACATCAGCTCAGCAATGCCTTATGTCAGGAACCTGCTAGTGTGAATGTCCGCAGAGGACAAAGAATGGATGATTGCTGTTAACATTATATTGAAAAATGTAACTTCTGATGAGGGTGGGCAGCTCAGATGCTTCTTTTATATCAATGGGGTTGTGCTTTAAAATATCCTAAAATCAATAATGCAGTATATACTGCATTATTGATCTGCTCCCTCTGTAGTTACACTGCAGCAGCAGCTATGAATTAGTTTGTCAGCCAGCCCAGGCAGTCCATTCATACCTGTAAGCAAACACACTCCCACCTCTCCCCCATTACTGCACTGTACCTGTCTCTGATATGTTACATCTGCACTGTTCATATAGCAGGTTACATGGGATTAACATAAAACCACTCATCCTTTTATTTCCCTTTCCATCAGCACTGCAAGAAATAGAACTAGAACTAGTTTAGGAATAGGTCAGGAATTCTTTAAAGGGTAAATGTAATACTGTAGTAATAGGCTTATGCAACAGCTTAACTGTACCTAAACAGGGCTGCTCAGATACCACTTTTTCGTATCCGGGTGGGTTCGAATCCGGATAGCCGGAAAACCGAATAAGACCGTATATCTGAATTCTTACTATTCACCTACTCGAGTCGATCCGGATATCCGAACCCATTATCCGGAAAATCCGGAATTCGAACTGAAATCCGGAACTGGCCTTTAAATTCCTTCCTAAACGTCTTTTATAGTAAATGATGCATGAAGCATCATGTTTTTTTTTAAAAAGACAAACAGCAATTGTTTATGTGGGGAGGTATAATAATAATAATAATAAAAATAAATAAATAAAAGAAATGGCTGTAAATTAACATCAGGACTCAGGAGGTTCTAGGCAGCGGTCGTAAAGCCTACATTGTGTCCAATATACAACTGGGACATCTCAGTTTTCAGCCCAGACATCTCAAAAAAATGACACAGTTTTTTTTCCAACAATATACAGCTATTGTAGTGGCGTAATAGCTGGTGGCAGACTGGCAGCAGAAGATGTGTTCTGTGTGGACCCTGGCAGTGGGAAACACAGGCTGAGACAGCAGCAGGAGGAGGTAGATGCAGCTATTGTAGTGGCGTAATAGCTGGTGATGGCAGACCGGCAGTGGCAGCAGAAGATTTGTTCTGTGTGGTCCTTGGCAGTGGGAAACACAGACAGCAGCAGGAGGAGGAGGAGGTAGATGCACCCTGGTGGTGGGAGCAGCACAGGCAGCAAGAGGCAAGAGCAGGAGACAGGAGGAGGAGGAGGAGTGTAACGTGTGGCTGGCATGCAGCACATATAGTCTACCATGGCACCTAGTGTTGGTACCATGGCACAGTTAAACCATAACAACCGAGAGGTTCCAGGAAGCGGTCCTACTACCGCAGTTGGGGCCTCCCCACAACTTGGTCAGCACAGTTTTCATCCCAGAAACCTCCAAAAAATTACACAGCAATTGTGTTTTGGGCATAATATAGGTGGTAGCAGCAGCAGTGGCCTGTAGCACCCTGGCGGTGGGAGCAGCACAGGCAGCAGGAGACAGGAGGAGGAGGAGTGTAACATGTGGCACCATTGTGAACAGGCTTATTAATCAGGACGGAGCCAGGAGGTTGTGGTGGTAAAGGGTGGTAAGGCAGGAATAGTGATCCCCAGCCACTTCATGTCCCCCTCTTGCCAACAACAGGGGCCAGGAACTCACCAACCACGCAAGCCTGGTTGATCTTCAGAAAAACGTCAGACTGTCCACAGACTGGGTGGACAGACAAGAGCGCTTCTCGTTGAGCACTCCACCGGCCACACTGAAGCACCTCTTTGACAGCACTCTGGAAGGCGGGCAAGACAGCACTTCTAGGGCATACTGCTCCAGATATCCAGGCGCTTGACCCACTACTCCAAGGGGTCCACAGGGGTGTTGGTGTCAAGCCCGCTGTACTCTGCCACCATCTGGGTCAGGCGCTGGCTTTGACTAGAGGAGGATGCTGCTGCAGGCACCTCCTCTGTAGGCAGCTGTACCAACGTGGTGTAAAGCGCCTTTGTCAGAGACAACAGGTTTGTTGGGCGCCTGCTGCTGCTGGACGCAGGCACCTGCTGCTGTGCTGGCTGGAACATGTGCACTGCCATGGGGGAGAGGGACGCCATCTCTGCTGACACATCATCTGCACCCCCAGAGTCGACAGTGCGGTCCTCCTCCTTCTCTGATCCCTGAGCCTCCTCCTGCTCTCTCCACCCCCGCACCACTGAAGCTGTACTCGGCTGTGCCCCCTCATCATCAAGGTCAGAGACCTCCAACTCCAAGCCCTCCTCCTTGTCCCCCACAGAGGTGGACTGTGGCTGTGCCGCTGGCTGCTGCTCCTGCTGGGTCATGGCTGCCTCTGCCTCTTCCAGCAGAGCAAAGAGGGCCCAGCATGCAAACCAGGGGCACCCACTCACACACCAATGCACGGTCCAAGCTGACCATGTTGGTGGCCTCCAGGAAGGGAGCCAGCACACCTGCTGCATGAGCCCCCAGTCAGCTCTGGGGATGATGGGCGGAAGATTGGTGGTGCCGGTCCCAGAGATGGTGGCGGCCACAGTGGCATTGCCCAGGTACTGGTTGACAGCCTGCCTCTGTTCAACCAGCCGCTCCAACATGGCCAGGGTGGAGTTCCATTGTGTTGGAACGTCAATGATCAGCCGGTGCCGTGGCAGTTTCAGCTCCAGTTGCAGGGCATCCAGGGATGCTGTGGCACCACCCGAGCAATTGAAATGGCCCACAGTTTTCCTTGCCGCTCCCAAAAAAGTGTCCATCCCCTGGTAGGTGCAAAGAAATCTCTGCACCACCAGGTTCAGGACGTGGGCCAGACAGGGGATGTGGGTGAGGTTTCCCCTGTGGATGGCGGCAACCAGGTTGACCACCTCTCCGACTCTCAGGCCTCTGGGGGTCAGTCAATTCTTCTCCTGCTCCCGGAGGTAGCGAAGCATGTTGGCTGCCGTCAGTTTGTGCTTCCCCAGGCTGACCATCTCCAGCAGCGCTTGGCAGTGGCGAGGCTTAACGCTGCTGCTTAGGCGGGGTGTTTGGCGGCGGGTGTGCTGGACCTGCTGCACTTCCCCTGACCCTGCTGTGGGGTGGCACCACCCACTGGGTTACTGCTGGTGCTGCTGTTATGCCCGATGCTGCTGTCCCCTCTTTACCCCCTTCAACTAAACTGACCCAATGAGCCATGAAGGACAGGTAGCGGCCTGTCCCGGACCTGCTGCTCCATGAGTCCATGGTCACATGGACTCGCTCACCCACCGCATGAACCAGCCCATGTTCCACATTGGCCATCGCAAAGCGGTGCAGTGCTGGGGATTAACCAATCTGGTGCTGCACACTGCAGGAGTGCATGCTTGTCGCTCCCCTCCTGCACAAACGAGTACGGCAGGAGCTGGGAGGACATGGTGTGTGCAAGCAAGCCGTTCAGCTGGCGGATGCGACGGCTGCCCAGAGGCTGAGCCCTGACAAGGAAGGAGGACTCGCTCAAAAGGGTCTGGCGGTGTTTATGGCTTGCATGGGAAGCGGAGGAAGGAGCAGAGGAAGCCACTGAGGACTGGCTGCCTGAACAGGCCTCAGTGTCAGCAGACTCAGCAGGAGTGGCAGAGGGGGTTCTGCTGCTGACCACTGCCAGCCCCAACTTCCTTCAGCCTCTTGAACTCTTCATGCTCAACCAGATGGGTAATGAAACTGGAGGTGCCATATTTGGAGGGGTCACAACCTCTGCTCAGCTTAAGATTGCACACATTGCATGTGGCAAACTTGCTGTCCACTGTGGGCAGAGTGAAGAACTGCCAGTTTGAGGATAAGAGCTTTCCCTTACGCCCTGAATGGGATGCTGCTGCTGCTTTTCTCCCTGTGGTGGTTGGGGCCCGGGTTAAGTGGTGCGGATGGTGGTAGCGGCAGAAGATGAAGCAGCAGGCTGTGGGTCCCGCATTCCACGCTCACTGCTGCTCCTGCCAACTAGTGTTGGGCGAACATCTAGATGTTCGGGTTCGGGCCGAACAGGCCGAACATGGCCGCGATGTTCGGGTGTTCGAGCCGAACTCCGAACATAATGGAAGTCAATGGGGACCCGAACTTTTGTGCTTTGTAAAGCCTCCTTACATGCTACATACCCCAAATTTACAGGGTATGTGCACCTTGGGAGTGGGTACAAGAGGAAAAAAAATAGCAAAAAGAGCTTATAGTTTTTGAGAAAATCGATTTTAAAGTTTCAAAGGGAAAACTGTCTTTTAAATGCGGGAAATGTCTGTTTTCTTTGTAACATGCTTTTTGTCGGCATGCAGTCATAAATGTAATACATATAAGAGGTTCCAGGAAAAGGGACAGGTAACGCTAACCCAGCAGCAGCACACGTGATGGAACAGGAGGAGGGTGGCGCAGGAGGAGAAGGCCACGCTTTGAGACACAACAACCCAGGCCTTGCATGAGGACAAGAAGCGTGCGGATAGCAATTTGCATTTTGTCGCCATGCAGTCATAAATGTAATACAGATGAGAGGTTCAATAAACAGGGACCGGAAACGCTAACCCATCACAGATGTTCATTGTTCATGTTACTTGGTTGGGGTCCGGGAGTGTTGCGTAGTCGTTTCCAATCCAGGATTGATTCATTTTAATTTGAGTGAGACGGTCTGCATTTTCTGTGGAGAGGCGGATACGCCGATCTGTGACGATGCCTCTGGCAGCACTAAAACAGCGTTCCGACATAACGCTGGCTGCCGGGCAAGCCAGCACCTCTATTGCGTACATTGCCAGTTTGTGCCAGGTGTCTAGCTTCGATACCCAATAGTTGAAGGGTGCAGATGGATTGTTCAACACAGCTATGCCATCTGACATGTAGTCCTTGACCATCTTCTCCAGGCGATCGGTGTTGGAGGTGGATCTGCACGCTTGCTGTTCTGTGTGCTGCTGCATGGGTGTCAGAAAATTTTCCCACTCCAAGGACACTGCCGATACCATTCCCTTTTGGGCACTAGCTGCGGCTTGTGTTGTTTGCTGCCCTCCTGGTCGTCCTGGGTTTGCGGAAGTCAGTCTGTCGGCGTACAACTGGCTAGAGGAGGGGGAGGATGTCAATCTCCTCTTTAAAGTCTCCACAAGGGCCTGCTGGTATTCTTCCATTTTGACCTGTCGGACTCTTTCTTCAAGCAGTTTTGGAACATTGTGTTTGTACCGTGGATCCAGATGGGTATAAACCCAGTAATTGGTGTTGTCCAGAATGTGCACAATGCGTGGGTCGCGTTCAATGCAGTCCTAGGCCGAAGAGGTCATCGCCTAGGGTCACAAAAACCTGTTTATTTGGGCTATTTCAATGGTAGTGATGGTGACGTACATAAATCTCAGCCATGGCCGTTAGCAACGTCTGAATTTCACGAAATGTCTCATGCAGGTAGAAGACATATTGTTAGACTTGGATTCCAAAGATGGGGTCCCTACATCTCTGCAAACCAGAGTTACAGGGCTCCAAAATTGGTAAAATCCCCCATAGGCTTTCATTGGGCCTCCTATTTACCGTTCCAAAATCTCACACCATTTCAAAGGGCAATGGCTCAGCAGTGGCAAAACTCACCAGTCATGATCCCCCTAAGGGTCCCTACAATGCTAGAAAATTTGGTACTGCTGAGCAATTGACCTTTGAAAAGATGTGAGATTTTGGAACTGTAAATAGGAGGCCCAATGAAAGCCTATGGGGGATTTTACCAAATTTGGAGCCCTGTAACTCTGGTTTGCAGAGATGTAGGGACCCCATCTTTGGAATCCAAGTCTAACAATATGTCTTCTACCTGCATCAGACATTTCGTGAGATTCAGACGTTGCTCACGGCCATTGCTGCGATTTATGTACGTCAGACTCGCCACCATTGAAATTGCCCAAATAAACAGGTTTTTGTGACCCTAGGCTATGACCTCTTCGGCCTAGGGGCCCGAAACTCACCAGTCATGTTCCCCCTAAGGGTCCCTACAATGCTAGAAAATTTGGTACTGCTGAGCCATTGCCCTTTGAAAAGATGTGAGATTTTGGAAAGTGAAATAGGGAGGCAATGAAATCCTATGGGGGATTTTACCAATTTTGGACCCCTGTAACTCTGGTTTGCAGAGATGTAGGGACCCCATCTTTGGAATCCAAGTCTAACAATATGTTTTCTACCTGCATGAGACATTTCGTGAGATTCAGACATTTCGTGAGATTCAGAGGTCAAAATGGAAGAATACCAGCAGGCCCTTGTGGAGACTTTAAAGAGGAGATTGACATCCTCCCCCTCCTCTAGCCAGTTGTACGCCGACAGACTGACTTCCGCAAACCCAGGACGACCAGGAGGGCAGCAAACAACACAAGCCGCAGCTAGTGCCCAAAAGGGAATGGTATCGGCAGTGTCCTTGGAGTGGGAAAATTTTCTGACACCCATGCAGCAGCACACAGAACAGCAAGCGTGCAGATCCACCTCCAACACCGATCGCCTGGAGAAGATGGTCAAGGACTACATGTCAGATGGCATAGCTGTGTTGAACAATCCATCTGCACCCTTCAACTATTGGGTATCGAAGCTAGACACCTGGCACAAACTGGCAATGTACGCAATAGAGGTGCTGGTTTGCCCGGCAGCCAGCGTTATGTCGGAACGCTGTTTTAGTGCTGCTGGAGGCATCGTCACAGATCGGCGTATCCGCCTCTCCACAGCAAATGCAGACCGTCTGACTCAAATTAAAATGAATCAATCCTGGATTGGAAACGACTACGCAACACTCCCGGACCCCAACCAAGTAACATGAACAATGAACATCTGTGATGGGTTAGCGTTTCCGGTCCCTGTTTATTGAACCTCTCATCTGTATTACATTTATGACTGCATGGCGACAAAATGCAAATTGCTATCCGCACGCTTCTTGTCCTCATGCAAGGCCTGGGTTGTTGTGTCTCAAAGCGTGGCCTTCTCCTCCTGCGCCACCCTCCTCCTGTTCCATCACGTGTGCTGCTGCTGGGTTAGCGTTACCGGTCCCTTTTCCTGGAACCTCTTATATGTATTACATTTATGACTGCATGCCGACAAAAAACATGTTACCTGTGCAAAGAAAACAGACATTTCCCGCATTTAAAAGACAGTTTTCCCTTTGAAACTTTAAAATCGATTTTCTCAAAAACTATAAGCTCTTTTTGCTAAATTTTGTTTCCTCTTGTACCCACTCCCAAGGTGCACATACCCTGTAAATTTGGGGTATGTAGCATGTAAGGAGGCTTTACAAAGCACAAAAGTTCGGGTCCCCATTGACTTCCATTATGTTCGGAGTGCGGCTCGAACACCCGAACATCGCGGCCATGTTCGGCCCGAACCCGAACATCTAGATGTTCGCCCAACACTACACGTGACCCGTTCGGCCAATCACAGCGCTAGCCATGCGCTCTTAGTTCGGCCATATGGCCGAACAGTTTGGCCGAACACCATTAGGTGTTCGGCCGAACTTGAACATCACCCGAACAGGGTGATGTTCTGCAGAACCCGAACAGTGGCGAACACTGTTCGCCCAACACTACTGCCAACGTCTGCAATGCTGATCCTCCGTTCCAGACCCACCGACGCATTCTCCTCCTCCTCAAAGCTGACATCCCCCTCCTGTGGATGGTAGTCACGGTCCTTAATCTCGTTATCAACATCATACTCCCCCTCCTCAAACGACTGCTGCTGGGATGATGACACCCCAAACTCCTCTTCTGCTGCCACATGCAAGGACCCCCCCCCCCCCCAAAAAAAAAAACCCACTGTCTGCATCTGTGACTCCTCCACATAGCCCAATGCGCCCAGAATATTCTCCTCAAACTCGCTGGTAACAGCCCTGATTGCGCTTGCGGTGCCTGGAGTGAAAAGCGTGCTAACTGAGAGTAGGCTGCCTGCTGGGGTCGACATGATGATGGCCGAGTCCCCAGGCCCTGCTGGGTGGCTGCTGCTGCTCCTGCGAACAGGAGTGGTGGTGGGGTGGAGGTCTCTGTTGTAGAGCAGGTGGTGGCCTGCTCATCCACCATCAGATCCATCACAGGCTCTGCGTCTTTCTCCTCCAATTTGCGCCGACGACCCTGCTGAAAAATGGACACTACACGCTGCTGCACCTCTGCAGCGTGACTCCCCCTAACAGCTGGATGGCCTGTGGCTAGCGGCGGAATGGACACTGATGCTCCAGAACCTCTTCTCTTGGCTCTTCTGCCCCTCCCCCGGCTGCCAGTGCCAGCAGACATAGTACAACTTATATGTGATGATGTGACCAGATGAAGTAGGGTACTTGTACTTTATTAAAATCGGGGTACTTGTACTTTAAAGAAAATCAGTGGTAGATAGTAGCACAGTAATAGAACTTCACCTAATGGAGTGACAGACAGCAGAGTAGAAGATAGTGCACACTAACTGTCTATCTGTCACACTGACTCAGCACAGCAGCACTGAAGTAATCTGTAGTAAGCTAACACAGTACTACTCTAACAACTAACTAGTAGTACTAACTACACAATAACACAGTAATCTAATCCCTAACCTATACTGTAGCTAAGGCTTATAGCACTACCAGCAGCAGGCCTGGCCTGCGCACACACAGGCCCTAACTAGCAGCTGCTGCAGCACTGAGTCTCACTGTCACTAACTCAAATCAAAATACACAAGCTAGCTAACTAAAAAACAATACAACAGTGGTGAGGTGAAGGTGTTTAGCACTCAAAACGCTAGGTTTTCACCGTTTGAGAAGCACTTTCTAGGCCAACAGCATTGGAGATATCTCTCAGTGAGCAGTCACAAGCAAGGACGAGATTCTGAACATGGCGCTCGCCTTATATACAGGAGGGGCTGGCCAGGGTTCCCCTCTGTCACTGGTTGCTAGGGCCTCGGCTTGGAGCCCTCTGATTGGCTCAATGACGTCAATGGACGTCATTTCCATAGTTATGCTATCCGGAATCCGGCTACTCGAACTAGTATCCGGCCGGATACCTAATGCCTACTCGAGTTCACTCGGATAGAACTCGGATAATCACTCAGCGATCCGGAATTGCTATTCCGAATTCGAGTACCAAAAAAAGTTCGAGTATCACGGTAGTTCGAGTACCCGGAATCCAGATGAGCAGCCCTGTACCTAAAGTGACATTGGGCATGATGAGAAAAATAGGTGTTCATTTACCACTAATCTAACCCTGGACCTGTCTGTGTCTCTGTTTTATCTAGATTTTGTTTATTGCAAGTAGGGCCAGCGCTACTATAGAGGCAAAGGGGGCAATGGTTCTGTTATGATCGCTTCTGCAGCGTTTACTGCTGACTGCACTGGTATTGCAAACCAAGCAGTTCTAATGTCATTACATGCATTTGCTTGCATAGTTTGGTTTGCACTTAAACTAGTTGCTGATTCCATCTGCAGTCGCTCTGAAGTTTATGACAGTTTAATATGCTTTTGTGTAAACAAACATTGTCTGCTGCAGTGGAGGGGCGGTCCCTTTCCTGCAGGCTGCATATCATTGTCTGCCTTTTCCTGCTATCAGCCTGTGATTAATTACCATTCACTTGTGTGGGAATCTGCAGGTCTGCTCCCATTGGATGACCTCAGTATAAAGAACTGCTTCCTGCAATGTCTCATGGGCTATCATAGTTTCAGACTCTATCTGTTACTCTGCTCGTGCCCCACCTCGTTCCTGGTCCGTGTGGACTGCGCTGACTCCTGCGAAGGGGTCAGCGAGTCCTCCTAGTTCTGCTCTTGTTCTAGAAGTTGCTACTTGCTTGTCTTGTGTCATATATTGGTTCATCGCCAATATATACGCATACTTGCGCATTTTGTTATTTTCCTTGTATTCGTGTTACGTTAATATATCAGTGTCGCTGATATATACGTACACTAACTGTTTATTTCCTGTGTTCAGTTAGTCAGTTTTCCAGCACGTTTTGGTAGTTTGCGCGTATCGTGAACACCCGTGCTGAGCTAGTTATCCTGTTCCTGGTCCTGTTTGTGGATTGCGTTCATCTCTGCGAAGAGATAATGAATCCTGTTCCTGGTCCTGTTTGTGGATTGCGTTCATCTCTGCGAAGAGATAGCGAATCCTTCTGAGTCCTGTTCCCTGTATTACTTCAGTCTTAGTCAGAGTTCCTGCTTATGTCATATATCGGTTCATTGCCAATATATACATATGTTAGTCAGACGTTACGAATAGTTTCATTGATAGCTGTAATTGTAATACGCTAGGAAAACATACTTATTGTATATTTATCTGTGTTACGTTCATCTATCTCGATCCTGCTATTTCCTGTCTCTCCTGTCCTGTCTTTGTGAGGCACGCCATCGCCGCAACGCATTGGCTGCCTCATTCCAGTCTGTCTGGTTTTGGACGCTTGCTGTCGCTAAGTAATCGCTAGCTGGCAAGCGTTCATTCTGTCTACCTGTCCTGATCTCCTCAGTCCTGGTTTATGCGCTCAGCGCTACTTTGCGCTGAGACGTTATTACGAAAGTGTTTGTGGCTGTTCAGATCTGCACCGGCTCTGTGCACCACAATCTCCTATTGGAGTCAGTCCTCTCCTCCACTAAACTGGGGATATCCTGATCCCTTGTGCTGGTGTGTGTACCTCCTTCACGTCAGCTTATGTGTTGTATGCTGACTGTGGAGATTACACCCCCAAGCTTAACATTATGATAGCCCCATTACCAATCCCCATTGTGGGGGGGGGTTCCCAGCAAAAATGACACTGTTTGTTTTGGTTCCTGTTCCTTTAAGAAATTTGAGAAGCTCAATTCTGAAACAGAAAATGAGTTTTTTTCTGAATGTGCCAGGTTCCTGGCCAATCCTGAGCTCCAGGCTACTCCTGTTTCAACGTGGGCCCCCCAGCTAGTTTATGTTTTATTTAAGGGAAGATTGTTTCAGTGGGCCTACGATGTCTTGGATCATACCAATTTAAAAGAAAGACCACTGGAATTTCTAGCGTTTGTGATCCATAACTGGCTGCGCAAAACCGATTTGCCTAGCCCTTTTGATAAGCTCCTGGCAGCTTGTCAATCAGCTGCTCCTTCTACTGCCTACAAAAATAATCAACAAGCAGATAATTGTTCTGATAACTTTTCTTCTGCTAAGGCAGCAGGGTCTAAAGCCAAACGTAAACGCTCCAAAAGAAAAGCGTTACAATCAGCGGAGTCGTTGCCCTTGGCGACTGCGCATCAGATCTGTAACGAGACTCCACCATTAGCAGATAATGAAATTCAGTCACCATTCAGGGGAGTCAAATGGACCTATGAAACTACTAATGAACTTTCATTGCTAGCCAGGGAAAATAAAGGTTCTTGTTTAAATGAATTATCTGAATATGATTATGAAGATATATTACAGAGTATTGAACAGATCAATTTATTCGTGCAGCAAGGGAAATTTGCATACACTACAGTTCAATACTTGCTACAGGTATTGGAGATCCTTAGGAATAAGAAATCGGCCAATCACCTGCTAAATAACCCAATGTATGTTTCTGCCACTAACACATTTGCAAACTATGATCAGCCGGAATGCTCAGCTGTTAAATATGCATGGGATCCTCCATTTGAGAAAGGAGAGATGGAAGCTCTGGTCTATGAATGGAAGAAAGATGCAAGTTCATTTTGTCAGTTTTACAGTGCAAAAAGTGAATTAGTATTGAATGCATGCATTAAGTCTGCTTATAACCTAATAAAAACTGGTGTGTGTGGGTATGACTTTGTGGCTCCATTGATCGATGTGTGGAGAATGATTCTGGACGATTTTTATGCAATTCAATCAGTTGATACCAGGGAAGACACACTGTCAAGTGGAGATTGTTCCACTTCCTCAGTTCCTGAGGACTCGCCTGCTTCAGCACCTTTGGCTGATTCAGCGAGTGATTCTGAGCTCCTTTTGTGTGAAATTGAAGTTCCTGTAATTCCACCCTGTACCATGGATAACTCAGTGTTACTTCCCAGTAAGACAGAAATTACTAATACTTCCTTAATCTTGCCCTGCACAAATTTCTCAGCAGAGGACCCAGAGGTCCTGCTGACTTTCGAGTCCAGCCTAGCCAGTACTCATGACTCTTTGTTTAGTGAAACAGACACCAGAAAAATCTTGCCTGTCTCTGCAAACACTTCTGCAGAAATTACCTGTGTTAATAAAGTTCAACTCCTGTCTGATCCAGCAGATGCCAATAGATGCACTACATCAGTTTCCGAGTCCCAGCAATCCTGTCTAGTAAACTCAGAACCCCAGCATCTGAATTTTCCAATTTTACAAATGAATGGTGATTCAGATGCGCAAACATTGTGTCTTGATCTTCCTGTTTCTACACCTCGCTCTAGTTTCGTGAATAGCTCAGAGCATCTGCTATGTGAACCTGAAATCACAGAATTATTACCTTGTTCAGAAAATTTTCCAATAAATTTGCCCTGTACCATGAATTGTGCAGTAGATCTCTCCAATGAAACTCAGGTCACAGAATCATTATGCTGTCCAGCAGGTGCTTCCATGGTTTTGCCCTGCAATATGGACTGTTCAGTGATCCTGTCCAGTGAAGCTGTGGTCGCAGAGTCTTATGCTTCACCCAGTACTTTGGATACTTTAAACCCTTTAGCAGAGGAGGCTGAAGCACTGCTTACCTCAGTTGGTGTTGCAGTAATATTCACTTGTCTAGCAGCTGTTTTGGAATTACAGTCTGCTCTAATAAAACTTGATGAATTTCTGCCCAGCGAAGCAGAAGCCATTGAAATATTGTCCTCGTCAGCAAGTGTGTTAGATACCTTGCCCTGTACACAGTCTGATTTAACCAATGTTGTTGAGTCCCTCTCCAGTGTTGTAACAGCCGAGGAACTCCAGCCCTGTCCTCTGAATGTTTCAAAAGTCTTGCCCTGTAACATGGATAATTCTGACTCGCTGGAAAAAATAATAGAAATCTCAGAATTTCAGTCCGGGTTAATGAGTGTTTCTGAAACCCAGCCCTGTATCCTGGAAAATTCTGGTTCTCTGGCCGGTGTGGCAGAAGTTCCAGAGCCCCCTTCCTGTCCAGTGGGTTACTCAGTTTTGCCTAGTTCAGTGGGGATTGCTGCAATATTGACTTGTTTTGCAGCCCTTCATGAGCTCCAGTCCAGTGTATTTGATGAGTCTCTGTCTAGTCCAGAAGAAGCTATGGGAACCCTGTCTAGTTCAGTGCATACATCAGAAGATTTGCCCTGTCTTGTAAATGCCCCTGAACATGATTTGTTAATAACCCTGCTGGAATCAGCGACATCTAAGTCTGATCCTGCAGTTTTTAGTGAGAATCCAGTAACTATGAAGTCTAGTCATGATGAATTTTTTTTGCCCAGTTCTGGTTTCGGTCCTGTCTTGACTGACTTTGAGGTTCGCAGTTCCTTGACATGCCCAGAGGTTTCTCTTGTGCCGGTGTGCCCAGATGTGCTTCGTATGCCAGACTGCCCAGATGTGTCTGTGTTAGCGTGCTCACGTGCTTCCCTAGTGGAGACATGTTCTGATGTTGCCGGTTGGCCTGCATGCCCGGAGATGGTTCTGGTCCCTAAAAGCCCTGATCTTGATGTTTGTCCTTGTGACCCTGACTCTGGAGTTGCCCTGGGTTCCATAGGGGTTCTTGATAGTTCTCCATGTGAGCCTAAGGGGCGTTCTGACCTGTGGGGATCTCTTTGGAGCTTCCAAGTGTTCTGGGAGATCTCTGAGGAAACTTGTCCTGGTACCTTGGACTGGTTCAACGGTGGGTTTTGTGTTGGTAGGGACAGTTCCGGTGGGCATTGCAAAGGCTTTGGCGTTTTTGGACAGTCCTTGGAAGGCGGTGGGTATCGCGCAGAGAGTTTCTTGGGGTTGTTTTCTGGAAGTCGTGGTTCTGATGGGTGTCACACTGAGGCTTGTAGTGCTGACGGGCATGGTTCGGTAGGTTCTGGTTCCAATTGGTCTAGTTTTGGTGAGACTGATTCGGGAATTTGGTTTTGTCGGACGGATCCGACCTTCATGAATTTTCAGTCAGATCAGTTTGCTGGATTTCCCACTTCTGATTTTTTGGTTTGGGTGGTTCAGGAGAAATATGTCAGTTTTCATAGGCGTCCAGAGGCCGCGTTTAAGGGAGGGGGTACTGTTATGATCGCTTCTGCAGCGTTTACTGCTGACTGCACTGGTATTGCAAACCAAGCAGTTCTAATGTCATTACATGCATTTGCTTGCATAGTTTGGTTTGCACTTAAACTAGTTGCTGATTCCATCTGCAGTCGCTCTGAAGTTTATGACAGTTTAATATGCTTTTGTGTAAACAAACATTGTCTGCTGCAGTGGAGGGGCGGTCCCTTTCCTGCAGGCTGCATATCATTGTCTGCCTTTTCCTGCTATCAGCCTGTGATTAATTACCATTCACTTGTGTGGGAATCTGCAGGTCTGCTCCCATTGGATGACCTCAGTATAAAGAACTGCTTCCTGCAATGTCTCATGGGCTATCATAGTTTCAGACTCTATCTGTTACTCTGCTCGTGCCCCACCTCGTTCCTGGTCCGTGTGGACTGCGCTGACTCCTGCGAAGGGGTCAGCGAGTCCTCCTAGTTCTGCTCTTGTTCTAGAAGTTGCTACTTGCTTGTCTTGTGTCATATATTGGTTCATCGCCAATATATACGCATACTTGCGCATTTTGTTATTTTCCTTGTATTCGTGTTACGTTAATATATCAGTGTCGCTGATATATACGTACACGAACTGTTTATTTCCTGTGTTCAGTTAGTCAGTTTTCCAGCACGTTTTGGTAGTTTGCGCGTATCGTGAACACCCGTGCTGAGCTAGTTATCCTGTTCCTGGTCCTGTTTGTGGATTGCGTTCATCTCTGCGAAGAGATAACGAATCCTTCTGAATCCTGTTCCTGGTCCTGTTTGTGGATTGCGTTCATCTCTGCGAAGAGATAGCGAATCCTTCTGAGTCCTGTTCCCTGTATTACTTCAGTCTTAGTCAGAGTTCCTGCTTATGTCATATATCGGTTCATTGCCAATATATACATATGTTAGTCAGACGTTACGAATAGTTTCATTGATAGCTGTAATTGTAATACGCTAGGAAAACATACTTATTGTATATTTATCTGTGTTACGTTCATCTATCTCGATCCTGCTATTTCCTGTCTCTCCTGTCCTGTCTTTGTGAGGCACGCCATCGCCGCAACGCATTGGCTGCCTCATTCCAGTCTGTCTGGTTTTGGACGCTTGCTGTCGCTAAGTAATCGCTAGCTGGCAAGCGTTCATTCTGTCTACCTGTCCTGATCTCCTCAGTCCTGGTTTATGCGCTCAGCGCTACTTTGCGCTGAGACGTTATTACGAAAGTGTTTGTGGCTGTTCAGATCTGCACCGGCTCTGTGCACCACAATCTCCTATTGGAGTCAGTCCTCTCCTCCACTAAACTGGGGATATCCTGATCCCTTGTGCTGGTGTGTGTACCTCCTTCACGTCAGCTTATGTGTTGTATGCTGACTGTGGAGATTACACCCCCAAGCTTAACAGGTTCCAGGGTCCCTGAGTACTGCAGGGCCCCAGGCCTCCCTCTGACTTGTGCCCCCTGCATGGATTTGTCTGAATAGCAACTCACCTATCCCGGTGCTCTGCTCTAGTCATGTTCCCATTCCCGCTGGCTGCCTCTTCTCCATGACCAGTCATTATACAATAACAAGCACAGAGTCGTGGAGAAGAGGCAGCCACCGGGGATACAGACAGGAAGCATGGATAGAGAAGATATAATCCGCTGCCTCTGAAGAAGCAGGTTTTCTGCGAAATGGCTTTAAGGCCAGGATTTATTGCTTGTATGTTTTGAAGGTATTGGGAGCCAATAAATAGGTGACTTGCAAAGCAACTGGTGCCCGGATCTCTTATCCTTTTGTTATACATTGATTCTGAGGCTCCCGAGCTCTCAATCTAACATCTAGTGGCAATTTGCCTTTCCTTGTGCTACAAAAATGGATGGAGAAGATGCAGCCAGTGGGGATGGAGACAGGGAGCATGGAGGGAGAAGAGGCAGCCAGCGGGAATGGAGACGAGGAGCATGGATGGAGGAGAGGCAGCCAGCGAGGATGGAGATGGGGAGCATGGATGGAGAAGAGGCAGCCAGCGGGAATGGAGACGGAGAGCATGGATGGAGAAGAGGCAGCCAGTGGGGATGAGGATGGGGAGCATAGGTGTAGAAGAGGTAGCCAGCAGGGATGAGGATGGGGAGGCAGCCAGTGGGCAGCCAGCGGGGATGAGGCAGCCAATGGGGATGAGGACGGGGAGCATGGATGGAGAAGAGGCAGCCAACAGGAATGGAGAGGGGGAGCATAGATGGAGAAGAGGAAGCCAGCGGGGATGGATATGGGGCGCATGGATGGAGAAGAGGCAGCCAGCAGGGATGGAGACAGGAAGCATGGATGGAGAAGAGGTAGCTAGCGGAAATGGAGACAGGGAGTATGGATGGAGAAGAGGCAGCCAGCGGGTACGAAGATGGGGAGCATGGATGGGAAAGAGGCAGCCAGTGGGGATGAAGACGGGGAGCATGGATGGAACAGCGTGCTGGGATAGGTGAGTTGCTATTCTGACATAAACAGTGCAGGGGCTCTGGGGGCCACAGTAAAGTTAAAGGGGAAGATCTGGGGGGCACGGTGGCTCAAGTGCCCTGGGGCTGAATATGTTGGGGGAGGGTCCAGGGGGGCACCCCTGCTTAATTTAGCACAGATTTATAAACCAGTGCTTTATCTACATCATCTGGAGCAGAGAAATTACTTATGCTAGGTACACACAATACAATATTCTGGTAGATTTACCTGCCAGATCGTTTTTTTCCCAACATGTCCGATCTGAATATCGCTCGATTTTCTGATCGATTTTTCTATTAATTTCCATTCAATTTTATGGAAATCATTCGGAAAAATCGATCGATATTCAGATCAGACATGTTGGAAAAAATCGATCTGGCAGGTAAATCTGCCACAGATTTGTATTATGTGTAGCTGGCACTAGATATTTTAAGTTAGTTTTCTCCTGACAGAAATGTTTGCTAACTGTGGCTGATAAGGAAAAATAATCAAAATATAATGTAATCACTTCCTCAGCATAGGTTGTTAAGCCTCCCACTGAAGAAGTTGCTGCTCAACTGTTTGAATTCTGTTCTGCTACATTTTTTTTTCTCCCAGTAGGCTCTATGCCAGGCATAGGCAAACTTGGCCCTCCAGCTGTTGAGAAACTACAAGTCCCACAATGCATTGCAGGAGTCTGACAGCCACAGTCATGACTCATAAAGGCAAATGCATTGTGGGATTTGTAGTTCCTTAATAGCTGGAGGGCCAAGTTTTCCCATGCCTGCTCTATGATGTGATCAATCTTTTAGAGCAGAGAAAGGATTCTGAGTTTCAGAAAGGTTATTTCTATCAATTAGGTGTTAAATAAGTCATTTATGAGAAGTTCTGTGAACAATAAAGAACGTTTATTTTTGGCATATCAGAAAATGGAAGTCAGAGCTGAGGGCTGTACAGACAATAAAGTTTTCTTTGGGGGAAAACAAGCATTGGGGATTATTTAGGGCGACAGTCTAATAACTGGTCATATATCTCCTGTCTTGTGTGCCTGAGATAACTTGGGTGAATAGGAAGCAAGCCAAACTGATTTTTTTTTCATCCAAAAGGTTTGCACTTGCCCACATTAGGAAGCCTCCTGCTTTTCCTTCGCCTCCCGTCTCCACAGTACAGAACACGCAGCTTTGCCAAGCCAAAAAATACCTGCCTGTAAGAAGCCAGACAAACATTTGTTTTTAGCAACAAAGGCTAAAATCTCTGCAGGAGAGATCAGACATGGCTATCAGAAATCATACTCAAGTTTAAATCCCAACAAAGTGTCTCTAAAATAAATTAAACACAGACCTATTGGTTCAACATGTCTGCAGGCGTATGCAGAGCCGGATTTCTGGCAAGGCCACATAGGCCATGGCCTAGGGCACTAGAAATATAGGGGCGGCTCATTGAGGGGCAGTAAAGCTGTCCTATGCAGCCATCCCTATCTACAAGGACAGCTTTAACCTTTGAACTCTGTGTGCTGTACTTGTGTCATTCCAGCAAGACCTGTAAGCTCTATGCTGCAGGTACACATCAGCCTAACTGGGTCCATCATTAATGAAATGGCAAGCATAACATAAAAGTTCTTAAGGAAAACATAACTTTTAATCTATATGCATATTACTAAAATAGCTATTGTCTGTGAAACCAAAGATGGGAAGTAAGGGAATTCTCATTGGGGCACACAGAGATAACGCACATACAGACGGTAAAGTCGGCCTAGGGCGGTAAAAAGTACAAATCCGGCCCTGGGCGTATGGGATGCTAAAATGCTTTGCCAATGATGTTTTTTAACAATGACAGCATATGCATTTGGACATACGCGACAGCAGATAACCATTTGGAGCGGACTTACCTTGAGGCCATCCTATCCTTGCCTCTGGGTTCATTATATAGTCAGGAACAAGATAAGCTGAAATAGCCGCTGTATATCCGGGCTGCCACTGCACCCTGCAGCAATGCTCAACAAGAAATGACACTTCACTCAAACCTGTATATAATGTGTATGGGCTAAGCACAATGAGTGGGCTCCCCCAATATCCTGTAATTATCGATAGTAAAATATACACATGCCCCTATCTTACTTCACCCCCACCTCCGGGACCATCCATTTATAAACGGAAGCAGACAATTTGGGGCCCTACTATTAAGTATAATGTTTATTAGCTGCAACCGGGTGCCAAGACAGTCAGGGAATGCAGAGTCAATTCAGAAGTATTTGGCCAATTAGAGAATGCAAAAAAGGAAAAACAAAAAATACTACTTGGAAATCAGCAAACGCAAATTGGAAATCAGTAATCACCATTGACGTAAATAGGAATTTCTACGGATTCGGAAATCTGCATTTCCGTATTGTACACCTTGTATTTCAGGTATTGTACACCTATCTGTCTTCGCACACTGCAGTCATTATTCTCCTGCATTCATCACCCTCTTACCATGTTTTCCCAAAAATAATTATTACTTTTTGCTTCAAATGTTGTGCTAGGGCTTATTTTCAGTGGATGTCTTATATTTCTATGAACACACAAGTTCCTGTGCTGTGGGTCCTCCTGCCTTCCCCACTGTGCCAACTCTTCCTCTGCTGTATCCACCTTGTGTGCCCCTGTGTCTCCCACAAACCTTTAGTGTCCTTCTGGTGTCCCCTCTGTAGCTGTGTCCTCCTCTCTATCCCCTAAACTCCTGTGTGCCATGTAACCCTATGTCCTCCTGGTGCCTGCTGTGTCCTCCAATGTCCCCCTATCTCCATGTCCCGCTGTCCCCCGTGTCCTGCAATGTCACCCTAATCATCTTCTTCCCCCCAGCTCCATGCTGCTGTGTCCCCGATCTTCAGCCTATGGGGAAGAAGTTTGGTAACTTGTTTTTCTACTAGAGCCAATGTTCTCGTAGGTGGGACCATGGCTCTTTTATTGGGCCAATCACTGCACTCGCTGAGTAGCAGTGAGTGCAGTGATTGGCCCAGTGACGGAGCCTTATGCTGGGCATACACGGTCAGATAATCGAGCCACTGATGGCTCGATTGATAAGATCCAACCTGTCCGATACCCCGCCGGATCGATACTGCGCTCGATATCGGCGGAGAGAACAATGGGAAGAAACAAGCGGCTGATTAGCAGCGCCCGCAGGGACGAGCGGGAATCGATACCGCATTAGTTCTGACCATCGGGTTGAGTAGAAACACAAGTTACCATACTTTTTCCCCTTACTGCAGCTAGGGCTTACTTTCGGGGTAGAGCTTATATTCTGAGCATGCTCGAAATTCCTGCTAGGGCTTACTTTCAGGGGATGGCTTAATTTCAGGGAAAGAGGGTAGTAGCTCCAGTCTTCTTGAGACTCCATGTTTTGTGGTCACTGCTTCTGTGATATTAGAGAGTGTAGATAGAAGACTCAAGTAGACCTAAACTCAGAACTTCCTCTCTACTCTAAAAGATATGCAACAGCATAACAACCTTTAAAGAGAACCCGAGGTGGGTTTGAAGAATATTATCTGCATACAAAGGCTGGATCTGCCTATACAGCCCAGCCTCTGTTGCTATCCCAAACCCCCCTAAGGCCCCCCTGCACTCTGCAATTCCTCATAAATCACAGCCACGCTGCTGACAAACAGCTTGTCAGAGCTGGCTGTGTTTATCTCTATAGTGTCAGTCTGTTGCTCTCCCCGCCTCCTGCAGAACTCCGGTCCCCGCCTGCATCACTTCCCTCTCTGCTGATTGGAGGGAAGGGACGGGGGCAGGGACCGGAGCTATGCAGGAGGCAGGGGAGCAGCTGAGACTGACACTACAGATGTAAACACAGCCTCACAGCATGGCTGTGATTTATGAGGGATTGCAGAGTGCAGGGGGACCTTAGGGGGGTTTGGGATAGCAACAGAGGCTGGGCTGTGTAGGCAGATCCAGCCTCTGTATGCAGATAACATTCTTTAAACACACCTCGGGTTCTCTTTAAAGAAAAATATTTCATTGTTACAGCTGACGCAAAAACTGCAATAAATCTGCAGTGTGTTTACCTCTTGCTTTCATGAAAGCAGACGTAGAGTTAAAATCCTGTGTTTACAAATTAGCTGCTCTGCCGAGGTAGCCAGCTGACACAGCAGAGGGATGAAATTACAACTTGTGCTTAGTCACAGATAAGGGGGAATTAGACATGGTAAACTCTCTAAATACATACAGGGTGTATTTCTCCCTGTTTTCCTTCTGTCCTGAGCAAGAGTTCAGGTCCACTTTAATGAGAGGAGAATGTACAGCTGCAATCAGAGGCTACAGATGGAGCTCCAATAGGGGAGAGAGGGTAAGAAGTTGGGGCATTATTCTCTGCCCTGCAATAGGGGGCTGACCCCTCAGTACTAGTAATGCATCTTATTAGACTCAAGGATTTCTTAAGCTGGCCACACACCATACATTTTTTTAAATATCTGTTCAATTCAAGAACAGCAATCCATTTTGATAAATGATGATAAAAATGATTGGAAACTCTGAGAAAATTGCCTGGGTGTAAATATTAATAAATTGACAATCTACCACACACCATTCAATTATCATAAAAATTGATTAGAAAAATCCACCATTCTGTGGACTTTGCCACCAATTTCTGATTCCGTGGAAATTTGGATTCCCGCCAATACTGAATGACAAATTTCCGATTTTCCAGTTTCTGGTTTCCATTTTGTTGGCTTTCCAGAAGTCTTTTTTGCTATTTTTTGCATTCTCTGATAAATACTTCCAAGATGACTCAGAAGTTTTTTAACCAATCAGAGAATGCATACTTTAATGCGGTAATTGGAATACCATGGAAGTTTTAGACCAATCACAAGAATCAAGGAATACACAGTAGTATCAGAGTTTTTTGATTGGTCTAAAATTACTGCAGTAATCCAAATTTTGCTGAAAAATTCTGCATTCTCCAATTGGTCCAATGCTTCAGAGTTCTGTGATTGGGCTAAAATTACTGAATTGCCTAAATCAGATTTCCGAGTTCCATTTTTTGCGTTTTCTGAGAAATACGGAAAATTCAATTCCATGGCGCTCCTTCCATTAATTTGCCTGTAACTTTATTACTACATATCACAACAAAACAATCTATATCTTAGGGGGGGGGGGGGTGCCACCAATTAGGCTTTCTTTGGGGGGTATTTTTGCTAAGAACTATTTTATTCTAACTGCATTTTAATGGGAATAATAAAAAAAAATTGAAAAAAATGTATTATTTCTGTTTTTAGCCATTATAGTTTTAAAATAATACATGCTACCATTATTAAAACCCACATATTTTATTTCCCCATTTGTCCCAATTATTGCAATTATTTCCCTAGTACAATGTATGGCGCCAATATTTTATTTGGAAATAAAGGTGTGTTTTTTCAGTTTTGGGTCCATCCCTAATTACAAGCCCATACTTTATAAAGTAACAGTAATATACCCTCTTTACATACACATTAAAAAAAAAGTTCAGTCCCTAAGGAAACTATTTATGAATTTTTTTTTAATTTGTAATTTGTTTAAAAAAAAAGTTTTGGTAGCTTATGGGGAGTGTGAGAGGTCAGGGGTTAATTTTAAATGTAAACAAATGAAAAATAAGGTAAAAATATGTCCTTTATTGAAAAAAAATGTGACTGTAATTTTACTATTTGGCCACAAGATCCTAGTAGCTTGGTCCGAGTCATAGCTGTCTTCCGCATGCATAGTATTAAAGTACACTATCCAGTACTGGCTGGATAGTGTACTGGTTAAGGGCTCTGCCTTTGACATGGGAGACCATGGTTTGAATCCTGGCTAGGTCAAGTACCTATTCAGTATGGGAGTTCAAGGCAAAACTTCCTAACACTGCAGGGTGGACTCTTGAGCGCATCCCAGTGGCTGCAGCTCTTGAGCTCTTTGAGTCCGACAGGAGAAAAGCGCTATATAAATGTTCAGATTATTATTATTATTAATACACAAACAGGAAGCAACGCTTGGACGATCTTTGTGAAAGGCGGAGCTGACTCATAGATGGCTACAGTCATTCACACAGGGACTTAAGGTGCGTACACACGCACTATGGCCGCCAACGACGGGTCCATCAGACCCTCCCGCTGGGCGGACTTTCAGGCGACAGTAGCGCATGTGTACGCACTGTCGGCAGACTGATAAGGCTGTTTCTGAACGATCCGCTCAGCATCGGGGGAAGGAGGGGGCAAGCAGGACCACGCGGCAGGGAGGGACGTAGTAGCTACGCCCCAGCAAGCAGTTATGGCATTTTGCAGGGAAGAAGTTATTCGTCCCGTGGGAGGGGAAGTGCTTAAAATTGGGCCCCCTCAAAACTTACAGTGCCCCCGGCTACTGCCTGTATTGCCTATCAGTTAATATGGCTCTGGTTCAGTGGAAGAAGGTCTAGTTCAGGTTTGCTTTAAAATTAGGGTTCTGTTTGAAAAAATTGTATGAACTTTGTGTTCAAGCAACATCTTTTGGTGTGTTATTTTATTCCATCACAGCAGGGAAAGTGTTCTAAAAGAAGTGATGCAGAGCACGCCATAATGCTGCTAATGTGACGGCTTTTTCTGATAGTTTTCCATCAATCTGTTCTATTAGTTGCCGAAACTCTTCACCGTGATCATTTCTCTGTCTTCCATCAGCATCACCGGCCCCTGAAATGCTTTCTCCTTCATGGATCATGGTATAAAACTGCGGCTCAGAATATATAATTTAGCTGTGAAAATGCAAGTGGAACCTTGACGGTGCATTCTCTTTTTTTTCTGTCCTAAGTAATCTTTTGGCCATTGACTTTTCAGACTCTTTTGTGCTCGGAGAGGAGACTTTTATTATTGGTTTTGCAAAATGTACCAAGATAACCTGCAATCCCATCTCTTTGAAGCACCACTAAGAAAAAATGTCTGTTTTTCCCTATAAAGTACTTGCAGTAGTGTAGCCATGTGCAGACTGTTTCAAGTAGGAAACAAAATGCAAACGAAAACCTTAGCAAAAAATTCATTTGTAGATATTAGGGAATCTTAGAGGCCTGGGGTGGTCTAATTTCCAGAACCGCACCCGCAGCTCCGCTAGCCGCACCCGACCCACAACCCGCTTTCTGGTGAATCTGGTACTCGCACCCGGCCCGCATTCACAGAACCGCTACCTGCACCCGACCCACAACCCGATTAAATCAAAATGGGTACCCAAACCCGCCTGCATTTCAGGTAACCCGCCGGTGCCCAACCCGATGCAGGCGTCTGTTAGGGATGGCCGGAAATGCAGATTTCCGCTTCCGACAAAATTCCATTTTCCACCAATCCCGATTACTGGTACCACTTTCCACGTTCCTCCTACTACGTATTTCTGCGTAATTCTGCGTTCAGATGTGAGAAAAATGTCACATTCCACAGTCCGTTTCGAAAATTTCTGGAGCTGATTGGGAGGCTGCACCATCGCGGGATCCCTGGGGGGTACGTATTACGGCGACGATCGGTGGGGACCGGAGGGACGTTGGGCACATGGTTAGCTAGCGAAGTGCTAGCTTAACAATATACAACACTTTTTATTTTAAAAAATCCTCCCGGGGCCATGTGATCCCCTGCGGCGGTTAATGCAAAACATTTTTTGCGTTCTGCGGTCCTATGCATTCTCTTATGGTTTATTTATTTATTCTTAGCGGTTAGCGAAAAATCCACATTCTGCATGCAAATTTCTGCGTTCTGCTCTGCATTCCGATGCGGAAATGCGATTTCTAATTGGAAATGCGAAAAACTTCAATTCCGGGGAATGGGCATTCCTAATCGATATATTTTTCAAGGTTAAGCAAGGCGAGCAATTCATTTTGTCTTTAGTTATCTGAGGCCTTTTCTGGGGCTTCATTTGGGTCCCTCCTCTCTTGCATGTAAATGTTATGCGGCCTAGAAATGGACCAAATGCACATCCTGACAATTTAAATAGGCTTAGTTCCAAGATGCATACCATTTGCATGCAAAGCCTGAACTTATAGAATCTCATTCAGGGATGTTCATTCAGGGCCCGTTTCCACTGGCGCAGTTTCCGAGCCAAATCCGCAGAGTTTCCCCACAGGCAAATTGTGCGCTCGTGCTAGAGATTTGGCAGACATTGGCATCCGAAATGGTGCGAGAGGCTGCGAATCCCATATGAGATTCGTCTGTGTAGCCGCAGACCCGGAAGTGCCGCCGCGCCGTAATTTTAGACCAATCACAAGACTTGGATACTACAGAGCATTTCCATGGTATTCCGATTACCACGGTAAATTATGCATTCTGTGACTGGTCCAATACTCTTGAGTCAACTAGGAAGTATTTGGCGAATTAGAGAATGCAAAAAAATGACCACAAAAAAAGACTTCTTGGAAAACGGAATTCGGAAACGGAAATTTGAAATCTGCAGAATTGGTAATTGGCACTGGCAGAAAACAGGATTGCTATGCAATCAGAAATGGGCATTTCCGACCATCCCTAATCTCATTGACCATCACTGCTGTGCAATGAAGACGGAAGCTACTGATTCTGACAATATATAAAATTAGCTGTCTACGCTCAATCAGAAATCTACAGTAGACTTTTAGAAAACATTGCTCATATTTACTATTAATTTCCTCTGCTAACCGCAAAGCTGTAGATTTCAGAACTTTTGAAGTTGTAAGAATTATCGAGGCTGTGCTCCTAAACATAAAGTAATCTGGAAACAAATAGGATTTGTTAATGTAGTGCGCTGTAGGAAAAGAACAAATCAATAGCGGAATGAAAGGACAGACAGGATTAGAAAGTATTTGTGTTTCAGCAGCACCTCTGGAAGACATTGTTTCGTTGTTTTCTCAGATCCTCTGTACAGTTAGCAGATGAGACCAGAGACGTGTAGGCTGAACTGTACCCATTATCTGTCTAAAGCAGACCAAACTATTCACACCACCATTTGCAATTCACTAGGGGGTTCTCTGGAGGTAACGTTTACGGGGCACTGTTCCATAGCATCTAAGATGTTCTTTATATAGATTCCCCCTATCTTCTTTAGAGGTTAAAGAAATACTGTAGGGGGGTCGGGGGAAAATGAATTGTACTTACCTGGGGCTTCTAATGGTCCCCCGCAGACATCCTGTGCCCGCGCAGCCATTCATCGATGCTCCGGCCCAGCCTCCGGTTCACTTCTGGAATTTCAGACTGTAAAGTCTGAAAACCACGGCGCCTGCGTTGCTGTGTCCTCGCTCCCGCTGATGTCACCAGGAGCGTACTGCACAGGCACAGACCATACTGGCCCTGCGCAGTACGCTCCTGGTGACATCAGTGGTAGCAAGGACATGGCAATGCAGGAGCAGTGGTTTTCAGACTTTAAAGTCTGAAATTCCAAAAGTGAACCGGAGCATCAGTGAGTGGCTGTGCGGGCACAGTATGTCTGCGGGGGACCATTCGAAACCCCAGGTAAGTTCAACTCATTTTCCCCCGACCCCCCTACAGTATTCCTTTAAGCATCTAACTGGGACCATGCAGCAGCTCTTCTCTCCAGGATCACTTAATGTGAGGGGCAGAGAAAAGTGCTGGTCAGTTCAGAGAGCGGAAGCCTTGATGATGGACTGCACGGAGAAAGTTAATGAGAAACCGTAACCAAGAATTGAACTTCATCCCAATCAGTAGCTGATACCCCCTTTCCCATGAGAAATCTTTTCTTTTTAAAAAAACGGATCATCAGGGGGCTCTGTATGGCTGATATTGTGGTGAAACCCCTCCCACCAGTGGTGTACCAATAGGGGGTGCAGAGGTAGCGACTGCATCGGGGCCCTTGGGCTAGAGGGGCCCTGAAGGGCCCACCCCTCAAACACAGTATTAACTCTTTATTGGTCCTGTGCTGATAATATTCACTTCTATAGTTGATTTGAATAGTAGTGATCATTAACACACAGTTTCCCATCCCCTTCTTGCACCTCTGACACTGTGGTTGTTGTTGATTGGTTTTGGTGTGTTGTATCAATTGTTATTTATAGCATTCATGGGGGGCCCCAATGCTAAGCTTGCACTGGGGCCCATAGCTTCTTAGCTACACCACTGCCTCCCACCAGTGGCGTAGCAATAGGGGTTGCAAAGGTAGCGACTGCATCGGGGCCCTTGGGCCAGAGGGTCCCCATGGGGCCCTTCCTCAACCAAAGTATTAGCTGTTTATATTGGTCCTGTGCTGGAAATAACCACTTCTATAGATGCTTTGAATAGTAACAATCATTACCAAACTGTTCTCCATCCCCTTCTTGCGCCTCTAATACTGTGGATGACCTTGGCAGGTTTTGCTGCGCCGTATCAAGTGTTATGTATAGAGTGCTGGAGGACCCAATGTAAAACTCGCATCTGGGTCCGTATCTCCATAGCTACGCCACTGCCTCTCACAGTGTGATGTCAGGACCATGGTTCTGACATCATACTGTGGGAGCCTTGTTGCATTGTGTTTACAGCTGTTTCCGACTGACAAAAAAGCAAACAGCATCTCCTTCCACTGACATCACCTGCCAGCAGTAAAAATGTCACCATGTGATAAATGTCAGAATGTAAATCATGGAGAGGAAAGATTTTACAATGGGAAAACACTGCCTAAATCATTTATACATAATTATTGTAAAAATAAAGCACTTTTTTAATTACATTATTTTCACTTGAGTTCTTCTTTAAAGAGACACTGTAAAACCAAAAACGTCCCCTTGGGGGTACTCACCTCGGGTGGGGGAAAGCCTCCGGATCCTAATGAGGCTTCCCCCATCCTCCTCTGTCCCACGGGGGTCTCTCTGGAGCCCTCCAAACAGCGGCCCAACAGACCCGACAGCCTGTTCAATATTTACCTTTCCAGGCTCCAGCGGGGGCGCTGTTGCGGCTCTTCTGATGGACATAGGCGGAAATAGCCGATCTCCGTCGGGTCCGCTCTACTGCGCAGGTGGAGGAGACTTACTATTTCCACCTATCTCCGTGGGAAGTAGCGGATACTGCGCCGGTGCTGGAGCCAAATGGTAAATATTTACGTTGCCGCCGCCGTGGGACCGATGAGGACGGGGGAAGCCGCAATAGGATCCGGAGGCTTCCCCCACCCGAGTAGAGTACCCCCTAGGGGAGTTTTCTTCGTTACAGATTTTCTTTAAGCTCTATCAGCGCTGTCACCTCTACATGTGGGAAATGGCTGTCTGTTACTGGGGGACTTGTTTGTTACTTGGTCTGCCATAAAGGTGACAACATGCCATGTTGCTATGCGAGGGGGGGGGGGGGGGGATGATGGAGAAGCGCATGCATGACGTCACGGTGTGGGCGGGAGAGCGGCGTGGGCGGGGGTGAGTTGATCTGCCGGACGGATCGTTGTGGGATCGGCAGTTGGGCCTCTATACACACGCCTTATTATTGTTTGAGACGGTTGTTATCATCCACCTCAGCTGAATTTAGCCAAGCGTGTGTAAGAGGCTTTTAACTTTCAGCCATAGACCCTGAACAAGCATGCAGATAAGATATTTCTGACAAAAATCTGACAAGCTGCATACTTGTTTCAGTTGGGTGATTCAGGCACTACTGCAGCCAAAGAGATCAACAGGACTGCCAGGCAACTAGTATTCTTTAAAAGGAAATAAATATGGCAGCCTCCATAAGCCTTTCACCTCAGGTTCACTTTAAAGGACAACTGTAGTGAGAAGAATATGGAGGCTGCCATATTTATTTTCTTTTAAGCAATACTAGTTGCCTGGCAGTCCTGCTGATCCTCTGCCTCTAATACTTTTAGCCATAGACTCTGAACAAGCATATGCAGATCAGGTGTTTCTGACATTATTGTCAGATCTCACAAAATTAGCTGCATGCTTGTTTCTGGTGCTGTTCAGACACTACTGCAGCCAAATAGATCAGCAGGGCTACCAGGCAACTGGTATTGTTTAAAAGGAAATAAATATGGCAACCTCCATATTCTTCTCACTACAGTTGTCCTTAAAAGTGGGATATAACTCTAACATAACATTCAATAAAAATGTGTTTTCCTGCATTGTATTACCCATGCAGTTATCATATTTGCTTTAGAGCACTAATAATCTTGTCTGTCTACAAACTCACAAAGTACAGTTTATGTGCTCTGAAAGCTGTCATTGCATTTTATTGCATAGCTGCCTGCTGCATTTATATGTTAAAATCTGTCTAGTGAACAATTCTCAGCTGCACACATTCTAGGAGCAGAGAGAGAGAGAGCTCAGTTTCTGCACTTTGCTAATGTTTACTAAATGTATCTGACAAAGGAATGTAAACAAAAGATAAACTTACCACCTCTTCCAACCCAGCCAGAAGCTGCCCACTGAATCAAGGAGCTTTTCGCCGAAGAACAAAGTGCTGTGTTTAAAGAGACACTGAAGCGAAAAAAAAATGATGATATTATGATTTGTATGTGTAGCACAGCTAAGAAATAAAACATTAAGATCAGATACATCAGTGTAATTGTTTCCAGTACAGGAAGAGTTGAGAAACTCCAGTTGTTATCTCTATGCAAACAAGCCATTAAGCTCTCCGACTAAGGCCTAGTGCACACCGAGCGGTTTTTGGAGCGATCCGCCGGCCGCATCCGCCTGGAAACACGCTTGGCTAATGTATTGCAATGGGATGGTGCACACCGGCGGTTTGAGGTTTTTGCCAAGCCGCAAACGCGCCTCCTGCTGCACGTTTGCGGATTTCGGAAGCGTTTTGTCCTCAATGTAAAGTATAGGAAAAACGCAAACCGCTCTGAAAAACGCTACTTCAGAGCGGTTTGCCAGGCATTTTTGTTACAGAAGCTGTTCAGTAACAGCTTTTACTGTAACAATATGTGTAATCTGCTACACAAAAACGCACCCAAATCCGCTAGGTATGTTTAGGGCTCTTTCACACTAGAGGCTGCGGTAGAAAAGGCTGAAAGTCAGCCTTTTGCTTAACGCCAATACATAGCGTTTTCAAAGCGTTTTCAAAGCCTTTTGAAAGAGTTTTACAGCCCATATGAAAACGTCCTTTTTTTTTTCTTCTATAAAAATAAGTGAACAAGATAGCTGTAAAAAGCTTTGAAAACGCTTAAGTTGGCGTTTTCCATTGACTATCATTGAAACGCCAACAGCCAACTTCGGCTGTAAACAGCCCTGAAAAAGCTCCTGGGAGTGTTGAAACGCAACGCTCCAAAACGCCGAGTTAGATGTGAAAGGTAAAATGAAAGTCTATGGACTTTCTTTTACCTAGCAAAACGCCAACTTCGGCTGTGGCGTTAAAACGCCGAAAAATCCCTCTGGTGTGAAAGGGCCCTCAGAAAACCTCTCTAAACATACCTAGAATCGCTCTGAAATAAGCTCCCAAAACCGCTAGCGTATTGCGGATCTGCTAGCGGTTTTGGTGTGCACTGGGCCTAAGTTAGTCATGGAGAGGGCTGTTATCTGACTTTTATTATCTCAACTGTTCCTGGACTATTTACTTTTTCTCTGCTAGAGGAGAGGTCATTACTTCACAGACTGCTCTGAAAGACTCATTTTGAATGCTGAGTGTTGTGTAATCTGCACATATTATAGAATGATGCAATGTTAGAAAAAACACTATATACCTGAAAATGAAAGTATGAGATTATTTTCTTTGCTGCTAATCTTCTAGTAATTATTCATAGTACACAACCAATTCACTATATCATATATTTTTTTTTCGCTTCAGTGTCTCTTTAAAGGAGTTCTGTGCACCATTCCTATAAACAAAAACCGCCACTTACCTGGGGCTTCTACCAGCCCCTGGAGCTCCTCCGATCCTCCGTTCCCTGCCGCCGCTCCCGGTCTAATCAGCCGCCTGATTAGACAGCCGCTGCGTGGCTATGGCCGTACGCGCACTCGCTCCTGCGCGAGTCATCGGGAGCTTACTGCGCAGACACAGTACAAGAAAACTTCGTACATCGCCTGTGCAGTAAGCTCCCAATGAAGTGCGCGGGAGCGAGCTTTATTCGTCTTGTTAAACAAATACTACAACGGGACCGGCGGGGAATTGGAGTATTGGAGGAGGACGGCGTGGGACATTTCAGCTGCAGGGGACCGGGAGAAGCACCAGGTAAGTGGCGTTTTTTGTTTATAGGAACAATGCACAGAACCCCTTTAAGGACCTGTTTCCATTAGACGTGGTGCGATGCGGCTACATAGCGGCATCGCAACGCGGGTGTCCTGAAACACGTGCACAGCAATGGAATAGTTTCCATTGCATGCATGTTGTGCGGAGCGAGTCAACCTGAAGCATGCTGCAGATTCTCGCACGGCCGTATCTGCCTGCACCTGCTTCCCATCTCCTCAATTCACTTCCGAGGAAGTGAAGCAGCCAGCAGAGGAAGTGATGCGATGCGGCTAGGTAGCCGCATTCGCATCACTTTACGAATGGAAAAGGGCCCTTACTGTTTGAATGCTGTCCAGCTACAATTTTTTTGTGGTAGTAGATTTTATGAGGTAAATAATCTTTTAGAGCAAAGAGGGATAAGGAAATCATGAGTTTCCATTTAAAGTAAGAGGATTTTTTTTAGAAATCCTCCTAAAACACCTGACCTGTTAACAATGAATCTGAACACTGCTTCACTTGCTGGCTGCTGAAAAAGTATAATAACATAAAAAATAACAAGGCTATAGAAGTCAATAAAAGTCTTATTCATTCGGGTATAATGAAATAGGGCTTGATCCCCAAGGGTCACAAAAATGTCTCAAAATGTTTATAAGCACATCGCCATGACAACATGAAAATGCTGGCAACAAGATTGTGCTTGCTATACATAGTAATGTGGCTTAGGTGGTACGGTCAGAATAATATCAATTAACACTCATCGATTGTGTGTAAACAGAGTGATGATGAGGCTGTTTGGCGTCACACTGTAAAATTCAGGCGTTTAAATATTCCAGCCTCAATCAGATTAGCATGTCATAAAACCGCTGCAGTGCTTTGATATTCAATTGCAAGAGAAAAAAATCAATTCTTTTTTTTATGAATATTTATGCACTTTACAGATGGTCACACAACTATAGCGTAAATCCAGCCGCAGAAGCGGGACAATTCTCATTTCTGTGTGGTCAGGCTGAAAACCAATAGCCTATTATTGGAAGTAGCTGTTTTCATTAGACACTGCAGTTGTTTTCTACAAAGTACTGTCCAGGCCAGTCCGCTGCTGGCTGACCCTTACTGATCAATAACCTATGAAAGGCCAAAAGGGTAATGTTCTTTCAGCTTCAGTTTGATACATCATGTTAGAATACTATGTAATACGGTTGAGAAATGAATGCGGTCTGAGAGGTCTTGGCCTCCACTGACCACCTTATGAAAGCTCCCAAAGCTGGACTGGCACTGCAGTACTCAGGGGTTAATAAGGGATTTTTCATACCACACAGATGAAGTCACTGCAGACAGAGCAGTGGCATAGTTGGAAGATCATGTGACCCACAAGCAAAACTTTCAAGGGATCCTCAGATGTAGTAATGCCACCTGCCCCTACCTTATATGAGTTAGGCCCATTGCACACCAAAAACCTCTACACATGCCTAGCGTTTTTTGAAGCGTTTTTGTGTAGCAGATGTCATATATTGTTACAGTAAAGCTGTTACTGAACAGCTTCTGTAACAAAAATGCCTGGAAAATCACTCTGATCTAGCGTTTTTCAGAGCAGTTTTCCACTTTCCTATACTTTAGCATTGAGGCAGAAACGCCTCAGAAATCTAAAAAATGCTGCAGCCCCCTAGTTTGCGTTTGTGGAAAAAAATGAACCGCTCTGGTGTGCACCATCTCATTCACTTTCATTAGCCAAGCGGTTTTCCCCCTGCAAGCGTTTTAAAAAACGCTCCAGAACCACTCTGGTGTGCACCAGCCCTTAAAGGGGCACTACAGCGAAAAACTGTAAAATTTAAAAATGTGCAAACATATACAGATAAGAAGTACATTTTTCCAGAGTAAAATGAGCCATAAATTACTTTTCTCCTATGTTGCTGTCACTTACAGTAGTTAGTAGAAATCTGAGAGAAGTGACAGGTTTTGGACTAGTCCATCTCTTTATAGGGGATTCTAAGGGATATATTTATTTTCAAAAGCACTTAGTGAATGGCAGTTGCTCTGTCCAACTGCCAAAAAACTGTGTAGTGAGCAGGGAAGCTGTCCAGCATCATTGTTTAAATCCTTTTTCAGGAATATCTTTATAAAGAATAAAAGCCTTGCTGAGAATCCCCTATGAAGAGATGGACTAGTCCAAAACCTGTCTATTCTGTCAGATTTCTACTGCCTACCGTGAGTGACAGCAACATAGGAGAAAAGTAATTTATGGCTCATTTTACTCTGGAAAAATGTACTTCTTATTTGTATATGTTTGCACATATTTTAAATTTTTCCAGTTTTTCGCTGTAGTGCCTCTTTAATTGGGTAATTTGCAATCTCATACAATCAACACTGCTCATAGTTCATAAACACTGAGAGAAAGTCAGAGGGTGGAGAAACACAAGAAAGTTAATGGTGAATACATTAAGTACCATCTGGGCCCCGTATGCTCCAGGGCCCCAAAGCAGCTACTATGGCTATTGCTACCCCCCAGCTGCAGAGGACCAAAGTGACAGGCTCCATCACTCCTTAAAATTCTGCTTTGTTTTTCTCTTCTTATTGTAAACAACAGCAATTCAGCACTCCAAATTTGAGCTGCGTTTTTCCATTCAAATATATTATGTTAACCTTAAAAAAACTGAGAGAAACCTCCCCTGGGGGTACTCACCTGGGGTGGGGGAAGCCTCCGGATCCTATTGAGGCTTCCCCCGTCCTCCTCGGTCCCACAGCGGTGGAGATAAAGCTCCCCGAACAGCGGGATGTAAATATTTACCTTCCCAGCTCCAGCGCAGGCGCAGTATCGGCTCTTCACCTCGGAGATATGCGGAAATAGCCGATCGATGTCAGGCCGCTCTACTGCGCAGGTGCAAGTCTCCTGCGCCTGCGCAGTAGAGCGGATCCGGTGGAGATCGGCTATTTTTGCCTATCTCCGTGCGGAAAACCGCAACATTACCCCTGCTGGAGCCAGGAAAGGTAAATAAATCAGCGCTTATCAGCGCTTGTCAGCCTTGTGAAGGGAGGATTCCGGGACACTTCGGGGGAGCCAGCACTGGACTGCCTGCAGCTACAGGGGAGGGGGAAGCCTCATTGGGACCCTGAGGCTTCCCCCTCCCGAGGTGAGGACTCCCCAGGGGAACTTTTTTTTTTGTTACAGGGTCTCTTTAATGGCAGTGAGGCAGCGCAGTGGTGTAGGGATCACCATAGCAGCCATAGTCGCTGCCATGAGGCCCATTGCCATGAGGGGCTTGGAGTCAATGGCTGTTACAGGGCAGGCATCCACAGTGGGCTCTCTAAGTTGCACCATAGTGGTAGAAGAGCATAAGAGAATTGGCTCACCTCTCCAGGCTCCATTGGCGATCTGTGGTTTCCACGCATCTCTGTCTTTATGACTGAAGTGCCATCTCTCATTACAGGACGAGTGAGGACACTCTAATCATAGAGGCGGGTAATGTGCTGGAGGATTTCTTATTTCAGTGGATCTGAACTTTAAGCAGAAGAATTTCCCTGAAGTCCTGCATTGATACTCATTTACATGAGCATCACTGCACTCATTTCCTGTCTTTTTTTCCATTGAGTAAGCACTACTTTACTAGCATAAAATAAATATGAGTGCCACAGCAGTCAATGGGACAGTCCGGGACACTTCAGTTCACTTTACTCATTTGGTAGTGATGTTTATCAAAGGGGAACTTCAGCCTAAACAAACATACTGTCATTAAGTTACATTAGTTGTGTTAATTAAATAGATAGGTAATATAATCTCTTACCCACCCTGTTTTAAAAGAACAGGTAAATGTTTGTGATTTTGTGGGGGCAGCTATCTTTTTCATGGGGCAGCCATCTTTTTGGTTGAAAGGAGGTGACAGGGAGCATGAGACTCAGTTCCAACTGTCTTGTGTCCTCATCGCCCCTCCCAGCTGTGCGCACGCTAGGCTTCAAATCTCAAATTCAAAATAAAAAACAAACAAAACAAAACAGCAGAAGGAGAACAACAACATCAGAAATCCCATCATGCTTTTGCACAGCATCAGGGGAAAAAATTCCCAGGCAGTTTTTTTCTGTGCAGCTAAAAATGAGGCTTGGGTGAGAAAAACAAAGTTTTGATGCTGTGAAACTGTTAAAGAAACACCAAGCCTCTTCAGTGCTGCTGAGTAGATTTTTAGTCTGGAGGTTCACTTTTTAAGCTTCATGTTTACAACATAGTAGAAAACTGAAGCGAACACTTGAATGAAAAAAAAAGTATGCTATGACGGGGGACCATTGATGCGAACACTTGTCACCAGGTTCAGATTTTTGGAGAGGCTACAAAGGTCCAGGCCTTGGTTGGCTGCTGGTCAAGGTACCTGCAAATGGAAAGGGAGGCTGCAAATGGGAATCAACATATGGAAGAGGACAGGGAGCTATACATTAAAGACAGAGACTACTGCATGGATGTTACACACAGAAGAGATGGGGGGGGCACTGTTGCACGTGGATATGGAGCAGCAAGAAAGTTGGCCCTGGGGCAGAAAAAGTATAAATCTGTAATTTATATTTGTGTGAATTAGACCATGGTGGTATTTGTCACTTACACAATGGATACCCCCATTGGGCTTGTATGAAAAAGATATCGAAAAAAACCTTAAACTTCAACAATTCATTCTCAAAACACAAGAGAAAAATAATAAATAATATACTCTAAAAATGATTTTCCAGAAATATAATCAATGCAATGTGCCTGTGATTTTTCTTACGCCATCATTCTGTATGCTTTGTAGTATATCACAGTGTAGTCCATATCTATTTTTATCTCTGATCCACCCTGCAGATCATACGCTATGCACAGAGGAGTCTGCCTTGTAAAACTATATGCAAATGCAGAAAATTTACATTCAGCAAATATTCAGAACAAAAGCAACGTAGTCATCAGAGCTTAAACAGCAGGTCTGGTCCCACGGGCTTACAATCAGATTTTCGCTGTGTAAACTTTGTTTAACAATTGTACTGCATGCTTATGCAACTCTATCTCAATCTGTTCATTCATCTTAAGAGGTTTTTTTGGATCCTTTGTGTCCTGACCCTCCCTTTCTTTGTGTTAGCTCTACTTTGTGTACTCAACCCCCTCTCTTCCTTCCTAGCCTCTCCCTCATATAGATTGACTGAGAAAAACAGACTGGTGTGCTAGGGGAGCAACTTGCAACTTCTCCATGTGGTAGACTAGTAGAATGAAGGCCGTTGCTGTGGCAACCCAGAAGGTGGGTGCATCAAAGCAGTGAGTGAGCACCACAGCATGAGACAGCAGCAGGAGGAAAAATGGCTAGAGGGGTCCTGGGACCCTCACAGGGAGAAGTAACATACACCAAAAAAAAGGAAAGACAAGATAGCAGCAGAATTTGAGAGCAAAGAGTAGTACAGAACGAGAAGCAAATAACAAGGTCACCTGAAAGTCATCCCGTCTAGGTTGGCATCAGGTATTCAACATGCCAAACGCCAAGTATCAATTTAGTGTGAGATGGTGTGAGGAGGTCAGTCTATCACCAGTGGATGCTATAGAATGATAATGCTTTTTAGAAGCTGCAGTGTTTTCCTGCAGCTAAGCAGTTCGTATGTATACCAAAGCTACCTACACACATGCGATATCTGTCATTTGAAATGGCTGATAATGACTCTTTAAGACGGCGAAAGTTATGTTTGTACAGAGGCCGCCAATCGATATTGCTCATCGGGCATTGTTAAAGATCCATCCTGTTGGATTCTTAACGACCCCTGGTGTCCGAGCATGACCATTTGCAATGTCTTTTACAAAGTGCATAGTTGTCTGACGATCATCATGCCTCCGGCCCCTCCATAGCAACATGTCTGTACAGCATCGTTCCATAAAATGTTGTTTCTCAATCCCCAATGGGCAACAATTCTTGCATGTGTGTACTTAGCTTAAAGGGATTTAGAGCTGAACTATAAAAAAAGATTTATACATACCTGGGGCTTCCTCCAGCCCCATCTGCTAAGATCGCTCCCACGCTGCCAACCTCCGCTGTCTGCAGCTTCAAGAACTAGGTCCCATCACTGCCATCAGTCAGCTCCAGTCTACACATGAGAAGTGCGCCCTCTATGTATCTCTCCAGCAGCTGCTGGAGATGCTGTGCAAGCAATTTTGAATCTTGAGTGTTGTGTACCACTTAGCAATGCTAATTGTTTGAACGGGTCCTTAGGCCACATGACTTGCCTCGGCAATGATACTGTTCTGCTTTCAGCCATCATAAAGATCTTGCTGGGCCAATGTATTGCCAGTGTGTTTGGTACCACTGCACATTCAAATGAGCTATGGTGCAGGAATGTGATGGGATTGCCTTGCTTGGGAATTTCCACTCCATTTTCTTCTCTTATGCAGAGAAAATGATGACGGGGTGTAAAAAGCAGGGTCTGGGCTCAATCCAGTGGAGGGTTTGGGTGAGGCTTGAGGAAAATGTTTAGACTAGTCACATCTTTATCTGTTGAAGAAAGACAAGTGGTTTTTTTACCACTTTTTTACTACTGCTCACTCCCCCCTCCCCCCAGTGTCTGTGCACAAGTGTATGCAATTAATTTTAGTATGGGGAATTTGATTCCCCATGATTCCCCATGCAAAACAGGATATCAGTAGATGGGTGGTTGGCTTTGGCACCAGCATTCAGCGATTAGTGGCCAGCATTGGAACGCAAGACTGTGGAACTGGCTATTAGAAAAATGAAATGTAATGCAAGACTAAAATGCTTATGAGCAGTGGGGTGAAATCAATACACTGCAAAGTGAAAAGCTAAAAAATAGAAGAGAGATCAAGAAATTATTGATATTAGCCATGTAATTTGTGCAGTAGAGAGCTGGAATACTGACTAATGGACAATACAAATGTTCTAACCCGCTTAGAGTGACTAGGCAAAGAGGACTTCACACTTATGAATTGTCTGATGGACGTACTGTATATGGAGTGCCCGTTGTCTTGCACCTGTTAGTTAGGATTTGTTGCATGCGTCATTTGATGAAGGACATGGTCATATTGCAACCGATGATGACCAAGTTGGAGAACCAGAAACAGAACTAACCAGATCTACTCAAAGAGTTAGAAGACCACCTGTGTGGACTTAGGACTATGTAATGTATTTAACTTGCACAGTATTGTTAGTGTTAAAATTGATCATTTTGCATATTGACATTCATTTAAAGAAGATTTTGTAACAAGACGGATAATGTGGTGTTCATAGTTCTGTGCTGTAGTTGCCACTGTAATATAATACATGGTTGTGTGGGATCTATCTATTCTATGCTGTTCTAGACTTTTTCATTCCTGTCCCGCTGTCTATGTGTACTGGATCCAGAGCAAAGCATGGCTTGATGTTTACAGGGCTGAGGGCTGCAGTGCCAGTAACTTGTAAATAAACCTAGTTCCTGTTATTCTGCATCATTATTGGTGAACATAAAAGCAAGGTTATTTTTGTTTGTTAGGTTTAGGAGGGGTTAACATTAACCTATTTTAGTTCCTGGACGTAGAAACTACGTCCAGGAACCATGCGTGCTTCCGCGGCCGATCGCGCGCATGCACGTGTGCTCCCGGCCCGCGGTTCGTTAGCCAGGTAATCAGTGAATCGGGCTATGGTGCCTGATCACTGATTCCTCTCCCCCGCTGAAAAAGCGACAGCTTCTCTCGGAAGCTTCGCTTTTTCTGGTTGTAGCGTCCCCCATGCGTCTCTCTAAGCGTATGTTACGCTTAGAGTGACGTCATGTAAACAAACTCATGGCCGCCATCTTGTGGCCAAAAAGTAAAACTACAACTAAAAGTAAAAAAAATTAAACTCAACACACATTTACATTATAAAACTATTGTTTACATCCCACCCTCCCAAAACTACCCAAATAAAATGTTTAATATATTAAAAAAAAAAATTACAATAAAAAAAATGTAAATATTTACCTAAGGGTCTACACTTTTTAAATATCAATGTAAAGATGAAATATTTCTATATTTTTTTTATTTTAAACTTGTAAATAGTGATAGATGCAAAATGGAAAAAATGCACCTTTATTTCCAAATAAAATATTGTCGCCATACATTGTGATAGGGACATAATTTTAACGGTGTAATAACCAGGACATATGGGCAAATACAATAGGTGAGTTTTAATTATGGAGGCATGTATTATTTTAAAACTATAATTGCTGAAAACTGAGAAATAATGATTTTTTTCCATTTTTTTTCTTATTCTTCATGTTAAAATGCATTTACAGTAAAGTGGCTCTTAGCAAAATGTACCCCCCAAAGAAAGTCTAATTGGGCATGGAGGCTGCCAAATGTATTTCCTTGTAAACAAGCTCTGTTGATCTTCTGGCATAAGTAATATCTGAGTCAAAACCCTGGAACAAGCATATGGTTAATCCAGTAAAACCTGAGTCAGCTGAGTCAGAGTACCTGATCTGCATATGCTTGTTCAGGGTCTATGGCTGAAAGTATTAGAGACACAAGATCAGGAGGACTGCCAGGCAACTGGTATTGTTTAAAAGGAAATAAATATGGTAGCCTCCATATCCCTCTGACCTCGGGTTCCCTTTAAGTTAATTTTACTGACACTCTGACTATTGGACACTCCCATGCCACCTCTATATTTTGCTGAAATATAAGTACTATTCCAGATTTGCAGTACAAACAATACTACTTCAGTTCACCAAATGTTGGGTTCACGTCATATTTTTTGTGGAAGTAGGGTAAGTTGTTATAGATTGAATTTAAATGAGTCTCAGCCTACTATTTCCATTTAATTTTTTTTGCCTTTGCTTAAAAGTTGAAATTTGGAAATCAAGTATTATCACACGCTGTATATATGTGTTTAGTTGTTCCTTAAGCATGTACCATCCATCTATGTGTTGGAGCCCAGGGGTGTGTGCTTGGCAGTTGCAGATGGCATAGGTGACCCGTGGCTCTTCAGCTGGTGTATAGCTTCTTGTCTTTGGATTGTCCTGCCAGATGCATAGTGAGCACCCTGTTGCTTACAGCTCCTTGTTAGTAGGAGAGCCAGAAAAGATGGTGTTAAAGCTGTATTAGGAAGGAGTGAAGAATAATTGCTGAAATAGTAACGTCTTTCCAGTTTCTACTTCTAGAAGCAAAGAGAGAGAGATGTCACCTTCCCTCATTGCTGTATGACTGTGCAGAGCTACTGTTACATGGAGTATCGGGTAATCAGACTCAAGGGAATTTTTGATTATTTGGATAATTTGCCTTGCCGAGCTGTGCTCTCAGTGCTTGCTTTCCAACCAGAGCTGAGACCTTCATATCAAGAATCAGAAGCCAAGAATAATTGGATCCAAATGCCAAGTGGGTTTTAAGGATTAAAATGGAAAGCATATCTGCAAACAAATATTTTGCAAATTTTGTGATCTTTAAAGGTTTTTTCTTTTATGCACATCAGTTAGCAACTTATAAAAGGGACCATTGTAATAAAAAGAATAAGAGCTACCAGTAACGATCTGCTAGTGTGTAAGCACTAGCAGACAGACAAATATCAGACGTTCCCTAAACGGGAAATGTCTACAGACAGTGTCAGTAGAAGGCAGCACTACACCAGGGATGGTCGTAGTCAGCCAACTTCGCTACGCTGGAACTACGCGTATTTTTACGCAAATACGCTTCGCAATATACGGCTATGTAATCAGAAACTTCACTACGTTTGCATTCCGTAGACTACGCGTTAAAATATGCAAGCTTCGCGTAGTGCGAAGCGTAGTTGATGTGACCGCTTATGCCCTCATGCGGAAAAATTTCCGCAATAATCTGCTACCTATGTGCATATTTAAACTAATATAAGCGTACATTCACCCTTCTAATGCGGAATTGTATGCGTATAAAAGGGCAATAATATTTCTGCGCATGCGCAATGATCCATATAGATGCAGTTACCGCTCGCGTAGTTGACTTCGCAATACAAACGTCAACTACGCGTAGCGGGCGAAGCTTCACATAGCGGGACTATGACTACGCGGAAATGCGTACGTGTAGTTCTTAAACTTCGCCTACGAACTACGATGCATAGTTGCGTACTACGACGTGTAGCTTTGCGCTGGCGTAGTTTACGAGCAACACTGCACTACACTGAGTACAGATAATGAGAATGGTCAAAAAACAGGGTCGGTAACAGATCTGACAGATACAGTACAAAATCGGCAGGCAATTACAACCTGAGTGAACAGGTAGAGGTCGGCAAGAATCAGATATACAAAGGTACAGAATCAGCAGGCAAGGGCTAAGTGAATGTTCAGGCAGAGGTTAGCAACAGATCAGATTGGCAAAGGTACAGAATCGTTAGTCAAAGGGAAGTCAGATAACAGGCAGAAGTCAAACACAGTATAACAGATAATCAATAGGCTAGCTAGTATGGAATCTGCGGGGTCCTGCCGGTTCAAGCCACACACGGAACTGACTAAGGTCTGAACTCTGAAGCCTTCACTGCGAGGTGTTAGCTAGAGCAGACAGTGAGCAAGTGTCAGAACAGAGCTTAAATAGCCCGAGTAAGTATGAGAACATGCCCCAAGCCGCTTGGCCAATCAGGAACCGGAGGCGGAGTCCTGCGTGTCAGCTGAAAGCTGGTCAGCTGACACGCTTCCTGAGAGCATAAGAGGAGCGACGCTGACAGCGCATGCGTCCGCCCTCACTTTCAGTCCGAGCATCATGCAGCCGTCTGCCCGCAGACACGCTGTTGACATAATCCCCGCTGATGCGGCCGGCCGCACCGGAAGTGCCAGATGCGCTGCCAGCGGAGGAAACATCAATTGAGCTGGTAAGCGCAGGATTACTGACACTACCAAGCTAACTTACTTAAAGGTTGCTAACTCCCTTCCTGTTTATCCTAGCTACATCAGAGACGTGTACAGCTTTGAGGTCATATTATGTTGAAAATTTACAAATCTCAGTAATGAAAAGAAATTTAGTGAATCGAAGTCTGTGTTAGAAACTGTTCCAAATCACCTTGCTTCGACACCATCAACTTCTTATAGTTGCGTCTCACAGACTGTGAGATGACTTGACTCTCAACACAGCAAGCAGGAGATAGACTTTCTCAGGCTTCTTCAATATTCACGTTATTTATTCAGGAAACAGAAATACAGATAGATACAGTTCATCATATCCTAGCCACGCCAAACTTCATGTTGCGTTACAAGTAGTGTTGGGCGAACACCTGGATGTTCGGGTTCGGGCCGAACAGGCCGAACATGGGCCAGATGTTCGGCATGTTCGGCCCGAACCCCGAACTCAATGGAAGTCAATGGGACCCCCGAACATGTTGGTTTTGGGGGCCCTATGGGGTCGAAGGCATAAGGGGGGAGCATGCCCAGATCGCGGGGGGGGGGTCGGAAATTCCCCCCACCCCCTCCGCTAGCGCTCCCCCCTCTGCCCGCTTCCCCATAAAAAACGTTTAATGAAAGTTAAATAGTACCGGTGGCTGGCAGTGGAGTGAGGAGGAGGAGTCCGACTAGGAGAGTGACGCGTTGAGGCCGGGCAGCGGGCGGTTCAGCGGTAGTACCCTTGTGGTACTTCCGCCCTTTCTCTGACCTCACTTCCTCTGCATACGAGGGTACGCGTCATCACGTAGAGGACGTGAGGTCAGAGAAAGGGCGCGTTGAGGCCGGGCAGCGGGCGGTTCAGCGGTAGTACCCTTGTGGTACTTCCACCCTTTCTCTGACCTCACGTCCTCTGCATACGAGGGTACGCGTCACGCGTACCCTTGTATGCGTCATCACGTAGAGGACGTGAGGTCAGAGAAAGGGCGGAAGTACCACAAGGGTACTACCGCTTAACCGCCCGCTGCCCGGCTTCAACGCGTCACTCTCCTAGTCGGACTCCTCCTCCTCACTCCACTGCCAGCCACCGGTACTATTTAACTTTCATTAAACTTTTTTTATGTGGAAGCGGGCAGAGGGGGGAGCGCTAGCGGAGGGGGTGGGGGGAATTTCCGACCCCCCCCCCCCCCCCCCGCGATCGGTGCATGCTCCCCCCTTATGCCTGCGACCCCATAGGGGGGCCGTATTCGGCCGAACAGGGCCCTGTTCGGCCGAACAGGGGCCCTGTTCGGCCGGCCATTGAGCAGTTCGGGCGAACCCGAACAGTTTGGCCGAACACCATTCGGTGTTCGGCCGAACTCGAACATCACCCGAACAGGGTGATATTCTGCGGAACCCGAACAGTGGCGAGCACTGTTCGCCCAACACTAGTTACAAGCTTCTTGATCAGACTTCCTGCTGAAGTCAATCAGGTACCTTCTTTTCTAACCTACGTTACACTAGACTACCTATGTACAGCATACATTATATCAGATTACAGAAAGGAATGAACATACTTAGAGGTCCCAGTCAGCTAGTGAGCTAGTGTGAAAGTAAGAAGCAGAGCGGGCTCCCATAGCTCACTCAGGCTTTAATACCGACTAGGAAAGAGTTAAATATGACATCATCTTCGCCATCCCCTAGATCAGACTATTGGTGGACCCACTTGTGGTGTCATCATACACACCTACTCAATTAATATTCAATGATGCCTTTCGCATACATACTGGAATGTGATTATTTAGAAAACATGGCTTATGTTTATTGTTCTTGTGGCGTACATGCCCAGGTCAGGGAGACCTGTGGCCTTGTCCATAGAACAGCTTCTTGGTATGTTCTAGTTCTGACAGAACTGAAGATTTTCTCTCTAAGAGAAAATCCCCTTAAAGGGCAGGTCTGCTCCTCAAGCCTTTTTGACTAGCTCAGTCCAAATAACTGAGGCCTACTTAAATTATAACAATCCCCCCCTAAAAAGGCTTGATCCGCAGATCCCAACTTCTGAACCTAACCGTACCTGGTTTCTTTCCTTTATGTTTCACTTTTCGATGTTCGTGCTCACACAACTTCTCTGCTCTCGGCGGTTATCCCTGGAAGAGAGAGCAAGACCTCTTGGTCTTCCTGTAACCAGGCTCTCTGGGGAGGCCCTACTTCTAAGTCCCTCTATACCACATGCTCAGCATTTGCGTCACTTGCGTATCACTCACAAACTTGCATGACCACAGAAAAGTGAAACTCGTTTGTTTGTTACTCAATGGAGCAGTGCCAGGTGCCTTCTAAAAGAGCGCCTTTATACAATCAGCTCCATCACCGGTACGACTTAACCTATACCCGTAACCCTGTATATCCCTTAATTTGAAAATATTGGTTCATGAGATTGTTTATGAGGCACCAATCTCTTGACCAGGTTAATTTTTTTTACGTAATTTTAACACACAACCTCACCTGGATAATGATGCCTAAAGTTGTCATCCCCATCCAGATGACCAGTGGGTGTAGGAAGAACTTTTGAACTGCAGAGGCCCAGTCCGAGTGTCCCTCGAACATCACCGGAAACCTTTTCCACCAGGTCAGACTGGAACTCACCTGCTTATTTTTGTGTTCTACCTCGTTAAGATCACCTGGATCATGGTGAAATCTTACCTCTAACTTAGTGTACTGTTTGTTTAACCTTTGTAACAAAATGTGGTCATCTTGGGTCAAAACCTGTTCCCCTTTGTCCCATGTCGTGTTATCTTTCAGGATGGGAACTTCACGTGAAACTTGGAACTTTAGAGTTCTCTTAACCATTTGGGAAATAACGTCATCAAACCTGGATGACTGGATCCATATGGGATCTCCGCTCACACAATATGTTCCCCTTGACGGATCCCCCTTCTCGGAACAATTATGAGAATATACCTTAAATGTATCCTTAGACCTTATGTTAAAAAAACAAACCTTTCCTTCAGCCACCGGAACTATTGGTTTGGCTTCAGGGTGGATCTTTTGAATGGTAGCCTCGCATTCTGTGTTATTGAGCCCTCAGGCTTCTTCACTACATTTGACTTGCCCCGGCAAACACAGGTACTTCTGTGAGAATTGCCCGCATGAGGACAACTCTACTTGTTTCACCTCCCCGTCTAGCACCAAAAAAGGTTGACCTCTCAGGTCATGGTGTAAGACATGTGTTGAGGTGGGAACTAAGGAAGTGGCGGTGCCTAAAGGAATGTTGCACCGTTTCCATTTGTTCACCCAAACATCTCGAAGCTTCCATGCAAAAGATCCTTCTCCAGAAAAATCGATGTACCTCCCCTTGTCCAATCTCAGTTGTACAGGATCTTTTAGCATCTCCCTGACAAAATATGTCCCCAACTGTCCTGATTGGACCTCTTCCCCCCTTATGTCCTGAGGCACAATATGTACCTGAGGTCGAGAAGACTGTACTCTCTGCAATATTTCAATTAAGAGTACCACTTCACTTCCCCAACTATCAGGAGGATAAACGGCTGCATATGGACTGTGTACTATCGTCCCCTGTGGTGACCCGTGTAGTGTGAATGGCGTTCCCTGTGTTGGCTTTCCCTCCCCCGGGACCGCTCTCCCCACCCTCTTTGTCACCTGGAAATGTGGCTTGATCTCGATTTTTACTTCTTGTTTCGAGAACCACCAACCCTCGGCTTTCCAGCCTTTACGTGTGTATAGTTGTTTCAGAGGCACTCTCTGTTGGTAGTTCCAGAGTGTGATGTTGTCCCCTGCGTCTCTCTGGTAGGAGAATTGATGCCTCCTGCTCGTTCCTCTCCAATCTGGAACCATCTCACTCTGGATAACCAAGACAAGGTACCCCTGAATCACACACTCTACCTTTTGCATGTACCCATTGTACTGCAATGTACCTTTTAACAAAACTTTGGATCGGTGCATCGATTCTGGGAGTGTGGCATTCAATAGCCGATTTACACTGCCATTCAATTCCCACTGCCCGCACACCTGACCCTTCAGACCTTTAACCCACATTGTGCCATGAAATTTGTTTTCTCCTGGCACAAGTGCTCTTTTCCTCCATCCCTGCTTGGTCCATCTGTGCCAAGCGGAGGGAGGTGTGAAAGGATCAGTACCTTTGTCACCCAACATCAACATGTTTGGGCCTTGTATTCTCATTAACCCCTTATTATTCATGAGAATGCCCTCTCTTCGTTCTCCTAGGACGAAATGGCAACCTAGGATCACTATCAGCACGGTACTCTTCATTAGGAAAGCACCTCCTTGGGAAAGAAAAACATTAGCACTTTGCATTATGCTTTGCTCAGACAGTTTTGTTAGTCTCTTTCCGATCTCCAAAATCTCGTTTTTTAGTCTCTTTCCAATTTCAGGAATCTCGTTTTTTAGTCTCTTTCCTATCTCAGGAATCTCGCTGTTCTCCAAACTCAGATTGGCATCTGGAACCTTTCGCTTATCCGACTGACATCTCCATCTTTGCTGCCAGCACTGCAGCTGTCTCGAGTCCATATTGCCAAACTCCTGAAATCGAAATACAAACAAATAAATTCTTATTAATGATTTGGGATTCGCCCTGCGGCTTGTACTCTGTACACTTTAACTTGATCAATATATGCCGTAATTGATCTCGTTGCTTTATGGTTCTCATGAACTCTGTTTACTCTTTTTGGTAGATTGGAGTTAAACCTCTCTCCCCTACCTAAGTACTATCCGAAATACTTACCTGTGTAAAATATGCTCCCGTGGACTTCACCTTTGGAAGCTCTCACCTCATTGCAAGCTCCCTCCACATCCCTCCTATCTGTACATGCGCGGCCGTCGCATGCACAGATTACGGATGCCACACCTGTTGTTGCTTTGCAGGTGAGCCTGCAATGCTCTTACTCATCATCGCATTTACTTATCTAGAACCTCATTGCGATACCAGCTCTGCTAGAAGTTCTGTGTGTTGTACCCTCTGACCCATGTTTGCCGTGCTACTACCCCCATAGTACAAAAAAAATGGCTGCCTCCCTGTCGGAAGGAGCACTTTGCACTTAAACTACACTGGGTGCAGGGCTAAGCATTCCAGCATCAAATGCCTGTATGCAGTGTCACTCTGTAAATGGCAATTCTTTCATTTGTATAATTGCCCCATGAACTGCTGTCAGTTCTTGTTCTTTGTGCTACACTTGATAGGAGCTGGAAAAAACATATTTGACCAATCAGTGGACAGAAAAAAATGCACAGAAAAACAGCCCCAGTCCAGCATAGACCTCTTAATCAAACTCTGGACCTGTCCACGACAAAAACTGGAAAAAAACGTTACCGCTCTGCAGCAGCGGCGACGGATACCTGGATTGGTCAACTCCCTTTTTTTCCAACTCCGGCACCCCCTTGATGCACTGTCCCCCCTTTTCTCTATTGGGAACTCATGCTGCACTACCCATTAAGGTGCCCCACTTACAGGAATAATCCCATAAGCAACTCAGTCAGTACAGACACTTTCCTGATCTGCGCTGCTACGAGTCTCCCTGCACCTAGCTGGGAAACAATTCCTATCCGTGACCATGCTAGTCTTACAGTAATACCTTGGTGCACGTATTCTGGCATTCCTTTCCATGGACCCAGGGAAAAGCTCTGGGGAAATACTTTGAGATCCGAGTTACTCAGTAGAATGTCTCTGTATTTCTACCCCCCTTCCTTTCAGCTGCTCTGCCCGGAGCCGCGAGCACAGCCTGACGTGACGTGGATCCCCCAGCCCCTCCTCCCCCCTGCTATGACGTGTGGGAGCCATGACTCTCGGGGGCGGGCCCTCTCCACTGCCGCCATTTTGAGTCCTGGACTGCCAGCTAAGATGGCTGCTCCCATAGCAACCTCTTAATCCTATAACATTAAGAGAAAAAACAAACTCAAACAGAACAAACATTTTATGCATCATTACACATATGCAGACATTTAGAAACATCTTAGCAGCACTGACTGGAAACGCATCGAGGAAAGACAAACAAAAAAACAACTCACCCATTATCTCAGCTGTAGCTATAAGCTTTTTCATAACTTCAAAGCGACCCAGAGCCATGGGCTGTGCCTTCCTGTCTCCCCAGCTCCCCGAAAAAAACAAAAAAGAAAAAAGACGAAAAAACCTATTTCAACAGCTAACTCGTGCATTAAACCTCACGGCTTACCACTGTCTCTCACTCTCTTTCCTTTCTTCTCTCACCCCTCCCTCTCCCCCCCATCCACTACTAACAGACTGGAACATTGCTGGCTTCTCTCTGCCGCGGGGGACCCTCCCCCCCCACCCCCCCACATCTGGCATCCTTCCCAGTCTCTGGGCAGGGAGAAAGAAAAACAAAAACAAAAAAACAGAGAAGGAAAAAAAACGAAAGGAAAAAAAAATGAAGCACGCAGCCTCCAAGCTGCAATTAACACAGAATGTACATATTAACAACTCCATTGTTATAACACCAGTAACACCAAATACAACACAGATAACGCCATGAAACAACGTAAATCATACATGCCTGATCTGCGGACTCTTCGCAATTCACCAGCTCTCGCAACTTTCCCTCCGCGAAACTCAAATTTGGACTCCGGAACGTCTGGGGGGGGGGCCTCCCACCTCCCCTCACAGCAGATCGATCTCCAGCGGCAGTTGCGAGCAGCCGTAGCCTCGGAGGGTTCCTTCCGAGCCAGGTTTAGGCTTGTAACTGTGTGCACATTCAGTTACAGTGTAACGTCCAAGAGTTTTGCCGCTGATTCCTCGAATTGCAGCCCGTGTGCTCGGCTCATGCACACTCCCCACACCAGCTTATCAGGTTGATAAGCTTTACAGTCCGCGTCTATTCCGCTTGTTTTGCTGTGGAATATCTTGAAAACTTCTTCGGCCCCTGGCCCCGTCTGCCTGTTTTGCTAAGCAGCGAAGGGTTTAATCGGCACCATTGTTAGAAACTGTTCTAAATCACCTTGCTTCGACACCATCAACGTCTTATAGTTGCGTTTCACAGACTGTGAGATGACTTGACTCTCAACACAGCAAGCAGGAGATAGACTTTCTCAGGCTTCTTCAATATTCACGTTATTTATTTAGGAAACAGAAATACAGATAGATACAGTTCATCATATCCTAGCCACGCCAATCTTCAAGTTGCGTTACAAGCTTCTTGATCAGACTTCCTGCTGAAGTCAATCAGGTACCTTCTTTTCTAACCTACGTTACACTAGACTACCTATGTACAGCATACATTATATCAGATTACAGAAAGGAATGAACATACTTAGAGGTCCCAGTCAGCTAGTAAGCTAGTGTGAAAGTAAGAAGCAGAGTGGGCTCCCATAGCTCACTCAGGCTTTAATACCAACTAGGAAAGAGTTAAATATGACATCATCTTCGCCATCCCCTAGATCAGACTATTGGTGGACCCACTTGTGGTGTCATCATACACACCTACTCGATTAATATTCAATGATGCCTTTCGCATACATACTGGAATGTGGTTATTTAAAAAACATGGCTTATGTTTATTGTTCTTGTGGCGTACATGCCCAGGTCAGGGAGACCTGTGGCCTTGTCCATAGAACAGCTTCTTGGTATGTTCTAGTTCTGACAGAACTGAAGATTTTCTCTCTAAGAGAAAATCCCCTTAAAGGGCAGGTCTGCTCCTCAAGCCTTTTTGACTAACTCAGTCCAAATAACTGAGGCCTACTTAAATTATAACAGTCTGTAGCTGTCAATATATTAACCACCAGTTGCCAGTTAACTGGTCTGCAGTAACTGGGTTTGAAGGGCAACTGAAGTGAAAGGGATATGAAGGCTGCCATATATATTTCCTTTTAAACAATGCAAATTGTCTGGTTGTGCTGCTGATTCTCTGGGCCCGATTCCAATTCAATCTTTACGTTTTCTCATTGGAGATATTTTACACTTTAGCAATAAAATGCCCTGTAAGCCACCAGCAAGCAAGAAAAAGCAAGAAAAGTACTGTTTTTTCACATACTTTTTGGTACTTTTTCAGTTGCGGAATGCTGAAAAGTTGTTTTACACAGACAACAAAAAATAATCCCCTAGGTGTAAACTTAGGAGCAAGACTGGGTCTTGAATCCCCCAAGTGTAAAAAGTGTATATGTGTGCCCCCCCTCCCCAGTGTTCAGTGTTGAAGGCTTACATGTCACAGGCCGTAATGAATCCTGTCACAGGCCGTAATGAATCCTGGCCTCCTCCTGCGTCTGACATCACTGCGAGGACCTGTACCTCATGATTGTAGATTGTAAGCCTTTGGGCAGAGTCCTCCTCCTTTTGTGTCCTACCTGATCATGCACCTCCATTACTGTGCACCCATGCTATGCATCTGAGTGAACCTAACTTGCCTAATCTCCATGCTCCCATCCAGTGACTGACTAAGCATTACTTTGTACTCCTACTGTGCTGCCTAATCTGGTTTGCAGGTATTCCTGTATTGTCATATTGCTGTATGTCACCCCTAAATATTGTCTGTAACCTAAATTAATGTTCAGCGCTGCGTAATATGTTGGCGCTTTATAAATACAATAAATAATAATAATAATGTGCCTGTACCACGTTACGCCAGTGCATGTATGGATACCCTTACTGTTTGTGTAGGAGATCCAGATTAGAGTTGTTCATTCAAAGTTTACAACCCCCATTGCTTTTCAAATATTCAGAAGCGATGCCCTTCAGTTAGTGGAAGTCAGGCTGAGATTTGTGAAGCGTTGCCCACAAACTACTCTGAATAAACTCTATCTCTCTCTCCTGACTAGAGATGAGCCGAAATTTTCGAAATTTCGAACTGCTTTTATTACGAATGCGAAATTTAACATTACGACCCAAATTCGTAATTTCGTAATTAATTTTCAAATCGTAATTTACAATTTCGTAATCGAAATTTCACTCCCGTAATGACGAATTTCGTGTCTCCAACCGAAATTTTACTTTTTCAGGTTTGTAAGGGTTTCTATCCCTCTAGATGCCTAAAATGAATAGCACAGCCAGCCTCCTCCTCCTCCTCCCTCTCTCTCTCATTTGTAGTATTTCAAAACCATACTCACATTCATGACATGTCCAGGGATCAAACCCAGGCCAACCACATGGAAGACAGCTATGCTCACCACCATACCACCAAACACACACTAAATAGACTGCTAACCTAAATCTTACTTGTAGACAGTCATATGAGACACATGCTGGGTGCAGGGCTTTGTGATTGGACCATGGACCATGCGATAGAGTGAGGTGCAAAAATGAAATCATGCCTAGCAGAGGATGGTTTCACAATGCTAAATGCTAGGCTGGCTGTGGTGCAATTGGTTAGTGCGTCTGGCTGGTAACAGCAAGGTTACAGGTTCGATTCCATCCAGGCATGTCTTTTCCTTTTGCGTTCAACAGTTGTCCAAACAGAGCCAACAGAGCCCCAGATAGCCATGTAGAGTTAGGTCACAGCTAGCCTGGCTGTGGTGCAATTGGTTAGTGTGTCTGGCTGGTAACAGCAAGGTTACAGGTTCGATTCCATCCAGGCATGTCTTTTCCTTTTGAGTTCAACAGTTGTCCAAACACCGAGCACAAAGTTTTGCATGCGTAAAGTTTTACGCACGCAAAATACCCCATGGGGTTTAATGGCGCAGCGCGCGCACGCAAAAGGAAAAGACATGCCTGGATGGAATCAAACCTGTAACCTTGCTGTTACCAACCAGACGCACTAACCAATTGCACCACAGCCAGGCTAGCTGTGACCTAACTCTACATGGCTATCTGGGGCTCTGTTGGCTCTGTTTGGACAACTGTTGAACGCAAAAGGAAAAGACATGCCTGGATGGAATCGAACCTGTAACCTTGCTGTTACCAGCCAGACGCACTAACCAATTGCACCACAGCCAGCCTAGCATTTAGCATTGTGAAACCATCCTCTGCTAGGCATGATTTCATTTTTGCACCTCACTCTATCGCATGGTCCATGGTCCAATCACAAAGCCCTGCACCCAGCATGTGTCTCATATGACTGTCTACAAGTAAGATTTAGGTTAGCAGTCTATTTAGTGTGTGTTTGGTGGTATGGTGGTGAGCATAGCTGTCTTCCATGTGGTTGGCCTGGGTTTGATCCCTGGACATGTCATGAATGTGAGTATGGTTTTGAAATACTACAAATGAGAGAGAGAGAGAGAGAGAGAGAGAGAGAGAGAGGAGGAGGAGGAGGTTGGTTATTCATTTTAGGCATCTAGAGGGATAGAAACCTTTGCAAACTTTAAAATACTAAATTTCGTAATCGTAATTACGAAAATGTGCGTAATTTGCGAAAATTACGAAATTTCGATTACTGCTAAAATCGTAATTGTAGTAATTTCGCGAAATTTCGGAAATTCGTAATTAGGTCATTACGCTCATCCCTACTCCTGACTAGTCATAGGCAACCAACTCTGCCTTACATCATCTCCTATGTAACAATACATCAATAATTGGATGAAACCAATTCATTCTGGCCAATGGTCAGTACACACAGATAGGCACTCAGTAAACCTATTTACTGATGAAAAACATGCAGAGATAAATTATACACATCCATCAGGTAATGTAGCTTACTTAGAGCAGAGAGGAACACAGAATATATACAGGAAATCCCAATACCATAGAGATCATTTTAGCACTTTACATACACAGTGACATCTTGTGGTTGCTTTATATACTGCAGTTTAAGTAATCGTGTTGATACTTCCAACAACAAAAACATTACATTCTGACATAATCAGCTTGATCAATGCATAAAATATCATGTGATTACCTTATATGAGCTTGATTTTGGTGTCTCTGATAAAGGTAGAATTTTACAATGGGCAAACACTGACTAAATTATTATTTTTTTTTAAGGCCATTGATTTAATTAAAGGAAATCTTAAGTGAAGAAAGAAAAAACAGTTTAACTTACCTGGGGATTTTTTCAGCCCCCTGGAATCATCCTGTGCTTACGACGTGCTTCTGAGTCCCTCCAGCCAGCAGTGGCAACCCCTGCAAAGCTGGCCCATTGCCCCCAGTTGCAGATTACTGCGCATGCGCAGCCCCAAGCCACGCACATCCAGATCGCAGTTCCACGGCCGGGAGCATTCTGCGCATATGCTGTATGTGGAAATCACTACTACTGGGCATGCGCAGAGTGCTTCTGGTCACAGGATTGGGATCACGGTGCAACTGCTTGGGGCTGTGCATGCACAGTAGCCAGAGACTGACAGCGATGGGCCAGTTTTGCCGGGGTTGCCACTGCAGGCTGGAAGCACGTGGTAAGCACAGGATGACTCCAGGTGGATGCAAGAAGCCCCAGGTAAGTTAAACTGTTTTTTTTTTTTTGTACTTAAAATCCCTTTAAGTTAAATACAGTAAAGCTTCTATTTACTCTCATCATGTCTTCTTACACACTCTGCCACCTGTCTCAGCATCAGCATTATAGATTATGCTTTCACAGTGTCAGTGTAAAAAGGCAGCTCCTCCTCTGGGGAGATCTTACATAGTGTTGGGCGAACAGTGTTCGCCACTGTTCGGGTTCTGCAGAACATCACCCTGTTCGGGTGATGTTCGAGTTCGGCCGAACACCTGATGGTGTTCGGCCAAACCGTTCGGCCGCATGGCCGAACTAAGAGCGCATGGCCGAACGTTCCCCGAACGTTCGGCTAGCGCTGTGATTGGCCGAACGGGTCACGTGGTTCGGACCCGAACGCGCTCTGATTGGCCGAACTGTCACGTGGTTCGGGTAAATAAATACCCGAACCACGTCATATTTCCGCCATTTGTCTGTGGGTTTAGCTTTGGGTAGGCAGGCAGGGTAGTTCGCGCTCCAGCCACGCTAGCCAGGGTCCCCCCAGTCATTGTGTCGCTGCTGGGAATAGTAGTACACCGCTCGCTCAGCATTCTGTTTACTGCCACTCTGTGTACCTTGCTCAGCCACACTATATAGCATTCTGTTTACTGTTCTGTGTCTGCTGGCAGAGGTGGGACAAGGTCCTTCAGCACCCAAGGCTGAGACAGCAAAGTGCGCCCCCCCATCCCTCCCACCCCGGCCGTCACACACTGACTGCTTATAGTCTAGAGGCGCCCCAACCCCCCCAACACCTTAATCTCTAGTTATCTGGCTTGCAGTCACTGTCATGTATGCCCTTTTCTTATTTATTTCTGCTTCAAACACAATTGGGAATGACAGCTGAATGAATTGTGCGCCCCCTCCTACACTGCGCCCTGAGGCTGGAGCCTCTTCAGCCTCTGCCTCGGCCCGGCCCTGTCTGCTGGGAATAGTAGTACACCGCTCGCTCAGCCACACTATATAGCATTCTGTTTACTGCCACTCTGTGTACCTCGCTCAGCCACACTATATAGCATTCTGTTTACTGTTCTGTGTCTGCTCGGAATAGTAGTACACCGCTCGCTCAGCCACACTATATAGCATTCTGTTTACTGCCACTCTGTGTACCTCGCTCAGCCACACTATATAGCATTCTGTTTACTGCCACTCTGTGTCTGCTGGGAATAGTAGTACACCGCTCACCCGCCACTGTGTAGCATTGTGCTCTGTGTCGCTGCTGGGAATAGTGGTACACCGCTCACCCGCCACTGTATAGCATTGTGCTCTGTGTCGCTGCTGGGAATAGTGGTACACCGCTTACCCGCCACTGTATAGCATTGTGCTCTGTGTCGCTGCTGGGAATAGTGGTACACCGCTCACCCGCCACTGTATAGCATTGTGCTCTGTGTCGCTGCTGGGAATAGTGGTACACCGCTCACCCGCCACTGTATAGCATTGTGCTCTGTGTTGCTGCTGGGAATAGTGGTACACCGCTCACCCGCCACTGTATAGCATTGTGCTCTGTGTCGCTGCTGGGAATAGTGGTACACCGCTCACCCGCCACTGTATAGCATTGTGCTCTGTGTCGCTGCTGGGAATAGTGGTACACCGCTCACCCGCCACTGTATAGCATTGTGCTCTGTGTCACTGCTGGGAATAGTGGTACACCGCTCAGCCACACTATATAGCATTCTGTTTACTGTTCTGTGTCTGCTGGGAATAGTAGTACACCGCTCGCTCAGCCACACTATATAGCATTCTGTTTACTGCCACTCTGTGTACCTCGCTCAGCCACACTATATAGCATTCTGTTTACTGCCACTCTGTGTCTTCTGGGAATAGTAGTGCACCGCTCACCCGCCACTGTATAGCATTGTGCTCTGTGTCGCTGCTGGGAATAGTGGTACACCGCTCACCCGCCACTGTATAGCATTGTGCTCTGTGTCGCTGCTGGGAATAGTGGTACACCGCTCACCCGCCACTGTATAGAATTGTGCTCTGTGTCGCTGCTGGGAATAGTGGTACACCGCTCACCCGCCACTGTATAGCATTGTGCTGTGTGTCGCTGCTGGGAATAGTGGTACACCGCTCAGCCACACTATATAGCATTCTGTTTACTGTTCTGTGTCTGCTGGGAATAGTAGTACACCGCTCGCTCAGCCACACTATATAGCATTCTGTTTACTGCCACTCTGTGTACCTCGCTCAGCCACACTATATAGCATTCTGTTTACTGTTCTGTGTCTGCTGGGAATAGTAGTACACCGCTCGCTCAGCCACACTATATAGCATTCTGTTTACTGCCACTCTGTGTACCTCGCTCAGCCACACTATATAGCATTCTGTTTACTGTTCTGTGTCTGCTCGGAATAGTAGTACACCGCTCGCTCAGCCACACTATATAGCATTCTGTTTACTGCCACTCTGTGTACCTCGCTCAGCCACACTATATAGCATTCTGTTTACTGCCACTCTGTGTCTGCTGGGAATAGTAGTACACCGCTCACCCGCCACTGTGTAGCATTGTGCTCTGTGTCGCTGCTGGGAATAGTGGTACACCGCTCACCCGCCACTGTATAGCATTGTGCTCTGTGTCGCTGCTGGGAATAGTGGTACACCACTCACCCGCCACTGTATAGCATTGTGCTCTGTGTCGCTGCTGGGAATAGTGGTACTGTATAGCATTTCTGTACAGCCACTGTACTGCTGCCAGTCAGCGTGTACTGTAAGGATAAGTGAAATGAGGAAGAAATCCGGTGAAAGAGGGAGGGGCAAGGGAAGAGGTGTTTCCCCTGACGGTTCACGTACAGGCCACAGGGGAGCACCCAAGAAAACCCACTCAATACCGCCCATGTTGTCCAGGACAACAACCCTCACAAATCCAAAAGAACAGGACCAGATAATTACTTGGATGACCTCTCATGCGTCCAGCAGTGGGTTAAGCAGCACCAGCACATCACGCACGAGGTCCGAGTCCTCAGCCAGTTACAAGGAGCCAGTGGGCACAAAGCTGACACAACCGGCAGCGACACCACGCACACAACTGCCAGATAACCAGTCCGATGAATTACCTCAGGACACAATGGGGTATTCGCAGGAGCTATTCCCAGCCCAATAAACTTCCACTTTTCAAAGGTCAATGGAGGAACAGCCAGAAATGTTGTGCCCGGATTCACAACCATTAACTGTGGGAAATGCACCACGCACTGAAATACAAGGCGAGTCCGAGGAGGACTCGGAAACCCAAATCCCAGAGCAAGTTGGGCAGGAGGGGTTGCAATTGCAGGAGGTCGGCCGACAAGATCTGGAAGACGACGTTGGAGTGAGCTGCGCAGAGGTTGTTCTGGGGAGCTCTACTCCACGGCGGCGGCCCCCCACAATGACATATGACGAGTTTCAGGAGATGGAAGAGGAGGGTATGGACAATGTGGACAGAGACCCAGATTTTGTTTGTGAACGAGAACATCGCTGTCGTAGCAGCAGCACAGATGAGTCTGTTGAAGAACCCACTGCTGCACGAGTTCGCCTTGTGCCACAAGGTAGGCGGCGCGCAATTTCAGGCACCACAAGCGTGGAAGTTCAAGTGAGAGGCAAAAGAGGAGCAAACAGAAATCGCCAGCAAGGCAGGTGCTCCAAAGTCTGGGCTTTCTTTGAAGACTGCACTGAGGATGTTACCATGGCGATTTGCAAGGTGTGCAAGACCCGCCTGAGCAGGGGGAAAAGTATTAACAACCTCTCCACCACCAGCATGAGCCGCCATATGCTATCCAAACATCCCACTCTGTGGGCAAACGCGGCAGGACAGGGTACCAGCAACACTGCCTCCCTTGGGTTCACCAGACTCACCACCAGACCCGCCTCAGCAGCAGCAGTAGCCCAGCCATTGCGTGGTTCACAACATTCACAAACAACAGACGACGCTGACACTGTCACTTTCCGGAGTAGTGCTCTTGAGGTCTCCCAGTGTTCATCAAACACAACAACCAACAGCCCTTCCGTGTGCAGCGCTACGGTTCAGTTGTCTGTGTCGGAGATGTTTGAGCGCAAGAGGAAATTGCCAGCAAATGACCCCCGGGCCGTGGCAGTAACAGCCAGCATAGCCAAGCTTCTGGCCTGCGAAATGCTGCCATATCGAGTGGTGGAGACAAACAGCTTCAAGGGCATGATGTCAGTGGCCATCCCACGTTACGTGGTTCCCAGCCGCTACCACTTTGCGCGCTCTGCAGTGCCTGAGTTGCATGAGCACGTGGTCAGCAAAATAACCCGAAGCTTGAAGAATGCCAATGCCTGCAAGGTTCACCTCACCACTGACACCTGGACGAGTGCGTTCGGCCAGGGTCGATACATCTCCCTTACCGCGCACTGGGTGAACCTTGTGGAGCCTGGCAGCGATTCCTCACCTGCTACGGCGCGGGTGTTGCCCACGCCGCAAACAGCTGCACCGCCGTCCCTCCCACTGGATAACAACAGCAGCACCTACCTCTCTGGCTCCTTCTCCTCCAACGCATCTCAAAGCTGTACCTCATCCGGAAACGCTAACCCAGCAGCAGTAGGATCGTGGAAGCAGTGCAGCACAGCTGTTGGCATGCGTCAGCAAGCGTTGCTGAAGCTGATCTGCCTTGGGGATAAGCAGCACACAGGGGAGGAAATTTGGAGGGGAATAAAGGAACAGACGGATTTGTGGCTGGCACCGCTGGACCTGAAACCGGGCATGGTTGTGTGTGATAATGGGAGTAATCTCATTTTCTCGCTTTAAGGTTCGCTAAGCTGACACACATCCCTTGCCTGGCGCACGTGATGAACCTAGTAGTTCAGCGGTTCCTGAGGACATACCCAGGCGTGGCCGATCTTCTGTTGAAGGTGCGTCGAGTGGCCAAACATTGTAGAAATTCCAGTACTGCTTCGGGGGCACTCGCCAAGATGCAGGAGCGCTTCAATCTCCCCCACCATCGCTTGCTGTGTGATGTCCCTACGCGCTGGAATTCTACGCTGCACATGCTAGCCCGCTTTTGTAAGCAGATGAGTGCAGTGGTCCAGTACATGACGGCGCAGTACCGAGGCGCATCCGGACAGCTGCCAAGCTTCTGTGGATCCGATTGGGCCAACATGTTGGACCTCTGCCAAGTCCTCCAAAATTTTGAGCAATCCACGTTGCTTGTGAGCAGTGACAACTCTTCAGTCAGCATTACCATACCACTGCTGTGTTTACTGAAGAGGTCAATGTTGAAAATCAAGGAAACAGCTGTCATGATGCAACTGGGGGAATTTGAAGGAGAAAACGATCAGCGTGATGGTACCAACATCAGGCCATCCGCCTCAGGGAACGCTGGCCCCAGCAGCTATGACGAAGAAGAGGAGGAGGAACAGCTGGAGTTGGAGCAGGAATTTCATGCCACCACTGACGAGGGCCAGAGCGGTGCACGTTGGACTTCCACAATTCAGCGCGAATGGTCAGCAGAAGCAGACCAGGAGGAAGGTGACGACTATGATGCATCACAACAACTATCACAACGCTCACAAGAGGATGATGAGGATTCTGGTAGGACTCTGGCACACATGGCTCAATTCATGCTAGACTGCATTGAACGCGACCCACGCATTGTGCGCATTCTGGACAACACCAATTACTGGGTTTATACCCTTCTGGATCCACGGTACAAACACAATGTTCCAAAACTGCTTGAAGAAAGAGTCAGACAGGTCAAAATGGAAGAATACCAGCAGGCCCTTGTGGAGACTTTAGAGAGGAGATTGACATCCTCCCCCTCCTCTAGCCAGTTGTACGCCGACAGACTGACTTCCGCAAACCCAGGACGACCAGGAGGGCAGCAAACAACGCAAGCCGCAGCTAGTGCCCAAAAGGGAATGGTATCGGCAGTGTGCTTGGAGTGGGAAAATTTTCTGACACCCATGCAGCAGCAGCCCACTGAACAGCAAGCGTGCAGATCCACCTCCAACACCGATCGCCTGGAGAAGATGGTCAAGGACTACATGTCAGATGACGTAGCTGTGTCGAACAATCCATCTGCACCCTTCAACTATTGGGTATCGAAGCTAGACACCTGGCACGAACTGGCAATGTACGCAATAGAGGTGCTGGCTTGCCCGGCAGCCAGCGTTATGTCGGAAAGCTGTTTCAGTGCTGCCGGAGGCATCGTCACAGATCGGCGTATCCGCCTCTCCACAGAAAATGCAGACCGTCTGACTCAAATTAAAATGAATCAATCCTGGATTGGAAATGACTACGCAACACTCCAGGACCCCAACCAAGTAACATGACCAATGAACATCTGGGATGGTGTAGCGTTTCCGGTCCCTGTTTATTGAACCTCTCATCTGTATTACATTTATGACTGCATGGCGGCAAAAAGCATTGCTGCTATATCCGCACGCTTTTTGTCCTCATGCAAGGCCTGGGTTGTTGTGTCTCACAAAGCGTGGCCTTCTCCTCCTGCGCCTCCTCCTGTTCCATCACGTCTGCTGCTGCTGGGTTAGCGTTGCCGCGTGGTCCCTGTTTATTGAACCACTTATCTTTATTACATTTATGACTGCATGGCGGTACAAAGCATGCTATCCGCATGCTTCTTGTCCTCATGCAAGGCCTGGGTTGTTGTGTCTCACAAAGCGTGGCCTTCTCCTCCTGCGCCTCCTCCTGTTCCATCACGTCTGCTGCTGCTGGGTTAGCGTTGCCGCGTGGTCCCTGTTTATTGAACCACTTATCTTTGTTACATTTATGACTGCATGGCGGTACAAAGCATGCTATCCGCACTCTTCTTGTCCTCATGCAAGGCCTGGGTTGTTGTGTCTCACAAAGCGTGGCCTTCTCCTCCTGCGCCTCCTCCTGTTCCATCACGTCTGCTGCTGCTGGGTTAGCGTTGCCGCGTGGTCCCTGTTTATTGAACCACTTATCTTTATTACATTTATGACTGCATGGTGGTACAAAGCATGCTATCCGCACGCTTCTTGTCCTCATGCAAGGCCTGGGTTGTTGTGTCTCACAAAGCGTGGCCTTTTCCTCCTGCGCCTCCTCCTGTTCCATCACGTCTGCTGCTGCTGGGTTAGCGTTGCCGCATGGTCCCTGTTTATTGAACCACTTATCTTTATTACATTTATGACTGCATGGCGGTACAAAGCATGCTATCCGCACGCTTCTTGTCCTCATGCAAGGCCTGGGTTGTTGTGTCTCACAAAGCGTGGCCTTCTCCTCCTGCGCCTCCTCCTGTTCCATCACGTGTGCTGCTGCTGGGTTAGCGTTACCGGTCCCTTTTCGTGGAACCTCTTCTCTGTATTACATTTATGACTGCATGGCGAAAAAAATCATGTTACCTGTGCAAAGAAACATGACATTTTCCACATTTAAAAGACAGTTTTTCCTTTGAAACTTTACAATCAATTTTCTCAAAAACTATAAGCTCTTTTTCAAATATTTTTTTCCTCTTGTACCCACTCCCAAGGTGCACATACCCTGCTAATTTGGGGTATGTAGCATGTAAGGAAGCTTTACAAAGCACGAAAGTTCGGGTCCCCATTGACTTCCATTATGTTCGGAGTTCGGCGCGAACACCCGAACATCGCGGCGATGTTCGTCGAACGTTCGCGAACCCGAACATCTAGGTGTTCGCCCAACACTAATCTTACACAAGCACAACACAAGCATAAAATCATTTAAAATTAGTGTAGATTAAAGTATGAAGTATACCTCCACACCATCATCCTATCCCAGAAACCTGAATGGCCGGATTTAATCAAGCCAGCCAATTAAACCCTACTGAGAATAGGCCATCTTTGGAATGTATTTATTGGAATGTTTTCTGTCATTTCCTTCATACGGTATATCTGAACATCTATAAATTCTCTATAATTAGCTGTCACAAAATTACTATCCACAGCACAAAGGCCACCTTAACAGGCGGTACTAAAGCATGTTGTTAGATACGTAACTTCAACACATCATTAGCTCCAGAAAGAATTTTGAAAATCTCTTCTGTGATCTCATCAAACAATTCTGGAAATCGTTTCAAATTATGTGCGTTCTTTACTGAGACTCACTACATAAATGTCCACCTATGATTGTGTTTAGCTAGCTCATGTATTAATTGCACATCTTTACCCTTCGTCATTTCCCTTTGAGAAAAATGATGTTCAAGAATGTTATCGGAATCTAGGTCTTTTGCTTCTATTATCCATGAAGCTGGCAGAAATCTATCACCCTGCAAGTGTACAACAGCCCTTGTCCCCCAATGGCCAATGTAAGCTTGGTTTCCATACGTATAGTATAGTCTCCAACAATCTCTACATTCACAAAGCTTTTTTAGCTGTTTTCGTCCAATTTTACTTTATATATGTTACATTTAAGCTCCCAAAGAGTAAAAAAACATTATAAATAAGGTAAGAAAAGTAATATTGAACGAATGTTGATCAGGAAAAACTTACTTTGAGTGATTATTTTGCTTGTAAATGTGCTGAAAGGTTATTTTCATTAATTAGGAGAAAAATAAATAATTTATTTGAAGTTTAGTGAATTGACTCCATTGTGATCGTTCCATGCCAAATTAGAGACGTGAAAGAATAATCACCATAATACTCTTCAAAGTTGCATTCGGTTTTCATTTCAGCTAGTGGCATTACTATCATAAATGTCTATGTGATTGGACATAATAATGATAGAGTTAACTCTGCACACCTATGAAATTAAAGTTCAAACAACATGGTACAAGATTCTTTGGGTGGATGATAACACCCCTTTAATTAACCTGTTAGGGTCTTCAAACTGAATATTTCATTTGCAGACGCTCACTCATTTTAACCTCAGCTAGAAGAACTCATTGTTCTGCCTACTGAGATCATGCAGCCCGATGCAGGGAGCTTTTATAGTTACCTATTCCAGACGCTGGACCAGCTTCTCCTCTTCTTCCAGCAATACACTCCCGATATCCTCTTCTGACTTTCCGATGACATGTTATTACATGTGATCAGGGCTCAGAGGATAGTGTCAGCGGTGCAGCACCACCCAGTTGTGAAAGAGGGGTAATAGAAGAGTCACTTCCATCACCCCTCTTCCACCACCGGGTGGAGCTGCAGCGCTTACACTATCCTCTAAGCTCTGATCACATGTAGTAACATGTGATTGGAACTCAGTAGAGGATGTCAAGAGTGTAAAACCGGGTGGATGAAGAGGGGAAGCCTGTCCAGCATAGGTAACTATAAAATCTCCCTGCACCGTGCTGCATACCCTGCCTAGCCTGCCAGGCTGGGAAAGACACACTTCCCGAGTGGCAGGAAAAATTCAGCCCTGCAGCCAGATAAAGTTTTACTTTATTTGGCTGCCAAAAGTTTAAGGACTAGTTTCCATTTAAGTAATGTAGAGCTGTGTGCTCAGCGCGACTCTGCGTTGTGGGTCACTCCCAGGTGGGAGGAGTTTGTGATCCCATTCAGCCCTGAAATGCAGGCAACCATGCGCTGAGGTTCAGTTGTGAACCACAGCGCATGAGTGGAAACATCAGAGAGTGCAATCTATGCACTCTCGGATGTCCCTGCGATCGCGTTTCCATAAGTGCGTGCTATATGGAAATGAGGCCTAAAAGTCTACAAGTACTGGTAGAATGTGCAATTAGATAATTTCCAATGAGATAATTTCCAGTTATGAGACTAATGTCTATTTATCAAGGCTTAGCATCCAATAGTTATCTGCAATCAAAAACAGAGCAATCAGTTAACTATAATATATAATCAAAAAGACATTGAAGGGTAAACTGGAGGAGGAGTACACTCCAAAGAACACAATGTATTAGCTAGGTTATAAACATATAAATTTTATTAATGAGATCAACAATTTTAAAAGAAAGTAAATTCCAATAAAAGGCACTATGCCTGCTCTGGGGCCGGCCGACCCCCTGACTCACCGCACCCACCACTCATCCACACACGCACACAGGGACAAAAAAGGGGGGAGAGAGGGGAAGGAAATGTTCATCTGAGGTTATCACTCAGTTCAAAAAACAAGTGTTCCCATGTATGCAGTGCGCCCTTGATTTCTCCTGGCAAAAGTAAAGGTAATGTTCCTCAAAGACTTATGATAGCCACAGTAATTGTTAGTAAAGCAACAGCAATCCAAGCAATGCAGCGAAAAGAAGGAAGCAAAAGGAGGCTCCAGTCGCAAGCCCGTTCAGTAATGTACTTCATAAAAGCAACAGCATAAGCAGCATGATGCACTCTTGGGGAATATAGGCATACTCTACCAGCTCCACGGTGTCAGCGTCATAGAAAGGCTCCAGTGAGATGTCTCCGTGTGTGCTGCGGATAAACCGCGTAGAGCCGCTATGTGGCTATCAATGACGGCCTCCTGGCCGATGATGGTGAGTCCAGGAAACACCGTGTTGTGGCTTGAGGGTGGTGTTGGATCAAGACTTGTGGAGATCCAGCGGGTGCAGGGTAAGGATCCACACTGCAGGAGGATACACGGTATGGAGTCCACGCTGCACAATGCAGCAAAGGTGCAGTGAGGGTGTGAGGTGGCCGCGGCGGCAGGGGACGGCTCACCCCATGCAGGTCGTGCCAGAACGCCAGAAACCCGACATGTTTCGCCGGTAGACTTCCGGCTTTCTCAAGGGGGCGTGTCAGTCATTCATGTCAGCAGATACACACATCCTAATCATACGGAAATTAGACCAATCGGCGCCCAGCCGGCCACCACGCCCAAACGCCGGCAAGACGCGGACGTCATGTGGGCAGAGAAGGGGAGGCGGTCGGGAGCGCCGAGCGGTAACTCATACCATTAGGTGGAATAACCAATTTACATGTGGACAAGTGGCCTCCGAAATTTAGTCAAGCCCAGGAAAGGGGAAAGGGGAGTAAGTTGCATTATGCAAAGACAAAGTTGGGGTGACAAAAGGACCAAGGTCCAAGTCACCTCCCAGGGAGGGTCCCTTAGAGAGTTTAAATATATGCTTAATTCATATATACAGAGGCCAGTAGTGCATGCAGGGCCACAACGCTGCAGAAAAGGGGATCAAGCCCCAATCCCATCAGAAGGAGGGGGCGCAGTTCAGGAGCGACACCCCAACGAAGTTGCGAAGGGAAGTGTCACACTAGATGCAGAGCACCAGGGAAGGAAGAGGTACACTATAGGGGCAGGAAGGAGGCATAGCTCTGTGAGTCATTCAGACCCGGAGGAACAGTGGCCTTCAAATCAAATATCCAGCGTGCCTCACGCTGGAGGGCCAGCCTGTCGAAATCACCACCACGTATATTGGTGTGAATCCGATCAAGGCCGATTACCCTAATTTTAGTGAGATGTTCGTTGATACGTCTCCTGAGTTCCCTCTTGGTCTTGCCCACGTAGAAAGCCCCACACGGGCAGACCAAGAGGTATAATAATATATAATCAGTGGTTCAACTCAAACAAGATCACCGTCCCTATGCGATCATGAAGTGGACTTTCGAAAGGCACTGCTAATAAATGTGTGCTGAAACTCAATACAATCACTAATACTAGCATATGAGAATCGACCAATAACGCATTAAGATAAAATAATAATAGCATTAAATGAGCGCTAAACCACTAATCAACAAGAAAAAGTGAAGTATACTATCAGAGGATTCACCAACCCACAACTGCAGAAAAAATGCTGAAACAAATGACTCACTACCGAGGCAGGCAAAACCTCACCCTCAGATGCTGAAGACACCAAACACTAGAGTGAAATCGGAGATAGATGTAAATGCATGCCAAAACAAAATGCAGGTTCTTAGTGTGGCAAGAAGAAATACATGAGTGCAGATTCTACCATTGCTTGAACCTCATATGCATGCTAGATGATTTTCAGCTGAGGCGGTTGGTCGCGGTTGGGTCAATTTCTGCTGAGAATCTAGTATGTGTATAGCAACTCCGATCCTCCCCAACAACACTTCCAACAGTAGTATAAGGGTCAGTATGGAAAATATGTTTTGTTGACATTGGCACGATATATGATTGTTACTGATACTTCTACGACAAGTGCTTGTGAAATGTACTGGTCTTCCTGGAATACATTGTGGGATTGTTTCAGGCCATTTGATTGCCACATATTATTATTTATTGAATTCATAAAGCACGAACAATTTTCGCTGTAAAATAGTTAACAGGGTTACAACATAACAAGTTAGGACATACAAGGAGCACAGACTACAAAACAATAAACAAGATCATGCGATGGGGGTGAGTGTCTTTGGTAACAATAGTTCAGGTCCATTCTAGTCCGTGGGTGGAGTGCCCCAATGAAGGTGCATGATAAAGCTGGGGACACAAGGGGGAGGGACCTGCCATAGGTTTCCAATCTAAAAGGTGGGGGTAGAGACACATTAGGGGCATCTGTTAAGAAGGTGCTTTGCAGAACACATTAGGGCACCCACAAAAAAAAAAAAATAATGCTGAGGCACAAAAACTCACCCTCAGATGCTGAAGGCACAAGGCACTAGAGTGAAATCGATAATGGTGTAGATGTAAAAGCTTGTCAAAAGAAAACGCAAAGTTCTTAGTAAGGCAAGAAGAAATAAACCATTGTAGATGTGACCATTGCTTGGGAACAATCTGACACATTTTTGTCCTTTTGACATGGATATACACAAGGGATTGTTTTCATGCGAAGAAACAATATTCAGCTCTGGCTCAGGGTAGGTCTCTTTGAAATAATCAGTGGAGGTATATGATGCACAGCGCAGTCTTTCTTCTTCATTTTTGAATAGTGAGCTCTAAAAAAACCTGAACATTCTTTTGTGTAAGAATTATTTATTTATTTTGTTAATAAAAAAACATTCAAATCTAATATGTTATTTTTTTTTCTGCTAAGCAGGTAGAAAAGCATAACATTCCTGAGCTGCCACATAGATTACTCAGCTTGATGTAAGCATAATAGGCTCAATTCAGTAAGACCTGTTCAATAAAAAAAATAACATGTCATGTTATTGTAAAATGTAAAATACCACATTTGGTATTTTAGACTTTTTTAGACTTTTTTTCCCCTAATTTCACTAAGATTTTCACACATGCGGTAATAGTTTGGTAATTTACAAAAAAAAAAAAAAGAAAAACGCATTACTATGAATAATTACTAAGACCTATCTGGTAAAAAAATAGAAGTCTAAACAGCTGTGGAGTAGTCTTGCAAGCTGTGTTCCGCTATGGTGGTGTTTTTCCACTTCTGGACAGGGTTGTGCTGATACTTCTCGTACAATCGGTCTGCTCTAAAGTCCTGTACCCACTACACGATTTTTAAAATGATTTTTCCATCGACCAGTGATCTTTTTTCTTAGCAAGGAGCGATTGTTTCTGCAATTTCGCTAACTGGGTACAAGAACACGATTACACGTATGACTTTGCCAATGCACTGAGATAACAACTGTCACGGCGAATCGGATATTTAAGACCCCTGACAACTCCCGTGCAAAGTACTGCAATCGTTGAACTCTTGTTCATGCCCGTTGTGCGCCGTCACGTGACGTTGTGTGTTCCCACCAGCAGAAAGATGGATCGGGGAACGTTTGTCGTCGGGCGGCGTCACTGTGATCCATCTTTTTGCGTAATTAGGTGAGTATTTAGCTTAAGCAGTTCTCTGCAAGTCTCTGCATATTTGGGAAATCACAATGGTTTACTTAAAGCTGAATTATTGTAAATACTTTCTGTTTTAACCAATTAACGACCGCCTAACGCCGATAGGCAGCAGCAGGTCGTAAGTGGTTTTACATGGGAACGGCCGCTCGAAGGGTGGGCGGAGGGTGTCTCCATGAATAGCCTGCGAGCCACCGATCGCGGCTCGCAGGCAAAATGTAAACACGCGGGGAAGAAATCCCCTGTTAAGGAAAGGTGGGGGGAAAGGCTGCGCATCCCTAAACACATGTTGCAATTGAATGGTTAATCGCACAGGCATACACCGCCTCTGCCAGACTTAAAAATGCATGCCCTGCATCCAAGACAAGTGCTAACATTTATTAAACTAGGAGGAACTTTAGCTTCCAGTATGGTTTGCATGCAAAGTATATTATACTAGACACTTGCGCCATGGTGAGGCAAACCTCCGGGCAAGTGACCTAACCTAAATTTAAAACCTTGGGAACAGCTAAGCAAAAAAAATGTGTAACTTACATTTGGTTGAACAGCAAGGAGAACGCCAGCGCATACCACTAAGGTTGCATCTGAAATGACCACCAGCTCAGTGTGCAGCACCTAAATAGATTTTCTGCACACTTCGCATTCAATGCAGATGCAAATCATATGCAAATCTGCTACTACTTGTTATGCAAACAGGAAACTCAGGAGGAGGGGCTGGGAGCAGTTAACCTGACAGCTACATAGTTACAAAGTTAAGGAAAGGTGGGGGGAAAGGCTGCGCATCCCTAAACATGTTGCAATTGAATGGTTAATCGCACAGGCATACACCGCCTCTGCCAGACTGAAAAATGCATGCCCTGCATCCAAGACAAGTGCTAACATTTATTAAACTAGGAGGAACTTTAGCTTCCAATATGGTTTGCATGCAAAGTATATTATACTAGACACTTGCGCCACGGTGAGGCAAACCTCTAGGCAAGTGACCTAACCTAAATTTAAAACCTTGGGAGCAGCTAAGCAAAAAAAATGTGTAACTTACATTTGGTTGAACAGCGAGGAGAATGCCAGCGCATACCACTAAGGCTGCATCTGAAATGATCACCAGCTCAGTGTGCAGCACCTAAATAGATTTTCTGCACACTTCACATTCAATTCAGATGCAAATCATATGCAAATCTGCTACTACTTGTTATGCAAACAGGAAACTCAGGAGGAGGGGCTGGGAGCAGCTAACCTGACAGTTACATAGTTACAAAGTTAAGGAAAGGTGGGGGGAAAGGCTGCGCATCCCTAAACACATGTTGCAATTGAATGGTTAATCGTACAGGCATACACCGCCTCTGCCAGACTGAAAAATGCATGCCCTGCATCCAAGACAAGTGCTAACATTTATTAAACTAGGAGGAACTTTAGCTTCCAATATGGTTTGCATGCAAAGTATATTATACTAGACACTTGCGCCACGGTGAGGCAAACCTCCGGGCAAGTGACCTAACCTAAATTTAAAACCTTGGGAGCAGCTAAGCAAAAAAAATGTGTAACTTACATTTGGTCGAACAGCGAGGAGAACGCCAGCACATACCACTAAGGCTGCATCTGAAATGACCACCAGCTCAGTGTGCAGCACCTAAATAGATTTTCTGCACACTTCGCATGCAATTCAGATGCAAATCATATGCGAATCTGCTACTACTTGTTATGCAAACAGGAAACTCAGGAGGAGGGACTGGGAGCAGCTAACCTGACAGGTACATAGTTACAAAGTTAAGGAAAGGTGGGGGGAACGGCTGCGCATCCCTAAACACATGTTGCAATTGAATGGTTAATCGCACAGGCATACACCGCCTCTGCCATACTGAAAAATGCATGCCCTGCATCCAAGACAAGTGCTAACATTTATTAAACTAGGAGTAACTTTAGGTTCCAATATGGTTTGCATGCAAAGTATATTATACTAGACACTTGCGCCACGGTGAGGCAAACCTTCGGGCAAGTGACCTAACGTAAATTTAAAACCTTGGGAGCAGCTAAGCAAAACAAATGTGTAACTTACATTTGGTTGAACAGCGAGGAGAACGCCAGCGCATACCACTGAGGCTGCATCTGAAATGACCACCAGCTCAGAGTGCAGCACCTAAATAGATTTTCTGCACACTTCGCATGCAATTCAGATGCAAATCATATGCAAATCTGCTACTACTTGTTATGCAAACAGGAAACTCAAGAGAAGGGACTGGGAGCAGCTAACCTGACAGGTACATAGTTACAAAGTTAAGGAAAGGTGGGGGAAAGGCTGCGCATCCCTAAACACATGTTGCAATTGAATGGTTAATCGCACAGGCATACACCGCCTCTGCCAGACTGAAAAATGCATGCCCTGCATCCAAGACAAGTGCTAACATTTATTAAACTAGGAGGAACTTTAGCTTCCAATATGGTTTGCATGCAAAGTATATTATACTAGACACTTTTTAAAGGAAACATCGAAACTGGGGGAAAACTGGGGCTTCCTCCAGCCCATGGCAGCTGTGTGGACTCTCCAACGTCATCAGAACAGTGCGCAGTACCTTTCTGATGACGTTGGAGAGACCACGTGACCCACACCGTGAAGTGCAGAAAGAGCCGACCCAGAACCCGATCTGGCGAGGTCGGCAGTACCAGCGGAGAAGACCGGGAGCTACCGGAGCTGCAGCAAGGGCACAGGACAGCTGCCACGTGCTGGATGAAGCCCCAGGTAAGTGGATCTTGGACCATTACTTTAAGCCACCAGCAAGAAAATACTCAATCTGACAGTACTTTTTCATCTGCTTTTTGGTACTTTGCAGAGTGCTGAAAGGTTATTTTAAACAGAGATAAAAATGATCTAGTAGAAAACTTAGGAGAAAAGGTGAATTGGATGGGGACCAGTATGTAATGATGGTGCATAGTGAGAGGAGAGAGGAAGCCTGTTCTAGTACTGAGATGTTGGTGGTAAGGCACAGCAACACGTCTCAGGCATGGCAGGCCTCTAATCATGGTAGAAGGGCAGGGCAGAAAAGTACCCATAATGAAGGTGGCATGATATATAACAAACATACAACAACATGAGCCATGGGAAATAACATCAGAAATGCAAAGCTTGGCCCTGATGCACATAGTGGAGGCAGAATTCCATAACTAGCATGACAGGAGTACTATATTTAATCACTGCAATGTTTTTGATTGGTCCATGCTCATCCCATGATTATAGTTGGGGCCAAGGAATGGAGCAGTAAGCCAAGTTTTAAGGTACACACAGACATCCAAATTTGATTAGCCAATGATTTGTCTATTTCACCATTTCCCAATGATGCTCCATTTTGTGAAAATATAACTTTCTTGTGCTGATAGACTTCACTGCATTTGTGCAAAAAAAAGTGTTTTCTCATGCCTGCAGTAATTTTGCGTAACTTGCAAAATTGTGAAATTCAGTGTTGCTTGCAAATTTTCATATTGAAAATATTCGTGAAAATACATAGCTTTTGCAATATGGTTAAAGGATTTTTTTTTTCTTTCCAATGTGAAAATTCACAACAAACATGAAAAATTAGTAGTTTACTGCAAACATTCGCAAAGACCGCGGATTGTTTAATTTAGTACAAAAATTTGCGAAACATGCAAAAAAACACAAACATATTACAAAATGATTTCCGATGACATCTCCGATGACATCATTCAAAAGTTGAATTTTGCATTATTTTCACGAATATTGATGTGAAAAGAATATCTGCATTTTCGCTCATCACTGGTGAAATTACATGAAACCAAGATTACCCACTAAATCATAATTACAATCAGAGTTGTAATTGTTAAAATTACATGAAAATTCTTGAAAGCAAAATTACTTGTTCAGTCAACACTAGAGATGTCGCGAACGGTTCGGGTCCAGGCGAACTTTGGGGGTTCGCGTTCGCCTGCACCAGGCGAACTTTCGCGGAAGTTCGCTTCGCCCCATAAAGCTCTATTGACCAAAACTTTGACCCTCTATATCACAGTCAGCAGGCACATTATTCCCAAACACACTGCTTTCACTGCTGGAGGCCCTCCCTCCCTCCTCCAAGCAAGGTCCTTATACCATTTGACTCACTTGTCTGCCTACACTAATTATTTAAGGGACAGCTGCCTCCCTCCTCCCCTTCTACCTATTCCCTCCTACCGGAGGGAGGAGGGTCTCATCTGCCAGGGAATTCCAGTATTTCAAAAGCCAGCTAACATACCGTGGCAGGGGATTGAACCCAGGTATCAGTGTATGGTAGGTAACTAACTTATCCATTATACCACCAACACTTCTAGCTGAAGCTAGCTGAAGCTAGCTGCAGCTAGCCTAGCATGTACAATTTATGCTCAGTCCAAAAGAAAAATAACATTTATATCATGCTTTTCTCCTGGCAGACTCATAGCACCAGAGCTGGGGATTGAACCCAGGTATCAGTGTATGGTAGGTAACTAACATATCCATTATACCACCAACACTTCTAGCTGAAGCTAGCCTAGCATGTACAATTTATGCATAGTCCAAAAGAAAAATAACATTTATATCACACTTTTCTCCTGGCGGACTCAAAGCGCCAGAGCTGCAGCCACTAGGGCACACTCTATAGGCAGTAGAAGTGTTAGGAAGACTTGCCTAAGGTCTCCTACTGAATAGGTGCTGGCTTACTCAACTACCTGGAGGGAGGAGGGTGGAGGGTGGAGAGAGGAGGGTGGAGAGTGGAGGGAGGAGGGTGAAGGGAGGAGCGTGGAGGGTGGAGGGAGGAGGGAGGAGAGAGGAGGGTGGAGGGAGGAGGGAGGAGGGAGGTGGGAGGAGGGTGGATGGAGGTGGGAGGAGGGTGGAGGGAGGAGGGTGGAGGGTGGGCCAGGTATTAGAACACTTGAAACATGTTTTCTAATATTATTTTGTCCAGTAGAAATTTTTAAAAATTTTGATGTTCGCATCCCCATTGAACACTATTGCGGTTCGCGAAAAACTTTCCGCGGAGGTTAGCGAACAGGGTTTGCGAACCGAAAATTGGAGGTTCGCGACATCTCTATACAGCAGGAAAGTGGAGGAATACTGTCATAGACCTGCTGTAGGCTAGTAGCTCGCAGGATGTGGAACTTCAAAACCCCACTTTCTGAACCAGTGGCCAGCCACTGAAAGGTGTCTTGTGTGTGGTTAGATGTACAGCTAGAAACAAGCACAGTTATAAAACCAGAATTTTAAATCGGACCTGAACTCTTGCACAGGACAGAAGGAAATCTTGGAGAAAAGCACCCTGTGTATAATTAGCGAGTTTAGCCTGTTTAATTCCCCCTCATTTGTGTCTAATCACAACTGTAATGTGATCTCTCCCCTGTGTCACCTGACTGACACAGCAGATAAGGCAGATACGCTCATTTGAAAGCACAGAATGTTAACAATATGTTTGCTTCCATGAAAGCAGGAAGTAGAAACAGTGCAGATTTATTGCAGTATTTCTATCGGCTGTAACAAAGAAATGTTTTTTTTTAAAGGTTATTATGCTGTTGCGTATCTTATAAAGCAGAGAGGAAGTTATGAGTTCAGGTCCACTTTAATATTGCAATGCCAGAAGTAATGTTATAAGTTACACTAAACAAGATACACGCCTTTACATTTTAACCTCTCCAATTTTGGGTTTAGTAGGGCCAGCAAAGTAGATTTATAGCCTGTGGTTTAGATGTTAAAAAAATCCCTAATGCATTTTAATATCTAAATTAAAACCTGATTTATGAAAGCAATATTATTTTTCTGTAATACAAAAAAACCATCCTATTAGCTACACTCACATTTGTCCTCTGACCCATCTCTTTGTTATCTTATAGTCCATGATAAAGGAACTTTAATTACGGAAACTTTGGGATATTACATATTATTGTTTCACCTAGGGGAGAATAAATTGATGACTTTAAATAGCCGCTAAGAATGGGGTGTTAAAAAGTAACTGCGCATTCAACCCTTGATCCTTTGTTCCAAACATTTAAGCCTCACTCCATATTATTTTTCAAAACAAATGAGAACAAAAATGCCAAGTTTTTAAATATGTCATGAAAGTTAACCATTGAACAATTAAAATGGAATGAAACTCAAATTTAATCTATGGTCTAAAGCAGGGGTCGGCAACCCAATGCTCTTTTTCACCTTTGCCGCGGCTCCTAGGCTGCGGTTTAGCCGCGGCTCGGGTAGTGTGTGTCAGTGGCTGCGGTGCGCGTGTGACGTGTGCTGCCGCTGGCCGGCAGTCTATCAGAGAGGCCGCCGGACCGGTGCAGTGCAGGGTTTCGGGCGGCCATTTTCCCGTAGCCCTGCAGTGTAATGCAGGCAGGACGTGACGTCGGGAAGGAAGAGGATCGTGGGAGTTGCGCGCCACAAGGAGGTCGGGACCGGAGGTCGGGACAGGAGGAGATCGTGACAGGAGGTCTTCTGACTAGGTGAGTAAATGGGTTTTTCTTTTCATATCTGCTGAAGGATTGTGAATATTGGGGTCAGATCTGCTGAAGGAGTGTGCATATTGGGGTCAGATCTGCTGAAGGATTGTGCATATTGGGGTCAGATCTGCTGAAGGATTGTGCATATTGGGGTCAGATCTGCTGAAGGAGTGTGCATAATGGGGTCAGATCTGCTGAAGGATTGTGCATATTGGGGTCAGATCTGCTGAAGGATTGTGCATATTGGGGTCATATCTGCTAACAATTTGTGCATATTGGGGTCATATCTGCTAACGATTTGTGCATATTGGGGTCATATCTGCTAACAATTTGTGCATATTGGGGTCATATCTGCTAACGATTTGTGCATATTGGGGTCATATCTGCTAACGATTTGTGCATATTGGGGTCATATCTGCTAACAATTTGTGCATTTGGGGTCATATCTGCTAACGGTTTGTGCATATTGGGGTCATATCTGCTAACAATTTGTGCATATTGGGGCCATATCTGCTAACGATTTGTGCATATTGGGGTCATATCTGATCCTGTTTATAGCATTAAGTAAGAAACAATATATGCAGTGTTAGATTTGTTTTATAATGGTTTTGCGGCTCCCAGTTTTTTTCTCTTTTCGGGAACGGGTCCAAGTGGCTCTTTGGGCTCGATTCACAAAGCGGTGCTAACCCAGTTAGAGACTTTAGGCGTGATAACCATTGCACCACGCTGGTGAAAAGCCAGTTTAGGCGTGATAAGTTTAGGTGTGATAAGTTTAGGTGTGATAAGTTTAGGCGTAATAAGTTTAGATAAGTGTAGATAGCGCGCAAAGTCCCGCACGCAAAGCAGCGCCATTAAACTCTATGCGAAGTGCACCAGACTTTGCTAGCGCAAAACTTTTGATCAGCTGTGCACTGCGGTGCTAACGCAGTTGGTGCTTAAACTTATCATTAGTAATGTTTCCAGTGAAAGTGCGCTCAATAGTGCAAATTATCTCTCATATATATCTCAACCTTAATACAAACAATAATCAAATATATGCATATATATCTTCCTTGTGTCACAACACCTATATGCCTTCCACCTGTAAAAAAGACCTTACAATAACACAAACCCCTCCAAGGTGTCTCTACACCTCTGCTTACAGTCCACCTGCAAGAGATGTATGTATTATATATAGTTCACCTGTGAAAAAAAACACACACACATATACTGTTGTATATTGGATCGCTGTCCTTTGTCACCAAACATATAAGTGTACCAGTCTTAGATTTCCACGGACACTGCGCTCTCAATATATTTCACCAATCCTTCAATTCTCTGTGCCTTTATATTATGGATGTGACCATAAAAAGTTTAGACTGGTGAGGAGACAGCAAGATTGGAATCTATTAAGCGCAGTGGCTGACCTATAATCTGGCAGCATTTATAGAAGGTGAGAGGCTGGAGATCTTGGTGGCAGTTATGCAACACAGTTTGGTGGTGAAAGCTAATATTTAGAATCACTGGCAATAAGTGTAGAAGCTGTCTGTGGGTTGGCAGCCAGCACAAAGGGTGAGGAGCTGTGATACCTGTATGTGGCGGGACCACATGAGAATTCTTAACACACGTGGTAGAACTATATGATATATATAGAATCACGCTATGTTTGTTTGTTTATGTTTCTTTTTTATGGTCACATCCGGAGTATAAAGGCACAGAGAATTGAAGGATTGGTGAAATATATTGGGCCTGATTCACAAAGCGGTGCAAACTTTTTCGCGGACTTTTGCGCGCGCAATTTGCCGCGATTCGCGCGTTCGCGTACTTTTGCGCGCGCAATTTGCCGCGAATCGCGGCAAATTGCGCGCGTAAAAGTCCGCGAACGCGCGAATCGTGGCAAATTGCGCGCGCAAAAGTCCGCGAAAAAGTTTGCACCGCTTTGTGAATCAGGCCCATTGAGAGCGCAGTGTCCGTGGAAATCTTCAACTTTTCATGCCTAAACTTATCACACCTAAACTTATCATGCCTAAACTTATCACACCTGGGGCTCAATTCACCAAGCGGTGCAAAGTGTTAGCACCGTGGTGAAAAGGCCCTTATCACGCCTAAAGTCACTTTAGGCATGATAAGTAGAAACTCGCGCGAAGTTGTCGCGCGCAAAGTTTTGCGCGCGCAACCGCGCGCGTGCGCGCGCAGCGTCCCCGCTTCGCGCGAAGCTCCCATTAAGCCCTATGGGACTTTGCGCGCGCTTTCACGCGCGAACGCGCGTACGCGCGGTAACTTCGCGCGAAGAGCAGGAAAAAGCGGTGATAACTCAGTGGTGAAAAGGTCATCACGCCTAAAGTCTTTTAGGCGTGATAACTGGGTTATCACCGCTTTGTGAATCGAGCCCCTAAACTTATCACACCTAGGGCTCGATTCACAAAGCGGTGATAACCCAGTTAGCATGCCTAAAAGACTTTAGGCATGATAACCATTTCACCATGCTGGTGAAAAGCCAGTTTAGGCGTGATAAGTTTAGGTGTGATAAGTTTAGGTGTGATAAGTTTAGGTGTGATAAGTTTAGGTGTGATAAGTTTAGGCATGCTAAGTTTAGATAAGTTTAGATCGCTTGCAAAGTCCCGCACGCAAAGCAGCGCCATTAAACTTTATACAAAGTGCACCAGTCTTTGCTAGCGTAAAGCTTTTGATCAGCTGTGCACTGCGGTGCTAACGCAGTTGGCGCTTAAACTTAGCATGCCTAAACTTATCACACCTAAACTTATCATGCCTAAACTTATTACACCTAAACTTATCACACCTAAACTTATCATGCCTAAACTGAGTTTAGGCATGATAAAGGGCTTTTCACCAGCGTGCTAACTGTTAGCACCGCTTTGTGAATCAAGCCCCTAAACTTATCATGCCTAGGCCTCGATTCACAAAGCGGTGATAACCCAGTTATCACGCCTAAAAGACTTTAGGCGTGATGACCTTTTCACCACTGAGTTATCACCGATTTTTCCTGCTCTTCGCGCGAAGTTACCGCGCGTACGCGCGTGAGAGCGCGCGCAAAGTCCCATAGGGCTTAATGGGAGCTTCGCGCGAAGCGTCGGGTGTTGCGCGCGCACTTACGCGCGTACGCGCGGCAACTTCGCGCGAGTTTCTTCTTATCATGCCTAAAGTGACTTTAGGCGTGATAAGGGCCTTTTCACCACGGTGCTAACACTTTGCACCGCTTGGTGAATCGAGCCCCTAAACTGAGTTTAGGCGTGATAAAGGGCTTTTCACCAGCGTGCTAACTGTTAGCACTGCTTTGTGAATCAGGCCCTTTATGTCTTAAAGGTTGCAGACGCCTGGTCTAAAGCATTAAACACAGTATAAAACTAATAGCAAAAAAAGATATCAATGGATTCCAAGTTAAAAAACTGGCTAATGCTGAAACTGTTCACTTCAGCTGCTAATTGTTAATATAGCATTTGCCATCTAGAATTTTCAGAATGTGTTGAAGTATACTGAGCTATGAAAACAATGCAGAAATATTTCTACTGAATTAAGGGGGACAAGCAAAGAACTTACTTTCTTTTCTCTCCATATTTTTCCAATAAATACTTAATTACAAGTCATTCTGATAATTTGCCCTTAAATCCTCAATCTTATCAGTTAGCGTCAATGAAATGTAAATATTCCTTCAAATAACATTAGAGCAGCCTCAGGGCTTGAACCCACTAGACTAATTATTTGAGCGTTTAGGGAGCAATTAAAAATGCTAGCGATTTCCCTTAACACTCAGCTAATGTTAATGGATGGGCCGAATTCCACTGTAGCGATTGCGATTAGCAAAATCGCAAATGCAGGACATGTAGCATTTTTGAGCGTTATTGGTTTACATTAGCGTTAGCATTTCTTCAATGTAAAGTATATAAACACTGGTGTAATCACTTATGAATCGCTATACAGAGAGATTTTGCTAGCGTTTTTAAGTTACTGCACACTGTAAAAAAAAAAAAAAATAGTTGAAAGGACCAATAAGAATTAAAAACGCTAATTGCAAATCGCTACACAATCGCTGGCAAAACGCTTACACTTTTTAAAATTGCTATCAAAATCGCCAGAAAATGCTAATGAAATTGCTTACAAAATGCTTACAAAATGCTCAATAAAAACGTTAGCGATTGTGATTAGAGATAGCGCTTTGTAGTGGGTTCCAGGTCTTATACTGTTTCACAATCATTTTTTACTGTTTTAGAGCAAACATTTCAATTTAAGTTTATTTCCACATTAATCAATTTCTCTGAACTTTAAAGGCCCTCTTCCATTTGCGAAGTGATGCGAATGTGGCTACCTAGCCGCATCACATCACTTCCGCTTTCATTCGCGTCACTTCCGCATCTCCCAAAGCGGAAGTGAATGGAGGAGACCGGATGTGGATATGGGCGGATGCGGCCGTGCGAGAATGTGCAGCATGCTGCAGATTCTCTGATCGCTCCTCACCACTCCGCATAATCAGCACACAATGGAAACTGTGGTGAAACGAGGATTCGCATCATGGATGTGCAGAAACTGTATGATGCTAAAAGCAGCAAATATAGCCAACTATGACCATTAAGGGCTCATTCACACTATTTGCTGCACTGTCAGTTTTGACGCAACGCACATAATGTAAGATTCATATGGTAACATGAAAGTCAATAGACTTCCATGTTACCATTCACACTACAGGTGTGCGTTCCCATGCGTTTCGTTGTAACGCATCTGGGAACACTTTAACGCACCAAGCATACGTTTCACCGATGGGTACAGCTGCCGACGTCCACGCTTTAGCGCACCACAACGTGCATTCCGTGCGAGTACTGTGCGTTGGCAGCGCATGCATGAAATCGCATTCGTGCATACGTTCTGTAGTGTGAATGAGCCCATAATAATAAATGCAGCAACAGTTACCCCATACACCAGAAAATAAACGCAATGCGTGCACCATTTCAGCAGAAAATAATGCAATGTGGGCCACATTGCACCAGAAAACAAACGCAGTGGGCCACATTGCACCAGAAAATAAACGCAGTGGGCAGCATTTCACCAGAAAACAAACAGCGGGCAGCATTTCACTAGAAAACAAACAGTGGGCCACATTTCACCAGCACTCAAACCAGTGGGCCACATTTCACCAGAAAACAAACGCAGAGGGTAGCATTTCACCAGCAAACAAACGCAGTGGGCCACATTTCACCAGCAAACAAACGCAGAGGGTAGCATTTCACCAGCAAACAAACGCAGTGGGCCACATTTCACCAGAAAACAAACGCAGTGGGCCACATTTCACCAGAAAACAAACGCAGAGGGTAGCATTTCACCAGCAAACAAACGCAGTGGGCCACATTTCACCAGAAAACAAACGCAGCGGGCAGCATTTCACCAGAAAACAAACGCAGTGGGCCACATTTCACCAGAAAATAAACGCAGAGGGTAGCATTTAACCAGCAAACAAATGCAGTGGGCCACATTTCACCAGAAAACAAAAGCAGCGGGCAGCATTTCACCAGAAAACAAACGCAGTGGGCCACATTTCACCAGAAAACAAACGCAGTGGGCCACATTTCACCAGAAAACAAACGCAGTGGGCCACATTTCACCAGAAAAACGCAGTGGGCCACATTTCACCAGAAAACAAACACAGTGGGCAGCATGTCACAGGACATAAACACAATGTGACAAAACATTTGTACCAGAAAATAACACAGTGGGCCGCATTTTACCTGAAAAAAAAAAAGTAATGTACACACCTGACAGAAGTCTTCTCTCTCGGCTGGGCTCTGGCGTGCATCTCCCCCAGATGTTCCTCCTGCAGTCTCCCGCGCTGCTGCTGACTGGCAGAGTGCAGGGCTACGGGAAGATGGCGCCCGAAGCCCTGTACTGGAGACACAAATAGTCTCCAGTACAGGGTTTCGGCAGCCATCTTGCCGTAGCCCTTGTCTGCCTCCCGGGAGACTGCGGGGCTGCGGGATATGAACTGGCGCGGCGGCGTCTAGTAGACGCTGCGGCCAGTTCATAAGCAGCGGTGGTGTGCCAGCAGATTAGGCTACGCGTGTTGGGCCCGGCAGCCATGCCATAGGTTCGCCACTGCTGTACTAGAGGATCCAGAGGCTTCCCCCTACTGAGGTAAGTATCTAGTCTTTTTTGTTTATTTTAAATCACAGGCTTGTTTTAAACAGTAAGTTTAGCCAGTTCCTTAAAGCGGACCCAAACCAAACATTTTTTTAATTAAAAATATTTAGTTGCACCACTCTGACACATACAAAGATAAGTAAACACTCCTTCAAACCTATGAGCGTTTTAGTGCATGTTTTTCACCCTTCTCTTTCCATAACTAGGGTTATACAGGTGGCAGCCATTAGCAATTCCTCCATTGCCGGACACCACCTACTACACCAGTTTGCCGGAAAAATCCTGGCAATTTGAAAGGAAGGGAGGGGTTCCTCCAATAAATGTAAAATATTTTATATTTGTCATCATGCAGCTGAAAAAAAGGCTGCTATTTATTATTATAATTTAGAAAATAGATTTTATTTCTGAAATCTTGTATTTTTAATTTGGGTCCACTTTAAAGTGAATTTTATTAAAAATCCCTGTTCTTGTTATACTAACATACTATTGTGAATACATTTGTAACACAGCTCTTTTGGTTTATTCCCTGAACCTCTAAGATACGCTTTGCAGCTACAACAATACTCCTTTCACAAGCTAGTTCCACCATGAACTAAATGCATGAGCCAACAGGGTTCAAGTATTCAAATTACTTATACAGCCGCACAACAGGTTCAGGTCTCATAACAACACAATATCCTCTGGAGGACCTTATAGGACCTTATAGAGAACTGCTGTCATATCACACGAATCAATGTTTATAAAATAACAGGAAATCCCAGAGATACATTTTCAATGAAAAATGGACATACGATCTTAGTTTCTGCTGACAGTTTCTATTCTCATTTAGTCTACTCATGGTATTGCAACATTGGATAACATTTCTTATGACCCCATATCCAACATGCTCAGAATATCATGTAACTGGTTTCTTAGATTAGTATTTGAAAGCTTCCATTGGGCACACTAAAAGCAATAAAAACTAAAACCAAAATAGGTTAATCCCTAAAATAGACATTTTGGACATAGTTTTACTATAAGGTTAATTAATGTACTGAACGTAATTATCACCTTACTTATCAATGGCAGAGTGCCCAAAAACAACAGGAGCCCCAGGCAGAGGGCATCAGGCAGCAGTCCCATCATACCACCATCCGTCTCTCTTGAATGTTAAGTGTTACAGGCAGCATTAAAATAAACATTAAAATATTGTATTTAACACACAAAAAGCATTAAATACTAAAATAAAACAAATACTACATTTAAAGAGGCTCTGAAGTCTCATAAAATGCCACTTTTTATGTAACAGTTACCTTCAACAGTATCACCCTAACTAAAATGCTGCATGCCCGCGACAGATTGCTGGTTTAAAACCCCCCAAATACCGGGGCAAAAATCCATGTCTTTCAAAGTCGTGGATTTTGCTGCCCGGGGAGGCAGAGCTCAGCATTGTAGCTCTGCTCTGCCTTCATTAGCATCAATCCCCGCGGATCTCCGTCTCTCCCCCACCCCTCTCAGTGAAGGAAGACTGAGGCGGCGATCAGCGGAGATTGACACGCATGGAGGCAGAGCTACAGCCCAAAGCTCTGCCTCTATGAGGAGGCAATTCCTGCATTTTCCTACAGGGATTTGGGGGGTTTAAAACCAGTGATCTGCTGCGGAGATGCAGCATTTTAGTTAGGGCGATACTGCTGAAGGTAACTGTTACATAAGAAGTGGCATTTTATGAGACTTCAGAGTCTTCAGAGACTCTTTAACTAAGACATTTTTAACAGATAACAGTACAGTAAACATTAGGCATATCTGCAGGAGGCATAAGGAAAGACAAGGCAATGCAATGCAAAAGACAAGGCATGCCTGCTATATCTTACACATGGTATTGGCTGCCCTTTCCAACCAATTAAACGATTTAGTAGATTAGATGACCCAGCATGGTTGTCCTTAAAGTGTACCTATAGGAAAAAAGGTGCCCCATTTAGATACTAACCTCAGTAGAGAGAAGCCTCTGGATAATCCCTTGCTTCCACCGATCCAGACCAGCACTGGGATCCCCAAAACCTTGGGCATGTCAAGTGGTTCGTGTGGCCGCATTTCCATCTTCCATTGCACTGAGCAGGATACCTTGCTGATGCACAAATGCACAGTAGCACGAAGTTGGGTGGGCTCGGCGAGTGTGGCTGAGAACTTCCAGAACTGGATTGATGGTTTCAAGAAGGATGTAGGAAGGATGTAGGAAGCCGAGTCTGGAGGAATTTTTAAATAGGAAGGTCCTGACAATAGGCTTTTGCCTCTGCTCTGAAGCCAGGCTACTTTTAAAAGGAAACCTGAGATGGTTGACACAGCATTATGTATACTTACCTGGGGTTTCCTCCAGTCCCATGATATGTATGGGCTCCCTCGCCATTCCCCCCGGTTGCTCCGTTCTCCAGTAGGAGATGCCGGAATTCGGCCAGTCATGCTTTTCATGCGCTCCAGTTTTTATTGGCTCTTGGCACTCCAGTTTCCTCCCAAAAACATACAGGTAAGTTAATTAACATCCCTTAATATTGGCATTACATTATGATGAACAAATGGTTGGGATTAGATTGCGAGCAAGACTATTTTACAGAGTAGTAAAATGCTGCAGAAGATGTCACTGCTATATTAATACAAAAATAAATGATTACTGTGACACATGCTTGGAAGTCCATTTTTGCTTTTAGCTTTCTGTCTTTCTCACAGCTACTAAGAAATCAACTCTTTATATGAAAGTTGGATAAAACACATAGTAACTGAAAAACAAAACAAAAAAAATCATCCAATAAAAATTACTTACTTAGCTTACCTAACATGTTGCTTTTAGGGCTCAGCCACACTATAAGCACGTTTCTGAGAGCTGAGCCAATGGTGTTCGCTGTCAGATAGAGGTTAGGAGAAATTTTATATATATATATATATATATATATATATATATATATATATATATATATATATATATATATACTGTATATTCCTGCGTATAAGACTTTTTAACCCTTGAAAATCTTATGAAAAGTTGAGGGTCGTCTTATACGCCGGGTGTCATTGATGCCGGGTGATACGCCCTATCCTGTTACCGCATCTCAGATCTCCCTGCTGAGGGAGCGCAATCTATTCTCCCATACCGCTCTGATAAACAGGTAGACAAGGAGAGCTGACCAGTCTATTTAAGGAGAGTTGACCAATGCAACAAGTCAATTGACTATATACTGTTATATACTGGGTAACACATACAGTACAGCACCAGTATCTGTTCATACATAGCACCAGTATATGATTTTTTTTATTTTTATTTGGTGTGCGTTGGAAGAGGGGTAGTCTTATACGGCGAGTATATCCCAAACTCTATATTTTAACTGGAAAAGTTGGGGGGTCGTCTTATACATCAAGTCGTCTTATACGGTGGAATATACGGTATATATATATATATATATATATATATATATATATATATATATATATATATATATATATAAAGAATATTTTTGCTGGTTTACATCTTTACTGTTTCTCTATGATGCCAAAAGTGACATCAATTCGGCCACGTTTTTTAACAACCCAGCTCAGTGTTTATTTCCCTCCCTACTGCCACAGCTTACTTACAGGCAAAGACAGTCAAGGTAAAATGAAAAAAGAAAAAACATTGGAGTACACATAGGGGTCTATTTTAGGAAGAAAAAAAAAGCGGGTTTTTGTACATTTTGGGCACTAACTATATTTTGGCAATTTTTAAGTTTGGATGTTATAAGCCCCTTGAAACTTAACCACAAAGAGCATAAAAGAAACTACTATATCATGCTGCTTTTAGCCAAAAGCTGTGTTCTGCATGGAACTAAAAAGTACATTGTATGTGTAAAGCTATAAAGACGTGTAGTAGGCGCTCAGAATATCTCTTAACTTTAAATCATATGGTAAGGGAAATTATATCTTACCTCCATCAATGAACAAACCACATAGGTAGAAATAATTTTAATGATGCACAACAAAGACACTGCGTTTCACAGGTACTGGCCCGATTCCTCATGTCAATCAAAAGTGCTTAAAGGGATACTGTAGGGGGGTCGGGGGAAAAGGAGTTGAACTTACCCGGGGCTTCTAATGGTCCTCCCTCAGCAGCAGTTGCGAGTGTGGGTGCCTCTTTTTCTATGTGTATGTTTGTTGTATGTTATTTGTGTGTGTGTAAAATTGACTCCTTCAATCCCAGATTGAGAGAGCCTTCAGTGTTGGGTTGTGTCTTCCAGGGAACCCATTGCATCCCCCCCAGACCATGAGGGCCAGAATAGGACACGTTTGGGCTTCTGAGAGGCAGCAAATATAGAATTGCAGAGAGCACCAGACATATTAGTTATTACAAGCTAATTTTTAAAAATGTTTTTCTCTCTGAAAGATCAATAAAAACGGCATTTTCTGACAATGAAAACACTTTTATGGTATTTGCACTTTTTAACCATGTCAGGTGAATCAGGGCGTAGTTTTAATGCCGGCACAGATCTCCACTTTCTTAGACAGGGAGTTCTGTACATCACTCAGGAGTGATTTTCATTGGATCTTGACCTCCTGATTACTGTGAGCCAATCACAGTGATCAGGAAATGCAAAACTGAAAAAAAAGGCTTTGGTCCTTTAAAGAGCCAGAGCCTGCCATCCCCAATTAGTTTCAGTTGCTTTAATATCTGTTGTGGTACGAACAACAACTCCCAAGAAGAGCCCACCCATTCTATTTTCCCTAAAGAATACTCTGTTATTTCTAGAATTCTCAGTCACGTACTTTGTCTCTCCCAAGAAGACAGTAGTCCAGTGTAACGATCGTGGAATTCTCTCCGTGATCAGCGCACAGGACGTGCGCTGACACTGCGGAAATCCTCCACAAGCATATAATTTGAGGGAACCCAGCAAAAGGTGCAACGCACCTGTAGAGGGAGCTGTGGAGAGCAGAGGAACAGCTCCTCTGCCCTGCCACAGATGCCAGACAGGAATTGTACGAAGGGAAGAAACGCAGGGCAAGATAGCCCTGAAAGAGAGATAGCAAAGCGACAGAGGGTAGGCGTGTCCACCAATCTAGTCGCCACCCTGTGACGATGAACACACAACCATGAAGATAAGGTGAGAAGGCAATCGCAGAAGATGGCGATTGCTAACAGCGACACAAGACAGAATAAGCACAGAGGAGGAATGTATGTGTGTGCACCAATCTAGTCGCCAACCTGCGACGGTGCATACACAACAGCAGATATGAAGTAGGAACGCAATCGTGAGAGAGGCGATTGCCAGAGGTGACACAAGGCTACAGCAAGGCAGAGCACGAGAGTAGCAAAGGCACAGCAAATCATACAATGAGAAGATAAGGAAAATAACAAACGCGAACTAAACGCGAACACCGCACTCATTCGCAACAGCGAACGCGTTTACTGCGCGGTCTCCGCGTGTTAAGCACAACAGAGACAAGCACGCCTCACTAACCACCGACAGACAAACATGAAATATAGGACACGAGCGCTTGCTTAACGGTTACCTCACCGAGTCTCCAGCAAGCGTTCGTATCAGACAAGACAGATACACGAAAACAGGAATAAGTGAGAGATACGATCCACTGCTCTTTCCGCCAGAGCGAGTGCAATCCAAGTAAGGAACAAAGATTGCAGGATCCCCTGCTCTTTCCGCCAGAGCAAGTGCGATCCAAGTATAGCAAGATAGCTTTAGCAGGGTCCACTGCTCTTTCTGCCAGAGTGAGTGTGATCCAAGTATAGAAACAGAGCGAGCTGAATCCACTGCTCTTTCTGCCAGAGCAAGTGTGATCCAAATACAGCAAGAGAGACAGAACAGGCAATACAAACAATACAATCCCGACTGCTCTAGCAAGGATGCCTAGCGCAGTCCCAGGAATTACTCTATGCTAATCCAAATTCCTCAGCAGCAGCAAGCTGCAAAACTGACAAAAGGTCTCTCTTCCAGCGACCTGCAGAATGCAGACCTGAACAGTGGTTAAAAAGCTGCCCGCCTGCGCAGGCAGCTGAGCGGATCATTACATCCAGGCCAGATTTCTGGAAAGGTAACAAAGACCCGGGCCTTGGGCAGCTGATGCCTACGGGGAAGGCTTAACATGGGAAAAGGGTTACTGAATAAGAGAAAGCTGCAAATAGGAAGAAGAGAAATGCTACTCAAGGAACCTGTAAATGAAAGAGAGGGACTGCTGGACATGGATGTTACACACAGAAGAGGGGGGTTTGCACATGCAATGGGAGGGGGGTGCTGTTGCACAGGGATAGGGAGCAACAAGACGGTTGACAGAAAAAGTACAAAATCCGGCCTTAACAGTAGTCATTAAAGAGACTATGTAACAAAAATGTCTGCCTTATTTTTTCTATCGTATAGGTTCCTATACCTGTTCTAATGTTCTCTGGTTTACTGCAGCCTTTTCTAGTTGCACTGTCTCTGTAATATATCTAATCTTCTTTTCTTTGTCAGGCTTTGTCGACCCAGAGAGGAATGCACTGCCTCTGCTGTGATGGGAGAAGTTATGTATGCCCTCCATGCCCCCTGCAGACTCTGTGTGTGTGCTTTGTTTATTAGTCACGGACAGGGTCTCTGCTCTCAATTTCAGCTTGGCTGAGGGGGAAGGGAGCTGTCCATGCTGAGAATCCATGAATAGAGTGCAGATAATTCACTATGTAATAAAAACTTGTAGTATACAGTACTGTAACATGATATATATACTGTATATATATATATATATACTGTATATATATATATACTGTATATATATATATATATATATATATATATATATATATATATATATATATACATACATATATATATATATATATATATATACATATATATATATATATATATATATATATATACATATATATATATATATATATATATATATATATACATACATATATATATATATATATATATATACATATATATATATATATATATATATATATATATATATATATATATACATATATATATATATATATACATATATATATATATATATATATATATATATATATATATATACATATATATATATATATATATATATATACATCACTTCCTGGTTAGCGGCCATGTTTTTTGTTTGTAAACGGTGCCTAAAACTGGCAATTAAAAGCCAGGAACACGTTGAGGTGCGGTGGAAACGGCAGAGAGGGATCCAGGAGATCACAGTGACTCGATTGGTATGTTTTTTATTGTACAAATCGGACAGTACAGATTCTCTTTAAGGAGGGGACGGGGGGCGGGGAGGTTAATGAACACAAAAAAAAAGATAACTTTAGAATTAATTATTTAAAAATGAATATTGTTGCTCTTATTAAGTTTCTATTTCAATAGATCTGTAACAATTTCTTCTTTAAAGAAATGAAAACTTTTTTTAAGAGAGAGAAATAAGAGTACCGGGTACATTTCCTTCTGCACGCATTGCCTTCCATTTCCACCAGATGCACAGTATTCATGGGTAAGCAGGTGTGTAGAAAACCACTTTAGCGTGGCTATAGCATCTCATAAATAACCTTGAACACAGAGTGATGTTGGATGGTAATATATTGGCACAGCACTGTATATCTGAAATCTTCCATTTATACACAGAACAGGTACACAGCAGTACGCAGATCATCCCACACTGTGTTATCTTACATTCATCTTCTACCTAGAATAGACATCAGGGCTCTATAACAAAGTGACACATTCTGTGCACCGCATTGTAACGGCTTTGTACAGAACACAGTGTCGCTGCACTTGTACAACATTGTTGCTTTTCAATAGGCTCCATATGAAGCCACAGGTCAGCAAGGCTACCTCAAGCAAGATACATTTTAGCATGCGTGTTAAGATCAACTGAAACAGTAACAGCGAGGCTTAAAAATAAGATTGAGGAAAAAAAATACACAGAAATATACATATATACATAAGCGTTAAAAGAAAAAGACGACAGAGCAATAATAACAAATTAAAAAAATCATCAGCGAGAAATGAATCTAGATGTTTTCTTCAAATCTCATCACTAATAACCAAACTAGGCTTTTATCTGCCCAAACAAAACCCACATTTTCTAAGAGAAAAAAATCAAATATGTACAGTACAGCGATGTGGTTAATCAAGCATTTCCTGCAACACTGATAGCTGCAAAAACTCATCTCTACAAACTTTCCCTGCATTGCACTGCTTGTGTTCTGTCCTCTTTTTATTATTTCTTCAATATTTAACTCTGAAACTCACCCCCACTAACGTTAAAAACTGGGCAGCTTCTTGGCTAAATTGCACCTAGGGCGAGGGTATAAAAATTGTGCCCCCTTCACCCCACCCCCGTGGACCCGCAAACCCTTACTCTTTAGGGACAGTCACACAGCCACAGGTCACAAGTAGATCTGCCTACTTACTAGTGACCAGCCGCTCATCTAGGAGAAAGCAGGGACCAGGAGGTCACACAGGCGAAGAGAGCCTGGAAAACCGACTCTTGCATGGGCACCGCGCACTGACAGCCTGCAGCACCGCTACTGGACATCAGGTGCCATCACGCGGTGGTGACGTGATGAAGACTTGACGTCTGACGCAGGCAACCTAGGATGAGTTAAGAAAAGTGATCAAGCTGGTAATCTTCTTCTTCCATTTGGCTGCACCACGCATCTCCAATTCCCTAGCCGTTATGTCCTTCTGCCTGCGCCCCCCTTCTTCTACTTGCCAGTGTGCACCCAGGGTAGTCGCCCTGCCTGCACAGCCCAAAAAAGGCCCTGGTTAAAAAAAAAAAGCAGAAGATTTATATCTAGCATGTGTACATCGGCCCCCTATCCTCTCCAATGGGCTGCTGTAACGATTGGTGTAGCACACAGACGTCTGATTATTGTGTGATCTGCAGCAGTGATGAGCAAATCCGATCCGGATGCTACTCGGATAGTAGCTAATAGCTATCCGGATTTCTCCCAGTAATGCATTGTGGCCTGGGCAGGGGGTTTAATCCTTACCTATCATGACGTCTTCTTCGTCCGTCCTTCGGCGCCTCCCACGATGCGTTCCACTCCAGCGTCACGTGACTACACACTTCCTCCTTCAACCCGGAAGGAGGAAGTGTTTTTTAGTCATGTGACGCCGGAGTGGAGCGCATCGTGGGAGGCGCCGAGGGACGGACGAAGAAGACGTCATGATAGGTAAGGATTAAATCCCCCGCCCAGGCCGCAGTGCATTACTGGGAGAAATCCGGATAGCTAATAGCATCCGGATCGGATTTGCTCATCACTAATCTGCAGAATCACCAATAATACAGACTCTATACCCGATTATGTGGTGATCTGCAGTATCACCAATAATGCAAGTATAGAAGGCTGAGAAACAGACGTGTAAAGTGTTTGGTGCAACAGTAGAACAAATGGATAGATCTCACCAGAGAAGCTGGTGAGTACTATCTGAAACAACAGTGCTAGACCTCACCAGGGGAGCTGGTGGGTACTAGCTGCAACAACAGTGCTAGCCCTCACCAGGGGAGCTGGTGGGTACTAGCTGCAACAACAGTGCTAGCCCTCACCAGGGGAGCTGGTGGGTACTAGCTGTAACAACAGTAGTATAAATAATAGGCTTTACCAGAGGAGCTGGTAAAGTACTAACAGCAAGGGTGACAACAAAGTTTGGCTAAACCTTACCAGGGGAGCTGGTGAGGTACTATCAGCACAAGCGACTGAATAGTTTAACTGGACCTTACCAGAGGAGCTGGTAAGGTACTATCAGTCATAGGAGCTGTATAACTTAAACTGAACCTCACCAGAGGAGCTGGTGATTATCAGTCAAAGAACACCTCACCAGTGGCAAGGGCCCACTGGTGAGTAGAGAGGTCTGACAGGCAAGGTTCGGCAACAGAGAGGCAGATACAGTACAGAAACGTGAGGCAGAAGAATAGTGAGTTATCAGGTAATGGTTCAGCAACTAAGTCAGATAGGCAGAAGTACAGAATCGATGAGCAATAGCAAAGTCAGAGTATAGCCAGAATCATACACAAGTTATCAGTAATACAATATAACAATAGTCCTAGTCTTGTGTAAAATCCCTGGTTTCCTCACAGATCAAAGCACACCGGATACTAGTCTAAGGTCTGAGCACTAACATGAGTGTATTCGCAACAGCAGACAAGTTGCAAATGACCAGTGAAGGCTTAAGAAGCTGAGGAGAGCTCACAGCCGTGCCACTTACCAATCAGCCAATCCGAGCGGCTTGAGTCACCTCTGACGTCAGCCGACCGGCAGGTCAGCTGACGCGCCTTCTTCCAGCATGAAGGGCCTGTCTCCGCGCGTGCCCGCACGATACAGCGACCCTATGAGCACGAGACAGTACCGTTCCTGGCGTGCTAGACGCCGACGGAACGGATTCCCTGTGAACAGGGAACAAAGGCGGCTGTGGGTATACCCTGCGTGTCCGCAGCCGCCATAGTTGCAGATGTTACAGCTGAAAGAGATCCAGACTGGCGAATCATCTCAACTGAATGCAGGCTGACCCAATTGTTCCCTACTCACATTGCTCACTCCATCCTGCACCGTGGTGTTGGCCCCCTCCCTCTCACTAACCTGTACATTTGTACAGAAAGCTGCAAAGCCGGGACAAGGTCCTCCAGCACCCAAGGCTGAGACACCAAAGTGCGCCCCTCCATCCCTCCCACCCAAGCCAGTCCTTCACACACTGATTGCTATTAGTCTAAGAGGCTCCCTTTAAAACTAAACTCCGAAATATAGTATATGTAAAATATCTAACTAGCCAAAACATTAGCATTTGTGCCCAGCCAGCCCTGTAATGGTTTTATACAGCCTGGGCAGAGAGCGTAGCCAACAGAAGAATATATGAAAAACGGCCACTGTGGCTCACATAGCCATATAATAATAAACAATTCACAGAAAGGGAGCACTGACCAGAACAAATATAATACTCACTATTTAAATGCTTACGATAATTGGAATTGGATTTATTGAGAAACACCTCGCCAACAATAAAACTAAGCTAAAAAAAAGAACATTGTGGCATTGTAATGGAGAGCTCAGTTACCACAAATAAGGACATGTCATATGCAGTTATTCATGTAGCTTTAAGCTTGTGAAGATTTGCAATGGAGGAAATACAAGAAGATTGTTTTTGGTAACAGGCTAAAGCTCCATACCCACGTCGCAATTTTTTTTAATGATTTTACCTGCAACCAGCAATTTTTTGTGCGACAAGTTAAGGTTTCAATGATTTTGCAGCCTAGGTATGTGCGTGTGATTAAACAAGCAACGTTTTGCAACATGCGGCGATTACATCCGTCATAGTGAATTGGATGAAATAGATCTTTAAGATCTTCTCCAATGACTTCCACGCAAAGTTACGCAATCATTTAAACTCTCGTTTGCACCTGTCGTGTGCCGTCGCTTTTCCCATGGGTAAGAAGGGGAATGCTCGTTCATCAGGTCACGTCACTGTGGGTGCCCTGATCCATTTTTTAGTACAGGCCTTAAATTGACACTCAAGCAAGAAAGTAGAGTGCTGCACATAATTATTCATACCCCTGGCACGTTTTGACGTAACATTATTTTTATTCAACCAGCAAGTAATTTTTTTGACAGGAAATTACATAGGTGTCTCACAAAAGATAATATGATGTTGTACAAGAGGCATTATTGTGGGAAAAATAAATTCTCAGCTTTTGTTTACTTTTGAGCAAAAAGTGTCCAGACCAAAATGATTCATACCCTTCTCAAGAATCAATAGAAAGGCCTTTATTGGCTATTACAGCAATCAAACGCGTCCTATAATTGCAGACCAGCTTTTTGTATGTCTCCACAGGTATTTTTGCCCATTCATCTTTACTGATGAGCTCCAAATCATTCAGGTTGAAGGGTCTTCTTGCCATCACTCTGATCTTTAGCTCCCTCCACAGATTCTCAATTGGATTCAAGTAAGGACTCTGGCTGGGTCACTCCAAAACATTAATGTTGTTGCCTGCTAAACATTTCTTCACCACTTTTGCTGTGTGTTTTGGGTCATTGTCATGCTGAAATGTCCACTAGTGCCCAAGACCAAGTTTCTCTGCAGACTGCCTACTGTTGTCGTTGAGAATCCCCATGTATTGCTTATTTTTCATGGTGCTTTTTACTGTGATTAGGTTCCCTGGTCCATTGGCCTAAAACACCCCCAAAACATTAGGTTTCCACCACCATGTTTGAAAGTGGGGATGGTATTCTTTGGGTTGAAGGCTTGTCCTTTTTTTACACAGAATGAAGGAAACATCATTTGACCAAACAATTCTTTTTTTTTCTTCATCTGACCATAACACAGAAGACCAAAAGTCTTCTTCTTTGTCCAGATGAGCATTTGCAAAAGCCAAGCAAACTTTTGTGTGCCCTATCTGGAGAAGTAGCATCCTCCTTGGTCTACATCCATGGAACCCAGCAGTGTGCAGTGTCTGTTGGATTATCTGCCTGAGACATTGCCACCAGCAGAGCCCAGATTCTCCAAGATGGCCTTGGTGGTGATCCTTGGATTCTTTTTCACCTCTCTCACTATCCTCCTGAAAAGCACAGGTGTCACTTTTGGCTTCCGACCATGTCCTCTGACATTTTTCACAGTGCGGAAAATCTTGTATTTTTTTAATAATACTTTGCATTGTAGCCACTGGAACTTGAAAACATTTAGAAATGGCCTTGTAGTTCTTTTCTGACTTGTGAGCAGCCACAATGCACAGCCGCAGGTCCTTTGTCTTAGCCATGACTGTCTAAAAACCAACTGCAGAAAGCTGCTGTTTTTCACCTGTTGAATTGATTAAAACCACCGTTCCCAATTAATCACGGTAATTCGGATACTTTAGAACAGCTTGGAGTATTTGGAATGGTATAGAACTTTGGATTTTCCCACAGACTGTAACAGTTTGTGAAGGGTATGAATAATTTTGGACTGGACACTTTTTGCTCAAATGTAAATAAAAGCTGAGAATTTTTTTTTCCCACAATAATGCCTCTTGTACATCGTCTTATTATCTTTCGGGAGACACCTAAGTCATTTTCCTATGTATTAAATATAATTGCTCTGCTTCCTAACGTTACACAATCAGAAACCCCCTGGGTTCACCACACCTCTGTGCAGAGTTCTCCAAGTTAAATTTTAAATAAATTGTATGGTATATAGCAGGGGCGTTCCTAGGGTCCTTGGAGATTGGGGGCACCTGTGGGCACCAGGTGGGGAGTACAAAATGGGCGTGGCCATGCAGTGAGTGGGCGTGGCCATGGGTGGGGCCAAATGTGCATGAACTTAGCAGCGGTATAAGCTACAGATAACGGGCCTGCCCATCAAAATATTGGGTGGACCCCCTGTCCTTTATTTAGATAATTTACAATCAGTATAGGCATAGTTTAAAGATGTATACACACATACAATTTTGATTGGTCAAACACTGACCAATTTTACCACCCCCATGTAGTAAGTGGGTCAAAAGACAATGAATATGATGAACAGAGCTAAAATTGGCTAATCAAAATTGTATGTGTGTACCAGGCTTTACAGCTAATGCTGTACATACTGAAAGTAGCAGGGATCAGCATACTATGCAGCTGGTTTACAATCAGTAAAGGCACAGAGTAACACCTTATACTGTACACACTGGAGGTAGATCATCACACAGTGCAGGCACTAGAGAACAGCTTATACTGTACATACTGTAGGCAGCAGAGATCAGCACACTGCAGCTAGTTTACTATCAGTACAAGCACAGAGCAACAGCTTATACTGTACACACCGGAGGTAGATCATCACACAGTGCAGGCACCAGAGAACAGCTTATACTGTACATACTGGAGGTAGCAGAGATCAGCACACACTGCAGCTAGTTTACTATCATTACAGGCACAGAGTAACAGCTTATACTGTACATATTGGGGGGAGTAGAGATCAGCACACGCTGCAGCTAGTTTACTATCAGTACAGACACAGAGTAATAGCTTATACTGTACATACTGGGGGTAGCAGAGATCAGCAAACACTGCAGCTGGTTTACTATCAGTACAGGCACAGAGTAACAGCTTATACTGTACATACTGGGGGTAGCAGAGATCAGCACACACTGCAGCTAGTTTACTATCAGTACAGGCACAGAGTAACAGCTTTTACTGTACATACTGGGGGAAGCAGAGATCAGCACACACTGCAGATAGGTTACTATCAGTGCAGGCACAGAAAACAGCTTATACTGGACATAATGGAGGTAGCAGAGATAAGCACACAGAGACAGCACAGCAGACAGGCCCAGCCAGTCCCAGGTGCTGTTTGGCTAGTGTGGCTAGTATACTACTGGGCTGGCTGTGTGGCTGCCTGGCCTCACTCTCCCCCACCACTTGCAGTTGCTGTAGTGCCAATTACTTACTGTGTGTCTGTGTGAAGTTAACTTTGTTTGGCTGTAGGCTGCCTGGTGGTCTCTCTCTGGCATCTGGCTGGCACTGGCTGCAGGCAGGCACCTTTTCCCAAGGTGGAGGCAGTATGTGGCTGTGTGGGCTGGGCCTGAATCTGGTGGCGGCAGGCAGGGAGAGAGAGAGCCAGGTTGAAGTGTTCTCCTCCTGTCATCATGCTGGACCTGGTGGTACTGGCATCTACGGGCGGTGGTGAGGTGCGGTCTGGTGGGTGGCAGCAGGACGGCAGGATGGCACCACGTGCGGGACAACAGTTGGCCAAATAGCACATATGCGTGCAGGGAGCGGAGCTACCACACTCTCTCCAGCCCCCTGCCTTTTCAATAGAATCTAACGCCCCCTGCCAGGTGCTCCGCTGGTGATTGGGCAGGGGGCGGATAGTCAGCCACAGCCAGTCACAAAGGATGTCAGGGAGCGCCGCGGCGAGCGCTGGTGACGCAAGAGACCACCCACACTATGGCGGCCGCCATATCGAGCGAACGGCGGCCGCGTTTACCAATATATTTGGGGCACCCATGTCGGGCACTCCAGTATTTATATCAGGGGCACCCTACAGCCATATATCCGTGGCACTGGCCACGGACAAATAGCGCTAGCGACGCGCCTGGTATATAGGCGCTCCCACATAAAGTGACAAAGTTCCTATAATTATCAAAAGTCCTCCTCCACACAAAACTGCTTGGATTGTAATCCACTTTTGACATGTAAAGTAATCGCTCACCAGATCTCAAGACTGACCAATAACAAACTAGCAATCCGTGCTTAAAACATCCACCGATCTCCTCACGATCTCAGCTCATTGTCGTGACAGATCCTTGGAAAATCCAAAAACAAGAAATGCTTATGGTGCAGTATTAATAGTGACGCCAGTTGTTTCCTCTCCTTATAACACCATGCACATGCACTATACACCACTTCTGATCCCAATCACCAATATACAAATGAACCGTTCACCAGATAAACTGACTGACCGACCACAGACCAGCAATAGAGCATTCACTGCAGATCAGATGTCTCTCCTGTCTTCTCACAGGAATCAGTTCTCAATCACTAGGCCCAAACACATCCTTACGTAGCGTATAATGTTTATTCAATATAAAAAGTTATGAAAGTGCACACATTCGATAAGAATCATATGTGCATGTAAAAATCAAAGTTCCCGGGTGGCTGCCAGTGTCCTGCACATTCTATCCTAATCAAACTGGCAGCAACCCGGGAACTTTGATTTTTACATGCACATATGATCTTATCGAATGTGAGTGCACTTTTATAACTTTTTATATATTCAATAAATGGAGTTACGGTATGTAAGAATGTGTTTGAGCCTAGTGATTGAGAACTGATTCCTGTGGAAATTAAAAAGTTCTCATGACTCTAGCACGGAAGTAGTCTAGACTCTAGAGTAATTTAAATATCTAAATTAGATATTAGAGTGATGTCTCAAGACAGAACAGAATAGATTACCCCAAAAAAGTAATTGGACTTAGTGGGAATTTTTTCTTCGCAAACTCCACTTCCCTTTATCTTTACCTGTTTTTCCCCTACCTCCCATTTCACCTCCTCCCCCTACCACCTCTTCCTCCTTTTTCTCCCCTCCTCTATACATCCTTAATACATTTTAAAGTAGATTACCCACAATAGATTACCCCAAAAAAGTAATTGGACTTAGTGGGAATTTTTTGTTCGCAAACTCCACTTCCCTTTATCTTTACCTGTTTTTCCCCTACCTCCCATTTCACCTCCTCCCCCTACCACCTCTTCCTCCTTTTTCTCCCTTCCTCTATACATCCTTAATACATTTTAAAGTGAATCTCCAGACTAAAAAAACTACTCAGCAGCACTGAAAAGGCTTGGTGTTTTTTTAACAGTTTCACAGCATCAGAACTTTTTTTACCCAGACCTCATTTTTAGCTGCAGAGAAGCTGAGCTCCGCCCCATCAAATAAATCTGCCCAGGCATTTTTCCCCAAAGCATGATGGGATTTCTGATGTTGTTTTTCTGCTGATTTGGCACATTTTTTTTTTTAATTGGAGATTTGAAGCCTAAAGCGTGCAGCTGACCAAGAATTGAACTTCATCCCAATCAGTAGGTGATACTTCCTTTCCCATGAGAATTCTTTTCCTTTTCCCAAATGGATCATCAGGGGCTCTGTATGGCTGATATAGTGGTGAAACCTCTCCCACAGTGAAATGTCAGGACCATTTCCTGTCTGTGAACCTCATTGCATTGTGGGAAATAACAACTGTTTACAGCTGGGTCCAACTACCAAAAAAGCAAGAAGCATCTCCTTCCACTGACATCACCTATAATTATTGTAAAAATGAAGCACTTTTTTTTACTACATTATTTTCACTGGAGTTCATCTTTAATACTAATAGTGGGATCCACCCACTACTGGGGAAATGTGAGTCCTAATCAATGATGAGCAAGAATTTTGTATAATTGTAATTTCACATCGTAATTCACAATTACGATGCAAAATCATAAGGCACAATTATGGGTAAAATTGTAATTCATTTTGTATGTAAGCATAATCAGTGAGTAACTGTAATTTTGCAATTTCGCATAATTTTCACATAATTTTGTGCTGACTTTAGCAGTTAATAGCAAAGCACCCATGCTATTGGGCAGCAAGGTGGCATAGTGGTTAGCTGTCTCACCATACAACGCTGGGTCCCAGGTTTGAATCCCAGCCAGGGCACTATCTGCAAGGATTTTGTATGTTCTCCACGTGTCTGCGTGGGTTTCCTCTGGGCACTCTGGTTTCCGCCCACATCTCAAAAACATACAGATAAGTTAATTGTCTCCCCTCTAAATTAGCCCTAGACTTCAATACATACACTACACGATATATACATAGACATATGACAATGGTAGGTATTAGAATGTAAGCTCCTTTGAGGGACAGTTATTGACAAGTAAAAATATATATATACACTGTACAGCGCTGCATAAGATGTCAGCACTATATAAATACTAAATAATAATAATGCTATTGGCATGTAACATTCGCAAGTATGGCGGCTGCGGACACGCAGGGTGTACCCGCAGCCGCCTTTGTTCCCTGTTCTCAGGTCTCTTCCGTTCCACTGGCGTCTAGCACGCCGGGGACGGCACTCTCTCTTGCTCATAGGGTCGCTGTCTCACGTGGGCGCGCGCGGAGACAGGACCTTTATGCTGATAGAAGGCGCGTCAGCTGACCTGCCGGTCGGCTGACGTCAGAGGTGACTCACGCCGCTCGGATTGGCTGATTAGGTGATGGGCGCGGCCGTGAGCTCTCCTCTGCTCCTTAAGCCTTCACTGGTCATTTGCAACCTGTCTGCTGTTGCGAATACGTTCGTGTTAGCGCTCAGACTTTAGACTAGTATCCGGTGTGCTTTGATCTGGGAGGAAACCAGGGATTTCACACAAGACTAGGACTATTGTTATACATATATTGTTGATTACCTGTGTATGATACTGGCTATACTTTGACCTTGCATTTGCTTATCGATTCTGTACTTCTGCCTATCTGACTCTGTTGCTGAACCTCTGCCTGATTACTCACTACTCTTCTGCCTTACGATTCTGTACTGTATCTGCCTCTCAGTTGCCGAACCTTGCCTGTTTGACCTCTCTACTTACCAGTGGGCCCTTGCCACTGGTGAGGTGCTCTTCAGAATGTACCCACCAGCTCCTCTGGTGAGGTTTAGTTAAAGCTACACTGTTACTGTGACTGATAGTACCTTGCCAGCTCCTCTGGTAAGGTCTAGCCAAACTATACAGTCACTTTTGCAGATAGAACCTTACCAGCTCCTCTGGTAAGGTCTAGTTAAATCTATACTGCTACTTCAGTTTGACTCCACCAGTTCCTCTGGTGAGGTCAGGTCTTCTCAGTCTGTTATTGATAGACCTTCCAGCTCCTCTGGTAAGGTCTATCTATCATTTTGTACTGTTGCACCAAAACACTACACTACCGTGTCCTTTCATCTATACTCACATTATTGGTGATACTGCAGATCACCACATAATCAGGTATAGAGTCTGCATTATGGGTGATTCTGCAGATCACACAATACTCAGACGTCTGAGTTGCTTCACCCAATTGTTACATGGCATCAAAATTTCTACATATGTTAAGGGGAATAGTGGAGTAAAACTGATGTAAATATAATAATTTTTCAAAAAGAACTTGCAGTTTTTGAGATAATTGATTTTGAAAATGAACAGGAATTTAAACTGATTAATGGGTTATTTTATTTATTTTACTGTACCTTGAACAGTACACAGGAAATGCTTTGTGTGTGATTTTACCTCATTTTGTCAATGACCACCAGCATCTCATTGATCACAAGCACTTTAACCTCTTGACGACCAGCTAACGCCGATTGGCGTAAACTGGTCGTCTGCGGGTTACCATGGAAACGGCCGCTCGATCGAGCGGCCTTTCCATGTCAGTTCACGGAGGGTGTCTCCGTGAACAGCCGTAGAGCCGCCGATCACGGCTCGCCGGCAAAATGTAAACAGGCGGGGAAGAAATCCCCGCTGTTTACATCATACGGCACTGCTGCGCAGCAGCGCCGTAAGGCAGATGGGCGATCCCCGGCCTCTGATTGGCCGGGGATCGCCGGCATATGATAGGCTGAAGTCTATCCTTCAATGCGCAGGACAGAAATCCGTCCTGCGCAGCTCACAGGGGGAGGGAGAGGGATGGAGCAGGCTTTGAAGAGCCCCCCCCGCTAAGCAAATGCAGCCGGCGGCGATCAGACCCCCCCAGCAGGACATCCCCCTAGTGGGGAAAAAAGGGGGGTAGTCTGATCGCCCTGCTGCACTCCTGATCGGTGCTGCGGGCTGTAGAGCCCACGCAGCACCGATCACAGAAAAATCCCCTGGTCGGTAAGTGGTTAAACAGTCTACTAGCAGGCAGCGATGTGAATATACGGGGGAGCAAGCGATCGCAGCAAGGTAAGTATCTGTATGTCCCTGGAGCTAAGATGAAGTATATGGGGGCGTCGATATACTGTATGAAAACCCATAAGTGGTCAAAATCAATTTTCTCAAAAACTGCAAGTTCTTTTTGTAAAATGTTTTATTTTATTTGTTTCCACTGTTCCCCTTAACATACATAGTAATTTTGGTGACAATAGCATTTATAAGGGGCTTTGCTATTAACCGCTAAAGTCAGCACAAATTACACAAAATGTTACATAATTACGCAAAATTGCAAATGGATTATGCAAAAATCAATTGAATGTTCAAATCATAATTACGTATAGCCGTAATTGCAAAAAATGATGCAACATTTTGCGTAATCGTAATTAGCAGATTACGATCATCATTAGCCTAATCACAAGTAAGAAAGAAAAGATAAATAAGACTGCATACTAAAGGCTCTGGACAAACATAAAGCAAATCTTCACTACTGAGAGTATATGTTTGACACTTGTTTGTTACATACATATGTTTTAAATTCATTTGGAAGTAGCATTAGTGCTCGACTGCTCGGCTAATTGTTAGTTATATGTTCTGGTTCCAACATATGTTTCATCTGCTTTACATAAGTATTTTATGTAATTATAGCATGAATAAAGAAGTCTGTTGGGGGAAAAACATGTGGAACTCCTTAGTCTTATGCTGGGTACACACTATGAGATTTTCTGGCAGATTTGCTGTTAGATCTATTATTTCCAACTTGTCCAATCTGATTTCCGATCAATTTCCGATCATTTTCCGATCAATTTTTGACTGTTTTCTGTCCACTTCTATCGGAAATCGATCAGAAAATTGAAAATCAGACCGGACATGTTGGAAATAATCTATGTGACAGTAATTCTGTCAGAAAATCGCATAGTGTACCTAGCATTAGGATGTTGGTTTAAAGTGGCTCCTAGGGATAATCACTGAGATGCAAATAATGTTTCTTTTCATTTTCCAGAATTTGAAGCATACACTATTATTATTATTATTATTTATTATTTATATAGCGCCAACATATTCCGCAGCACTTTACAAAGCACAATAAGATGAAAAGGGGAACATAGATACAACTAACAAATGTACAGCAGAGTTCCAAGCAGCACAATTATTGTTACAAAGTAGTAAACATTAGGAGGATGACGCTGCCCTTGCGAGCTTACACTCTAATAGGTAGGGGGACACACACTAGGTTAGGGGGTGGAGGATGGATGAGGCAGTGACCCTTTGCCTCTGATTACAATGTGACAGATAAGGGCTATAGAATGTTATAAGCTTATCTGAAAAGGTGTTTTAAGAGTGCGTTTGAAGATGCCCAGGTTTGGAGCATGACGTACAGGCTGTGGAAGAGAGTTCCAGATAAGGGATGATGCTCGTGTAAAGTCCTGGATGCGAGCATGAGAGGAGGTGATCAGCTTAGAGGCCAGGAGAATTTCTTGGGAGGAGCAAAGGTCGTGGGAGGGACAATATCTTGAGATTAGTGAGGAGATGTATGGAGGAGACAACCCGTGGAGGGCTTTGTATGTTAGAGTCAGGAGTTTGAACTGGATCCTCTGGGTAATGGGTAACCAGTGGATAGAGCGGCACAGTGGGGCTGCATCAGAAGAGCGTGTGGAAAGCTGAATGAGGCGGGCTGCTGAATTTAGAAGGTATTGGAGAGGTGCTAGCCTGTTTTTTGGTAGACTACAGAGCAGGGTGTTACAGTAGTCTAGGCGGGAGATGATTGAGGCATGAACAAGCATTTTGGTGGCCTCTTGTGTGAGGAAGGGACGGATACGGAGAGCCAAGTTTGCAGATCACTATGGCAGTGATCTGCAAACTTGGCTCTCCAGCTGTTAAGGGACTACAAGTCCCACAATGCATTTGCCTTTATGAATCATGACTGTGGCTGTCAGAATCCCGCATTGTGGGACTTGTAGTTCCTTAACAGCTGGAGAGCCAAGTTTGCAGATCACTGCACTATGGGCTTGATTCACAAAAGTGTGCTAAGTGTTAGCACACCAGTGAAAAGCCGCTTATCACGTGCAAACTGCCTCTTCGCACGCTAATGCATGCTAAGTAGTGTGATAAGCATACTTTGCACACGAAGTGGTGCGCGCAAAACTTTATGCATGCTAGCACGCGAACAGTAACAGCTTTGCCCGTGCAAACTACTTAGCACCCTAGTTTGCACGTGCAAAGCCTTACCACATGCTAACTGAGTTAGCACTGGGTAGAGAATCGAGCCCCATATTTCCAAAAGTGTTAGGTCACTTCCTTGGCGACAGGTGTATAAAAAACACATGTAAATTACTTCTACAAGCACTTGTAAGGCAGAGGGCTTTTTCTGTGGACCAATCTGAATTGTTGTCCGACAGGCAGCTGAGAGCAGTTTACTGTCAGCAGCAGGGAATCACACGTGATGTGCGGGGGAAAAAAACAGCCGTGCTGGTACATTTTTTCATAAAATTGTTGATGCACCGATTGCAATTGTCCATCGGGAAGCATTAGGTGCATTTTAGGGTTGCGGAAAATACACACAATTTTGAGCAAGTGTGACCTCTGCCTCAAAGAATGGGTCACTCTCAGGAGAGCAATGCATTTTAGCTTGGTAATGTGATAGGATGGCACCTGTACAATAAGTAAATTCCCCCACTACTAAATATTCCACAGGCAACTGTTAGTGGTATTGTAGGAAAGTGGAAGCAATTGAGAACAACAGCAACAGCCTCATATTGGTAGGGCAAGTAGAATCACAGTGCGGGATAACAAACTTTCTGCAGTCAAAAGCAGCAGACCTCCAAATTGTGCATAGCATTCAGATTAGCTCAATAATAGTGCTTAGAAAGCTTCATAGATTGGGTTTTCATGGTAGTGCAGCTACAGCCAAGCTTTACATCACCAAGTGCAATGCAAAGCACTGGATGCAGTGGTATAACACACAGCACCACTAGAATCTACAGTAATGGAGAACTGTTCTATGGAGTGACAAATGACACTTCTCTGTCTGGCAATCTGATGGATCACCTGGGTTTGGCAGATTCTAGGAGAATGACATGATTTCATGCTGAAATCTATAGGCAATCGCTGTGCAGCGTATGGGCAGGTAACAGATCCTCCTCTGATCAGATTCGATCAGAGAGGCATCTATCTCATGGTTAATCTGCCCATACATCAACCAGTTTAAGGCTGCCTTTAGGCAATCCAGGTAGGTCAGCTCAGCCTGTCTTGACTTTGCAGGCACTCATCATTCTCCTCTTCTCTTGTTAGTGAGTTTCTATGGCTTCATCCTGTAACCGTGATAGATTTCAGTGTTCTTTATGCAAATGAAGAACTGATAAGAAACAGTGTATTTTTGACCCTTAACTGCTGTAGGGATTGAAGGAAAGGGTCCAAAAGGGACTTGGTTATATTGTAGCCAAGCACTAACGTCTGTTATATAACCTGAATGGAGCTTGGTTACTTAAAGAGACTCTGTAACACAATTTTAAGCCTTATTTCTTCTATCCTATAAGTTCCTATACCTGTTCTAATGTGGTCTGTCTTACTGCAGCCTTTTCTACTTTCACTGTTTCTGTAATAAATCCTATTTCCTTTCCTCTGTCGTGTCTGTCGGGCTGAGGCTAGAATGTGGGGAATGTGCAGCACTGCTTGCCATTGGCAGAAGCTTTACACACCCCCTCCAAGCTCTGCATGAGTCACACAGTAAGCTAGTTCTCAGCCTATGATACACTGGTTAGAAGCCAGTCTTTTGTTTGTAAACACTGCCTAAAACTGTTCATTACAAACCAGGATTGCAGCAGGGAGTGGCAGAAACAGCACAGAGGGGCACAGGAGAAAATAAGGAATAGAATGGTATGCTTTTTATTGTAATAATATTAGAGTACATATTCTCTTTAACATGGTATGGACAAAGTCTTTAGGGGAAATGACAAAGTCTGCCCTTCTCTTTTAGGGCTCCCCACTTAATTTATAATGTGTGCTTGTGTAGCTCAGGAAGCGGAGCCCCATGCTGTCCAGTCTACGAATTCTGGCTATACCAGCCTGCATGGGGGTGAATAGGTACTGGGGGGGGGCATGTTGTCTGGTTTCTTAAAATGTATATAAAATAAAAATGTACCTCGGCAAAATGCAATTTTACAGACTTTAAAGAAAACCTGAACTGAAAATTAAAAGTCAAAGTAAGCATACGCAAGTCATACTTGCCTTCCATGTAGTCTACTCCTCGGTGTCTTTCTCCTGTCCCGCGTCCTGTTTGTTCACTGTGATCAAGGGAATTTTCCGTCCTCCATTTTGAAAATTGCCATTACCCCATAACAGCTTCCTAGTCAGCACACAGTTAAACTGTAGCATCGCCCACCTGAGCCATAGGGAAACATAGACATTACCTGGTACATCAGTTTTCCTCTAAGCTATAACTGACAGCAACTGATATTTTACTGACAGCAACTGATATATTTCAAATCTGACAAAATATTGTCAGAACTGGAAGGGATCATTGTCAGAAGAAAATGGTGAGCTTCTGGGAGGAACTGATGGCAAGGTAAGTATGTAATGTTCATTTGAAGTTACCTCATGTGTTTATTTTAAATATTTTTACTCAGTACAGGTTCTCTTTAAAACATCTTTTCTCTCTACTTTTTCTAAAAAAAAAAAAAGAAATGTTATTTACTTTAGCTCTACTAGCCCCCTTCTCACAAACCTAGAACATTTAATGATTATAGCATGTATGGTGGGCAGAAAAGGATTATGGTGATATGGGACTCCAGGCAAGTACCAACTTTGGGCCCACCCTTGCTGGCCACCTGACTTTTCTTGAAAGATTTAGTGAAGGCTAGAATCAACAAAGCCACTTGTCTCTCTCAAGCTCCTAGGCCCCTGTCTGAATTGCCTTGTGGATTATCCAGCTCTGATAGCAACCACTAAAGTCTGCACTAGTGAATTAAATGTAAAATGGAGAATTCCACACAGAATTGAGTATTACTAGGTGGAATTTGGAATTCAAGCATATTCAGAATTTGGCAATTCTGAACATCACTATAATATATTAACTTGCTTTCACTGAAAGTAGCTTTCCCTGCAAGTAGGGATGGTCGGAAATGCCCATTTCCAATTCTGTGAAAAATCCAATTGCCGCCAATGCCAACATCTGATTTCCATTTTTCTGATTTCTGTTGTTCCTATTTACATTTTTCCGGTTTTCCGATTTTCCAATTTACGTGTTTCCGAGGAGGATTTTATTTGTCATTTTTTTTTGCATCAGAGAATGCAAAAAATAAATAAAAAATCGGAACATGGTAAAAAAGGATCTTGTGATTGGTCTACAATTACCACAGTAGTACGAATTTTGTTTAAAAATTCTGTATTATCTGATTGGTCCAGGGATGGTCGTAGTCAGCCAACTTTGCTACGCTGGAACTACGAGTAGTTTTACGCAATTACGCTTCGCCAAACTATGGCTTCGAAATCAAATATTCGCTTTGTATGCAATTCGTACACTACACATTAAAATACAAAATTATGCATAGTTCCCACATGCAGAAAATGTTATGCATGAAATACTCTTTAAATGCTTAAACCCGGAACTCTTCTAGGTGTACATTCCCCTTTCCAATGCGTAATTTTGTAAGCATACAATCGCACTCGGAAAATTAGACGCGAGTAACGCATTCGTAGTTCATTACCCAATACACATGTTAACTACGCATAGTGGGCATAAGCTATGCGTATCGGTACTTCGCTACGCGTAAATTCGTAAGCGTAGTTTTGAACCGTCACCTATGAACTACGATGCGTAGATGCGTAAATTCGCACTGCCGTAGTTTCTGCTCATCCCTGGATTGGTCCAATGCTTCCGAGTTCTGTGATTGGGCTAAAATGACCACATTTCCGCATAATTCTGATTTCCATTTTCTGGAAATGCTGAATTCCAATTGGAAATGCCGGAATTACAAATCCGCAAAATCCGAATGAGCATCTCTACCTGCAGGCGCTGAACCCGGGTGTACCTTTTGATTTCTTTCGTTCTCACATTACACCACACACTCAGTTCCACCACTTGATTTAAGTGAAAGTCTCTTGAAATTACAGGGCGCAGCGACAATAAAAAATGTACAATTCTAAAAATGAGACATCGTTCCACCGAGCAATAGATCCTAGGTTCAGGTACCCTTTAAAACACACCAGTCAGCAACTCCAGAACTTGTGAGAAAAGTGGATTCCAGAGGAACAAGAAACAGGAGCACTCTTCTGCGTTTCAAAAGCCTTCATCAGAACTGATCTGATGAAGGCGTTTGACACGCCAAAACGTGTAATGACACTGCAGGCACTGGAATAACAGGTCCCCACTCACCATCCTCCTAGGAGCTTGTCCATCTACCAACTGGACGCTGATGCTGCTGGCCACAGTGATGAAGCCTGAAGAAGCAACCGTGAGGGAGTTATCTGCTTAGAAACATTAAATAAATATCGGTATGCACACCTATAACAAATAGCACATGTGTGTATAATACGAGAGGGTGCTCAGTCAATAAACCAGACCTAGCACTAGGTCTTACAGAATCCTTATAAAGAAAATAACTGGCACACCACGCAGTTGAATTGCTTAATTTGTAAATATATTGTAAGCATCAAGATCAAATGCAGGAAAGTGGGCTTATCAAACAATCAATGAATAGCCCAAAATGTGGCACAATGTATTACACAATATACAATACAGGCAATTACAGCAAAGGGATCAAAAAAGAAAAGACAATCCAGTACATGTGAACAGACTGCTGCCTAAGTATAACAAACAAATGTCAATAGCAAATGGCAGCCCAGCGGCAGACCATAATGGAGCCAAATAGCAGCGTTACGAAAAAAACATGGATTGTGCAATATGCATGACAAATTACCCTGACAGCGCTGTTTCGCCAAAATGCTTTATCAAAGGGTAGGTTAAGGTCCCCAAGGAGTGCTGTATCGTTCAGGCGGAAAACCGCCGTTTAAATAGCGTTGTATGCCCTAAGCAGCCATGCCAGACACCGTGGGCCGGCCCATTGACGTCAATGACGTCACGCGGCTTCCTGCCGCGGCGTCATTACGTCACATCCGATTCCCATACATTGGGAATAGACGCCGCCAGCCATACAGGGCTGGCAACTGCCAGCCACAGCATGGACGGCCTGCGCCCCCTATCCCAATGGTGGGATCAGGTATTGCAGTCAGAAACATGAAAGGGGAACATATAGGCAATAGACATATCCTGCTTCACTACAAAAAAGCGGTGTCCGGCTTGTCTTGAAAGAATATCGGTGTCTGGTCATGGAGACATAATACATCTAAGATAAAAGGAAAAAGATGAAAAAATTAAAAACATGTATAACAGCCATAGCAACTGGGGAGCTTTATCAAAAAAGCCCATAAGAGCTGGGACACATATCTGAAATAATGACAGGGATCACTGTGGGCAAATTGATCCTATATCATACAGAGTATTAATGACAGCCACCCCAGCCTCACAATACACACTGAAAATATCTAGAGAGGGATGATGCGGAAATTCTCACTATTAAGAACAATAATCTAACAAGATTTGTTCAAAACTGGGTCATATCAGAAAAAGGCGGTGAATGAAAAAAGAAAGAGTTTACAAAAACTTATTAAGGTCAGAGTAAATTAACGTGTAAAGGGTGTCAGGCTGACATCCTCGTTCATGCCCATAGGCGTTTTGCTTTGTAATTTGTAAATCCAAAAAAGTTCACGTTGGAGTAATTTGAGCTCTAAGTCCCCACCCCTTTAGGATGGTTTAACAAGTTCCAACACCCTAAATCTTAACTGGGATACACTGTGACCTGCCGAAATGAAGTGTTTCGCAACCGGTGAGTCCAAATCAACACATCTTATATTGCTCCGATGCTCGCTAATGCGAGTACGAATGTCACGTGTGGTTTGTCCCACATAGACTTTACCACATGGGCAATTTAGGCAATATATCACATTTTTTGAGGAGCAATTGGCAAAATCATTCAAGAATATGGCTTTGCCAGATTGAGGATGGGGGAATGATGCACCCCGTCTTACAAAACCACATTGGACACAATGTCCACAGGGGAACATGCCCTTGGGTCGTGCTAAATTTGATAGCCAATTACCTTGATTGGTGTTTGGATTTTGAGTACATCTGGCATGAACCAGAGAGTCACGGATGCTCCTAGGGCGCCTGAATGCGCAAATCGGTTGCTCCTGAAACACTTCGGCCATAGTAGGGTCAGTATTCAGTATATGCCAGTGTTGGCGAATGATCCGTTGAGCCTGTAAGGATAAGGGACAGTATGTTAAAACGACAGGAATACGGTTTTGTGATCTGTGTGGTCTATGCATGAGTAGCTCGGTCTGACTCTTGGCAGCTGCACGTAACAAGGCCCTTCTGAGTAAACTGGTTTTGTATCCCCGTTCCCTAAAGTGTTCGAACATCACGCCTGCCTCTTTAAAAAAGGCCTCATCAGTGGAAGAAATACGTCTAAGACGTAAGAACTGACTGTAGGGAAGTCCCTGCTTTAGACGTTCTGGATGATAGCTTTTTGCGGATAGGTAAGTATTCCTATCAGTGGGCTTTCTGTAGGGAGCTGTTCGTATGGTACCATCAACCATTTGAACCCGTACATCTAGAAAATGAATCTCACTGGCGCTATATTCTAAGCTAAAGGAGATGGTGGGAAAGCATTGGTTCAAATCATCTTTGAAGGAGAGCAGTTGCGATTCAGAGCCTGTCCAGATGAAAAAAATATCATCTATGTACCTCAGCCAGCACAAAGTCTGACTGAGGTACATATGGTGAGTATATACAAAATTCTCCTCGAAATACTCCATGAATAAATTTGCGTATTCGGGAGCTACATTGCTCCCCATTGCTGTACCTTGCAGCTGCTGGTAAAATGTACCCTCAAAACAAAAATAGTTTCGCTTCAAAACCAGACTCAGAAGGGCCAGGAGAAAGTCTGCCAATGCTGGATGCAAAGATAATTTATCGAAGTTCTGTCGAATAACCTCAATACCTGTGTCATGTGGAATGGAAGTATACAAGCTGGTGACATCCATGGTACAGAGAAGAATAGGAGATGGAAAGAACCCAAAACCTGATAGTTTGGAAAGGAAGTCAGTGGTATCCAAAAGGAAGGACCGCATAGCTGTCACCCGTGGTCTCAATACTTGATCGAGTAGGATTGCGAGTGGTTGAAAGACAGAACAGGTACCAGCCACGATGGGTCTGCCAGGGGGATTCACCAGTGATTTGTGTATTTTGGGAAGAATATAAAAGAGTGGAATAAGAGGAAAAGGAGTAGAGAGAAAATCAGAGAGTTTGTCAGAGATGATGCCCACCTCAGAAGCACTTGAAATGAGAGCATCGATATCCCTTTTGACTAGGGCTGTTGGATCACCTGGAAGTTTAAGATATACGTCAGTATCATGCAGTTGTCGCAGAGCCTCATATCTGTAGTCAGTGGCATTCATGATTACAGTGGCCCCACCCTTATCGGCCGGCTTGAACACCAATTGAGGATCATTGCTCAAAGACTTAAGCGCCTCGCGTTCTTCGCGTGGTAAATTGCTGAATGAGTGGTGTCCCTGCTGTCCGACAGAGGCTAGGTCACGTTGGACCATATTAATAAAGGTCTCTACTGACGGTGAAGAATTGGGGGGTTGCCACTTACTTTTTGATCTACACATAGTGAGATCAACGTCTGGTGGGAAGAGGTTGATGGTCTGGGAGGGCTGGGTATTTGAATTGGATGGTTTGCTGAAAAAAGCCTTGATGCGTAGGGTCCTGAAAAAATTAAATAGATCAGAATCAAGCTCAAGCTGGTTACCAGGGTGGGTGGGAACAAATCCCAATCCACGTCCCAATACCTTGCGTTCGGGGTCAGTGAGGATATGTGAGGATAAGTTGACCACTAAGTCCTCCCCTGCGTGTGGCTCCTCAACACTCTCGAATCTACCGGAGCGCCGTCTGCCCCTCCTCGACCTCTTCCTCTTCCCCCTCTGCCGCGTTGGCGTTGTCCTAAAAAAGCCCCTGCCCCTGAGCCTGAGGATCCTTCTCCTGAACTAGATTCGGATGGTGGATTACCCGGGATTTGTGGACGGCGTCTAGGTCGCCTGTCTCCACGCCACGTGTAGACGCGATCCTCTTGGTAATCAAGGGTATCGCGACGGAATTTGTCTAGTTTTTTGGCCAGGACCTCCTGTCTATATTTCTCAAGGGCTGCGTTATGTTCCTCTGAGTATACCTCAAAGTCGTCCTCGTTGAGGACGGATTCAAGTTTAGTAAGGAGATTGGTTGCAAGTGCCTCTAACCTAGTAATTTCACCATGAATACCTTGAATGGTCAGAGTAATAAGATCAAGGCTGCATTTGTTCAAGATTTTGTACCACTTGTCGCAGTAATCCCTGTTGTTTCTACAAAAAGAAGGGCGAATATTTAAACGTAATCCCCTAGGGATGCGTTTTGCCCGCAGGTACTCGACTAAGGTATCAGAGTGCAGTTTGTACTCGATCACTCTTTTTTCCAAATCCTCGTATTGTCTCTTTAAAAAAGGTACATCTGTGGAAATATTGCAGTGTGTATTAGAAAACTGGTTGACGACCCCATCAATCTCTGTCTGTGTAAAGGCCAATGTATCAGCTACACGATTGGAAAGGCCACTAAGATCAGCAAAGGACATACTGTGTGGACAGGCAGGAGGGTGCTACACCTAAAACATAAGAAGATAGAAACATTAAATAAATATCGGTATGCACACCTATAACAAATAGCACATGTGTGTATAATACGAGAGGGTGCTCAGTCAATAAACCAGACCTAGCACTAGGTCTTACAGAATCCTTATAAAGAAAATAACTGGCACACCACGCAGTTGAATTGCTTAATTTGTAAATATATTGTAAGCATCAAGATCAAATGCAGTTATCTGCTTACCCACTGGTTGGGTGATATGCTTTTTTATTACTTTTATCTTGCTAGTGCCACTTAAATCCTATGCTGGTCCAAATAAACGTTAATGCACCATAGAACAATAAGAAATTAAAAGGACAGTGGACAAGTTGGGGACAAACTGGGCCACTATTGGTCATGGGCCCCATAGTAGCCATTATGACTGCTATGGCTCTTGCTTATACGTTTTTTTTACCCGCTGTTCCCATTGTAAACCACTCTTAGTTAATTCCGCTTTTACGCTCTTAAATTAATCCTCTCATCTTTGTTCATTGTCATCGGGTAATATTGTGTTCACTTTGTTCACAATGATATCACTATAAGCAGAATGATCAGAACTCGCAGGAAATATACTAATCTCAGCATGGAAACATTAGATCACTTTTCAATTCCACAGCCCTCCCCTTGCAAGCCAAGAACATCAAAAGAATTAATCAAAATCTTCTATGTGTGATTATTAGGGCATGTTGTTAGACAGCTGTGTAACACTGAGGCTTTATCAGTAGAGCCTTAGATAAAACAGTGGTACTCTTAATATGCAGAATATGATTAACATATGCAAACTTTTAACCTTTTAAGTAAAAAACAAATTATGAATTCCGCATTATTATTTCCGATATTAGGAGAGCTTAAATACATTTTGTTAGGAAAGTATTATTCTTTCTTTTAAAGCAGTAATTAATCTCAAATGAGATAAAAATGAGTAAAAAAAATCTGCCTGAGAAGATAAGGATTGCACAAAAAAACAGACATTCCTCTTTTGCATTTTTTAAGCTTTGTTTGGTGCTATCTGTCTATCTTTTGGATCTAACAAGTTTTAGATACAAGGAAATGTCAACAAGATAAGTAGATTAGTTCTTCTTTCACCCAGCTGCCTTGTGGCAGTACAGAACCACTGATGGACAAAGCATCACAAGTAATGATGAGCACAAAGTTTGGATATGCGTGATTTCACAATAGTATAAAAAATACACTTTTATTTCCAAATAAAATATTATTGTCATACATTACACTAGTATGGACGCAATTTAAACATTGTAATAACCGGGACAAATGGGCAAATAAAATGTGTATGTTTTATCTACAATAGCACATTTTATTTTTAAACTACAATGGCTGAAAGCTGAGAAATTATGAATGTTTGCATTTTTTTTTCTTTTTCCCTGTAATTCTTAGCAAAACGTACTGCCCAAAGAAAGCCTAGTTTGTCCTGCAAAAAAATAATACAGTGGCTTGCAAAAGTATTCGGCCCCCTTGAAGTTTTCCACATTTTGTCATACTACTGCCACAAACATGAATCAATTTTATTGGAATTCCCCATGAAAGACCAACACAAAGTGGTGTACACGTGAGAAGTGGAATGAAAATCATACATGATTCCAACAATTTTTTACAAATACATAACTGCAAAGTGGGGTGTGCATAATTATTCAGCCCCCTTTGGTCTGACTGCAGTCAGTTGCCCATAGACATTGCCTGATGAGTGCGAATGACTAAATAGAGTGCACCTGTATGTAATCTAATGTCAGTATAAATACAGCTGCTCTGTCACGGCCTCAGAGGTTGTCTAAGAGAATATTGGGAGCAACAACACCATGAAGTCCAAAGAACACACCAGACAGGTCAGGGATAAAGTTATTGAGAGATTTAAAGCAAGCTTAGGCTACAAAAAGATTTCAAAAGCCTTGAACATCCCACGGAGCACTGTTTAAGCGATCATTCAGAAATGGAAGGAGTATGGCACAACTATAAACCTACCAAGACAAGGCCATCCACCTAAACTCACAGGCCGAACAAGGAGAGCGCTGATCAGAAATGCAGTCAAGAGGCCCATGGTGACTCTGGACGAGCTGCAGAGATCTACAGCTCAGGTGGCGGAATCTGCCCATAGGACAACTATTAGTAATGCACTGTACAAAGTTGGCCTTTATGGAAGAGTGGCAAGAAGAAAGCCATTGTTAACAAAAAGCATAAGAAGTCCGGTTTGCAGTTTGCCACAAGCCATGTGGAAGAAGCAAACATGTGGAAGAAGGTGCTCTGGTCAGAGAGACCAAAATGGAACTTTTTGGCCAAAATGCAAAACGCTATGTGTGGCGGAAAACTAACACTGCACATCACTCAGAATGCACCATCTCCACTGTCAAATATGATGCTGGCAGCATCATGCTCTGGGGGTGCTTCGCTTTAGCAGGGACAGGGAAGCTGGTCAGAGTTGATGGGAAGATTGATGGAGCCAAATACAGGGCAATCTTGGAAGAAAACCTCTTGGAGTCTGCAAAAGACTTGAGACTGGGGTGGAGGTTCACCTTCCAGTAGGTCAACGACCCTAAACATAAAGCCAGGGCAACAATGGAATGGTTTAAAACAAAACATATCCATGTGTTAGGATGGCCCAGTCAAAGTCCAGATCTAAATCCAATCGAGAATTTGTGGCAAGATCTGAAAACTTCTGTTCACAAACGCTGTCCATCTAATCTGACTGAGCTGGAGCTGTTTTGCAAAGAAGAATGGGCAAATATTTCAGTCTCTAGATGTGCAAAGCTGGTAGAGACATACCCTAAAAGACTGGCAGCTGTAATTGCAGCAAAAGGTGGTTCTACAAAGTATTGACTCAGGGGGCTGAATAATTATGCACACCCCACTTTTCAGTTATTGATTTGTAAAAAATGTTTGGAATCATGTATGATTTTCGTTCCATTTCTCACGTGTACACCACTTTGTATTGGTCTTTCACGTGGAATTCCAATTAAATTGATTCATGTTTGTGGCAGTAATGTGACAAAATGTGGAAAACTTCAAGGGGGCCGAATACTTTTGCAAGCCACTGTATATAGATCATTTCAATATAAAGAACATTTCATTGTGATAAGTAGTGATACATTTATTGGTGAATGAATGGGAGGAGCATGATGTGAACATTGCTCTGGTTTTGAAGCTGTGGTTTGGAGGAAGTTAAAATTGATGTTTTCAAAAACTACAAAGCCTTTTAAATTTTATTTTTTAATTTTTTTCCCACTATTCTCCTCAACATAGACAACAATTTTGGTGACAAAAGCATGTCTTTAGCTTTGCTAATAACCACTAAAGTTGGCAAGAAATTACGCGGAAATTACGCAAAATTACAAATAGATTACACAAAATCAATTGAATATTCAAATGGTAATTACATATGGCTGTAATTGTGAAAATGTTGTGTAATCATAATTAGCAGATTATGATCATGACTTATCACAAGGCCCGGGTCAATAATTCATTGTGCTTGCATTATTTATTTTGCCTCCTTTTTAAGATACGGCCATGCCAACCTAAGTATGCATAGTATAAGCTGCTACTCTGTGCTTATAATGATGACAAACAAACTACAGTGCCCACTGATCTCTGCTACAATAATTTATTTAAATCTTTCCCCACTTCTTCTGTAGGGTTACATTGACTTTGTACTCTCGCAGTCTATTCATTTGCTGGCAACATCTCCCACTATAAGAAATGAATCTATAAAAATGTTATGAGCTCCATATAGGATATAAAAGGAGGCCTCCATTGGACCCTCTGCAAAGTAATATTCTGGGCATGTCCCACCTTGGCTCTGATACTGGAATACTACCTTTATACACTGCTGGTGACCCTGTCTGCTAACACTGAGAAGGGAGAATGACTGCTGCTGACCAAAGGTACCCATACATCAGATGATGTATGGGCAGATCGACCAAGAGACAGATCTGATCGGAGAGACATCTGTTGCAAGGCATGTAATCTGGAAATGAAATGGTCAGCCTCCACATTCCTCTCAGTTCAGGTATCCTTTAGCCTAGGCTTTAGTTTGGGGAGAAGAAAACACATAGTAAATTCATGCATACATTCAGTTATCCTTTAGAGACACTGAAGCGAAAAAAATATATATGATATAATGAATTGGTTGTGTAGTACGGATAATTACTATAACATTAGTAGCAAAGAAAATATTCTCATATTTTTATTTTCTGTAATATAGTTTTTTTCTAATAACATTTCATGATTCTTTAATATTTGCAGTTTACACACTACTCAGCATTCTAATAAATGATTTTACAGAGCAGGCTAGTGAACTTTTGAACTGTTCTCTGCAGGAAAGCAAACAATACAATGCCAGAAACTTGACATAATAAGCTTCAGAAGACAGAGCTCTCTACGACTTTGAAAGTCATGGAGCTCAATGTCTCTTTTGCATAGAGAACAACTAGAGCTGTACTACACATACCAATCATAATATAATCATTTTCTTTTCGCTTCAGTGCCTCCTTAAAGTATAAGCACTTGCAGGATCTTTGTAAGTCACTGTATCTAAACCAATGGGACAGTCACATTGGTCTACAGTGCCTTGTATTTCCATGAAATGTAACTATGTATCTTTTACAGCATAGTCCCGAAGGACCGCCAACAATGAAGTCATCTGTGAAAAACCAAGCCATATGTCTGAGATTGTCTTACACAGAAAACGGCTCTGTGGAGGAATCAACACAAAGCTTATTTGCCATGGTTTTTAAAGTACCCCTCCTGGACCACTAAACAGCAATTACCCAAACAGGAATTCCCCAAATGTGTTCCGTGGGGAGCTTTATGAAGGCATCACAGTTAGTAGCCTTTTAGGACTGCTTCCTGACAATACAACTCAGTGCTTTTATTTCCATTTTGTCCTCAGGAAGCATTGGCAAGTCACTGACCAGCGCTTTTACCTGTCACAATCTATATTCTCACGTCGACACTTGTACGTTGTGTTGTTCTCCGCACCGGAGTATGATAATTATTCCCATCTGTGACCTTTGATAGAACCCTCAGAGTGAAGTGTATATAAATGTGGACAATAGCATCTGCAACAGCTCCCCTTCGGTATTGTTCAGCCAAGAAATCTCTTTATATGAAGATTCAATGGACCAATTCAGCTCCGGCAGGATGTATGCATAAAGTATTGGATGCGGCCCCCTTATTCCCCTGAATAAATACAGTATTTAATTTTCTCCCGAGAATGGAACAAAAAAAATTGCATAAAATATTCACACATGTGGAATAGAAGGCGACCGTAGAAGATTGACATTTATGTGAGCACCAAAAGACGACAAGACTAAACGATGAGGCTGTTCGCACTCAGGCGGTTGGGGCTTAGCGCCGGCGACCATTCTTTAAATGCCAGTATAACCACCCCAGTTACAGATAATGATGTTCCTGGAGCTGAAGTATACTTTAACGGAGTATATTGCTAGGTAATTTAGCCAGGAGACATCCATGTAATGGTATTGGATATCAATTAGCTGTTCTGTACTAATAGACAATGAACTTCTCTTTCCATCATAAATCACACTTAAGAGGTGTACACCCACACAAATACCCCGTTTTAGCACCGTTAAAATGCTCTTAGAGAATAGTTCAAGTGCTCAGCTTCAATCAGGAAGAGAAAAACACTTGTAATGGTTTAAAATACCACAATGAGACCACCAGCCGGCTTTAGAAACGTACGTGCTTTTTTCACTCATCCCGAAAAAAATATAAATTCAGAACGGAAAGTTCAGAGGCACCATAGTGTACTATTAAAGTGTAATGGTATATTTTTAAAATGAATGACAGCCCAAATAAACATAATGTCCTGTTAAACTTGTTAAAATATTATTTGTTTTTTGTATTAAAATCCAAGTCCTTGCAAAAAAAAAAAAAAATTATAAATATATATATATATATATATATATATATATATATATATATATATATATATATATATATATTTTGTTTCTGAATACAACTTAGCAGAATTCTCACCCTCAGAGTTTGCTCTTGTTTTTGGCTTAAAAACAATTTACCCTGAAGCCTCTGAAGACAAAAAAGTCAAATTATCAGCATTCCTAGCAACAGTACCTTCATTCATAGGAAACTTAAAGAGAACCTGTACTGAGTAAAAATATTTAAAATAAACACATGAGGTACCTTCAAATGAACATTACAGAGTTACCTTGCCATCAGTTCCTCTCAGAAGCTCACCACTTTCTTCTGACAGTGATCCCTTCCAGTTCTGACAATATTTTGTCAGATCTGAAATATATCAGCTGCTGTCAGTAAAATATCAGTTGCTGTCAGTTATAGCTGAGAGGAAAACTGATGTACCAGGTAATGTCCATGTTTCCCTATGGCTCAAGTGGGCGATGTTACAGTTTAACTGTGTGCTGACCAGAAAGCTGTTATGGGTAATGGCCATTTTCAAAATGGAGGACAGAAAATTCCCTTGATCACAGTGGACAAACAGGACGTGGGACAGGAGAAAGACACTGAGGAGTAGACTACATGGAAGGTAAGTATGCCTTGTGTATGCTTATTTTGACTTTTAATTTTCAGTTCAGGTTTTCTTTAAAGCCCAATGGAAAGAAAAGGTTTTGTTTTAACTCTGGATAGTACTAAGGCGCCCTGCATACTGCAAATCCGATTAGCGATTCTGACTCAGTTTCCGATTTCGATTTGCAATTCCGATTTTCCCTGAATGCTATCAACAGAAAAACACAGAAAACACACAGCATGCTGTAGCGATTAAAAATCGGTAATGCATGTAAAAAAACTATTAAAAATCGGAATCAGAATTGGAATTGCATGCAGTGTGCAGGGAGTCTGAAGGTGGTTAGAACCTCTTTAGTGTTTTATTGCTGTCCTTGTCTAGTAGGATTAGTCAATGAGCTGCAAATAGTTGATGCAGGATTATGCAAAGTATGTATGCAAATATATGCAGCTTAAAGATGAACCAATCATATGCCACTCTTTTATGTCAAGCTGTATAAAACGTGTTCAGAGATAAGGGTGGATTAACCCTTTAGCAGCCAATTTATTTAGAGGTTTGCAAGTGCTCTAGGCAAGTTTATTTTAGCACATTCTTTTTTTTTTATTATTTCTTATTTGTTATATGCCCCTGCTTCTAATTAGTACTGCTGTAATGCATATTTATGGCCACTTGTCACTAGAGGCAGTGTGAGACAATAACAGTGGACTTCTGCAGTCAGTTTCAATATTTTCTACTAGTAGAGAGAGATCAAAATATTCCAAGAATTTGACTGAGGTCGAAAGCAGTGCACTCATCTCTAACGATATCACTCTACTGACGCAGCTAATTGGTTAATCAGGAGGGATTTCAAGGATATAATTACTGGGGATAATAGAGAACTGAGAGTAGAGCCATTCATGAAATTGGGTATAGTAAGGCAGTTTGGGGGGGCATGATATTGGAAAATATTATTATCATTGGAGTTTTATTTTTTGTTTAGATATGTGGTCCAGGCATGTATCAGGATGAGGATATAGACTTTACGCAATGGCCTCAATTCTGGTAAGGTTTTCAAACAAATTACCTACCTCATGTATGGTAATTTACCTCATGAGGTAATTACATTTAGCAATTCTGGTAGGCTTTAGTCATGTTTTACTTTATGCGGTAAATTATGAGGTAATTCAAGAATGTAATTTGCATTAATTTTACTGAAAATAGCTACTCTAATGGAAATTAGGGGGCATGTTAGCACTTAATTTACCGATCAGTTTAAGACCTGCCTGTACCTGGAGGTAAAGTCAATTTGTATGTATTTTGCAGTTTTTAGTGGAGTTCCTATTGCTGTTTGAGTGGAGTTCCTATTCAGGCTGTGTAATAGAAAAGAATAGTAGAAATAAAACTAAATATTTACTGGATTTTTTTTTATAAGGGATGCCTATAAATATACTTTTCATAGGTTGCTAAATAATCAAATACACCTTCCCCCTCAAAAAAAAAAAAAATCTTCCAAAGACTATCCTAACTTATGGAAGACAAAAACTACTATTTGTCAGGCTTGTCTGGCTACTTTCTATAGGTCAGACTATACATACTGTATGACTGGTCTATAACCCAGCCCTAACACCTGTGTAAGCTCCTGCCTGATAACAAACTACAATACCCTGCAGGTAGATGTAGCATACAACCTGGCAAATAGCAATCACCAAACACAGCAAGGTAATGCATACACAATATACTTGAATAGTCACCTGAGGCCTATGGGCTGAGGAAATCCAGACGAAAGTGTAATCACAATACAAATGCGTAGTCAAAGCAGGCCGGGATCAGGGCAGGCAGCATTCATGCAAAGTCCTTAAACAATCCGAGGTTGGCAACAGGAAGTCCAGTAAGGTACGGGGTCAGGTACAAGCCGGGTCAATAACAGGTGATCACTCAGAAGAAATGTAGTCAGGTACAATCCGGGTCGGCAACGGGAATCAAAGCTACTAGAAGCTTGGTCAAGACAAGGCGCTTGGTGTGAGCACAATCTCAGCTACAAGTCCAGCATAGGCTATCATGGGCGAAGACTGAGGGCACTCACATTTCTCTTATACTAGGACTAACCAATCAAAATTAACAGAATCCAAAACAACCAATCATTCTGCGGCATGTCAGCAAGTCAGCTGACACGCCGGTACGCATGCTGCTACTGTTTACAACAGAGGATCGCTTACTGAGGACGCGTCCGCCGCTTGGCCAATAGGGAAGGAGCACCATGCGCTCCACTGACATCAGAGCTTCGCCGAGACCCAGAGGCTTGTGCCTCAGCATGGGTCTCGGCATTCCGCCGCTATATGCGGTGAGGTTTTTTACTTTTATTTATTTACTGCATGGTTACTGCATGCTTACCGCTGAAATACTGCACGTTTTACCACACATGCATTTACCGAACTTTTTACCGCATATTCGGAAATGCAGAAAAATCTTTCCAAATTGCTAAGAAAAAGAGGGAAATACCGCATGAGGTATTTATCTACAAAAAATATTTACCTCACATAGTTACCAAAATTGAGGCTATTATGTTTGTAGCCTGAACTACTTACCGGTATACATAGGCATTAGATCCATTAGTGCTGTACTTTGCATTATCAAGGTTGAGATTTGTAGTATACAGTATATGGTTGTCTGTTATCTGTGATATGAAGCATTTTGATCCATAGAGATTTCAAACATGTAATAAGTGATGTTTTATGATGAATACAATGGTGAAGTCTGCTTGAGAGTGTCATTGTTGCATGATCTACAATTATATTAAGTAACATCTTATATTACATATATTTTATTATTTAACAAAGCACTTGTGTGTGTAGAATAATTAATTTGTAGTGATATTAGTGAAAGAATGGTATAACATTGTGGTTAGCTACAGTATACTGTGCATAATAAGTCCTGATTAGGCTAGGCATTTACTGGTAGATAAGTTAAGCAGTTGATATCTACATAATGATATTGGCCTTTTATCTGCTTACCATCTCTTATCAGTTTGTATTGCCTGTAGAAAGAGAAGGTGCGTACACAAGCACTACTAGCAACGACGGGTCTGCCGGACCCTCCCACTGGGCGGTCTTTAGCCGACAGTATGCGCATGTGTACGCACTGTCGGCTGACTGATAAGGCTGTTTCTGAATGATCCACTGAGTGGATCGTTCAGAAACAGCCTTATCAGTCCGGCGACAGCGCAAACACACGCGCATACTGTCGGCTAAAGACCTGCTGCTGTGTAGCAGCTCACCTGTTCCAGCTGGCGCACATTCTTTCATATGTTTGTGGTTCCTTGTACTCCTGTTTTCATCCTTGTAGAGGCGCTATACCTATGCACAATAACATGTGCTGGGTCAATGAGTAGGGCCATCCTCGAAGAGGATGAAGACCTTCAGTGCAAGGGGCCACAGACCTATGGAGAAGCACGCAGGGCTGGTTCTAGTCTTTCTGTTGCCTGAAACAAACTTTGCATGATGCGTCATTTCTCCCCCATCAGATGTCACTGCTACTGATCAAGTGCAGTGATTGGCCCAATGACGGTGCCATGGTCCCCCCCACCCCCACCCGCAAGATCACCAGTTAGCAAAAGGAGCAGCAGGTAGTTGTGATTGGTCAGTCTGATACCAGCACCCCACCTGATTAATTGCATGTCAACGCTTCCCCTCTGACTGGTCATGGTAATTTATTGCTGGTGATGGGGTTTTACCATAGCATGCCTTGATAAGCGGCATATATTGATGCCTCACCTGGTTATGATCTCATAGGGAAGGGAGGCAGGTACCACCAGTCAAATGAGGACAGGGATTTGGGGATGCGTGAATGAGGAGGGTAGTGTGTGTGCCAGGACTGCAGATGGAACAGCGGAGAGGAGGCAAGTGCCAGTTGGCCCAAAATGTTTTCCAAATGCTGCCCCCTAGATTTTGCAGCCTGAATTACATGATTCAGGTGGCTTCATGGTGGGTCCGCCCATGGGATGGGCATCAGGTGCAACAGGTGAGCTGCTAAGTTGCAGGGGTCCCGGGGACCAAAATACCTGATGAAAAAGCCTAAATACTTTGTTGGAGGTGCCTTAGAAATCTCATTATAACTGTGTGTTTCTATTAGTTTATAGATCTTACCTCCTTAAGGACAAACTACAAAGGTAAATTTACGTTTTATTGATGCACAAAAGATAATGCGTTTCACAACTACTTGTCTGCTTCCTCAGGTCAATAGAAAAGTGACTTTCAAAGTAGTATCCCACGGATGTGAGCGCCTCTAAAAGCCAATGCCACTGCTTTAGTGTTTTAAGATAAGGTTATTGCACAGTAGTAAACAACATGTTTTGCAGGTACATTCCTCCTTCCTATCCTGACGTCAATAAAGCTGGTGTATGGTGGGTGCAGGGAAAGGGTACCGGTTTCATCTATGCTCATAGAGGTGCTAGGTCCCTGTTCCCTGTAAGCCAACCCCATCTCCTTTTTAACAGCCTTAAAATATTCTATATGTAATGGGTGTTTCCACCCACTAGCCATTGTTTAAAGGTTGTAATTTTCGTTTTCTGCCACAGTTTGTTTTTGTTGGCAATCTCCCTCCATCCACCAGTCTGTGTTCTGGAGAGCAACCACCAAGGGGTTAACCTTTGATTACAAGGTATTGCCTAACAGTTTACACGATTGTCTCCTGATTTCCTTCTTTTTGTATTTTTCCGATTTCCTGGTTTATCCTGGCTTACCCATCAAGCTGTTTCTGTAGGCATGCAAGCCAACATTGTGTGTTTCCAAAGCAATACCTGACAAGAAGGCCATGATCCCTCAAGTCACATGACTTCTGCAAGGCCCAGTGATTAACATACAACATCAGCAACATCCATAGAATATACTTTTTATGCACTATTCTGCATGTGACAGATCAGCTGCCACTTTCTTTTACCTCTCTGTCACCAACATCCACAAATACTGACAGCAGAGGCCCCCAGCCCTGACACCCATCCCAGCTGTTAAGGCGAATTTGAGTGTATTTACACTGCACTCTGTGATTTTCTTTGAAACAGATCAGATTCTGTGCCTGAAAAATCAGCCCATCACTTTTCTATTTTCAATTTCTTTGCTAGCGGAAAAGAGGCAAGAACTAAACAACAATGGGAGGTGAGAGATTTAGCTCCCCCGTTGCATATTTATTAGAGTTTCTGTGCAATCTGAACATTTGAAAACTGGAATAAAATAATAATCTCCACAACAGACAAAGCTGAAACCTCTTACCTGCTGCATGTCATTTAATCCATGTCACTGTTTGCAGTCCAATCACAGAAATTTGAAGGATGACAAAATGATTTTAGGACAGAGAAAGATACAAACAAATGTACAAGTAATTATTACTAGTAATAACTTTAACATCACTACACCACTATTAAAATAAATATGATACTTTTTTCAGAGATCGTTTTTTTATTTTTTATCCAATGGTATAACAAATTGCAGCACCTAATGCATGACTACTGACACTGTGTCAAATATCTGATCGATATCTGCTTAAAATGATTACCAACTACCTCAAAGGGCCAGCCTTGAGGTCGTCATAACCAAGATTAGACAGTAGTGGGTGCGTGCTCACTATAAACAGAATATTTATAGGTTAACAGTTTTACCTCTGAAAGAAATACGCAACACTCAGCTGTTGAATTTTATAAAATTATCGTTATTAAAAAATTGATAAAGCTTATATACAGGAATATACATCTCTCCAGTTGTTGTCAATCATCCAAAAAATACATTTTCACCCAAAAATACATTTTCAAAGTTCCTTTAGTTAAAAGAGTCCATTTCAGTATAGCAAATATTCTGCTGTAGCTTTTATCCTTCATCGATAAGTGTTGTCTCGAGATTGTACAGTGTATGGTACACACAATATAGCTTTATCCTTAAAAATGATATATGAAGTTCTATTCTTGTATACAGAACTTAAAGTACATATCTCTTAATCACTCAAAGCTTGGTAATTATCTCTAAGCCTGCATTTGCTTTTGAATAGTAATGCTTACTGATTGTATATGAAATAGAGCATAGAAAAAAGTTATCTAAAAAACTCAAAAAACTGCTGAAGTGTGAAAATGACAAGTCTTTAACTTTTATATAGCTATTGTCAATAAATTCACCAAGAATAATTGCATATTACCTCTCTTGGGTTTCAGAATCAGAATGGAAGGTAGTCTCTTGCTAGACCTCAATCGATCTCAGTAGAGTTTCAGGCTTGATGTTCCAATGTGCTAGCCTGCCAGGCCTTTTTATTGTAATTTTCCAATATGGCGTCGGGGTAGGGGATTTTACATGAAGTCATGTTCTTTTTATAGCATTACCTCACTCTTTATTTTTAGATAGGGATATCTAGATGCCCCTTGTGGTTATATGTGGTAGTAGCAGGCACAAGAGATGCACCCTGTGGTTATAAGTGGTAATGGCCGACACAAGGCTTATGGCCTGTTTTAATACAATCTGAAATAAAGTGTATATTATTGAACAGCTTATTAGATAAGTGTGAACACTATGTGATTAACATCTTGCGTATAAAATAGGCTTAGCTTAAGCAGTGTATATCTTGTACTTAGACGGTTAAATTTACTAACACAACAATATTACATAACATGTGAACATTTCTTCAATACTATCTCATTCTTAACCTTGTAGAAATAAACCGCTCACTTCCAAAAATCTAATTCTGTTTCTGATCATACTCACAAATCTCGAAATTCACTCAAATTATCTGCAAAACATTCAACATTTGTATACGATTTGGGCAAGGGGGATGATCAGTTCTCTGCATTAATATGAGATTCTGACAACTGGTCACACAAAGTGACAAATCCACAACATCAATCCAAACCAATTCCATATTTTAAGTTCCACCAGGGTAGAATTGATATTAAATGGAATGCCCAGCCATGGCCCTATGTTGTGATACCCTGGCAATGTGCACATTATCTAGGTGACGTGGGCCATGCTAATTGCGCAGTGTATGCTACGTTACTTCAGAACTAGAAGACAGAGGGAGGGCGGACATTCAAAACAATTGCAATGTAATAGAAAGGCTGTTAGTTTAGTAATTTCACCTTCTTCGTCGGCTGATATACCCTTATGGGATGATCAGCAAGCGCACTTTGTCTCATTCTGCAAGGGACTCAGCGTACTGGATCGGGGTTGCTGTCTGGAAGATCATCTTTCTCCTTTTGAAGGTCCACCCCAAGTGGTAGGGAGCACAGATTGGCCTGTGTCATGGCAGGAAGTATTTGTCTGTAACTGTACTGGGCCAGTACCAGGTTCAGCTGTACCGGGCCGATGTACTGGGATTGAGGTTTCCGTCCAGAGGGAAAAAAAAAATAAGGTAGCAGGAGATACGTTAAACATTCTTTATTTAAATACATAAATATTTGCAATATATATTACAATGAAGTATACTTTAAGCATTCTTTATTTAAATATTTATTTAAATGCGCCGTGCACACAACAATTTTACCGGTACATTGAACAGTTGGGTAGTGCACAATTCTCAAGTAGACCCTAATTACCTAAGTAATGCGAGTGTAGCAAAGGCCAGATTTCTGGGAAAGTCATGAAAGACCGGGCCTTGGGTGGCAGCTGACCAAGTGGCAACTGGCCAAGGTGAAGCTAGACATGGAAGAGGGATTGCTGCAAATGGAATATGGAGGTTGCAAATAAGGAGCAGCATATAGAAATAGGGAGCTGCTGCCCAAAGGATCTGTAGACATTTAAAGGGGGTTGCTGTACATGAATGTTAAAAATGGAAGAGGGGACTGCACAAGAAACAGGAAGGGGCACTGAACATGAAAGGAGAACTTCAAGAAAGTTGGCCAAGAGGTAGAAAAAGTATAAATCTGACCTTGAGGTTGAGGGTAATATGTGTTACGTTACTTCTATAGCCCAAGTTATTCTAACGATGCTTGCGCTACTTAGGTAAATTGGGTCTCACTAACTGCGAAACATAGGCTACCTTATCACTGTGTGTAATGGTTAAACAACTGTGCACTCCTCCCGTGGATGGAAACTTTATCGTACTTTTAGGCATATGCCCAATGGTACTTCCTTACAAATGAAAATAGTGTGGGCCGGTAATGCCATATACTGGCCCTGATAATTTTCCTCTTGCATTCTTCACGCATTCTTCATTCTATTTTGCTGTTAATCCTCCTTATCTCTGTCCAATTTATCCCTCTCCATTAAATCAATATTCTTCCTGAATGTCGGTAAAGTAGTGTCTAATTGTGATAAATATTTATCAAATGCCTCTCGGCCGAGAGCTTGTGAGAGCGAACTTTTCAGTTTCCCCAATTGATTATTAATGGTGCTATGTTCCTTGCCATGTTCCTTTTAAATAAACCAAACAGTTAGGGTCATCATCAAATCAAATGAACATTTGTTCAAAACCTGAACATATTGAGTTTAAAAGTCCTCCGCATGTAAAAATAATGACAGCGCCAATTGAATTTTCAAACCAAGTTGAATATTTTGCAAATGATAATATTCTGCTAAAGTTAATTCATGAAGCTTCTAAACAATACATTTATGTGACGATCTTTCACACTTCGGAGGAAGATAGGAGTTTTATGGAATGGCACACCTTACCATGAGTTATTTGGGGGCATAAACTAGGTATGAAGCAACATCCAAACATCATAAGCAAAAGTCCAGAGGTTGGTTATAGTTAGCTTAGCTTACCATTTGCAAGTTCAAGTTAATTATTCTTTAGTGCATGTGTCAAACACCAAATGACAATCATTTTTGGGCACACAGGGCCCCTTTCATCAGAAAAGTGTAAACATAACGTCAGTTTATTATGTCTGCACTTTTCTGATGTAGTACAAAGTTGAGGAAGCAGGTGTAAGGAGCTCTCAAGATCCTGATACATCAGTATAAATACCAGATAATCCTCTTTTGAGAGAGTAAGCAATTCAGAATTGGCTGTCATGAGGTGTTTTCAAAGAAAGTTGTTGTAAAAGGGCTACCAATCAGTGTCACAATTCCTGAGCTACAAATCAATTTTTGTTCAGAAATACAGCAGTAACCAGACACAAAACCATCTGCCTTTATCTTTATGCCAGTAGTTAACCAGTAATTCCTTAAAGGACAACCAAGGTGACGTGACATGATGAGATAGACATGTGTATGTATAGTGCCAAGCACACAAATAACTATGCTGTGTTCCTTTTTTTCTTTCTCTGCCTGAAAAAGTTAAACATCAGGTATGCAAGTGACAGTTTCTGTCTGGGTCGGGACCGGGTCGGACTGGGTCAGATTATAGCATAACCCTCGCTGATAAGTAATTACAGCTATAAAATATTTTCCTGTCAGTAAATGGCTTCTGAGAGCAGGAAAGAGATAAAAAGGGTCAATAATTCATAGATTTGAGCTCTAGCATACTTCAATAAAGGTGTCATTGTGCAGAGACAATGAGACAGTAAAAACTTAAAAACTAGATTTAAATATCAAATAAAACTGTGGGATATCTAAAAAAAAGTCATTTTTAGGAAAAGGAGGATAGATACAATTGTTTTCTCATCAGTTTATTTTCACCTCGGATGTCCTTTAAAGGGAAGGTTCAGGGACTATTAAAAAAAAAAATCCGCATCCACTTACCTGGGGCTTCCTCCAGCCCGTGGCAGGCAGGAGGTGCCCTCGGCGCCGCTCCACAGGCTCTCGGTGGTCTCCGGTGGCGCGCCCGACCTGGCCAGGCCGGCGGCCAGTTTGGGCTTCTGCTGCGTTCCAAAATGCGCCTCACGGCGGCGCGCTGACGTCATCGGACGTCCTCCGGGCTTTACTGCGCAGACTCAGAACTACTGAGCCTGCGCAGTACAGCCCGGAGGACGTCCGATGAAGTCAGCGCACCGCCGTGAGGCGCATTTTGGAACGCAGAAGAAGCCCGACCTGGCCGCTGGCCTGGCCAGTTCGGGCGCGCCACCGTAGACCACCGGGAGCCTGCGGAGCGGCGCCGAGGGCACCTCCTGCCTGCCACGGGCTGGAGGAAGCCCCAGGTAAGTGGATGCGGATTTTTATTTTTTTTTAATAGTCCCTGAACCTTCCCTTTGATGACATTCTACATCCATCAATTTAATCTACCAAATTATTAGTCCATCATGGTCCTCTCTTTCTTGAAGTCTCTCCATGTACTCTCCTTCAGAAAATAGTTTCAATGTCTTCTAAATTTACCTTGGACAGGAAGTTCCTTTAGGAGAGGTTAGGCTTCCTTGAGGGTGAGTTTTAAGCATTCCCATCCCTCAGCTAAATTACTGTAAATGTAATATAGTAGTAGTAAACAGTTACAAACAAACAAACTAAAAAGCCTGGGTGCTATGCTGGGCTGTAAATTATCCTTTGGCATGTTGTAAGATGTTTTATTAGTTCCTGTATAGAAGGCCTGTAAGTAATTTACAAAATTCTGTAAATGTGTACTTATGCCCTATTTCCAGTGGTGTAACTAGACTTCATAGTTCTGTCCTTCAAAAATGATAGCATGGGGCCCCCTTGGTCCCCAAACCCCATGAGGGTCACATGATTTGGAGCTGGCAAATGGCAGCAGAGAGTGTTTTGCCTTGAAACAGCATCTGGAAGCAGGAAAAAATTACAGATGGTCCTGCTACTCGCTTCACTGCATGGTGAGAGGAGGTGGTAGGGATGTTTTTTTTGTGAGCAAACGGGGAGTTTTTTTGTTAATTTGCCACATCTGCAGTTGGGAAAGGGAGGAGCCCCCAAAGCCTTTGGGCCCCCCTACAGTGGCAGGGGTCGCAGGGGTGATTGTTACGTCCATGCCTGTTGCTTTACAGTTTTTGCATTTCCTGTTACCTGTAGGCTGTAAAGTCCTTCCTTGACTGGAAGACTGGAAGATAAGACTGGAGGACGTGTAACATTGGCTATAGATGTACAACGTTTCTGACCCTTGTAAGGGAACACGTTACACTTACATTCTCTAGGGCATTATCTATTACATTTTTATCTCAATGTTAATAAATAAATGCTTGTGTGGTCTGCATAGTGGGAATCAGCAATACATTTTTCCCCAGAGGGGCAACAAATGGTCAGTGGTGCTCATCCGGATTCCAGATATCCGAACTACCCAGATAATCCAAACTTTTTAGATAGTTGTCCAAATCCGGAATGCGGTATCCGGATTCGCAGCAGTATCCGGATAGGAATTCGGATATCCAGTCGGCTATCCAGATCCGGGTACTGTAACTACGGAGATGACGTTCCTGACGTCACTGAGCCAATCAGAGGGCTCCCAGCAGAAGCCCTAGCAACCAATCACAGAAGGGAACCCTGGCCAGCCCCTCCTAAACTCATTGAGCCAATCAGAGGGCCCCCAACCTAAGCCATAGCACCCAATCACAGAAGGGAACCCTGGCCAGAGCCCCCCCCCCCCTGTATATTAAGGAGGGGTGCCATGATGAGAAATCTCATCCTTGCTTGTGACTGCTCATCGAGAGACATGCTCCAGTGCTGCTGGCCTAGCAAGTGCTGTATACAGTGATAAACCTAAAGCTTTTCAGTGATTAACACCTTCACTATCACTACACTATTATTCTATTGTTTATTAGGTAGCTAGCTTGATTTCATTCAGTGACAGTCAGAGTGTGTGCTGCAGGCAGGGCAGCCATCAGGGGGGGACAACTGACACTGCAGTGAGGGGCCCAGGGCTTCTGGGGGCCCTGGGCCCTCCCAAAGTGCTGGAAGGGCTGCATGTTCTGGCTGCGGGCCTGTGGCTCACTAACCAGCACACCGCATTCCAGCACTAAGAGAAGAGTGACATCAGCGCTAGAACGTGGAGAGCAGATGAGTGAGCCTGCTACAGCAGACTTTCTATACTGCGGCACCACCTATATCTGGCTACAGGCTACCTATACTGGGGCACCACCTATACCTGGCTACCTATACTGGTGCACCACCTATACTTGGCTACCTATACTGGGGAACCTCCTGTACCTGACTACCTCTCCTGGAGCGCCACCTATATTTGGCTACTTATGCTGGGGCGCCTATAGCTTGCTACCTATACTTGCGGCACCTAAACCTAGCTAACCTATACTGGTGCACCACCCATACCAGGCTACCTATACCGCGGCACCACCAATAATTGAATACCTGTACTGGGGGCACCTGTATCTTGCTGACCTATACTGGGGCACCAGCTATGTCAGGCTACCTATACTGGGGGTATCTACAGCAGGCTACCTATAATGGGGCACCACCTAAGCCTAGATACCTATACTGCAGGCAGCTACACTTGGCTATGGCAGGGGGACGAGCTGAGGCAGAAGGGGACAAGAGGTAACACAGGGGGATAAAAGAGGCACAGTCAAAAAAGAGATGAGACGGGCACAAAGAGGGTCACAAAAGAGGCACAAACTAAGGTGAGTCAGAGGGGGACAAAAGAGGCACAGGAAAAAAAGAGGGGGACAAAAGAGAACGGATAAAGGATAAGAATGGACCTACAAGTTCCTATCTCCAAGTTCCTACCTGTATTTTGCTAGTATTTGGCTCCACCCACAACATGCCATGGCCACGCCCAGTTTTTTGCCAAACCACGCTGTGCATGCCGCTTTCTTCAGTGTCAGAGCCATGCACATTTTTTGCCGCAGCACACTTCGTGCACGGACACAGGGGTGGGGTGGCTAGTGGGTGGGCACAGCAACCAGTGGGTGGACCCAGGGAGGGGGGTTCAGACCTGATGATGTGTGAGGGGCCTCAAAATGTCTGATGGCGGCCCTGGCTGCAGGCCTGCAGCAGCTGCTATAGGTCCTGTCCTGTGTTTGTGTGTGTGGTATGCACAGACCAGGCCAGCTGTTGGCCTGCTATTAGTCTTTTCTACAGTATAGGTTATGGAATAGGATTACTGTTTTATTGTGTAGTTAGTACTGCAGTCAGTGCTAGTTAGTTGTTAGAGTAGTACTACTGTGTTAGCTTACTACAGAACTGCTGTGCTGAGCAGTACCAGTGTGACAGTTAGTGTGCAATAGTGTCTTCTCCTCTGCTGTGTCACTCCGTGCTGATTTGCTTTAAAGTCCAACCCCGATTTTAATAAAGTACAAGTACCCCACATCATGTGGCTGAAGCAAGCTGGCACTGGCAGTGGTCAGACTCGGAGCACCAGAACCCCCTCTGCCACTCCTGCCGACACTGAGGCCTGTTCAGGCAGCCAGTCCTCAGTGGCCTCCTCTGCTCCCTCCATCGCTTCCCGTGCAAAGAAAAAACGCCGCCAGACCCTGTTGAGCGAGTCTTTCCCTGTTGTTGGCAAGAGGTGGACATGAAGTGGCTGCGAATCACTATGCCTGCCTTACCACCCTTTACCACCACCACCACAACCTCCTGGCTCCTCCTGATTAACTATTACTAACTAAGCCACCTGGTTCACAATTTTTTTACAGCAGTGGTACCAACAACGCTACGTGCCACGTACACTTGGCACGTGGCACATTGCACTTGGCATGTGCCACGTGCCACATGCCACGTGCCATGTTCCACATGCCATGTGCTACGTGCCACGTCCGACATGCTCCTGGCACACGTTACACCTGCTGCTGTTGCATTGCCCTGCTCCTGCTGCCTGTGCTGCTCCCACCGCCAGGGTGCCACAGGCCACTGATACCACCTATATTTAAACCAAAACACAATTGCTGCATCATTTTTGGGAGGTGTCCAGCCTGAAAACTGTCATGTCCCAGTTTTGCGATTGGACTTTGGACACAATGTGGGCTGCATGACCGCTGTCTGGAACCTAGTTCTGATGTTAATTTACAGCCCACATAATCAATTAGTGTTTCCCTTTAAATAAAACATGATGCTACATGCCTCATTTACCCTAAACAACGTTTTAGAAGCAATTTAAAGTCCACTTCCGGTTTTCTATCCGGATATCCGAATCTAGGCGGATATCTCGGATATTAGGTTCGGATATCCGATTCTATTCGGATATCAGAAAGTTTGGATTCAGATATCCAATCCGGATCCGTATATCTGGGTATCTGGATCCGAATCAATTCGGATTTTAAAAAGGGGTATCCAAGCACCCCTGCAAATGGTTTCCCCCAACAAAAGGCTTTTTGGATTTTCACTCTTATCATACTCCAACCAAGTGAACTAACAGTAACAATGTATGAACATTCTTTATTCTAAAAAAAATAAATAAATGCATGTATTATTGCAGCACCCATTTGTTCTCTACTGTATGTCTTTTATACAACTGTGTCCATGTTCGTTCATTAGACACACTGCTGGTCTTACCTACTATGAGTGGACTCAAGAGCATTATCTAATGAACTTATATTGAATGGTTGACGGACAATTTTGAGTGTCTTCTAATGTAATGCAATTACACTCACAATTACACAAGTTAATAATCATTTCTTGGGAGACCTGTGAATTTCATAACTAATCCTCTAATAATGCAATAGGGCATGTGAGCAGTGCAACCCACAGGTCTACTATGCAGAGAACTGATAGAGATGATTGCTGTTATTTCAGTACTTTGATATAATACACTTACACTGTATGGATATGAATGTCACTTGCCAACAAATATGAAGATGTATTTATAATGGATGTTGCAAGGTTCCAACATTCCAACATGTAGGGTGTATCCCCCTTGACATCTAAATTAATTATGTAACAAATTAGCTGCAACTGGTACATTAGACTATACACAATAATATTTGTAAAGCACTTTTCTCCCACAGGTGTCAATGCGCCTAGATGTCTCAGATTACTACAGAGTTGCAGAGTGGACTGTGTTACAGAGGAGATAGTCAAGTGTTCATCAAAGCCAGAATAAACAGGTACTTTTCAGTTTGGACTTAAATGCCTCCAGGGATTGAGATGTTGTGGTGTGGCAAAGAGTTCCAAAGGGTAGGGGCAGCATGACAGAAGGCTCTGGCTCCAAATGTTTTGAGGTCTTTGGGAGTTACCAAGTTATAACATCTTGTTGATCTAAGATTGTGAGCAGTGTGATGCAGTTGCAATAAATCCTTCAGGTGTCAATGCGCCTAGATGTCTCAGATTACTACATCCCTGTATACCAACAAATGCACCTCAACCTCTGACTCCGTCAAAGTAATTAAATTCGCAGATGATACCATGCTTATCGGCCTCATCGACCGAAACGGGGAGGACTCCTATCGAAACGAAATTGAGAGGATCTGTAATTGGTGCAAGGACAACAACCTCGTTCTCAACACGGCAAAGACCGTGGAACTGATCGTGGACTTCCGGAAACTCTCCCCTGCCCCCCTCCCTGTGCTCATCGACGGGTCCGAGGTCTCCAGAGTTCAAAGTGTACGGTTCCTCGGCACAACCCTAACAAGCGACCTCAAATGGGAGCAGAACACTACAAAAACTCAGAAGAAAGCACAGCAAAGGCTATTCTTCCTGCGCCAATTAAAGAAATTCGGCATGTCACGGGAACTGCTCACCAGCTTTTACACCTCGACCATCGAATCCATCCTCTGCTGCTCCATCATCGTCTGGTACGCCGGTACATCTGCTAAGGACAAATACAAACTCCACAGAGTGATAAACGCAGCAGAAAAGATCACCTGCCCTCGCTAGATCTCCTCTACACCATGAGAATGAAGACAAGGGCCTCCAAGATCCTACTTGACCCCTCCCACCCGGGCAGACGCTACTTCGAGACCCTTCCGCTGGGACGTCGGCTCAGATCCATCCCCACCAAAACCACTAGGCGCATGAACACCTTCTTCCCTCAAGCAGTCCAACTGTTGAACTCACTGAACTCAAGACCCCCCCCCACCACCACCGGGACATTCTATCCCCTAGGGCAACCGCCCCCCCCACACTGCTGTTAATTCTGACCCCTCGAAGACTCTAACTGTGTTGCTCCATATATCTGCATGCATGCTTTGCTTTGCCTTGCTTATGTTTATATGTTATGTATTTTATATGTTATGTATTTTATATGTTTATATGTTTATATGTTCTTGAACTGCCACTTGCCATGTGAACCACAAGCAATTCCGGGCTCACCAATCGGTGTGCTTGGCGACAATAAAGATGATTCTGATTCTGATTCTGATTCAGGTATCCAGGGCTTATATTGTGTAGAGATTTGAATGTTAGTAAGCCAATCTTGAAGTGGATTCTTCATATTATTTATGGGTAGCCAGTGGAGTGAGTGAAAAATCGGTGTTATGTAGTAATGACGGGGTTGATTTGTTAACACCCTTGCGGTGGCATTCTGTACTAATTACAGGCAGTGCAAGTTTTTATTTGGAAGGCCTTTATAGAGAGCATTGCAATAGTGCTGCCGTGATGTGATAAAAACATGAAGCTGGATTGGAAGATCCGCTGGAAGCATGAGGTGCTTACTTTTTGCAATGTTCCTTAATTCCCCCATCAATCAGTACACCCAAGCTGAGAACAAAGTCAGGGCTGGTCTGAACTCCCTATGCTTAGTAGCGCTAATTGAGACTGGAGCTGCTTTGTTGTCAATCACTGACCTCCAATGACAAAAACTTCAGTTTTGTCAGCATTTCGTTTTAGCCAGTCGTCATTCATCCACTCCTGAAACTAGCAAACGTTTATTTCTGGAGTAGGCTCTTTTATGCCAGGTTTGAATGATGAATATTGCTGGGTATCATTAACATAGCAGTGGTATGTTAGACTATAATTTTGGACAATTTTTCCAAGTGGTAACATGTATATGGGGAACAGCAAAAAGGGTAATTACAGTATATTCAGTGAGTATATACAAGACAATCTATTCATTTTGTACATATTGCATTTGTTATGAATTTTTATTTTTACTATTCTTTGTTTTCGGTAAAAGTGGGGGAGGGGAGAAGGGAATAGGAACCAGTACATTAATTGCTAGGTACACTTAACCTGACCCACACTATTGTTTAAAACAATTAATCACGTGACAAAGGTCATGCAAACAATAGAAAAGGTCATTTATTGGTATTATGTAAAGCTAAAAGGTGTACAGCGAAACACAGCATTAAAAGACAACAGCGCTGTTGCACATTACTCACACACAGCACACTGATCCGACAACCCCATTCCACCTAATCACCCATGTAATGAGTTATGCTATTGCACAGGGCCACTGTTCAAACAGTTGTCAAAAGTTCCATTGAGCTTGTTGATTCAGGCATCCTATGGCAGGCATCTATGTGCACATAAGCAGCAAAGCAAGTTAGCAAAGTGCAAGAAAGTCACTATAGCTGTTAGCTTGCAGGCAGTTAACATAACATCCACATGGGCCTCCATTAATCATTGTCTTTGAGATACATTTTTCCAGTTTGTTAAATTACCGAATTCGAAAGTTTATCGATTTCTAGTTGTATTCATCAAGGTTTTTCCGCATTCGGTGTGAATTTGATAAAATATCGATAATAATTTGGTAACCATTCGGTAACGTGTCGATATTTCCATTTTACAGCGGTAATTTAACACAAGATTCCCATGGAATTGTGGGTAAAAGGCAGACCTTTGAACACTACGTAGTAACATTCTGAATAGGGCTTAACACCTGGACCAGGATTCGGGAAGTGGCTTGGGACAATCCCACAATTTTGCCAGCTGCGGCTTGATAGGAGCCTTTTTTTAAAAATATATAGTGCAGCTAGCAAATTAGTTAACCCTGGCACTGCCTGTGTTCTCTTACAAGATGATTCAAGAGAAATGCAGATATCCTGTTATATCAAATAAATCTTTTCTTTTGCAAATTGAGATGGTTCTAGACCTTATTATTGCCCTTCTGTGCCTTTGAATCACTCTCAGCTGATACATAACCACTTCAAATGGCTCCATCTTCTCTGTCAGCAATGATCTTACAGGAAAAACGACAGAGCAGTGAAGGCGATAACTAATCCTAAATGTAACGCTAAACCACGCCCACTTTCATTTTCATGAATTGCACTTTCTTCCGTTTTAACGCATCACTAACAAATGATTACCGAATGATTACCGAATGCTCGCTAACAGCTGTAGATAAATTTGATGAATCCTGAAATTAACTTAACGAATTCGGAATTTTACCGAACTGTCATTAACCAATTCGATAAGTCTTGATGAATCGAGGCCATAGTATTCTTTGTTTTGAGTTTTACGTGTAGGTTTAGGCCCTTATCATTCTGCTTATCCCAGCTGAATATTTTCTTAACTACTTTATATGCTCTATTACATGGCACATGAGCTATTGGTTAATTCACCCTATGCATGTATCAGCAGTGTTTACTGTGTCTTGATTTAATAGTTATTGCATTCTGATTGGAAAGCTGGATTCTGACTGATGACCTAAGGTGGCCACTAAAGGTCCAATTTCTAGTGAAAAATCATTCGAGCGATCAGAAATTCTGATCAGAAGAAAAATCATTCACTACACCAACAATGAACCAATCTTTGCTTCTATCACAACCAATCAAGAAAATCCAAATTTTGGTTTGACAAAAATCCAATCGGACGACTATTTTCAAAATCATTCATAATCGATTGTGCCCATAAACTGAGATAATTTTCAATCAATCCGATTAGAATTTCTGATCGCTCAAATGATTTTTCGCTAAAAATTGGACATTTAGTGGCCACCTTTATTACCATGCAGCTAGATACCATGGTAATGATGCTCATCTTGTTACATCATTATCTCTATGAGCTTCCAATAATACTTGGATCTTGTGAACTCTCTATTAGGCCTGCGTGTGACTTGGACCCTCACCATCATAGCAAGGACAATATGGATCATGTTAAAGGGACTCCGAGCAGTGCAGAAACTATGGAAAGATGCATATCATTTTAAAGCTCTCTTTCTCCTCTTTCCAGTGATATATAAACCGCTGCCCTACACCTTTTAGTTTTCGCGATTGAAATTGCCGCGGCCGCGAATTCAATCGCGAAAATAGAGAAAACTAAAAGGCGTAGGGCGACGATTTAGGTGTCGCCAGAAAGAGGAGAAAGAGAGCTTTAAAATGATATCCATCTTTCCATAGTTACATTGTATTACACAGGGCGACTTTTTCCTAAAGTCAGCAGCTCCATTCTGCTGAATGGAGCTGCTGACACTGGGGAAAGTGTCGTCCTGTGTAATACAAGTAACTATGGAAAGATGGATATCATTTTAAAGCTCTCTTTCTCCTATTTCTGGCGACACCTAAATCGTCGCCCTACGCCTAGTTTTCTCTATTTTCGCGATTGAAATAGCGACCGCGGCAATTTCAATCGTGCAAATAGCGAAAACTAAAAGGCGTAGGGTGGCGGTTTATATATCACTGGAAAGATGAGAAAGAGAGCTTTAAAATGATATGCATCTTTCCATAGTTTCTGCACTGCTCGGAGTCCCTTTAATGATCCATTGCAATTAGGGGAGGAATGGATATCGCCATAGGTGCTTATGTTTATAGCCACAGTTTAGCAGATGTTATTGGTGATTTGGGCACCGGGTGGTTAGGCATCGCATTGGTTAAGATTACCAATATTTTACTATCAGAATTAAAATACCAATATTTTATCACACTAATTTTTGCGAAAATAATGTTAATTTCCTCTTTCAAGCAAAAATGCCATCAAAAATCATTTTGTAATGTTTGTGAATTTTGTTTATTTTTGTGAATTTTTACGCTAAAAATAAATGATTTTTTTGCAGCCTTGTGGTAAAAATAAAGATTTTTCACATTTTTGCGAATTTTCGCAAAATATTGCAAAAATACTATGTATTTTTTTTAATTGTTCTCAAATCGAAGATTACATTTTCAATGTAAAAAATGACTTTGGCAAAAATGTGTGAGCAACACTGATCAGTAATTTTACTAATATTCTCCTAGCGGCTATCTTTTTTTACTGCGGCACCTTTTCTACATCTATGCACCTACATGTTACCGATCACTTAATTAATTTATATGTTGTGTACTTTTTATAGTATTTTTGAAGAATATGGCACAATTATGACACCATCAAATGGTTTACATTACTTTAGACTTTATCCTTAAGTCTGTTTAGCTTATGTACTAACTGCCACTGTTTTATCCATGACCTTGATAATGGGGTCATTTGTGGCCCCAAAACAAATGTTGGACCATACGTGGATTATTTGTGTGATAAATACATAGATTCTCTTTTTCCTACTATATCAATCCTGGTCCTTTATACGTGCTACTAGAAATGCTTTAGAAGCTGCTGCATTTATCAAATCTTCTAACAAACAATCCACTCCTTTCCGAGACATTCAGTTACATGGCACTGTTTCTCAGTTTCCTGGAAGAAGTGCACAATATCATCAGCTGCTTCATTAAAAGATTTAAAAGTATTATCTGAATGATTTTAGCTGATTGCAGCAATCTGTCATTTCTCCATCTCAAGCCTTCTGCAGCTCCTAATATTTATATAATCTCTCCTGAACACAGCGTATGGCTTCTCTTTTATCATCCATAGTCTCTCTCCCGATACAGCTATTTCCTCCTTCCAAGAAACACGTTGACTTCCTGTAGCCATTTTGATAGACTAGTGTTACTGATTTCATGCACCCTGGACAGGATCTGTAATTTATTTGCATCACATCCCTGCCAACCAGTTTAATAGGGATATCAATAAGCAAAGAAAATAACAGGGCTATATGTCCCTTTGTATTCGGAAATATAGCAACATCCTCGTGCAATCAATTACAAAACTAACTTCCCCCCTTATCTCAGCTCTGCCTGTTCAGTAAGCCAGCACCTATTCAGTAGCAGACCTTGGGCAAGTCTCCCTAACACTGCTACTGCCTATAGAGCATGTCCTAGGGGCTGCAGCTCCTGAGCTTTGAGTCCGCCAGGAGAAAAGCGCGATATAAATGTTCTGTGTTTTTTTGTTTGTTTATCCACAACTGCAGTGAATCAATATTCAGCAAGTAAGGTGTCTTTCACATGATGAATGGAAACAGGAAATTTGGGCAATTGAGTTTGGCAGAAGTTTGAGCGCCACCGTAGACACCCATATAAATAATACATATAATGGAAGGAAATTTAAATGCCATCCCACCAACACAAATTTCCCTCTATAGACATTATTTATATGGGCGCCTATGGCAGAGGGAGCGGGGGAAGGGGAAGTTGAGGTTAGTCGTGGAGGGTTGTTAAGGTTGGCTGTGGGGGGCAGTTAAGGTTAGGCATGGGGGTGTGGTTAAGGTTAGGCATCCAGGATGAGTGGTTATGGTTATGGTTATGGTTAGGCGTTGGTTCAGGGTAGGCGTGGTCGGAATAGCCGATTTTTTATTCCGCAGAAATTCCACCTTCCACCAATGCAGATTTCCACTACCGCTGTATTCCGATGGTATTTGGCAGTATTCCACCGGTATTCCGATTTACCGATTATTCGGTATAGCAGATTTCCAACTAATTCCAAATTCCGCACTATAATTTCCACGTTCCTTATTCCGATGAGGAAATGTGATTTCCAAATGGAAATGCAGAAATTTCCGTTCCGGGTAAGAATAGAGTTTTGTTTAGCGGTAGCAAAATATCAGTATCTATTACCAATATTTTACTGTTGTCATTTGCACTGTAAGAGTATAATATTTGAAAATGTAACAATATTGTACTATCCGCTTTTCTGAACTACCTTTTTTCATGTATGCGGCTGCCAGCCCTCCAGACAGGTTTAATTAATATAAGCTGAATGGCAACATTGCATACACAATGCTTGACATATGGTGGTGTTACCTGGTGGCAAAAAAAATGCAATATGTTGTGTCATGGCCATAATCAGTTGTGACTGCATGGGGGAGGGGGGGGGGGGTACCCACCACTTCACCGCTGGTAACAATTGCTAGCAAGTGCCCAGACAGTGCTTGGGAGCAGTAAATTCACCACCTTTAGCCTCCCATGTGAAAGAGGCCGAAAAGACACTGCTCAAACCACCAAAATATTAGTCCATCATGGTAATATGAAATCAGTCACTTCTTTCCATGTGTTCTTCTTCTACTTAAAGAGAGTCTCAGAGTCCCAAATAAACACCGCCGGAAACATACGTATGCAAGTTTACGTGCCAGCTTTGTACAAATTGCCTCTCAGAGGCCCACAATGCTAGGTGATTAGTGAGGCATACACAGTTGTATATTATTAATGAAAGAGAAAGAGCAGCATGGAGGTTACCAAAGGGTAAAAGTGTTAAATTTTTGGGTTCTCCAACAATGTTTTGTCGGGATTTTGGCGGGATTTTTTTGTATGTCCTTGACTATAGATCAGAGGTAAAGTTAGTTACTTCCCCACTCAGTAATAAATAAATTGCACTGTAAATTGCACATATTTCATGAGATGTGCGCATAATAAGAAATAACCATTGTACTTCTGCGATCTGTCAGTCAAGAGTGTGGTTGCCAGTCATCAGAGGAATCTCAATGCTAACTTGAGCCAACCATTCAGGAAGTATATGTGTCAGTGTCAGGATTTCCAGGTTGAAGCTTCCTGCCTGCATGTTAGGCTTCCTCTGTACTGCAGTACCAGAGGTTCTGCTTCTCTCTCAGCTCTAAAAACATGCCAGTGGTGATGATCTAGTTAATGTAGCACAGGGTAACCCCCTACCCTCTAAGGGCCCCAGCCAGTAGCCTAGTGCATACATCTCTGAACCCTGTTCTTACACTTCTGAACTGAGTACAGCAGTGTTGCTTAAAGGACACCTGAGGCAAAAATAAACTGATAAGATAAACAATTGCATCTATCCTCCTTCTCCTAGAAATGACTTTTTTTTAGATATCCCACAGTTGTATTTTATACAGTATTTAAATCTACTTTTTAAGTTTTTACTGTTTCATTGTTTCTGCTCAATGACACCTTCATTGAAGTATGCCAGAGCTCAAATCTATGAACCAGAACCATTGATCCTTTTTATCGCTTTTCTGCTCTGAGAAGCCATTTTCTCATAGGATAGTGTTTTATGACTGTAATTCCTTATCACTGAGTGTTACACTGTAGTCTGACCCAGTCCTGACTCAGACAGGAACTGTCACTTACATACCTGATTTTTAGACCTTTCAGGCAGAGAAAAAAAAGGAACACAATATAGTTATAAGTGTACTTGGCACTGTACCTACACATGTCTATCTCATTATGTCACCTCAGGTATCCATGTTAGGACTTGTTGCAGTAAACAAAGCCCCATTCACCATTACCCCCCCCCCCCCACACACACACACACACACACACACACACACACACAACACACACACACACACACACACACACACACACACACACACAAACAACAAAAACTTTACAAGATTATACTCCTCTACCAAATGTATAATTACATTTTACTATATCAACACAAAGGCTGTTTGGGCTTTTTAAGGTACACACCATGTACTCACACCAGTTGTGGTATTTAATTATTTTTTTGGGTGTTATCTCTAAATGAAATGCATGTTTTAATCCACCCAGTATTTTTTAAATGTGTGTTTGCTGAATTTACTGGCACATATCAAATGCTTTAAAGGACAGCTATCACAAAAAGAGTGACATTTAAAATACATACAGATAAATATACATTTCTTCCAAAGTAAATGCACTATAAATCCCCTCCCCCCCCCCCCTATATATTTGTCCCTTTACAATATGTAGTGAAAATCTTTGGAATGGTCTATCTCCTTGTAGGGGATTTTCAGTTATTTACAAAAAGCACTTCCTGAATTCCAGTTGCTCAGCCTAACTGCTAAATAGTGTGGAAATGTGAAGGGAAGCTGTCTAACATCTTTGTAAATATCCATTCCTGGGAGTGTTTTTTTAAAGGAAATAGTGAGAAACTCCTTTGAGGAGATGGAATAGTCCAAAATCTGCCAGCTTTTTACTACCTACTGTAAATGACAGCAACATAGGAAGAAAAAAATATAATGAGACAAAGTAGTACCCTGAGCATAAATTAGTAGTAGGATTTCTGGCATTCATGCAGTTGTGACCATATTTTAAAGGCACTTATATTGACCTGAAGAAGCTGGCTGAGACCCGTGAAACGCGTTGTTCTTTTAATCGTGCTGAATAAATAAATACATTTTTTTACATTAACCCTGTGGTTTGGGCTCTTCCATCTGGAGTGGTAAAGACTCCTCCCTCCACCTTATTATTATTTTTTGTTTGATTACATTACCTATTTTGGGGCACCTCCACTGTAACGATCAGTGTCAGCACACAGAGAGACTCTGATTATTGATGATCTGAAGAATCACCAATAATACAAGTATAACTAACCTCTGGACACCTGATAACGTGTATGTGTTTGGTGCAACAGTAAATGAGCATGTACCACCTGAGGAGCAGGTGGCCCCTTGACCGTATGAGGAGTATCTCCTTGGTAAAGGGCTGGAGATAACCAGAGAGCCAGTGATCCCCTGAACTGCTGGGAATCAGACTCTACTGCAGTCAAATGACTCCTATGGAATAGAGTCCCTGACTGGACTGCAGAGAATCCCCGCTGAGAAGCAGGGGGTCTCTGCAGCTACCTGACACCTAACCGGGTGGTTTCACAGGTAGTACAGACAGGCTGATCCCCCAAGGAGTGAGTGACAGCCAGAAGGGTCGGCCAGGCCGGGTCGGCAACACACGAGCAGATAAGGTACAGAGACAGAAGACTGATTCAGTAACCAGGTACAGGCAGGGTCGGCAACAGGTAATCAAATGTGCATAGGTACCGAATCAGATAGCAGGAGAGAGGTCAAGAGAGCAATAGGTCATAACAGATAACAAGCAGAGGCCTGGTCTAGAGTGTGCGGTCCATGGTCTCAACACCCAGGAACTGGTCTAAAGAATAACACAGTACTGACACAGTATCCCTAAGCTTGGGTGTGAGGTCCGTGGTCACAACACCTTGGAACTGGTCTAAAGAATAACACAGAACTGACACAGTATCCCTAAGCTTGGGTGTGAGGTCCGTGGTCACAACACCCTGGAACTGGTCTAAAGTATAACACAGCAATAACACAGTAATCTGGCTAAGTGTGAATTCCCAGGTCCACCTGGTTCTAACACACTGTGGGATCTGACTATGGTCTGAGTGCTAACACATAAGCATTCGCAATGGCAGACAACTTGAGACTGACCAGCGAGATCTATATATAGGGCAGCACTCCTCGGCGCCACCCAGCGATGCTCAGCCAATGACGATCTGCGCTGGGATCAGCTGATCAAGCTGATCAGCTGATCCCTCTCCTCTTGGCATAAAGGTCCTGCCTCCCAGCGCGCGCGCGCATAGCTCTCCATTTGTGTGCACTAGACGGCTCAGATACACCAGACGCATGCTGCTGTGCGGAAACCGCCGGTCTGAACGCGGAGACAGCCACCTCGCCGCCTGACCGCGTGGCGGCATCTCCGCAATCCTTTACAACCACCCCCTTAGTATTATAGTGCATTTTACTCAGGAAGCGATGTGCATTTTATTTGTATGAATTTTAACTTTTACAGTTTTTCTCTATAGCGACCCTTTAAGTCACTTGGTGTTTCTATCTGACTGTGCCCTAACTGGTTGTTGCTCTTTTCCTATCTCCTTTGCCCCAGGTTGTTGTTTTGCCACTGAAAGGGATATTCATTCAACACTAGCGAAAGGAAATATATCAATAATGCATTATGACTGTAATCATATCACCAGTATGTGAATCTTTGTCCCTGCGTTTAGCACTCGATGGAAAGCATGTGACAAGGTCATTCTTGCCGCTGTTTTAATGGCTCTTCTGCTATTGTGCAGAATTGAACGAAAGAACCGTTTTTTTTTTACATCAGATAATTCTTTTTTAACTATAGGCTGTGAAAGTAATGACAACACCATTTTTGTATATTAAACATAATGGTTTTTGGTTGGTTTGTTGTTGTTTTTTTTCTGTTATGTAGCGCGCAAGAAGATGGAATGGAGCTGCGTCTATTGATTGCCCTTATTGATAATATGCCATTACTTATATGAGGTTAGTTTAAGTGATTGTGTCTGCTTCCATGAACAAAGCACATTCAACCATTCTGTGAGATCAGGGCCGTGTCTATATTAAAAGAATAAACCTATCACATGGAAAATTGCAGCTGTTACTTTGTGCCTCAAGTCGTAGAGAAAAGCAGATGGAACATTTAACAGGAACCTGAATAAAACATGTGCTTGATATCTTAAAGCAAACCTGAAGTGAAAATAAGCTGTGAAGGTAAACAATTGTATCTGTAGACCTTATAAGAGGAGGAACTCCTTCTCACCCCGCCCCTGCCCACTCTTTTTTCTTTAAAAGAGGCTGTTTGGGAGCCAGCTGCATACGATAATAGAGCCACACTGTTACTGATCCAACCATCACTCTCATGTGGGTTCCTCTCTGCTAAGCAGCAACTCTAGAAAACACAGCTGCCCTATCTTCACCTCTTACTTAGTGACTGGACAACAGTTCAGGGAAGGCGGACGTGTGAAGGTCACTTTTTCATAAACTATTTAGCGTAAGAGCATAAGCCACACCGGAATGGTTGCAGGTACAATGCAGCCTGGTAGTCCTTATCAGAACCCCTTGATCATAAAGGGAACCTGAAGTGATAGAGAGTAAAATTATTTAAAATAAACACATGACGTAGCTGCAAATAAATATTACATACTAACCTCACCGTCAGTTCCTCTCAGAAGCTCACCATTTTCTTCTTACAGTGATCCCTTCCAGTTCTGAGAATATTTTGTCAGAACTGAATCATGTCAGTTATATATCAGCAGCTGTCAGTTATAACTGAATGTGCAAGGTAATGTCCATGTTTCCCTATGGCTCAAGTGGGTGATATTACAGTTTAACAGTGTGCTGACCAGGAAGCTGTTATGGGGTAATGGCCATTTTTGAAATGGAGGACGGAGAATTCCACTGATCACAGTGGACAAATGGGATGCAGGAGAGGAGAAAAAGATTGAAGAGTAGACTACACAAGAGGTAAGTATGACCTGTGTATGGTTATTTTGACTTTTTATTTTCCGTTCAGGTTCTCTTTAAAGCACTTACAGGATAACCCTCTCCTTTGTCACAAGTGACCTCTTAGTCTCTGTTAGTTGTCATAGGTGACCCCAAAATTTAACATCAGTCATAGTTGGCCCCCAATATCTGTCAGAAGTCATAAGTGACCCCTAATATCTGCCAGCAGTCAGGGGGTTGCTCCCAATATCAACCAGTAGTTTTAGATGGCTCTCTATTTATGCAGTCGTAGGTAACCATCAATGTCTTCCAGCACTCATAAGTACCATCAATATTGTCCAGCAGTCATAGGTGACCTACAATATCGGCCAGCAGTTATAGGGGGCCCTCAATATCTACCAGCAGTCAAAGGGGGTCCCCAATATCAACCAGCAGTCAAAGGGGGTCCCCAATATCAGCCAGCAGTTCTGGGTCACCATGATCTATCTGGATATTTCTTACATATTTTAATACTCAGAATTGTTGTGTGTTAGAATGAACATTTGCTAACTATACACACTAATTCTGCCATGACTATGGGCTTGATTCACAAAGTGGTGCTAACTGTTAGCATGCTTGTGAAAAGCCCCTTATCACGCCTAAAAATCCTTTGCACGCGCTAATTAGCGCTCGTGCGCAAAATATCACATGCAGAACCTTGCGTGCGCAAAGGCCAGTGCGCGAAACGTTGCATCGGGTGCGCCCTAAACGGCGCATGAGTGCGACATTTAGGGCACACCTAATACGCCGTTATGGGCGCATTGGGTGCGCCGTTTTTGTTGCACCCGATGCGACGTTTTGCGCGCACAAAGTGTTGTACTTTGCGCACACCGGTACTTTGCGCACGATCTGATTCAGCTTGGTGCGTGATAACTACTTAGCACCCTAATTAGTAGGCCCAAAGCCTTTAGGCGAGCTAATTAGGTTAGCACCTGTTAGTGAGCCAGGCCCTATGTGTGTGTTACACTAGTAGTCGCAATACTTTTACTTGTAAAGAAATGTATTGTAGATATTTTAAAACACAGAAGTATTTTGTGTAAAAGTGTAAAAGAAAACATGCACTAAACACAGGAGCAGTTAAAATTGTCGCAAGACGCATCTTGTTTAAAGGGACGCCCACTATGTGAATTTTTGCCTATTTGTAGCCGCAATTTGCATACCGGGTGTGGGTTAAGATTAGGTAAGTGGGAGGAAGGAGGGTGTTAAGGTTAGGTGCATGGGGTTAAGATTTATTACTCACCCAGGGGGTTAAAGTTACACACCCACTTGAAGGGGGTTAAGTGTTAAGCACCACCGGGAGGGGTACCAACAACGGAGGGTTCCGTGTCAGAGTAGGGAGTAGTGGGGGGGGGGGGGGGTAGAAAAAGTTATGAGAAGAAATATCTTTATCTCCACCCCACCACATGCATGAAAAAATGTTTGAAGGAAGATTTTTTTTTTTCTGCTGTCCAGATTCTTTGTCTTTACTTGGGAAAGAAGGATATTTGTGACTTGTTGAGCTTGTAGGTGATGAAGCTTGCTTCTGACAATGTCCTGCATCTGCCGATCCAGATAGCAAAGTAGACATTGCGCACGATGTGGTTCCACCCAGCCATAAAAACCCTCCAGCATTAGCATCACAGACAATTTTATTTTCAAAATAATATCTCCTATAGCGTCATTTAAGATGAAATGAATTCTGAAGGCGGGCTGACATTTTCTATAGGCTCACCTCAGCTGAGGTATCCATGGACAAGGGATTATTTTATGCAATTTATGTGCGCACAAACCGCAGCGCAAGCTTTGTGATCACAAAAAGAGATTAGACTAAATCAGCTGCAAGCCTGTTTATGCAACACGTTCAAAGTAACAAGCTTATGCATGGCAAACAAGATTTACTTTCCTTCTGACATAGTGTATAAAGAAAAAAAAATACATATATAAATTCGCACTGAAATCTCAGCCATACAAATAAAAAAAGTATTACAAGATGGTGCTAGCATTTCTAAAAGAATTGGGTGAGGATTGAAAAAGATTACAGCGAACCTAGCAAGAGGAACTTGACAATGAAGAGGATTAGATCAGGCTGCAGAGACCATATATAAGCTGGTGAAGAACAAGATGCAGGAAGAAAAGGCCTTGGTCAACAGAATACTCTATGCAACTTGCCCTTATTGTGCTGTGAAAGGAACGCTGACATTTTTTTTTTTTATTAAGCTAGCTCTGAGATCGTCACCTTCAAGTTTAATACTTTCAATTTCCTTTCTTTGTTTGTTTAGATTAAGTGACTGAAATCAAGCCTCTCGTAAATGGATGATTGTAATATCCTGAATTTTCACTGTGAGGCTGCATTGATAATTAAGTCTTAAATGCTTTGTGTGGCTATTATTATAATTATTGTGTATTTACGGGAGCGCCGGCTGAGGGTGGACAAAAAGGCCACTGCCATAGACTTTAATGCAATTATCGTTAATACATCAAAAAAAGCATGAAAAAAGGGGGCAACGAAAAAATTAGTTAATAACATTATAACGTTATAGTTTTTGAGGTAGTTCTTGTTTTAGAATATTATAACTGTATAGTTTTTGTCAAAATTTTTTGTTAATAAGTACAAATTTTACGTTTTCAAAGGTATTATCATTAATATAACTAAAAGGGTGTTTCTGCAGAGGGAGTGGTTAGTGTTAGGCAATACCAAGGGGAGTGGTTAAGGTTAGGCACCACCTAGGTGGCAGTTAGTTTTAGGCAACACCAGGAGGGGTGGTTAGGGTTAGGCACCAACAGGGGGGTGGTTAGGGTTAGGCACCACCGGGGGGTGGTTAGGGTTAGGCACCACCGAGGGGGGGGGTTAGGGTTAGGCACCACCAGGGGGGTGGTTAGGGTTAGGCACCACCGGGGGGGTGGTTAGGGTTAGGCACCACCGAGTGGGGGGTGGTTAGGGTTAGGCACCACTAGGGGAGTGGTTAGTTTTATGAACCACCAGGGGAGGGTTCTGTGTGAGGGTGGGGTTGGGTTAAGCAGTATTGACGAAAAACGTTACGATATTTAACGTTAATATTTATTCGTTATTATTTCTTGTTTGTTTTTTTGCAACACTAATTATCGTTAATAAAGCTTGACAACAATGTTTCTCGTTAGCAAATTTTGTTAATACCTGGCTCCAAATTCGTTAATAACCCGGACCCTTTTTTCACAGCGCTCTTTTTTCATGCATGCGTATTTACTGTATATAATACTGTCCTCTTGATTTGGAAGTGAAGGAGGTGCCTTAAAACTATAAAATGTCTAAAAACAATGTAGCCTCCCTGGCGGTAAGCCCGACCTGAGCTCGGGGTAGGAAAAATGAGCTGTAAGCGGTAACCCCGAGCTCAGGTCGGGCTAGGGAATTCCCAATCCCTGCTGTTTAGGAGTCCCTGCTGAAAAGCTTTATGGAGATGAAGATTTCATTTTTCAGCACGACCTGGCACCTGCTCACAGTGCAAAAACCACTGGTAAATGGTTTACTGACCATGGTATTACTGTGCTCAATTGGCCTGCCAACTCACCTGACCTGAACACCATAGAGAATCTGTGGGATATTGTGAAGAGAAAGTTGAGAGACGCAAGACACAACACTCTGGATGAGCTTAAGGTCGCTATCAAAGCATCCTGGGCCTCCATAACACCTGAGTAGTGCCACAGGCTGATTGCCTCCATGCCACGCCGCATTGAAGCAGTCATTTCTGCAAAAGGATTCCCAACCAAGTATTGAGTGCATAACTGAACATAATTATTTGAAGGTTGACTTTTTTTGTTTTAAAAACACTGTTCTTTTATTGGTCGGAGGAAATATGCTAATTTTTTTGAGAAGATCCTGTATATATATATATATATATATATATATATATATATATATATATATATATATATATATATATATATATATATATAGTATAAGTATTGACTCAGGGGGGCTGAATAATTAGGCACACCCCACTTTGCAGTTATTTTTTTTTTAAATGTGTGGAATCATGTATGATTTTCACTCCACTGCTCACGTGTACGTGGAATTCCAGTAAAATTGATTCATGTTTGTGGTAGTAATATGACAAAACGTGGAAAACTTCAAGAGGGCGGAACACTTTTGCAAACCACTGTATATACATATATATATATATATATATATATATATATATATATATATATATATATGTGTGTATATATATATACATGTATATATGTATATGTATATATATATATATATATATATATATATATATATATATATATATATATATATATATATATATATATATATATGCATGTATGTATATATATATATATATATGTATGTATGTATATATGTATGTATATGTATATACAGTGGTTTGCAAAAGTGTTCTGCCCTCTTGAAGTTTTCCACGTTTTGTCATATTACTACCACAAACATGAATCAATTTTATTGGAATTCCACGTACACGTGAGAAGTGGAGTGAAAATCATACATGATTCCACACATTTAAAAAAAAAATAACTGCAAAGTGGGGTGTGCCTAATTATTCAGCCCCCCTGAGTCAATACTTTGTAGAACCACCTTTTGCTGCAATTACAGCTGCCAGTCTTTTAGGGTAGGTCTCTACCAGCTTTGCACATCTAGAGACTGAAATCCGTGCCCATTCTTCTTTGCAAAACAGCTCCAGCTCAGTCAGATTAGATGGACAGCATTTGTGACCAGCAGTTTTCAGATCTTGCCACAGATTCTCGATTGGATTTAGATCTGGACTGTGACTGGGCCATTTTAACACATGGATATGTTTTGTTTTAAACCATTCCATTGTTGCCCTGGCTTTATGTTTAGGGTCGTTGTCCTGCTGGAAGGTGAACCTTCGCCCCAGTCTCAAGTCTTTTGCAGTCTCCAAGAGGTTTTCTTCCAAGATTGCCCTGTATTTGGCTCCATCCATGTTCCCCACAACTCTGACCAGCTTTCCTGTCCCTGCTGAAGAGAAGCACCCCCAGAGCATGATGCTGCCACCACCATATTTGACAGTGGGGATGGTGTGTTCAGAGTGATGTGCAGTTTTCGTCACACATAGCGTTTTGCATTTTGGCCAAAAAGTTCCATTTTGGTCTCATCTGACCAGAGCACCTTTTCCAGATGTTTTCTGTGTCCCCACATGGCTTCTGGCAAACTGCAAACGGGACTTCTTTTCTGTTAGCAATGGCTTTCTTCTTTCCATAAAGGCCAACTTTGTGCAGTGCACGACTAATAGTTGTCCTGTCCTATGGACAGATTCCCCCACCTAAGCTGTAGATCTCTGCAGCTCGTCCAGGGTCACAGTGGTCCTCTTGACTGCATTTCTGATCAGCGCTCTCTTTGTTCGGCCTGTGAGTTTAGGTGGACGGCCTTGTCTTGGTAGGTTTACAGTTGTGCCATACTCCTTCCATTTCTGAATGATCGCTTGAACAGTGCTCCGTGGGATGTTCAAGGCTTTGGAAAACTTTTTGTAGCCTAAGCCTGTTTTCAATTTCTCAATAACTTTATCACTGATCTGTCCTGTGTGTTCTTTGGACTTCATGGTGTTGTTGCTCCCAATATTCTCTTAGACAACCTCTGAAGGGGGCTGAATAATTACGCACACCCCACTTTGCAGTTATTTATTTGTAAAAAATGTTTGGAATCATGTATGATTTTCGTTCCACTTCTCACGTGTACACCACTTTGTATTGGTCTATCACGTGGAATTCCAATAAAAGTGATTTGTGTTTGTGGCAGTAATATGACAAAATGTGGAAAACTTCAAGGGGGCCAAATACTTTTGCAAACCACTGTATATACATAGTACAGACCAAAAGTTTGGATACACCTTCTTTCTCAAAGAGTTTTCTTTATATTCATGACTATGAACATTGTAGATTCACACTGAAGGCATCCAAACTATGAATGAACACATGTGGAAGTATAGTACATAACCAAAAAGTGTGAAACAACTGAAAATATGTCATATTCTAGGTTCTTCAAAGTAACCATCTTTTGCTTTGATTACTGATTTGCACACTCTTGGCATTCTCTTGATGAGCTTCAAGAGGTAGTCACCTGAAATGGTCTTCCAACAGTCTTAAAGGAATTCCCAGAGATGCTTAGCACTTGTTGGCTTTTTGCCTTCACTCTGCGGTCCAGCTCCCCCAAAACATCTCTATAGGGTTCAGGTCTGGTGACTGTGGAGGCCAGGTCATCTGCCGCAGCACCCCATCTCTTATTCCTCCTATTTGGCCACAAGATGGCTACAGTAATTTTTTGTGCATGCGTCCTGTAAGCGTAGGGAGTACGCTTACAGGAAGTGTTATGAGGCTGGGAAACTTTTTTTTCACAATGATCGCGCAGCTTCTCATGGAAGCATGCCGATCATTGCGGCGGGGAGTTAGATCAACGAACGGGAACAATTTTCCTGTTCATTGATCTCCAGGCAAGCGACCGGTGGCATGCACGAGCGCGGGAGCACGCGCATGAGGGAGCGCGGTCAGCGGCGGTACCAGCGGGGGTGTGTGTATCTATACCCCTGGTGGGGAAAGGATGTTAAAAGGGGCGTAGATACACACTACCGTGGTGGTAAAGTGGTTAAAGGACACCCAAGGTGAAAATAAACTTATGAAATAAACAATTGTCTCTATCCTCTTTCTCCTAAAAATGACTTTTTAAGATATTCCACAGTTTTATTTTATATTTAAATCTACTTTTTAAGTTTTTACAGTTTTATTGTTTTTGCTCAATGACACATTAATTGAAGTATACCAGGGCAAAAATCTGTAAACTATTGGCCCTTTTTATCTCTTTCCTGCTCTCAGAATCCATTTTCTGCTAGAAAAGTGTTTTATAGTTGTAATTTCCTATCAGTGAGGGTCACACTGTAGTCTGACCCAGTCCTGACTCAGCCAGGAACTGCCACTTACATACCTGATTTTTAACTCGTTTAGGTAGTGAAAGAAAAAAAAAAGAACACAGCATAGTTATTTATGTGCTAGGCTCTGTACATACACATGTTTATTTCATTATGTCACATGTCATATCGGGTATCCTTTAATAAAACTCTCTCGGGTGCAGTACCCTGATCAAGCCACTGCCACTTAAACAGACCACTCTGCCGTCTTCCACCCAGTGTTCTGTTATTCTATTGCCCTTTGTAATTTTTCTTCAAATTGCAATGCCTAAATCCAAATGTGATGCTGAAATAACTTCCTGGTTCCTAACCTTAACCACTCTACATAGTTGTCTGACATTAATCCCTTCCTTTCTGGTGCCTAACCTTAACAGCCCTCCCTAGTGCTTAGCATTAAAGCAGACCTGAACTCAGAACTTCCTCTTTGCTCTAAAACATAAACACCACAATAACCTTTACAGAAAAGCATTTATTTGTTACAGCTTACAGAGCTCCTGCAAAAAATCTGCAGCGTGTCTACTTCCTTGTTTCATGGAAGCAGAGAAAGGGTTAACATCATGTGTTTGTACATTAGCTGTGTTTGCCAAGACTTTCTGTACTGACAAAACTCAGAGCTCAAATTACACTTTTGATTACTTACAGATGAGCGGGTGATATAGACAGGCTCTTCTCTAAAAACACACAGGATGCATTTTTTTCTGTTTTCCTTGTGTCCTGTGCAAGAGTTCAGGTCCACCTTAATGCCTTCCTTCCTGGGCCTATATTCAACTCACAAAACTCTGTGCTGACAATAAATGATGCTTGCAACGTGTAAAAAAAAAAAATCTTGCATTGTGTCACAAAGATAGTGCCTATAAAACTCAGCTTTAACAAACGTAAACTAAGGCAAGTATTTTGCGGAGTGATTCCACATGTTTGTCCATCCCATTCAGATGTGTAGCAATTAGAGATAGCTCGAACCTCCGATTTTAGGTTTGCAAACCTCAAACGCAAAGTTCCGCAAAAGTTTGGTTCGCACGAACTTTTGCAAACCGCTATAGAGTTCAATGGGGAGGCGAACTTTGAAAACTAGAAACATTTATGTTGCTCACAAAAGTGATGGAAAATATGTTTCAAGGGGCCTAACATCTGGAGGGGGGCATGGCAGAGTGGGATACATGCCCCGGATTTGACGCACAGCAGCGTTTTAAGGGCAGAAATGACATTGCATGCTAAATCGGAGGTCTAAAGTGCTTTAAAACATCTTGCATGTGTACACAACAATCGGGTAGTCTAATCTAATTAGTGTACTGCTTCACACTGACAGACCAAACTCACTGTGCTGGACTGGTGCGCACCATGGCCAGAGTGCAGGTGACAGCGGTTTTCAAGCCCATATGGGCTGAGGTAGCTCAATGACAGAACAACAGTGACTGTCCAGCTGATCGAACTTGGTCTGTCCACAATGAGGCAACGATCTTATAGGCATGTACATGTGCCAAAAGGCATGTACATGTGCCAATTCCCCTTCTTGATCATTACCTTGCCGCGGTGAAGGGACTTGCGTATCACTCACAATGAAGCAATGAACACCGGCTATATGGGTGTCTCCGGGGGGGGGGGGGGGGGGATACATCGAAGATAATAAGGTCGTTGCTTCATTGTGGACAGAACAAATTTGATCAGCTGGACAGTCACTGTTGTTCTATCATTGAGCTACCACAGCCCGGCGACCATATGGGCTGGAAAACCGCCATGGCCTGCACTCTCACCATGGTGCGCACCAGTCCAGCACGGCCGTCACTACACAAACAGCTGTTTGCGGTGTGTTACACAGTGAGTTTGGTGTGTCAGTGTGAAGCAGTACTCTAATTACACTCCCTGATTGATGTATACACATGCAAGATGTTTTAAAGCACTTTAGGCCTGCAACTTAGCATTTAATGTGATTTCTGCCCTTAAAATGCTGCTTTGCGTCCAATCCAGATTTTTCCCCGTGACTTTTGGCATCTATCCCACTCCGCCATGCCCCCCTCCAGGAGTAAGACCCCTTGAAACATCTCTTCCATCACTTTTGTGGCCAGCATAAATGTTTCTAGTTTTCAAAGTTCGCCTCCCCATTGAAGTCTATTGCGGTTCACGAAAGTTTGCGCGAACTGAACTTTCATGGAAGTTCGCGAACGCGGTTCGCGTACCAAAAATCGGAGGTTCGGGTCATCTCTACTCCTCAAATGGCCACATGAGCCTGCAGGCATTTCGCATGAGTGTCCATTACTTCAGCCAGAACATCCCCATCTCCCGAGAGTGTGTCCTTCTACTGTAGTTGTAGAGATACTGGTTGACGGCTTTCTCCTGTTGTAGCAAGCGGCTGAACATAAGGAGAGTTGAATTCCAGCGAGTCGGGCTATCGCAAATCAAGCATCTCACCGGCAAGTTCTTTCTCCGCTGAATATCGCCCGTGGAAGACCGCCTGAAATGCCCACACAACTTCCTGGACTGCTTCAGGACGTCCTGTACGCCTAGGTACTTACACACAAATCTCTGAATTATTAGAATCAGCACATGTGCCATGCAGGGTACATATGTCAACTTTCCCAAATTCAAAGCCGAAATGAGATTGCTGTTGTTGTCACACACCATGTTGCTGATCTCCAGTTGGTGTGGGGTCAGCCACTGATCCACCTGTTTGTTCAGAGCAGCCAAGAGAGCTGCTCCAGTATGACTCTCTGCTTTGAGGCAAGACATGTCTAAGTTTGCATGACACCGTCGTACCTGGCATGCAGCATAGGCCCTGTGGAGCTGGAGTGGTGTAGCTGGAGAGGAGATCACAGCACCAGTAGAGTTGAACTGCCACTCAGCCAAGGAGGAGGAGGAAAACAGCGAAGAGGATGTAGCAGGAGGAGTAGGCAGAGAAGGAGAGGAGGTGGCAGGAGGCCTGCCTGCAAGCTGTGGAGGTGTCACAACTATGTTCGCTGCACAGCCACGTACTCTCTGCTTGCCAACGGTTACCAGGTTGATCCAATGGGCTGTGTAAGTAATGCACCTGCTCTGACCGTGCTTGGCAGACCAGTCAGATGGACCCATGACCCAACGCTGTGTGCCAGAGATGACACCACTTGCCTCTCAATTTCATGGTACAGTTTGGGTATCGCCTTTAATTGCGGCCTGGTATCTTCCACTGCGGTGTCCCAATGGCCATACATTTTCGGAAGGCCTCAGAGTCCACCAGCTGGTATGGTAACTGCTGGCGAGCTAACAGTTCTGTCAAACCAGCTATCAAATGCCAGGCCACCAGCTGTTTCTGACAATGAGCTCCCCCTGCTTTTTTTCAGGAACTCGTCTCCTCCAATTCCTCTCTGACTCCCCCTCTGAACTGTCCCCCTGTTCATCTCCTTTATTGGGAACTCACGTGACATCCATATCATCATAATCATAATGCAGCTTCGCTTGCATCAGACACCTCCAAAACTGCACCAACAGCAGGTACTTCATCCTCCTCATACCTTACGTCCATATTGTCGCCTAACTCAGACATATGAGCTGGTATAACTTGCTTAGCGCCTTCATCTTGTTGTAACAATAATGGCTGTGAACCAGTTAATTCCCTGCCAAATAACTCCTGCAAAGTGTCAAATGCAGCGGATGTGGTGCTTGTAGTAGCGCTGGTGGCTGCGGAAGATGAGGTGTTCTGTGTTAAATAGTCAACAACGACCTGACAATCTTGGGTGTTGATTAGTGTTGGGCGAACACCTAGATGTTCGGGTTCGCGAACGTTCGCCGAACATCGCCGCGATGTTCGGGTGTTTGCGCCGAACTCCGAACATAATGTAAGTCAATGGGGACCCGAACTTTCGTGCTTTGTAAAGCTTCCTTACATGCTACATACCCCAAATGTGTAGGGTATGTGCACCTTGGGAGTGGGTACAAGAAGAAAAAAAATATTTGAAAAAGAGCTTATAGTTTTTGAGAAAATTGATTGTAAAGTTTCAAAGGAAAAACTGTCTTTTAAATGTGGAAAATGTCATGTTTCTTTGCACAGGTAACATGCTTTTTGTCGCCATGCAGTCATAAATGTAATACAGAGAAGAGGTTCCAGGAAAAGGGACCGGAAATGCTAACCCAGCAGCAGCAGCAGCACACGTGAGGGAACAGGAGGAGCCGCAGGAGGAGAAGGCCACGCTTTTTGAGACACAACATCCCAGGCCTTGCATGAGGACAAATAGCGTGCGGATATAGCAATGCTTTTTGCCGCCATGCAGTCATAAATGTAATAAAGATGAGAGGTTCAATAAACAGGGACCGGAAACGCTAACCCAGCAGCAGCAGCAGCACACGTGAGGGAACAGGAGAAGCCGCAGGAGGAGAAGGCCACGCTTTTTGAGACACAACATCCCAGGCCTTGCATGAGGACAAATAGCGTGCGGATATAGCAATGCTTTTTGCCGCCATGCAGTCATAAATGTAATAAAGATGAGAGGTTCAATAAACAGGGACCGGAAACGCTAACCCAGCAGCAGCAGCAGCACACGTGAGGGAACAGGAGGAGCCACAGGAGGAGAAGGCCACGCTTTTTGAGACACAACATCCCAGGCCTTGCATGAGGACAAATAGCGTGCGGATATAGCAATGCTTTTTGCCGCCATGCAGTCATAAATGTAATAAAGATGAGAGGTTCAATAAACAGGGACCGGAAACGCTTACCCATCACAGATGGTCATTGTTCATGTTACTTGGTTGGGGTCCAGGAGTGTTGCGTAGTCGTTTCCAATCCAGGATTGATTCATTTTAATTTGAGTCAGACGGTCTGCATTTTCTGTGGAGAGGCGGATACGCCGATCTGTGACGATGCCTCCGGCAGCACTGAAACAGCGTTCTGACATAACGTTGGCTGCCGGGCAAGCCAGCACCTCTATTGCGTACATTGCCAGTTCGTGCCAGGTGTCTAGCTTCGATACCCAATAGTTGAAGGGTGCAGATGGATTGTTCAACACAGCTACGCCATCTGACATGTAGTCCTTGACCATCTTCTCCAGGCGATCGGTGTTGGAGGTGGATCTGCACGCTTGCTGTTCTGTGGGCTGCTGCTGCATGGGTGTCATAAAATTTTCCCACTCCAAGGACACTGCCGATACCATTCCCTTTTGGGCACTAGCTGCGGCTTGTGTTGTTTGCTGCCCTCCTGGTCGTCCTGGGTTTGCGGAAGTCAGTCTGTCGGCGTACAACTGGCTAGAGGAGGGGGAGGATGTCAATCTCCTCTCTAAAGTCTCCACAAGGGCCTGCTGGTAGTTTTCCATTTTGACCTGTCTGACTCTTTCTTCAAGCAGTTTTGGAACATTGTGTTTGTACCGTGGATCCAGAAGGGTATAAACCCAGTAATTGGTGTTGTCCAGAATGCGCACAATGCGTGGGTCGCGTTCAATGCAGTCTAGCATGAATTGAGCCATGTGTGCCAGAGTCCTGCCAGAATCCTCATCATCCTCTTGTGAGCAAAGAAATGAACAGCGCTACTTAAAAACAGATGAGTGCTTACCTGCAAAAAAGTGCACACCCCACTCATGGGATTCAAATACACAATGAGCATACACATGACCTGTCTACCACTTGGAGGATGTTAGTTTCCACTAACAATTTGCAATTTGTTAGGTACTCGTCCCTCCCACTGTCGAAGAAGTCTTTCCTCCATGGGAGGGGACCTAACACTAACTAAATTCTACCTATGCATATGCATAGCCTGGGCGCGCTACCAGTAAAATTGAGAATTGTGCAAAAAAAGTGGGATCAGCGCATCACCAGGCCACCTCTGAATGGCGTGAGTGGAGTGTGCACTTTTTTTGGGTGTGAATCCCATGAGTGGGGTGTGCACTTTTTTGCAGGTAAGCACTCATCTGTTTTTAAGTAGCGCTGTTCATTTCTTTGCTATGTTTGATTGATTTATTTCTGGTCAGCTGCTCCCACTTAATAGTTTTCCTTTGGTGTATATGCAGAGCCTCTGTTTGGGTTCAAGGTGCGTTTGCAGTTTCTGGGGGGGCTCAGCGCATCTCTGAGCTGAGGCCATTCAGAGGCGACCTGGTGATGCGCTGATCCCACTTTTTTTGCGCAATTCTCAATTTTACTGGTAGCGCGCCCAGGCTATGCATATGCATAGGTAGAATTTAGTTAGTGTTAGGTCCCCTCCCATGGAGGAAAGACTTCTTCGACAGTGGGAGGGACGAGTACCTAACAAATTGCAAATTGTTAGCGGAAACTAACATCCTCCAAGTGGTAGACAGGTCATGTGTATGCTCATTGTGTATTTGAATCCCATGAGTGGGGTGTGCACTTTTTTGCAGGTAAGCACTCATCTGTTTTTAAGTAGCGCTGTTCATTTCTTTGCTATGTTTGATTGATTTATTTCTGGTCAGCTGCTCCCACTTAATAGGTTTCCTTTGGTGTATATGCAGAGCCTCTGTTTGGGTTCAAGGTGCGTTTGCAGTTTCTGGGGGGGCTCAGCGCATCTCTGAGCTGAGGCCATTCAGAGGCGGCCTGGTGATGCGCTGATCCCACTTTTTTTGTGCAATTCTCAATTTTACTGGTAGCGCGCCCAGGCTATGCATATGCATAGGTAGAATTTAGTTAGTGTTAGGTCCCCTCCCATGGAGGAAAGACTTCTTCGACAGTGGGAGGGACGAGTACCTAACAAATTGCAAATTGTTAGCGGAAACTAACATCCTCCAAGTGGTAGACAGGTCATGTGTATGCTCATTGTGTATTTGAATCCCATGAGTGGGGTGTGCACTTTTTTGCAGGTAAGCACTCATCTGTTTTTAAGTAGCGCTGTTCATTTCTTTGCTATGTTTGATTGATTTATTTCTGGTCAGCTGCTCCCACTTAATAGTTTTCCTTTGGTGTATATGCAGAGCCTCTGTTTGGGTTCAAGGTGCGTTTGCAGTTTCTGGGGGGGCTCAGCGCATCTCTGAGCTGAGGCCATTCAGAGGCGGCCTGGTGATGCGCTGATACCACTTTTTTTGTGCAATTCTCAATTTTACTGGTAGCGCGCCCAGGCTATGCATATGCATAGGTAGAATTTAGTTAGTGTTAGGTCCCCTCCCATGGAGGAAAGACTTCTTCGACAGTGGGAGGGACGAGTACCTAACAAATTGCAAATTGTTAGCGGAAACTAACATCCTCCAAGTGGTAGACAGGTCATGTGTATGCTCATTGTGTATTTGAATCCCATGAGTGGGGTGTGCACTTTTTTGCAGGTAAGCACTCATCTGTTTTTAAGTAGCGCTGTTCATTTCTTTGCTATGTTTGATTGATTTATTTCTGGTCAGCTGCTCCCACTTAATAGTTTTCCTTTGGTGTATATGCAGAGCCTCTGTTTGGGTTCAAGGTGCGTTTGCAGTTTCTGGGGGGGCTCAGCGCATCTCTGAGCTGAGGCCATTCAGAGGCGGCCTGGTGATGCGCTGATCCCACTTTTTTTGCGCAATCCTCTTGTGAGCGTTGTGATAGTTGTTGTGATGCATCATAGTCGTCACCTTCTTCCTGGTCTGCTTCTGCTGACCATTCGTGCTGAATTGTGGAAGTACAACGTGCACCGCTCTGGCCCTCGTCAGTGGTGGCATGAAATTCCTGCTCCAACTCCAGCTGTTCCTCCTCCTCTTCTTCGTCATAGCTGCTGGGGCCAGCGTTTCCTGAGGCGGATGGCCTGATGTTGGTACCATTACGCTGATCGTTTTCTCCCTCAGATTCCCCCAGTTGCATCATGACAGCTGTTTCCTTGATTTTCAACATCGACCTCTTCAGTAAACACAGCAGTGGTATGGTAATGCTGACTGAAGAGTTGTCACTGCTCACAAGCAACGTGGATTGCTCAAAATTTTGGAGGACTTGGCAGAGGTCCAACATGTTGGCCCAATCAGATCCACAGAAGCTTGGCAGCTGTCCGGATGCGCCTCGGTACTGCGCCGTCATGTACTGGACCACTGCACTCTTCTGCTCGCAAAAGCGGGCTAGCATGTGCAGCGTAGAATTCCAGCACGTAGGGACATCACACAGCAAGCGATGGTGGGGGAGATTGAAGCGCTCCTGCATCTTGGCGAGTGCCCCCGAAGCAGTACTGGAATTTCTGCAATGTTTGGCCACTCGTCGCACCTTCAACAGAAGATCAGCCACGCCTGGGTATGTCCTCAGGAACCGCTGAACTACTAGGTTCATCACGTGCGCCAGGCAAGGGATGTGTGTCAGCTTAGCCAACCTTAAAGCGAGAAAATGAGATTACTCCCATTATCACACACAACCATGCCCGGTTTCAGGTCCAGCGGTGCCAGCCACAAATCCGTCTGTTCCTTTATTCCCCTCCAAATTTCCTCCCCTGTGTGCTGCTTATCCCCAAGGCAGATCAGCTTCAGCAATGCTTGCTGACGCATGCCAACAGCTGTGCTGCACTGCTTCCACGATCCTACTGCTGTTGGGTTAGCGTTTCCGGATGAGGTACAGCTTTGAGATGCGTTGGAGGAGAAGGAGTCAGAGAGGTAGGTGCTGCTATTGTTATCCAGTGGGAGGGACGGCGGTGCAGCTGTTTGCGGCGTGGGCAACACCCGCGCCGTAGCAGGTGAGGAATCGCTGCCAGGCTCCACAAGGTTCACCCAGTGCGCGGTAAGGGAGATGTATCGACCCTGGCCGAACGCACTCGTCCAGGTGTCAGTGGTGAGGTGAACCTTGCAGGCAACGGCATTCTTCAAGCTTCGGGTTATTTTGCTGACCACGTGCTCATGCAACTCAGGCACTGCAGAGCGCGCAAAGTTGTAGCGGCTGGGAACCACGTAATGTGGGATGGCCACTGACATCATGCCCTTGAAGCTGTTTGTCTCCACCACTCGATATGGCAGCATTTCGCAGGCCAGAAGCTTGGCTATGCTGGCTGTTACTGCCACGGCCCGGGGGTCATTTGCTGGCAATTTCCTCATGCACTCAAACATCTCCGACACAGACAACTGAACCGTAGCGCTGCACACGGAAGGGCTGTTGGTTGTTGTGTTTGATGAACACTGGGAGACCTCAAGAGCACTACTCCGGAAAGTGACAGTGTCAGCGTCGTCTGATGTTTGTGAATGTTGTGAACCACGCAATGGCTGGGCTACTGCTGCTGCTGAGGCGGGTCTGGTGGAGAGTCTGGTGAACCCAAGGGAGGCAGTGTTGCTGGTACCCTGTCCTGCCATGTTTGCCCACAGAGTGGGATGTTTGGATAGCATGTGGCGGCTCATGCTGGTGGTGGAGAGGTTGTTAATACTTTTCCCCCTGCTCAGGCGGGTCTTGCACACCTTGCAAATCGCCATGGTAACATCCTCAGTGCAGTCTTCAAAGAAAGCCAAGACTTTAGAGCACCTGCCTTGCTGGCGATTTCTGTTTGCTCCTCTTTTGCCTCTCACTTGAACTTCCACGCTTGTGGTGCCTGAAATTGCGCGCCGCCTACCTTGTGGCACAAGGCGAACTCGTGCAGCAGTGGGTTCTTCAACAGACTCATCTGTGCTGCTGCTACGACGGCGATGTTCTCGTTCACAAACAAAATCTGGGTCTCTGTCCACATTGTCCATACCCTCCTCTTCCATCTCCTGAAACTCGTCATATGTCATTGTGGGGGGCCGCCGCCGTGGAGTAGAGCTCCCCAGAACAACCTCTGCGCAGCTCACTCCAACGTCGTCTTCCAGATCTTGTCGGCCGACCTCCTGCAATTGCAACCCCTCCTGCCCAACTTGCTCTGGGATTTGGGTTTCCGAGTCCTCCTCGGACTCGCCTTGTATTTCAGTGCGCGGTGCATTTCCCACAGTTAATGGTTGTGAATCCGGGCACAACATTTCTGGCTGTTCCTCCATTGACCTTTCATAGGTGGAAGTTTGTTGGGCTGAGAATAGCTCCTGCGAATACCCCATTGTGTCCTGAGGTAATTCATAGGACTGGTTATCTGTCAGTTGTGTGCGTGGTGTCGCTGCCGGTTGTGTCAGCTTTGTGCCCACTGGCTCCTTGTAACTGGCTGAGGACTCGGACCTCGTGCGTGATGTGCTGGTGCTGCTTAACCCACTGCTGGACGCTTGAGAGGTCATCCAAGTAATTATCTGGTCCTGTTCTTTTGGATTTGTGAGGGTTGTTGTCCTGGACAACATGGGCGGTATTGAGTGGGTTTTCTTGGGTGCTCCCCTGTGGCCTGTACGTGAACCGTCAGGGGAAACACCTCTTCCCTTGCCCCTTCCTCTTTCACCGGATTTCTTCCTCATTTCACTTATCCTTACAGTACACGCTGACTGGCAGCAGTACAGTGGCAGTACAGAAATGCTATACAGTACCACTATTCCCAGCAGCGACACAGAGCACAATGCTATACAGTGGCGGGTGAGCGGTGTACTACTATTCCCAGAAGACACAGAGTGGCAGTAAACAGAATGCTATATAGTGTGACTGAGCGAGGTACACAGAGTGGCAGTAAACAGAATGCTATATAGTGTGGCTGAGCGAGCGGTGTACTACTATTCCCAGCAGACACAGAACAGTAAACAGAATGCTATATAGTGTGGCTGAGCGAGGTACACAGAGCGGCAGTAAACAGAATGCTGAGCGAGCGGTGTACTACTATTCCCAGCAGCGACACAATGACTGGGGGGACCCTGGCTAGCGTGGCTGGAGCGCAAACTACCCTGCCTACCTACCCAAAGCTAAACCCACAGACAAATGGCGGAAATATGACGTGGTTCGGGTATTTATTTACCCGAACCACATGACAGTTCCGCCAATCAGAGCACGTTCGGGTCCGAACCACATGACCCGTTCGGCCAATCACAGCGCTATCCGAACGTTCGGGGAACGTTCGGCCATGCGCTCTTAGTTCGGCCACGTGGCCGAACGGTTTGGCCGAACACCATTAGGTGTTCGGCCGAACGGTTTGGCCGAACACCATCAGGTGTTCGGCCGAACTTGAACATCACCCGAACAGGGTGATGTTCTGCAGAACCCGAACAGTGGCGAACACTGTTCGCCCAACACTAGTGTTGATGGGACGTGCATTCTTCTGAGCACTGTACTTTGGTCCAGGGCCGCACGAAATCACGTAAGCATGACCTCTAACAGACCTGCCGGGTGGCCTGCCTCTGGGTCTTCCTCTGCCTGTTTTGCTCATATCGGGGAAGGGGGGGGGGGGTGTAGCGAAAGGTATGCACTGACTTAACTAATGCAATGTGCAGTCACACAGGTGCAGTGAATGGTATGCAGTGGTATTACAATATCATGTGCAGCTGTCACACAGGTGCAGTTAACAGGTATGCACCGACTGGTATATTAAACAGCATGCGGTCACACAGGTACTGTGAACAATTATGCAATGACTAGTATTACAAATGTGCAGCTGTCACACACACAGGTACCTTGAACAGGTATGCAGTGACTGGTATATAATATAACACTGAGTGCGGTCACGTAGGTGCACTGAACAGGTATGCAGTGACTGGTATCAATACAATGTGCAGCTGTCACACACACAGGTACCGTGAACAGGTGCAGTGCCTGGTATATAATATAACACTGCGTGCGGTCACATAGGTAGGTGCACTGAACAGGTATGCAGGGATTGGTATTACAAATGTGCAGCTGTCACACACACAGGTACCGTGAACAGGGGCAGTGACTGGTATATAATATAGCACTGCGTGGGATCACGTAGGTAGGTGCACTGAACAGGTATGCAGGGATTGGTATTACAAATGTGCAGCTGTCACACACACAGGTACCGTGAACAGGTAGTCACTGAATGTGCTGGGCCTGGCAGTGGCACAGTAGGAATTACCAAGGAGCTGAGGGCCAGCTGCGACTGACAGGGCTGTATATGCAACAAGTGTCTGTGGGACACACACACAAAAATAAATAGATCACAAGAACATAATTAGCTCTCAAAAGAGCTGTTGGGGGGTTCTTTTTAGCAATAAGTATCAGCAAGGAGCAAGCTAACATGCCTAACAAGAGCCTAATTAAGCTATCCCTATGTCTCACTGCAGCAAGCTCTCCCTTCTCTAATTACTGCAGCCACACGAGTGAGTGAAATGGCTGACGCTGCCTGCCTTTGATAAGGGGGGTGGGGGGTTCCAGGAGGGAGTGTAGCCTGATTGGCTACCATCTGTCTGCTGACTGTGATGTCGAGGGTCAAAGTTGAGCCTAATGATGTAGTATAGGGAGCAGGTCAAACTCGCATATAGTTTGAGGTTCACCGCGAATGCGAACCACCGAAGTTCGCGTGAATCGATTTGCCGACGAACTGTACGGGCCATCTCTGGTAGCAATAGCCATACCAGCCATAGCATCTGCTATAGGGCTCTGGAGCATAGTGGGCCCAGGTGGTACTTAAAGGAATACTATCGATTCACATATTTTTTTCAATTGACACAGGAATTGTTTGGGAAGTGCTGCTAAGTACTGGTGTATACATTTTAGTAGCAACTTCTTCGTTTACTGTTATCAATATACATTCAAACTTTACTGACAAAACTGACGGCTGACTGAGCCATGAGGAGAGGGGAAATTCCCCTCACACTTGATCAATTAACTCTACAGTATGTGTAGCTCTGTGTGTGACAGAGAAGAGAGCTCCCAACAGCTGCAGCTCCTGTGTCCTGTGTTTCTGACTGACCTGTCTGAAGAGAGCAGAGGAAATGTAACTAATTGTCACAGCTTTCATACTGTTTTTGCTTTCAGAGTTTGATATGTTTGATATTTGCTTTCTGTAGTCTGATATGCAACTCTGGCTGTGCATTGAAGCAGACACCCCTTCTGCAATTGATTTGTCCCAATATAGCTAAATCCTACCCTCAATAATTTACAGCTTTTGCCTCTGATATTTAACATGAAAAGTAGGAGAATGTTTACACAGCTACTTAGACATTATTTGTACATTGTCATTTTAGAACAATTGGGTATCGATAGTATTCCTTTAAATGAATCATCAGGCAATTGACATGAAAGCCGTTTTACTTACATGGAGGTTTCTCCAGCCCCTTACAGTTGGCATGTCCCATGTCACAGCTCCACTCTCCGCCTCCGGCCCGGGGTCCCCGCACGGTGTCTTGCCAGGCATCATCTACTGCGCCTGCATGAGCGCCTCTGTCAATCAAGGCCACGTTGTCCACGGCTTACTGCGCAGGCCCAGAACTACAGCATCTACACAGTATGCTGCGTACAATGTGGGCTTGCTTGACAGTGGCACTTCACGCAGGCGCAGTAAGGATGACCTCGAGGTCATCCTCTGCACCGTGCAGGGAACCCGGGCCAGCGGCTGCGAACAGAGCTGTCAGCGTGGGACAGTCGGCTGCAAGGGGCTGGAGAAAGCCCCAGGTAAGTAAATTGGCTTTCATGTCAATTGCCTGATGATTCCTTTAATGTATTCACCATTAACTTTCTTGTGTTCCTCCACCCTCAAACTTTGGGCCTGATTCACAAAGCGGTGCTCACAGTTAGCACGCTGGTGAAAAGCCCTTTATCACGCCTAAACTCAGTTTAGGCAGTATGGGCTTGATTCACAAAACGGTGCTAACCCAGTTAGAGACTTTAGGCATGATAACCATTGCACCACACTGGTGAAAAGCCAGTTTAGGTGTGATAAGTTTAGGTGTGATAAGTTTAGGCATGATAAGTTTAGGTGTGATAAGTTTAGGCGTGATAAGTTAGGCGTGATAAATTTACGCACCAACTGGGTTAGCACCGCAGTGCACAGCTGATCAAAAGTTTTGCGCTAGCAAAGTCTGGTGCACTTTGCATAGAGTTTAATGGCGCTGCTTTGCCTACGGGACTTTGTGCGCGATCTAAACTTATCTAAACTTATCATGCCTAAACGTATCATGCCTAAACTTATCACTCCTAAACTTATCACGCTTAAACTTATCACGCCTAAACTGGCTTTTCACCAGCGTGGTGCAATGGTTATCACGCCTAAAGTCTCTAACTGGGTTAGCACTGCGTTGTGAATCGAGCCCTTTGTCTCAATTCCCAGGGACTGTGTGCAGTGTTGGCTGCATGAGACTGTAAATTGCCCAAAAAACTCATATCCATAGGGTAGGGTCGCATAGCTCAGAGTGGGCCTACATCTGAGGGCCCCAGGAAAGTTTTGCTATAGAGCCCCATGATCTCCAGCTACAACACTGAATGTAGTTCGCAAATGCGTTTGTGATAGAATTTGCACATTTGCAAATGTGCATGTTTAAAAATTATTGCATGTATTTGCCAGCGACAAACCTTTGTATCATAATGCCCGGCATGACCTTTTAAGCACAACTAAAGTGAGCACTACATAGAGACTGACATATTGCCTGGCTACCCTGCGGAGCCTCTACATCAGGCTTTCTCAACCAGGGTTCCTTGAGTACTCTGCAGGGGTTCCTTGGCATTTTCTCCCATCGTGGGTGTTAGGGGAAGTATGACAAAGCGCATAGGGGGGTACTGTAAAAAAAAGTACTAAATTGGTGGTCAGAATAATAATGAATACATTAAAAGGAAATAGATATGGAAGCCTCCATATCCCCCCTTACCCCCGGTTCCCTTTAATGAATATCAAGCATTTTTGCTTTATAACTGCATTTAAGTGTATGATTTTTCTTTACATAGTGCTGCAGGCTCCAATCAACGTAATAATCAAATGTGAAGATTTTTAAGTAATAATTATAGTGTTATAAAGTGATTAAACTGTCTCCAGTTATTTTCAGCAAATGTATTATTTTAATGGCAATACTTACATTTAATTTTTTTGTTTTTAAATTAGACCTTGCAAGATTTATCTCTGTATTTCAAAAATAAAATAAAAAATAGAGGCATGGCTGGTTCAGCAGGGTAGTTTGTAGGTTAAAAAGCTATTGGGGCAACTGTAAAAAAAATCTCTCCCCCTTCATTTTAACTCCTAACAAACATTTGTTTGCAACCAAATCAGACTAAAAAAATATGATATAATAAATTGTATGTGTAGTACAGATAGTTAATAGAACATTAGTAGCAAAGAAAATAGTCTCATATTTTTATTTTAGTCACATAGTTTTTTTTTATAACATTGCATCATTCTCTAATATTTGCAATTTACACACTACACTTAGCATTCTAAATGATTTCACAGAGCAGGTTAATGAACTTTTGCACTTAACTCTGCAGGAAAAATGAAATACAGTGACAGACACTTAAAAATAATAAGCTTCAGAAGACAGAGCTCTCTGCGACTTTGAAAGTCTTGGAGCTCAGATAAGCTGCTTTGCATAGATAACAACTGGAGTTTCTTAAGGGCCGGTTCACACAGATGCTTGAAGCATCGGTTAAACGTTCCCATTCAAGTTAATGGGAGTGTTTAACATCACGTGGTTACCATTGATTACCGTCGATTAGGCAAACGCGGCGTTCCGATCCCGATTTTCCCCATCGTTTCAGGCGACCCTGGACGCCTCATGTAGATTCTAGGGTCGAATTACCGCTGCGTCTTCATGTCCCCTTGCGGGGACGAAAACCACCGATCACAACGGAATGCTGCCAATCGCTGCAGAAAGCCCCCGAATGAGACCCGCGAGACGAGACAAGGCAGGAAGCCGGAAAGCGCCCATCTGAACCAGCCCTAACCCTTCCTGTATTGGAAACAATATTAGACTCATATCTCTGCTGCTAATTTTGTATTACACATACAAATCGTTATATTAAGTTTATGTTCACTTTTCACTTCAGATTCCCTTTAACTATTGCTTTTTAATCAATTTCCATGTGCCCTTCTCCTCTCAGATATCAGAATTAAATAGCTACGAGCCCAGAGATAACATAATTAAGTAGCTATGTGCTCTCCAGATACCAGAAGTAAGTAGCCATGTGCCCCCCACCCTCCAGATACCAGAATTAAGTGGCTGTGTGCCCTGCAGATACCAGAATGAAGTTGCCATGTGCCCTCCAGATACTAGAATTAAGTAGCTGTGTGCCCCCAGGTGCCAGAATTTATCAGCCTTGTTTTTACAGATATCAGAACCAGCAACCGCATGCCCTCCAATAAACCAGAATTAAGTAGTCATGTACCCCAGATATCAGAATTAGGTCGTTGTGTGCCATTATAATTCTGAGGGATTCTGAGGAGGATTTTCATTGGTCTACTTGGTGGACCAATGAGGAGCCCTGGGAGGAGCTTTACAAGTGCTTTTGCAGGAGCTCCAGTTTTAACTACTACAAGAGGAAGTAGTGGAAAGCAGTGGTGGCAGTCCCAGCAGATTGGTGGACAAGGGCCAGAGAGCTTGAGCTGGGCGCAGGCTGTGCCACATGGCGGCTCACCCTGCTGCCACTCAAATCTCCAGGGGCGTTGAATATCATTCCCCCTCCAACTTGTAGCAACTCGGAGGGGGATATAATTAGGGGTCTGGCAATTGGCGGAGCCCCAAATTACCATAGCACCCTTGGCATCATCCCTTGCAGAGCGGCATGATGCCAAGGGAGCCTGGCATGTAGTTGCGGAGTTTGAGTGATTTTTGGGGAGATTTGTGTTTCTAGCGGTGGTGGGCAACGGATGTCGGGTGTGAATGCAATAGGCATGGTGGATCTCATACAAACACTTCAGAAACTTTTTAAATGAATGTGATTACTGAGACTGGGCCTTTGTAAAAACAACTGCAGGGTCAAATGAAAGCTCGAGACCAAGGGAAGGGGAGAAAAATCAGAACACATGTAGCAATATTATACTCCCACATAAGGCTGAAGAGACACTGAGGATGTATAACAGCTCCACAAACACAGCACATAAATGAATTCAATCTTGTGCACGGAGCTCACCAAGATTTATTGTGAATAGAGAAGAAAGTTGGTTTCTGAATAGAGGTAAAAAGCCATGTATGTTAAATTGTAACAAGCATCTCTAAAGAGGCGTTGGGACCATTTGTTGTCAACATACAAGTGCCTATTTAACATGCTTGTCTAGATATTTTGGAGTCAGTAAATACCTTCAGCCAGGTACTGAAAGGGAACCTTAAGGCTACTTTCACACCAAGACGTTGCGTTTTAGGGGACGTTAAGGTCGCATAACTTGCCCCTAATGCAACGCGTGGTGGTGTTGAAGTTAGACGTCAGATTGAGCCGCTTTATGCGGCTCTCAAAGCAGCTGCTCCAGGATAGTGATGGGAAGTCTGAATCTTTTAAAGGATTCGGATCATTGAAAAGATCCGGATCTTTGAACCGAATCATTTGAATCATTTTACTAGGGAAGCAGACTGGGGGTGAAATGACTCGCAGGACAGGACTTTCCCTGCACTGTACATTCTGTATGTTCCTGTTTCTTCCAGACAGACATCCACTGTGAACCGAATCTTTCATTGTGATGATCCAGATGATTCGACTCACAAAAAAGATCCAGATCAAATGAACGATTTGTTCATGATCCGGACAACACTACGAGTCCCACCACCAGTCACCATAGGGCAGTGCATATTAATTAGCCATGTGGCTAGTCACTGAGCATGTGCAAACAATCTAACGCAGCTCTATGGGGTATAACGTACAGCATGCTGCACTTTTATTTAACGTGCAGCGTTATACCCTAACGCAACATGTGCACTGTGAACAGCACATTGATTTTACAGTGCTGTGAGTTAGGCTGCGTTACTGGCTGCTGTAACGTGGGACTTTAACATCCCACTGTGAAACCAGCCTAAAGGAAATCAGAGATTAATGTTTTGGCACAAAATACACATATCCCCCAATACATTTTACAAAATAAATACTATACCTGGTATTTTAGCTGCTCTGGTGTGCCGTTTTTTGTGTTTTTTTTTACTAAAACTCCAAGTAAAACACAGTTCATCAGACAAGCATATTATTTAGTGGGCTGTGTGCAAAATGAAATTAGCATTTCTAAAAACCTCTTATAACTAACAAATATAGATTAAAAAAAATGTTTTTCAATATACCCTTACATTAGCAGCTCCTCCAATCTCATCATAGCTATCTTTGATGCTGCAATATACAGAACAGGAAAGCAGAGCCAGAAGGGGGCAGGCTTGGGCTTGAAAAGACATCAGAGAAGACAAACTGAGCTATAATGATTCCTGAGCAAAGACAGACAAAATGCTCAGTCAGGGATTTTATCAGGGCTGGTAACAAGCAGGCTGAGCAGTGAAGGAAGAAACAGAGAGCAGGGTAGGTGTTTTCTCTAATGTTCCCACTGATATATATGGTAAAATACATGAGGGTTTTTCATCTCTGGTACACTTTAACTGAGAAGGATATGGATGTTTCCTTTTTATTATTATTATTATTATTATTATTTATTTATAAAGCGCCAACATATTACGTGGCGCTGTACAATGTAAGAAAACAAACAAGGGATACATAATGATACAGACAATGATATACATCAAATATGAACACTGATACAAGATACAGCACTGCTGATTACAATTTGATTTAACATGATGACTAAAATGTATAAATGTCTAACAGTGCGCAAGCAATTAAATTAATAACAGTCCATGACACAAAAGGGTGAGAGCCCTGCCCTTGCGAGCTTACAACCTTTTAAACAATACCAGTTTCTTGGCAGTCCTGCTGATCTCTTTGGCAGCAGTAGTGGCTGAATCACACACCTGAAACACGTATGTAGCTAATCCAGTCTGACTTCAGAGCACCTGATCTGCATGTTTGTTGTGGGGCTGTGGCTATAAGTATTAGAGACACAGAATCAGCAAGAGAGTCAGGCAACTGGTATTATTTTAAAAGGAAAAATCCATATTTCTCTCAGTTTATGTTCTCTTTAAACAGTTAACAATTTATAAAATAATGACAGCTAGCTAGATTGCTGGCTAAAATAAATGGATCACCTGTACTAATTTAATGCCTAGGAACCTTTTTGGACTATACTCAAGTGCTGGACTATACCAAAGGCAGCACATGGAACTTTGACAGCTGGCACATTCAAATTTCCTTCCATTTTTTTAGACCTGGGTGGCTGGATGAGCGCGTACACTTTCTGTGCACACGCAGTGTGGGACTCATGCCTGCACAGTTTTGTATTGGCTCTGTGCTGCTTGTCAGAACTTCCAGAAAATTATCCAATGGAGAGATTCAGTTGAATACCTAGAGGAGGAGGGATTTGTAATCAGCTTCTGTGCTTCCACTTTCATACTCATGGACACCCCTTCTCCATGATACAGCTGTATTAAAGTGCACCTGAAGGGAAAAGTGCCCCCATGGGGTACTTACCTCAGGAAGGGGAAGACCCTGCATTCTAAAGAGGCGGGCCATGTTGGTGCAGGGTAGATCTGAAAAACTGTTCACTCTGCTACTGCACAAACTCCGGGCCCATGCTGTAGCAACTCGTGGGGGGGAAGTGGGGCCTAGTTTAGGCACCAGCTGAAACTCTGGGTGCCAAAATCTGGCACGCAACGCTGGCGCCGAGACAATTGGGGCAGCACCGCACCAAAAACAGCCGGTTCACCTAAGGAGGCTTCTCCTCCTCAGCAGAGTGAATCCAGCACGGGCTTCCCTGAAAAAACCCTTGTTGCTATTTGTCAGGAGCCTCATACAAGCACAACATCAGCTTTCCCTTCGGGCTCAGCGAAAATAGCCGAGCCCAACCGGGTCGGCTCTACTGTGCAGTTGAAGACGCATTGCGAGTGGACCTTATTGGGCTCGGCTATTTCAGCTGGTGCCCAAGCGGAAAGCCGCTAGAGTGCATGTGTTCAGCGCACGTTTGTTTCTTTTTTATTTTCTAAAGGTACAGGTTTACATGCTGCTGTGTCAAGAAGAAAAGCTACCTGTCAGGAAGAAGATGGAAGAAGATGTGTGCACCAGATACTCTGCAGGGGCTCTAAGGACCACTATTCACTGTAAGTAGGAGGGAGACCTGAGGGTCTGCCAGCTTGCTCTCATGGGGAACACCTTACACTATCTGTGGGGTAGTCAGTAAAAAATGGGTCATCTAGTACCACTTCCTGCAGGAGGGGTTTGGGGTGGGGGGTCAGATTTAGGGGAGTACATTTCAAAGATATTTAGATTGCAGTAGAAGTGTTAGTGTTAGAAAGAGATGATAAAGCGGTTAAAAAATGTAGTATTGGCTGTAGCGCTTATGTTTACATTAAACTTGGCAGCAATAAGTTAATATAGAGTCCGTCACTATATATCAAAATACATATAAGATAAAACTCATGCGCCTATGCATAAAAATAATGCACCATTTATTATATCACATAAAAGATTAATAATCTCCATATACACTGTATACTGCCAACTTAGTTACCTAGGTTCAAACCCAGACGTCAAAAAATCTCAGGATTGGTTGCTTAGATTGTTCTGTCGGCTACTACCACATACATGCATGACGCCCTGAAGAAGGTAGGCGGACCCTACCGAAACGCGTCGGCTATTGGCTAAGAGTGTGGTGACGTCACCCCCCGGACTCCGTGTGTTGTAAGATCCCTTGACCCGGAAGTCCGTGAGAAGCCTGTAACGTGGGAATTCTGCAGTGAGTTGCCGGCCGGGACTCAAGCGATTCCGTTACTTTCCAAAAGGACTGTGGACTCTTCCTGTCCCTCCTCTCTTGAAGAGACTGAAAAAACATCAGCGCAGAGCTAACTAAAACCGTGAGTCAGCTATTGGGTTAGCGGAAGAGTGTATGCAATCACGCCTGCACGTATATGTACTGGATTAATACTGGAAACTTGTGACCAACATACAACTCCTAAGTGTGGTGTGGAGCCTCTATAAGTAGATGAAAAAAGCCACTATTTTAAACCTATATCTATTTTTAATCTTATTTTTAATATTTTTTCATTTTTTCGTTTTTTATGGGCCTATATATATATATATATATATATATATATATATATATATATATATATATATATATATATATATATACATGCATGTATGTGGTAGTAGCCAACAGAACAATCTAGGCAACCAATCCTGAGATTTTTTGACGTCTGGGTTTGAACCTAGGTAACTAAGTTGACAGTATACAGTGTATATGCAGATTATTAATCTTTTATGTGATATAATAAATGGTGCATTATTTTTATGCATAGGCGCATGAGTTTTATCTTAGAAAGAGATGAGTCCACACTGCACTGTTTCACCACACACAATACTGGAGTTATGGAGTGAGAGAGAGAGAGACAAGTCCACACTGTACCACACACAAGATGGATTTTGTTACAGCTCACTACAGACAGTATGAGGGGAGGAGCCAGCCAACAAGTCTGCTACTGTTATGAGTGAAGGAAAGGAGGTGGTGCAAGCATGAGCAGCAGCACAGTGATGTGTCATGACAGCCCCTGAGCATATTTTTTTAATTTGAGAGGATAAGTAAGTGTGCACTGTCCACTCTTGAAATACCTCTACCTGGCATGCACGGTGGCATTCATGTAAAAAAAGATGCCTGGAAAATATGCCGCTAGTAGAATTTCAGTAAGCTAGTGGAATAACAGTAAAATCACCCATATTCTACTAATTAATTCCAAAGGTAAAATATCGGTAATCTTTACCGATATTTTACTGTCTTAACCTAACCCTGCTCTCACACAGAACCCTCCCTGTATGCATGCCTAGCCCTAAGACCCTCCTCTATGATTCCTAACCCTAAGACCTCCCTCTACCGATGCCTAACCCTAAGACTTCCCTTTAGTGATGTCTAATGATGCCTAACCCTAACACCTTCTTCTACCAATGCCTAACCCTAAGCCTTCCATCTACCGACACCTAACCCTAAGGCCTCGTTCACATCATACGCGCTTCCATGCGCATATGGAAGCGCGTATGATGTGCTGAAATGCAGGAATGGCAGAAGGGCATAGACTGCCCTTCTACCATTCACATCTACTGCGCTGTGAAGCAGTATGATGCACTGGGAAGCGCTTGTGTGCTGCTGCCTGCATTTTGCCCGCAAGCGCAGAGCTGATCCCCTCACTGTCAATGGATGGGATCAGCAGCGCAGCGGGCAGCGGCGCAGATGGCGTGCGATCGTACTCGTTGCGTTCGGATGGCCATCTGCACTAGTCAGATGTGAATGAGGCCTAAGACACTCCTCTATTGATGCCTAACCCTAAGACTCTCCTCTGCCAATGTCTAACCCTAAAACCAGTCGTACATGGGGAGGAAATTTGATTTTGCCAGCTGTTTCGTACTAGTGCACTAGCCCGTCATGGTCATGACTGCTGCGACCATGGGCCCTACACCAGTGCACATACATGAAGAAAAAGAAGAAATGTTATATAGGTCACTATTAAAAGCTATCACTGAGTAGGATATCCTGTTCACTGAGTAATTGTATGCAGATAAATCCAGCTATCATTGCCTGAAGTAAGGGCAAAGGCAGAGTATATTATCTTTTCTGTTACATAGTAAATCAAGCATTTTATGAGGTCCTCAGAGTGTGAAGCAGGTAGTTTCAGCTCTGGGTGCCGCAATAGCACCAATGCTATAGTGTGCGGGCTGTGCAATGGTAATCCGGGGGTTCCAGCAATCGTGGAGTTGCTATGACTCGGAGGGGGCATAGTATTTAACACTGCCGGTAATTTGAGTGGCAGCAGGGTGAACCATCATTCGATTCACCCTGCGTCCAACTCACCAGCTGTATAGTAATACTCATAGAAGAGCCAGGACAAAGTCCTCCAGCCCCCAAGGCTTAGACACCAAATTGCGCTTCTCCATCCCTCCCACCCCAGCCATCACACACTGATTGCTATTACACTAAGAGGCACCCCAGGGCCCCCAACCCCCTAACGCCTCTAGTTATCTGGCTTGCAATCACTGCCATGTATCAGAGGCAGAGGCGAGAGAGGCTCCAGCCTCACTCAGCTATCATTCCCCTATTGTGTTTGAAGTAGAGAGAAATAAGAAAAGGGGATCCTTTTCTTATTTCTCTCTACTTCAAACACAATTGGGGAATGATAGCTGAGTGAGCTGTGCGCCCCCTCCTACACTGCGCCCTGAGGCTGGAGCCTGGAGCCTCTCTGCCTCGGCCCGGCCCTGGCTCAGAGTGGTATGTTTTGGTCAGTCCTCCAGCTTGCTCCATTTAGAGATTATTTATGCAGACATCGGGATCAGGCAAAACAAGATAAAATATTAGTGGTTTTTGAACCATTCTCTGTAGCTAGATTTAGAGTTACACTAAACACCTCAATCTAAGCAAGGTTGAATATGCTTAGAAAACATAAGAATGAAATATTAACATCCAGATATGCCGATAACATGGTTTTACCGAGCTACTCAGATAGTTTCCAGGCCGGAAGTTATTAAAACCCTCGGCATGAAACGGCCTAATGCTCCAATTCAGTAGACAAGAAATAGTCCAGGAATTAGACATTAAAACACGCAGCTTGAGCTGTACTTAGCGGACGTGTGATTATACTACCCGGCGGGGATAATATATCTGAATATAGTCCTTACCTCTACATTACAAGAACCTCCTTTCTAAGAAGCTTGTATTAGAATGCGCTAAATACACCCCGATGCACTCTTTATAAACGGATTAGGAAAATAATGATGGAACCACAATAGTTGTAAGAGTATTTGCTTAGAAAAAAGCGCAAAGAAGGGGTGCAGAATCCTGTGAAATATTTGTGAACTGGAGTGACCATGACAAACTCTTCAAAAAGTCATTGTTTCCTGAAGCCAGTTTCACGGCCCGTCAGATCTCAGCGTGCGCGAAGGTTAAAAGGCCCAACCTATTTCCCAGTGCTTGTCTTTTAGAGCCGTCAACAGAGAGAACATAGAGAGGCGGCTCTGCAGAACTGGCAGCAGCTCACACACACTGTAACCCTCCTCTTCATTTGGATGAGCAAATAAAACTTTTTTTTTTTTCGAGTCTTCTCTGCCACCCATGCAAATAATGAATATCTCCTACACTAAAGCTCGCTGATTGGCAGAGCTTTTTTGTCTGCGTAGTAGTGCTGAGGGAAAGTAATGAAGCGAAAGAACAAATTGTTTTTCGTATGTGTTGTTGGTGATTAATGCACCTCTGCAACATATTTTACTAACATTAAAATTTACTGTGAATGGAGCTGAATGACAAAATGAATTGAGGAGACCATGGGTCAAGGGCAGTTCTATACTCTGTAACAAAATTTTGAGCCTTATTTTTTCTATCCTATAAGTTCCTATGCCTGTTTTAATGTGGTCTGTCTTACTGCAGCCTTTCCTAGTTGCACTGTCTCTGTAATAAATCATATCTTCTTTCCTCTGTCGTCCCTGTCGGCCTAAGGCTGGAATGTGTGGAATGTGCAGCACTGCTTGTCATTGGCAGAAGCTATACACACCCTCTCCAAGCTCTGGCATGAATGACACATTAAGCTGTTCTCAGTGTATCACACTCTGGGTTAGAAGCCATGTTTTTTGTTTGTAAACACTGCATAAAAATGGCAATTACAAGCCAGGATTGCAGCAGGGAGTGGCAGAAAGTGCACAGAGGGGCCCAGGAGAACATAAGGAATAGAATGGTATGCTTTTTATTGTAAGAATTGTAGACTACAAATTCTCTTTAAAGTGAAACTTAAAGGATACATGAGCTGAAAAATTCTGGTGATTTAAACAATCCACGCACAGGAAACAGCCTGTAGCGTGGATCGGGGGGAGGCCCTAGAGCTGCGCAGCCTCACTTGAGTCTATGCGGGTTGCACAGCCACGGCAACCTCAGGCGGCCATTTTACAGGAGGCATGAGAGCCCAACCCGGTCTGTGGGGTCGGGATCGGGAGCCGGCCTGGGGGGAGATTGAGCAGCGGGGACCCAGCGGAAATACACGGGGGGCGCAGATGGCATCCTCCGTGCATTAAAATTTGCTGCAGGTACTGAACTTTTTTTTTATTTCGCCTCATAAGTCCTTTAAGGCGTCGCCAGTTCACTCCCCGCAGCCTGCAGCTCACCTCAGCCTGCGGGAATCTTTCGGCAGAAGATGACATCTAAAGCTCTGCACTGGAGACTATTTGTGTCTCCATTACAGGGCTTCGAGCACCATCTTCCCGTAGCCCTGCTCTGCCTGTGTCAGCGCGGGAGTTTTGAAGATCATCGGGGGAGCTGCGCGCCGGGAGAGGAGTCTTCTGCAGGTGAGTAAATGCTTTTTTTTTTACAGGTGCACATTATTTTTTGGGTGAAATGCTGCCCACATTACGATTATTTTCTGGTGAAAGATTGCTGCATTACGATTATTTTCTTGTGTGAAACATCTAGTAAATTTGTATCTCAGATTAGCTTGGGTCTCACTTCTGACAGGAGGTGTCCAAGCAGCTGGTTGGCATTCAGCTCAAGGCAGTGACAGACGGTGACTAGTATGTAGCAAAGCAGAGACTGCTTTCCACTTAAAGAACGGTTAGGCTGTCGGGTACTGTGTAATATAGCGGACAATTTGGTGTTATGATAAGTACACATCATTTAATTCCATATTACTGTGTAACACTGTTTAAAGGACAAATTACGTGAGTGGTATATGGAGGCTGCCATATTTATTTACTTCTAACCAATACCAGTTGCCTAGCTAACCCACTGATCCTCTGCCTTTAACACTTTTAGCCATACACCCTGAACAAGCAGGTGTTTGACATTTTTGTTAAAATCTGAAAAGTAAAATCTGAAAAAATGTGGAAAAAAAAATCATTAATTTTCAGTTTTCGACCATTATATTCTTCAAATAATGCATGCTACTGTAATTAAAATCCATGAAATGTATTTGCCCATTTGTCCTGGTTATTACACCGTTTAAATTATGTCCCTATCACAATGTTTGGGGCCAATATTTTATTTGGAAATAAAGGTGCATTTTTTCAGTTTTGCTTCCATCCCTAATTACAAGCCCATAGTTTATAAAGTAACAGTGGTATACCCTCTTGATATAAATATTTAAAGAGTTCAGTCCCCAAGGTAACTATTTATGTATTTTTTTATTGTAATTTTTTTTTTATTACAAAAAAAAATAAAATTGGGGAGTGTGGGAGGTAATGAGTTAATTTATAGTATGAAAAATGCTTTTTGGTGTAGTTTTACTATTTGACCACAAGATGGCCACAGTAATTTTTTGTTTATGCGACCTGTAAGCGTCAGAAGGAGGCTTACAGGAAGTTCAGTGAGGCTGGGAAACTTTTTTTTTCACAATGATCGCGCTGCTATTCATAGAAGCAGCCGATCATTGCTGGAGGGCTGAGATCAATGAAAGGGAACAGTTTTTCCTAGAGTGCACTAGCGCGGGAGCGCGCGCACGAGCGAGTAGGAGCGCGGACAGCGGCGGTAGGTGCGTATAGCTACGCTCCTGGTGGGGAAAAGGTGTAAAAAGGAACATAGATATACGCACCTGTGGTGGTAAAGTGGTTAATAATAATAATAATAATACTATCATTTTGAAAAGGAAACACCGCTCACCACACCATCATGCCAAAATGGGGGCAGGACCAGGCGTAGCCAGACCAAACGACACAGGTAGAAGGAAAGTCTGTTCGACCAAATGGCATAAAAGTCCAATCTTTATTGCCAAATCGTTCTGGACAGAAACATATCAGTTCACGCGTATCGGAGCTCAAACTCACAAACTCACTCGAGGTCGAGCGGACTTTCCTTCTACCTTTAATAATCATAACTTCAAAACTGCAATCAAAGTTTTGTGCCAAATGCTAATTTTTACACAATACTCTATTAAAGTGAATCTGAACTCTTGCGCCGGACAGAAGGAAAACACATAGAAATGCACCCTGTATTTAGAAAGTTTAGCCTGTCTAATTCCCACTCATCTGTGACTAATCCCAGGTTGTAATTTGATCCCTGAGTTATGTCAGCTGACTGCCACGGCAGAGAGTTAATAGGTAAACACAAGGGGCTTGATTCACAAAAGCGTCATACCCTTTTATCAATCAAGCCCAAGATGTCAACAATATGTCTGCTTCCATGAAACCAGGAAGTAGACAAACTGCAAATTTATTGCAGCTTTTGTATCAGCTGTAACAAGGAATTTTTTTCTTTAAAGGTTATTATGATGTTGCTTATCTTTTAGAGCAGAGTGGAAGTTCTGAATTCAGGTCCGCTTTAATTTGCATTGAAAGACCAATTGGCACATCACACATGACAATGACCTGCTGTCCGTATGTTAAACACACATTCAAACAAAATGGGAAATGCAAAGGCAGCCATGCCATGGAGATACAGTACATCTGCAACAAATGTGTTTTATAATTTTGTAAATCACACACACATGATAGCAAGTTAGGACCCTGCCTAACAGCAGAAGTGATACTTTCTGTTTTATTGTATTCCAAAGCCCATTTATAGACAGCATCCAAGGCTGAATACCAGCAGCTAATATTATTGGAGAAATCCATTTATTTTGTAATTCCCATCTATGCCTTTAAAAAGACACTGAAGCGAAAAAAAAAATATGACATAGTGAATTGGTTGTGTACTATGAATAATTGCAACAAACACAATTGCTAACTTCCAGTCAGAGCAATATCCTGCCTCTATCTGGCCAGCAGGCGCTTGTCAGCCAATCAGGTGCACTGTCATACACCCTTTGCCTGCTGTACCATACCTAGCAGGAATTACATAGATTAGCATTCAGGTGGGAGGCTTCGGTTGGACGCAATCGTGAATTGCGTCGTTTAACAGGGACGCCCCATGTAGGCACATCTCCCACACGGTCCCCTCCCTAACCACTCACCTGTCAACCGCATCGTAGAAGCTGCAAAAAATAAAATTTAAAATCACAAACACTGGTCCACATGACAGCCCAGGGGCCCCAGGTCTCTCTCACTCACTGGGGCCCCCAAACCACCATGCGACACCTAGAGGGAAGTGTGGGCAAGCCCTGGACCTCTCACCTCCAGGGAACTCACCCCACCACCTCTAAACTGAATGCCAACTGCAACAAACACAATTGCTAACTTCCAGTCAGAGCAATATCCTGCCTCTATCTGGCCAGCAGGCGCTTGTCAGCCAATCAGGTGCACTGTCATACACCCTTTGCCTGCTGTACCATACCTAGCAGGAATTACATAGATTAGCATTCAGGTGGGAGGCTTCGGTTGGACGCAATCGTGAATTGCGTCGTTTAACAGGGACGCCCCATGTAGGCACATCTCCCACACGGTCCCCTCCCTAACCACTCACCTGTCAACCGCATCGTAGAAGCTGCAAAAAATAAAATTTAAAATCACAAACACTGGTCCACATGACAGCCCAGGGGCCCCAGGTCTCTCTCACTCACTGGGGCCCCCAAACCACCATGCGACACCTAGAGGGAAGTGCGGGCAAGCCCTGGACCTCTCACCTCCAGGGAACTCACCCCACCACCTCTAAACTGAATGCCAACTGCAACAAACACAATTGCTAACTTCCAGTCAGAGCAATATCCTGCCTCTATCTGGCCAGCAGGCGCTTGTCAGCCAATCAGGTGCACTGTCATACACCCTTTGCCTGCTGTACCATACCTAGCAGGAATTACATAGATTAGCATTCAGGTGGGAGGCTTCGGGTGGACGCAATCGTGAATTGCGTCGTTTAACAGGGACGCCCCATGTAGGCACATCTCCCACACGGTCCCCTCCCTAACCACTCACCTGTCAACCGCATCGTAGAAGCTGCAAAAAATAAAATTTAAAATCACAAACACTCCTCCACATGACAGCCCAGGGGCCCCAGGTCTCTCTCACTCACTGGGGCCCCCAAACCACCATGCGACACCTAGAGGGAAGTGCGGGCAAGCCCTGGACCTCTCACCTCCAGGGAACTCACCCCACCACCTCTAAACTGAATGCCAACTGCAACAAACACAATTGCTAACTTCCAGTCAGAGCAATATCCTGCCTCTATCTGGCCAGCAGGCGCTTGTCAGCCAATCAGGTGCACTGTCATACACCCTTTGCCTGCTGTACCATACCTAGCAGGAATTACATAGATTAGCATTCAGGTGGGAGGCTTCGGTTGGACGCAATCGTGAATTGCGTCGTTTAACAGGGACGCCCCGTGTAGGCACATCTCCCACACGGTCCCCTCCCTAACCACTCACCTGTCAACCGCATCGTAGAAGCTGCAAAAAATAAAATTTAAAATCACAAACACTGGTCCACATGACAGCCCAGGGGCCCCAGGTCTCTCTCACTCACTGGGGCCCCCAAACCACCATGCGACACCTAGAGGGAAGTGCGGGCAAGCCCTGGACCTCTCACCTCCAGGGAACTCACCCCACCACCTCTAAACTGAATGCCAACTGCAACAAACACAATTGCTAACTTCCAGTCAGAGCAATATCCTTCCTCTGTCTGGCCAGCAGGCGCTTGTCAGCCAATCAGGTGCACTGTCATACACCCTTTGCCTTCTGTACCATACCTAGCAGGAATTACATAGATTAGCATTCAGGTGGGAGGCTTCGGTTGGACGCAATCGTGAATTGCGTCGTTTAACAGGGACGCCCCGTGTAGGCACATCTCCCACACGGTCCCCTCCCTAACCACTCACCTGTCAACCGCATCGTAGAAGATGCAAAAAATAAAATTTAAAATCACAAACACTGGTCCACATGACAGCCCAGGGGCCCCAGGTCTCTCTCACTCACTGGGGCCCCCAAACCACCATGCGACACCTAGAGGGAAGTGCGGGCAAGCCCTGGACCTCTCACCTCCAGGGAACTCACCCCACCACCTCTAAACTGAATGCCAACTGCAACAAACACAATTGCTAACTTCCAGTCAGAGCAATATCCTGCCTCTATCTGGCCAGCAGGCGCTTGTCAGCCAATCAGGTGCACTGTCATACACCCTTTGCCTGCTGTACCATACCTAGCAGGAATTACATAGATTAGCATTCAGGTGGGAGGCTTCGGTTGGACGCAATCGTGAATTGCGTCGTTTAACAGGGACGCCCCGTGTAGGCACATCTCCCACACAGTCCCCTCCCTAACCACTCACCTGTCAACCGCATCTTAGAAGCTGCAAAAAATAAAATTTAAAATCACCAACACTGGTCCACATGACAGCCCAGGGGCCCCAGGTCTCTCTCACTCACTGGGGCCCCCAAACCACCATGCGACACCTAGAGGGAAGTGCGGGCAAGCCCTGGACCTCTCACCTCCAGGGAACTCACCCCACCACCTCTAAACTGAATGCCAACTGCAACAAACACAATTGCTAACTTCCAGTCAGAGCAATATCCTGCCTCTATCTGGCCAGCAGGCGCTTGTCAGCCAATCAGGTGCACTGTCATACACCCTTTGCCTGCTGTACCATATCTAGCAGGAATTACATAGATTAGCATTCAGGTGGGAGGCTTCGGTTGGACGCAATTGTGAATTGCGTCGTTTAACAGGGGCGCCCCGTGTAGGCACATCTCCCACACGGTCCCCTCCCTAACCACTCACCTGTCAACCGCATCGTAGAAGCTGCAAAAAATAAAATTTAAAATCACAAACACTGGTCCACATGACAGCCCAGGGGCCCCAGGTCTCTCTCACTCACTGGGGCCCCCAAACCACCATGCGACACCTAGAGGGAAGTGCGGGCAAGCCCTGGACCTCTTACCTCCAGAGAACTCACCCCACCACCTCTAAACTGAATGCCAACTGCAACAAACACAATTGCTAACTTCCAGTCAGAGCAATATCCTGCCTCTGTCTGGCCAGCAGGCGCTTGTCAGCCAATCAGGTGCACTGTCATACACCCTTTGCCTGCTGTACCATACCTAGCAGGAATTACATAGATTAGCATTCAGGTGGGAGGCTTCGGTTGGACGCAATCGTGAATTGCGTCGTTTAACAGGGACGCCCCGTGTAGGCACATCTCCCACACCTGAATGCTAATCTATGTAATTCCTGCTAGGTATGGTACAGCAGGCAAAGGGTGTATGACAGTGCACCTGATTGGCTGACAAGCGCCTGCTGGCCAGATAGAGGCAGGATATTGCTCTGACTGGAAGTTAGCAATTGTGTTTGTTGCAGTTGGCATTCAGTTTAGAGGTGGTGGGGTGAGTTCCCTGGAGGTGAGAGGTCCAGGGCTTGCCCGCACTTCCCTCTAGGTGTCGCATGGTGGTTTGGGGGCCCCAGTGAGTGAGAGAGACCTGGGGCCCCTGGGCTGTCACGTGGACCAGTGTTTGTGATTTTACTACGAATAATTACTAGAAGATTAGCAGCAAAGAAAATATTCTCATATTTTTATTTTCAGGTATATAGTGTTTTTTCTAACATTGCATCATTCTATAATATGTGCAGATTACACAACACTCAGCATTCAAAATGATTCTTTCAGAGCAGTCTGTGAACTAATGACCTCTCCTCTGGCAGAGAAAAAGTAAATAGTTCACTAACACTTGAGATAATAAAAGTCAGAAAACACCCTCTACACGACTTTGAAAGTCATAGAGATTAATGGCTTTTTTGCATAGAGATAACAACTGGAGTTTCTTAACTCTTTCTGTACTGGAAACAATTAGACTGATGCATCTGATCTTAATGTTTTATTTCTTAGCTGTACTACACATACAAATCATAATATCATAATTTTTTTTTCGCTTCAGTGTCTCTTTAAAGGATACCCGAGGTGACACGTGACATGATGACATAGACATGGGTATGTACAGTGCCTAGCACACAAATAACTATGCTGTGTTCCTTTAAACATTAAACTCTAGCTTAGTTAAAATAGTGCTTACTAGTTACATTATTTATCTGCTTATTGTAAGTGAGGCTTTTCTTTCCAGTTCTTGCTTACTTTCAGTGTTTATTGAGAGAAGCTGCGAGGGGCTTGCGTTTCTTCTCTTTTCAATAAATGTGCTTTTTCCTCTTCTATATAGGTGGTTAAATTAGGAGAAAAACAACTTGTAGGCTGGTATTGATTGGGAATTCAATATGCTGGTTCTAAGTATTGTGGAGTGCTGGGCATGCAGATCTTCAGTGCCCCATCCCAAACCACATCTGTGCCAAGCCGAAGCAATTTCTTTTCTACGCTAGGCTTTTATTATCAAAGTAAATATATGCACGGAGCTTTATACAAAGAACTTCCTAACTTTTTTTTACAGAGATGTTTGTCGGGATTCTACATTAAAAGGTACAGTCTGTTCTCATTCAAAACAATATAAATTATGATTGCTGCACAAGCCATTTATTATTTAATGTTTCTGGATTATGTTTTCATTTGTTTGCAGACAAATGCAGTATGTTGGGTTTTTTTTGTATTCTTATTTATAATTTAATTTTTTTTTTCTTATTTATATTGCATTGGTACAGTATTTCTACAAAGTTTTCCCTGAAGCGGCTTAAGTGAAACTGAAAGGCAGGAAATGGTCCAGACATGGAGTACTTAAAGTGTACCCGAGGCAGTGTGGCGGGGGGGGGGGGGGAGTAGGGGCAGATGGGACACAGAGGCATGTCCCCTGTTGCATGTCATGCCTCAGTGTCCCCCCCATGACACTCTCTGCCCCCCCCCACCGCCACATTATCACCCCCCAAAAAAAAATTGGTAACATGATTGTTGCCAATTCTCGAGGGGAAGGGAGGAGAGGTATTCCCTGCTCAAACGCCCACTGGGGGTGTTCCTGCAGGCCTTCCCCAGCTGCCATTGGGCAGCTCGGTCTCTCCCTAGTCACTCCCCCAGCTCCCTGCATGCTGCTCTGTGTGTAAAACACACAGAACAGCTCTTCCAGTGTCCTGATCCCAGGGGTCACAGAAGCATAAGTATTGGATGGCAGGCCACTGGAGCGGCAGAAAGCAGCGAGTATTGCGGCTACCTGATCCGCCCAGCTCCCCGGTGACATGTGACATAATCAGATAAACATATGTATGTGTAGTACTAACCCTACTAAGAAATTGTCTGAAGTCCCTTTCTTTTCCCCACTACAGCAAGAGTTAAAAAAAAACCTTGTTGTTGTTATTATCTATGCAAACAAGCATTGGTGAATGCAGTGTGGTTTCCTCAAAAGTAAATAGAAACTAAAATCCTTTTATCTGCCAGGAAAAAGGGAGATAACAAAGTTTTAGCAAAGGAACTTTCAAAGGGTCATTACTTCTGCTTCTTTTTCAGCTAAATAAAGCAGAATGTGGATTCTAAACAGCAAATGTGATAAAAAAAAAATGAACCAATTAAACTAAAAATAAAATGATGAGACTCATTTTTATGTTAATATTCTTATATTTATCATCCATACTATGCATACAATTTCATTATCTCATACGTGAGTAGGATGTGGGTTGGACAAATAGTTTATTACACACTGAGTAATAACAGGGAGATAAGACTCTTTGTGAGCAGAAATGCAGCTGACCCAGAGTTTAAAGCATGTATACACAATTATGGTGTACTCTCAACAAATGCATATGCACCAAGGAGTCCCTGAGATATTGATACCTACAAGATGAGAGGAATACTTGGAAAACACTGTCCTTCTTAACCACTTGAGGACTGCAGTATTAACCCCCCCTAAAGACCAGGCCATTTTTTGAGAAATTGGCCACTGCAGCTTTAAGGCCTAGCTGCAGGGCCACACGACACAGCACACAAGTGATTCCCCCCCCCCCTTTCTCCCCACCAACAGAGCTCTCTGTTGGTGGGGTCCGATCGCCCCCCAGATGTTTGTTTATTTGTTTATTTTTGTTTATTTGTTGTTGTTTTTTCAATTAAAAAATGTGTTTTTTAATTCCTTGCTCTCCCCCCTCCCTCCCTCCCTCCCTCCGCCAGCCAATCCCCGTGATCAGCTGGCATAGGCTTCAGCCTATGACAGCCGATCACCCCTGTGCCTCTGGAGGGGGCAGCCATGACACACGACTGTCCCCAGTACAGTGCTGCTGTAGATCGCAGCGCTGTACCACTAATTAGATGGTGGTTTCGCAATCTAACAGTCTTCCTAGCGGCAATCGCCACTCGGAGACTGAAGGCAGAGCTCCGCTCCGCTCACCAAGCAGGAGATGCGCGCGCAGCCTGCGCGCAATCTCCTGCAAAACAGGACAAACTCTTCAACAAAAATGACTTGAGAAGAGCTTTAAAAAGTGATCTGATGGAGTGCATGAAATAGAGGCACTGTGAAAAAAGGGCGCAGCAGGATTCAGCCGGTTTTCTTATTTTACAATAATAAGTACAAAAATACTGTTTTAAATTATTACTTTGGGTAAAATTAATTTTTAACTATTTTTATTATTCCAGAGACACATAGTTTATGTTTAATCATGTTTCCATCTGACAATTTAGCAGAAACTATCAATAACATGTTACCGTAAAAATGCATATAAAGTAAACATTTAACAGTAAAAAAAACATTAGTTGTAATCTTAACCATATATTTTCATTTCTGAAAAAATTCAGTGGTTAATTTTTTTAAGTCCAATATAACAATAAATCAAAGAGTATTTTAGTGTTACTGATTGAGGTGATTAAAAAAAGTTAAAGTTTGTTTTATTACTACTAAACCTAACCTTACTCTCCCACAGAACCCTCCCTCTACCTATCCCTAACCCTTAGACCCCCCCCCCCGGTGGTGCCTAACCCTAAGACTACCCTGGTAGTGCCTAACCCTAACACCCCCTGGTGGTGCCTAACCCCTAAGACTTCCCTGGTGGTGCCTAATCCTAACACCCCCTGGTGGTGCCTAACCCTAAGACTCCCAAGGTGATGCCTAACCCTAAGACCCCCCCTGGTGGTGCTTAACAATAACCACCCCCTGTTGGTGCCTAACCCTAACCACACCCCTGTTGGGGTCTAACCCTAACCACCCTTCTGGTGGTGCCCAACCCTAGGACTTCCCTGATGGTGTCTAACCTTAAGACTTTCCAGGTGGTGCCTAACCCTAACACCCCCTGGTGGTGCCTAACCCTAAGACCCCCCTGGTGGTGCCTGACCCTAAGACCCCCCTGGTGGTGCCTAACCCTAAGACCCCAAAATTAAAAAATCTCAAAAAGAATGTAAAAATTATAAACAAAGTTAAATGACATGTCAAAACAATAATTAACGTAATTATAATTCTAAAAAGGACCCCTGAAATTAAACATCTAAAAAAAAAAGTAAAAATGATTAAAAAGAAGTTAAATTACATGTCAAAACGATAATTCATGTAATTATAGTTCTATACCTGTTATGTAATCTCGCTGTTGCTTAAACAATATAGATGTCATTATTATTATTATCTTGCATTCTCTGTCTGTCTATTGTCTAAACTTTTCCATGCCGTGTGTACCACAAAAAATTCCGGGTGCGATACCTGTCGTACTCGGCGAATAAACTGATTCTGATTCTGATTCTGATTCTGAAGAACGAATGTAAAATTGATAAAAAAGTACACTATCAAAATATTGAAAAGTTAAAACGATAATGAAAAAAAAATTATAATTGTGAAAACAAATTTTATAATGATATTTTCCGTTTTAGCATTGTAAAACCATACATAACAATAGGCGCAAACTAGTTTAACATAGTTTAACGGGCGCCCATCCGCCCGATTCGTCCAGCTATGCGCCCAATAGCCGATATTTAACATTGGAGTAAATGGCAGTGCCCAATTTGTCCACTTCTCGTATGCGCCCGATTTTCCTGCTTCCAATATTTGTGGGGCTTGCTTTTCCTGCACTTCAAATGTGCATCTCCTGGACTTGGAGACGCAGGGACGGCACTTCCATAAATACAAGGAGGGGCCAATTGCCCCAGTGCCCTTGAGCGTTGCCAGACGCCTTACTTCCCCTTAAGGGCTTATTTCCACTACACGCAGATTGGATGTAGAATGGATGCAGACTCCAATGAATGTCTATGGGCCTGTTTCCACTAAACGTGATTTTCCTGATGCAGATTTTCCCATAGGCATTGGAGTCAGTTTTTCTGCATCCATTCTGCATCCAATCTGCATGTAGTGGAAACAGGCCCTAAGTGTTAATTGGGGCCCCTACACAAAAGCAGGATTGGTATCTCACCTGTTCTGTTCCTTCATGCTCCTGGTCTTCTTCCCGTTGCCTGCCTCTTGTGATGGCAGGAATAAGACAAGAGCAGTTCACTAGCCATTGGGGCAGTTAAATTAGGTTACGTTGCTGGTATTGTGCAGGGGCCCCAGGGAGCACATATATGTTTAGGGGGGAGATCAGGGTGTGACAGCACTTAAACATAATAGCAAAATTCTGGATACAAACCTATCCCAATGTAAGTATGTGACTGTTCTTTAACGTAATGAACTGTACACACTGCACAAGTCCAACTTGCCAGTGATTGATTTTTAAATAAGCTGGTAACTGTGTGATGGATCAATAACATTTCTATTTTGGATTTACCATCCTCTGTGGGTTGCAGTAACACCTTTTCTTCTACAATTGCATGACTGTTGGAGCCTTGGAGCACCTTTAGAACTTGTGGGGTTTGAGCAGTTATACTATCTATATAGCTCTCAGCTTGCTAGTAATATTTTATCTTTGATAGAATGCAGCATTGTGTAATAGATAACTCCATGAGTCTAAGAAGCTCTGCCAAATGATCACCCCCCCTCTCTGAGTGTGACATTTCTCAGATACTGTGCTGTTCCATGCTGCACTCCAATAATGATTCTACAGTGATGAGCAGTACTATGAATATTGATCATCTCCTCACTGTGCATCCTGGGCAACATAGATAGAGTTATCAACTTGCATCAATCTGATCTCATCTACATAATAGTCTTACTACCACTTGGCTCAACAAATTGGCAGGACCGAACTAATCCCTCTCTAGACATGATCAACGGGGCTTGGGTGAGCAACCATATGTATATGTCCTTAAAATATTTGTTAATGTGCTTTATTAATTAGTTTAACCATTTCAGCCCGCAGGGATTTTTCCCCTTATGTATCGGAGCAATTTTCACCTCCCATTCATTCGCTAATAACTTTATCACTACTTATCACAATTTATTAATCTATATCTTGTTTTATCCGCCACTAATTAGGCTTTCTGTGGGTGGTACATTTTGCTAAGAGCCACTTTACCGTAAATGCATTTTAACAGGATTAATCAGAAAAAAATTGAAAAAAATTCATTATTTCTCAGTTTTCGGCCATTATAGCTTTAAAATAATCCATGCTACCATAATTAAAACCTATGTATTTTATTTCAATAATCACAATTAGGGCCGTGTAAATACGTGGTGGGGCATGTACTACTTAATGAATCTAGAACACAAAGCTCAATATCTCAAATGTATCTAATTTTATTAATTACTGAAAAAGTAGAGTATTATAAAAACATATAAAAAGCACATGGGATGGCCACCCCGCCACGACACAACCCGCAACCACATTAGCATACCAATCACACGCCGGCAACTAATGTATGGACTATTCCTATAGAGGAACCCAGCGAAGTTCAACAGCAGCAGGTATAACTGTATAGATTAGTCTTTGCCATAGCATGACATGAGGGAAAAACAAAGGATTGAGCAAAAATTGGCATGCAGCAAGCTGTTGCTATTGCATGCAGTGCTCCTTCCAATGGACTGGATTAATGTGATACATAAGCAGTCACCACGATGGTCAGGCAGGGTTAGTGAAGCAACATAAACATCCAGAGGTAGTGGTGCCAATGTCCAGCAGCAAAAGCAATGTCACAGCAATCAGCAGCCTCAAACAGTTCACAGCAACATGTCATGTGTGGCCTTCACATATGCCGTCAATTCCATGACTCAGATGCATAACAGATATAGTAAAGCTTGTCTCACCAATTGCGGAAGAGAACTCTCCTATTCCAGAGGCAGTGATGTCAGCGTCTCAAAGTGCTGTCTGTTTGCTTGGTAGGATGCAGTCTGTAGTCTGCAGCTAGTAGCATCGGAATCTGGATGTGCTCATCAGTGTCCATCAGTGTGTCCGCGTGGACGGGTGAGTAGGGACCGTTGGAGTGGGTCTCCGTGAGTGATAGCGGAGGTCGGGGCGGCGTGGCGTCCCATGCATGAGGCAAGCAGCTCTCCCCGACGTTTCGCCGGCTTCCGCCTTTCTCAAGAGGTGTGACTGCTGTAACGTCATGCTCTCCAGCCTTTTACCTAACTAGCACCAATCACAGCAACAAACAACACCCATCCGCACAGCAACACCCACATGGATGCACGGAGGAGGGGCCAGGGCAAGCAACACAACAGAAATCCAGCGGACGAGAGGCGGGTAGGCAAAGAAAATTAGCAGGGCAAACCCTACTGACAGAAAAACGCCTGTACAGCGCAGCTACAAAGCGACACCTGACCCGTCTAAAAAAGAGGCAAGGGTTGGTAAATACAACACAAAAGCACTCAGTCTTCCCATCTCCCATTGACTCTTCCGGCTGGCCTGCAGTGAAACTGACCCCATACCCCATGCATCCATGACCTATCATTGCAGAGAAGACAGAAAGCATTATAATTTAATGCACAAACCTGTATAGCATCTAAACATAGGTAGATAATAGAAAACGCCCAAAAACAGCGGCCCTAACGCCCATAAATGTTGTTCCTCATTGTTGTTAAACAAGGAGGAAGCTATAAGGGAATCCCTAGCTATAAACTTAGAGGAATCTATGGGGTTGTCAATGATCCCAACCCAAATCCTATGGGTGGAAACATTGAAAACCAGGGGCTTCTATAAAGATGAATGTCCAGAGGGCCCCATCCGGCCACAGGGACAGTAACTACACACCCCAAAAGCACCCGGACGCACGCAGACAACCATCAAGTGGGTAAAAAATGGGCATAGCTCATATGCTCATTCAGGCCTGGTGGTTCCAGGGCCTGTAATTTGTAAATCCAACGAGATTCACATCTTAGGAGCAATCTATCTAGATTGCCCCCTCTAATTGTCGGATGTATACGGTCGAGGACCATAAATTTAACTCCTTTAGTGCTATTGCCATGTTCGAGGGAAAAGTGCCTGGCTACAGGAGAGTCCGCGTCCCCCTTCTCAATACTCTTTATGTGTTCCGACATACGTTCTCTCAAAGTTCGTTTTGTCTTACCAATGTAGAATGCGCCACAGTGGCACAACAAAATATATACCACCAGAATCGTTTTACAATTACCGAAATGGGACAGACAGACTCTCCTGCCGCCAGGCATGCAAAAAGCCTTACCCACCCGGACATATTGGCAATAGTCACATCCTCCGCATGTATAAGTACCCAGAGTGGAACAGTGTTTCCTGGGAGCCACCCCAGAGAAATGACTACGTACCAGTCCATCTTTCAATGATCTCGCTCTCCTAAAGGTCAGTTCGGGGCGGGTTGTCACAACAGGTCCTATTAGTTTAACCATTTCAGCCCGCAGGGATTTTTCACTCTATGCATCGGAGCAATTTTCACCTCCCATTCATTCGCTCTCCTAAAGGTCAGTTCGGGGCGGGTTGTCACAACAGGTCCTATTAGTTTAACCATTTCAGCCCGCAGGGATTTTTCACCTTATGCATCGGAGCAATTTTCACCTCCCATTCATTCGCTAATAACTTTATCACTACTTATCACAATTTATTAATCTATATCTTGTTTTTTCCACCACTAATTAGGCTTTCTGTGGGTGGTACATTTTGCTAAGAGCCACTTTACCGTAAATGCATTTTAACAGGATTAATCAGAAAAAAATTGAAAAAAATTCATTATTTCTCAGTTTTCGGCCATTATAGCTTTAAAATAATCCATGCTACCATAATTAAAACCGATGTATTTTATTTGCCCGTATGTCTCGGTTATTATACCATTTAAATGTTGTCCTTATCACAATGTATGGCGCCAATATTTTATTTGGAAATAATGGTGCATTGTTTCCGCTTTGCGCCCATCACTGTTTACAAGCTTATAATTTTAAAAATGTTTGTAGTATACCCCCTTCAAAAGCATATTTAAAAAGTTTAGAACCTTAGGTAACTATTTATGTCTTTTTTTTTTCATTGTAATTTTTTTTTTCCATTCAATTATTTATTTGGGGAACATTTTGGTGTGGGACATAAATAGCTAATTTTTAATGTTAGTATGTGTGTAAATTGTAATATAAAAAATGTGTAGATGTAGTTTTTCTATTTGGCCACAAGATGGCCACCTTCATTTTTGGTTTCCCTCCTTGTACTTCTCGCTAAGCGGAAGTACAAGGGGGATGCGGAAATTCTTCCGGGCAAAAGAACTGAAGCCTCACGGGTGAGCCCTTCGGTTTTTCTGCAGGGGAAAGGGATCAGTGATCGGGAACCATGTTTCCTTTCACTGATCCCAGGGCTACCGGGGGACACCACGGGGAGGCGGGGTGCGCGGTGAAGTGTGACACCGCATCAGAGCAGCGTCCCTCGGCGCTTCTTACGTTGCGGTCCAAGCGGCGATCACGTGATTACAAACACTTTCTCCTTCCGGGTTGAAGGAGGAAGTGTTTGTACTTACATGACACGCGTGGACTGCATCGTAGGGGGCACCGAGGGATGGACCTAAGAAGACGTCAGAGAGGTAAGATTGACACCCCCCCCCCCCCCTCCGCCCAGCCCGCACAGGTGATTGCAATTAACAGGATGAAATACGGATAGCAACTATCCGGGTTCATCCAAAGTTCGGATTTGTACATCCCTAGTTTACATATATTTGACATTTTACATTTCTCGTGATAGTGGTCTATTAAGTCTGTGGTACCCATGTTCTACCATTTAAGGGAAGTAGAGGTTGTGGTTCAATGATCTACTCCACCTTAATTTTATTTTCCTTTGTGATTGAACTTTTATAGAAAAAGAAAAGCTAAAACAAAAACAGGGCATGGCTAAAGGACCTCTGGGAAAAGTGCTAGTTTAAAGAAAGGAAAAGACAAATCAACATGTCTGTATTTACTGGACCTATGGGACACTTTGATGAAACTGCAGAACAGCCGAGCTCTTAAATCGAGTGCTTTGTGTTCTTTTGTACTTTCAAGAAGAATTGCAGAGGATAAAACTAGCCTTCATATCACGCTAGCAAAAACTTCCAATCAGCTAAGGTGTACAAATTTATAAAAAGAAGACTTTTCATAACTTTTTGATAAAGGGTTACTTTATTTTTTTCTTCAGGAATTGAAATAATTCAGCCTTGATGTCCAACTTGTGACCCAAAAGAGGCCTCACAGTAATTTCTGTGCAACACCAAAGTGTTTACTGTGTGGCCCATATGAAAAATATTAGAGATCCATCAGTCACAGGGCTTTTTTAATGACCTGAAGATCAATAGCAGCTGCATTTATATGTATAGTTCTTATGGCACACCAACAACTGGATACGATTTTTAACCCGAACTTGACTGGAGGTCTTTTAAGAAAACTTATAGGCTGAAATTGTTTTCTGACCCATCAGAACATGACCAATGTTGTGCATGTATAATAGGGTGAATAGAAGGCAACCAATGTAACTTAAATAATTAAAAACTGTTTAAAAGTACATGGAATGTGTTTGGTTACCTCCAAGGAAAACAGCTGACATTGGCCTCAATTCACTAAGCTTATCTCCTGTCTTTAATAACGTTTGTGAGCTGTTTCTAGTGTTATCAGGCATGTAGTAAACTCTTGTGTCTTTATTTAACCTCACTCGCGTTATGATTATTTCTGGATTTTAGTGTCTGAAATCAGTGCAATTTTTTCACACGCTTTTAGACCCTAAACATCATACTGTTAGATAGATCTGTGGCAGCCCTGCACATTACACAACTCCCACCGATCCATCTTGGGGTTACTGCTCTGAACTGTGGATTTCCAGCTCAAGCCTGACTAGGGATTACCTCTATGCAGGTTAAGGAGAGATCTCTAAAGTTAACATTTCAATCCTTAAAATAACTACTGAATTCTAAAGTTAAAGACCGACTGTTAATTAACCGCATGTGAAAATAGCTACAGAGGAGGTAACTTAAGGACTAAAGAGATAAGATAACTCTCTCACTGTGAAAACGTGTCTCTACACCTTAATAAGGCAAGCTTCTTTAGTGAATTAACACTAAAAGTACCAATTGATATGTGGTGGTAAGTTTTCTCTTGCCTTATTATCTCCAGCATGATCTTAGTGAATTTAGGCCGATGTTGGCCAGCAGAATGCTGTGTGAGCACCGCTGTACTGAGTACTGTGACCTACTGGCCAACAAGCACTGTGTAATGACCTGAAGGATTGGGTTACCACTCATGAAATGTGTTGTCTATTTACAAGCTGAAAAAAATGCTCATTGCATTGTAAATACCAGTTGTCATCCTGGAAGTTAGACCAACGAGTTACATTGAATTTTAAAAGGTAGAAATTTAGATCTGACTCACTAAGGAAAAGTATAAGGGTCAACTTAATGTACATGTGAGTCAGACCTACATTTTGACTCTCTTCCCCATGCAGAGCTGCTGCAGCAGAGCGCACAACGTCCTAACACCCTCTGCTACCCCTGTGGTGAATATTCCTCTCCTTGAACCCATTCCTGCCAGGGCATTCTTCCCTCTCTCTATCTCACTCTCTCTATCTCCTCCCTTCCATGTTCACATATGCGGAGTAGGCCACATTGCAATTGCAAACCACATGTATCTGTTCCACCACCGGGTCCGCTCATTCCCTCTTCACTTATACCAGTGAGCATGCATTAACGACCTTCAGCTCTCACGTGACAGCCTACAGAAGCCGACTTATACTTTATTATTTTCGTGGGCCAATGTATACTTGAGTCTTAAAAAAATGTCAGGTTAAGAAAGTTAAATATTGGGATCCACTGATATACGAGGTCGACTTATATTTGAGGATATACAGTAGCTACTACACCATGTTGGCCTCTCAGTGTCCCTTTGTGTCCTTTTTTCCTATCTCTGTATATAATCACCTTTTCATTAACGGGTACATATTTCTTTGGTGCAAGGCAGTTTGGCGCAGGGCTAGCTGAATGACGGCTCTCCCTGCTGCCGCTAAACTCCCCGGAAACGTTAAACACCATTCCCCCTCCGAGTTGTAGCAACTTAGAGGGAGCTGTAATTCGGGGTCTGGTGATCGCAAGAGCCCTGAATTACCGTTACATGGGGTGCGCAGCATAGCATTACTGCTATGGGGGCACCTGGCTTTGTGTGGGTGGAAAAAAGATGCTGTGGGCTCAGGGTTGCTGCTGGGAGGTGTATGCAGAGAGTGTGCGCAGCGGGCATTGTAACCCACCTCCACCAGGATCCAGATGCTGGCAGCCAGTCTTTTTTTGGTCTTCTGAGACTCTCGATTCCTTGGGTGAGATCACCGTTTGTCACATGACGACAAACTGCGATCTCACCATAGGGGAAGAATGCCACCTGGAGAACAGGAGGGAGAATTGCGGGACTGGATCCCGGGAAGGTGAGTAAGTACAGGGACTGCTGCAGATCTATCTGCAGTATTATTTTTTTTTCCTGTTTTTAGGGTCTTAAGGCACATGAAAAAAATTGTACCACTTTTAAACCCTGAAATCAGGAAGTAATCATACCACCAGCCAGGGAGGGTAAGAAATCAACTGCTAAGATTCACTATACTCTGCTTTTCCAAAAATACTTTGTATGGGCAACTACAAAGCCAGTGATAACTTGGCACTTATTATACGTGGGTAGATCACATGGACAGTGACACGTATTACAACCTTGTTTCTGAAAAACTGTGACAATGTCAAAATGTAAATGAAAACCGAATGCAATAATTAGCAAATCATTTAAACCCTATATTTAAATAAATGAAATGCAAATGCAATGGAGGAAAGGATGAGCCTGAGAAATATGTATGGAAAATGCATGATCATGCTGAATCTAATACCTGTAAAACATTTTTTAAAAGTTGAAACAGGCAACAACCTACAGAGGTGCTCATACCTGGCTGGATCTTTACAACCTCCATATATTGCCTGATGAAGCGGGATGTTGCCCATGAAACGCGTTGCTATTACTTTGGAGTCTATTTGAATAAATATATTTTTCAGTGAATATATTTTTGAGTGATTGTGTGTCTACTTGTGGACCTACCTCCCTTTTTAAATGTTTTTAACTATTTTATTATTATTTGGTGCCTCAGTTTTGAACAGTTGTTTATCCTGAGTGTCCACTCTTAGTGGAGAGGTGCTGCCCCCTGTTCTTCTACTTCTACGGAGAGCGACATTTTTAACCCGACTGGAGTCGGGTTTAATCTCCCCACCTGCCTACTGAGTGGTTAATGTCCCCACCTGCCTACTGAGTGGTTACCAGGGGTGAGTAATGTATATTCTCATATATTTACTTTTTTGACGTATTGGTGTGACATATTGCACTATTGGGTCTCTCGATCTGCTTTGTTTTTCAAATACTTCTTTTTTGTATGTTTTCATCTGCATTTTAAATTTTCGCAAAAGTGGTCCTTTAAGAAGGAATAAGACAACATAGAAAACTGCCCTGCTAATTTAAATTAGGGATTTTAATATCCCTCTAGATGTGAATACTCAATACCCATATTAATCAATTAGCTTTTTGTTAAAATAAGAAAGCAATGGCATCCTGTATATCTGTCACGGTCACCTACCTGTACGGACTCGGCGGCTGACACGAACGGATGTCCGCGTGCGTCCTGGGGCAGGCCGCCGCTCCATTAGGCGTGGGGTCTTGGCGGTTTGCGTCCGTTCGCGTCATGTGCGGTGGCATTGGCCTCAGCGCCGGAAGGCGCGGGTTGAGTGTACTGCGCAGGCGCGTTGCGGAGGGACGTCCGCGTGTACATGACGTAATTACGCATGCACGCGTACGTTTGGACGCGTTGACGCGGCCATGCGTCAAACGGCCTATATAAGTCCAAAGAGAACATGGCCTCAGTGCTGTTGTATTGCAGCAAGTGAGAGGTTCTCCCGTGACGTGAGCTTTGACTCTGCCCTTGTTCCTGTATTCCTGTTGTATGATTGCCTGCCTGGTTACCGACTTCTGCCTGTTACGACTACCCGCCTTGTTACCGACCTCTGCTTGTCTGACTACCCGATTTGTTACCGATTCCTGCTCTGGACGACTACCTGCTCTGTTATCGACCCTGGCCTGTATGAGAACCCGCTCCGTTGCTGACCTCTGGAAAAGGATCAAGACTACGCTGTTGCCTCACTATCCAACTACTGCATCGGTTGCTGAGTTATTGCACACCCGTACTCAGCCCGCGGAAGTGCTGCAGATTCATCCTGGTCACGCCACTTGGTCTGCTAGCGCTTCTGCCCTTCGCCTCCCAGAGACTCTGTCCTCACTTCAGAGGTTCTGTGGGGTGACTTGCAAGAGCCGCTGCCCTCCACACTTCAGACTCCAATACTGCAGGTACGTGGTCTGTTTCGTTACAAAATACAACAGCCACAGAATGGAGTCTGGGGAGGCAGCAAGGGTACTAAACGCCCTATATACACAAATGGCGACACTCACCGATGCCTTTAAAGACTTGCAAGCTGGCTATACCCGTCTGGAAGTTAGACTAAACGAGCTATCAACTCTGCCTGCTAGTACTGCTCCTCCTGCTGTAGGACCTGTAAATGCAGCCCCTCTGCCTGTAGTCCCTGCAGCTGCAGCCGTAGCTGCCCCAGAACCTCGAGTACCAATACCTGAGAGATTCTCCGGAGATCGTACAAAATTCAGAGCTTTCCGTCACTCCTGTGAACTATATTTTTCATTACAGCCCCGCACCTTTGCTGCAGAAGATACTAAGGTGGGGTTTGTCATTTCACTACTACTGGGAGACCCACAATCCTGGGCCCATAACCTTCGGGAAAAACAAGACCCAGCTTTGAATTCTGTGGCTGCATTCTTTACAACCATGGCTTCACTATATGATGATCCACAACGGGTGGCTACTGCAGAGGCGATGCTCCGAAACCTCCGTCAGGGGAAGAGGCCTGTGGAGGAATATACCTCTGAATTCCGACGTTGGGTCACAGATACGACCTGGAATGAATCTGCACTAATCCATCAATTCCGTCTGGGTCTTTCGGAAAGTCTAAAGGATGAACTGGCTCGTGTAGGCATTCCCGGGACTCTAGAAGAATTAATTCAACTGGCCATACAGATTGATCGTCGTTTTAGGGAACGACAACCGGAAAAGAGTAGCACCTCCCGTTTCTTCTGGAACCCACCTCCAATGACAACACCCCCTAATCCCTCAGATCAGCCCGAACCCATGCAACTCGGACTAATTCGTTCCTCATTAAGTCCTGAGAAGAGACAGCGCCGCCGAAGAGAGAACTTGTGTATGTACTGTGGCACAGCCGGTCACTTTGTGAGAACCTGTCCTGTGAAACCTGCGGGTAAGAATAAGCCTAACGTTACCTATATCCCGGAAACACTTACCGATCCTACTAATTACTGTGTTGTTCCCATTTCTTTTCAGCTTCCAGGAAAAACCCTTAACACCTCGGCTATTATCGATTCAGGAGCTTGCAGCTGTTTCTTGGACATAGCGTTTGCCTCTAAACATCAATTCCCTCTACAAAACCGGAAGAATCCATTACATATTCATCTCGCCGATGGATCCTCTATCAATTCAGGACCTGTTATTATGGAAACCTCGCCAATCCTAACCACAATTTCAACCCAACATCAAGAATTTCTTCGTTTGGACTTAGTCTCATCTCCTATGTATCCTGTTATCCTGGGTCTTCCTTGGCTTAAGGCCCACAATCCCATTATCAACTGGGCCACAGGATCCGTTATCTTCTCATCCAACTATTGTGGGGAATGTTGTACTCCGGAATACAAGGACTCTACTGGTCCATTATTGAATGTATCCCTTCATGCTGAGAGTATACCAGAATGTTATCATCAATTTTTGGATGTGTTTGACAAAAAGAAAGCTGACCAACTTCCCCCACATCGACCGTATGATTGTCCAATTGACCTGGTACCTGGCACTCCAATCCCTTTTGGGCGTATGTTTTCACTGTCAGACCCTGAGCAGGAGGCGCTGAAGCAATATATCCATGAAAATTTAGAAAAAGGGTTTATTAGGCCATCTAGGTCTCCAGCCGGAGCTGGAATCTTTTTTGTGCAAAAGAAGGATGGATCCTTGAGGCCCTGTGTGGACTATCGGGAATTGAACAAAGTGACGGTTAAAAATCGCTATCCACTGCCATTGGTTCCAGAGTTGTTTCAGAGATTAAGAGAAGCAAAGATCTTTACGAAACTTGATCTGCGTGGGGCATATAATTTAGTAAGAATACGTGCTGGTGATGAGTGGAAGACAGCATTCCGTTCCCGCTTCGGACATTTCGAATATCTGGTTATGCCATTCGGACTATGCAACGCACCAGCTACATTTCAGCACTTCATCAATGATATATTTAAGGATATGATTGATCACTTTGTTATTGTATATCTTGATGACATCCTGGTATTTTCTGCCTCTGAACAACAACACTGTAATCAGGTGCAATTAGTTTTAAATCGTTTAAAACAACATAATCTATATGTAAAACTGGAAAAATGTGAATTTCACAAAGAAGTAATCCAATTCTTAGGATTAGTAATCTCCGCTGAAGGTTTTACTATGGACCCACATAAAGTTCAAGCAATCAAGGATTGGCCTCCACCTGTGGATAAGAAGGCGGTTCAAAGGTTCCTAGGATTCACAAATTTTTATAGGAGATTTATCAAAAACTTTTCCTCCATCGTTTTACCTATAACGCAACTTACAAAACAACAGAAACATTTTTTCTGGAATCAAGACGCTCAGACGGCATTTGACAAATTAACACTAGATTTACCAGGGCTGCGCAAATTTGCGTTAATTCACTGGAGCTCACACTTAGTAGCACCCCTGCTGAGTTTTTTAACATGCTATCAACTCCATTGTTCTCTTTCTTTTGTTCTGAAAACAAGTACATTTCCATTTGTTTACTTGAACTAAATCACCTTGGGTCTAAGTTACTATTTGCCCACCTCCCATCCCCCACAACCAGAGAATTCTGTCCTTTGAAACCTCTAAAAGCTCTTCCCAATGTAATGCTATGTTTTTTTTTTTACAAAACCTCATTGCTCCAGTGTGCACAGACACTCACTGCTGCCTGGTAAATGCTTGTTGCTGCCTAATAACTGATCACTGCTGCCTGGTAAATGCTCGTTGCTGCCTGGTAAATGCTCGTTGCTGCCTGGTAAATGCTCGTTGCTGCCTGGTAAATGCTCGTTGCTGCCTGGTAAATGCTCGTTGCTGCCTGGTAAATGCTCGTTGCTGCCTGGTAACTGCTCACTGCTGCCTGGTAACTGCTCACTGCTGCCTGGTAACTGCTCACTGCTGCTGGTAACTGCTCACTGCTGCCTGGTAACTGCTCACTGCTGCCTGGTAACTGCTTTCTGTCTGGTAACTGCTCGCTGCTGCCTGGTAACTGCTTGCTGCTGCCTGGTAACTGCTCACTGCTGCCTAATAACTGATCACTGCTGCCTGGTAACTGCTCGTTGCTGCCTGGTAACTGCTCACTGCTGCCTGGTAACTGCTCACTGCTGCCTGGTAACTGCTCACTGCTGCCTGGTAACTGCTCACTGCTGCCTGGTAACTGCTTTCTGTCTGGTAACTGCTCGCTGCTGCCTGGTAACTGATCACTGCTGCCTGGTAACTGCTCACTGCTGCCTGGTAACTGCTCACTGCTGCCTGGTAACTGCTCACTGCTGCCTGGTAACTGCTCACTGCTGCCTGGTAACTGCTCACTGCTGCCTGGTAACTGCTCACTGCTGTCTGGTAACAGCTCAGACACAGTGCACAGACACATAGGATAACATTAGCAGCAGATTTAAAAACTCAAAACGCTCAGAAAAACTCCTCTGGTGTGCACCAGGCCTATGAGTACAAGGTAATGCATAGTCAGTCACTGGATGGGAGTCTGCTAAGGTTTGTCATTGCCATAATACATATGATATTTATATAAACCCACGACGGACAATTTCTTTACTTCACTGTCACTGTCGCACAGACTGCTGCAGCGCATCAGAAAACATTGTAGCACTGGCAGGGGCGTTCCTTGGGTCCTTGGAGATCGGAGCACCTGTGCTCCCCCCCCCCCCGAACCCCCCCCTCCCCGCCCAGCCAGCAGCGTCAGACCTCGATCAGCCGGCGACCAGTTAGAGTGGGCGCTAGGACCTACCTAGCGGACACCGCTGATATGCGGAAGTGACATCACTTCCGCATATTTGCGCCTGGCACCCGCTCTAACTGGTCGGATCGCCCGCTGATCGAGGTCTGATGCTGCTGGCGAGTGACAGCAGGGACCCCCAGTTAGGTAGTGAGTGACAGCAGGGAACCCAGGTTAGATAGTGAGTGACAGGGACCCCCGTTAGGTAGTGAGTGACAGGCGCCCCCTCACCTCGCAGCCAGCAGCGTCAGACCTCGATCAGCGGGCGACCCGACCAGTTAGAGAGGGCGCCAGGCGCAAATATGCGGAAGTGATGTCACTTCCGCATATCAGCGGTGTCCGCTAGGTAGGTCCTTGCGCCCACTCTAACTGGTCGCCGGCTGATCGAGGTCTGACGCTGCTGGCTGTCTGGCAGCGGGAACAGCTGCGGCGGCCGGGGGGGGGAGGGGGGTGTGACAGCGGGGCCGTTCTTCCCGCGTGTCCTTGTCATCAAATCGAAGGTGTTGCATAATTGAAATTAATCTATTTCGGGGCATTGTCTCTTTGATTACTGGCACCCCAGTGATGTCACTTCCGCATATCAGCGGTGTCCGCTAGGGCCCCCCAAAATAGCGCTAGCGACGCCACTGAGGCCATGGTAAAATTATACACACATTCACATACCTTCATGTGGTTATAGTCTGTTATCGTGTTGGGTTTCCTCTTTCTGCCGTCACTGATCGTCACGTCTTGGTGCATGGAACGTAGAACACACACAGTCTTGTTTTTTTTAGGTGCATAAATTGTCAAGGAGACACTGCCACTTCTAAGCACTGAAGTGGAGAATACCTCTCGCTGTGCAGTGTCGTTTGCAAGCTGAGGAAGTTCACGCCGGACTTTATTCACCGTGCCCAATAGCGTTGTTTTGCGCCGCAGCAGTCTGTGCGACAGTGACAGTGAAGTAAAGAAATTGTCCGTGACATTTCTCCCATCATCCAAAAATGGCTCCATCAGATTCATGACCACGTTCTCTGCCAGCCTCTCTCCCTCCGACAGGACAGCATCACACCTTTTGGCCACCTCTACAGCATTCATATGTTGTGAAAAGCCAGCCTAATTGCATTACAGTATCTGCCATACTGCCATCAATGCCATGGCAATGGAATGCCTGTCATCATTTGTCATGTCAATGGAACACTGCCAAAAGTGCCAATTGCCCTCTGATTGCATTTTGCTGCATGAATCGGCAACAGAGTTCTGTGTCTGCGTGGGTTTCCTCCGGGCACTCCGGTTTCCTCCCACATCCCAAAAACATACAGATAAGTTAATTGGCTTCCCCATAAAATTGGCCCTAGATGACGATACATACACTACATGATACATACATAGACATACAGGGCCGGCCCGAGACTTTTTGCCGCCTGAGGCAAAATTAGAAAAAAAATCGCTACCCTGCCCCCCCCCCCCCCCCGTCCGTGGGTGGGGGGGCCGCCAAGCTGTAGGGGTAGCGGGCAGGAAGGGGGTATTGGGCCTATCGGTGGGGAGGGGGTATTCACCTGGGTCCCCCGATCTGTGCTCCCCTCCAGCTTTAAAAAGTGAAGTACTACTGCAACGCCGTCCACTTCCTGCAACGCCATCCACTTACAATACAGTGGGCGGCGTTGCAGGAATTGACGTCAGTGGAGCGCACGCTGGAACGCGGAAAAGGTGAGTGATCCCCGTCCGTTGCCTCTTAGTCATAGAGCTGGTACTTCACTTTTTAAAGCTGGAGGGAAGCGCAGATCGAGGGACCCAGGCGAGGGAGGGGGGTCCGTCCCCCCTCCCCACCACTAGGCCCAATACCCCCTTTCTGCCCGCTACCCCTCCAGCTCGGTGGGCGGCCCCCCGCACCCATAGACAGACGGGTGCTGCCCCCCCCCAGAAATGCCGCCTGAGGCAAATGTTTCACCCCGCCTCATGAAAGGGCCGGCCCTGTAGACATACTGTATGATTATGACAGGGACTAGATTTTGAGCCACTCTGAGGGACAGTTAGTGACGAGACAATATACTCTGTACAGTGCTGCGTAATATGATACGGCAGGCATGTCTAAAGGTTTCCATCCAAGTCTCACACAGCTACTTTGTGTAAACAAATGTGCAAGGCCTTAGGTAATGGGTGGTTTGCACAACAATAGATTGAAGATAATCAACCCTGAAGACCTGTGAACATCTCAGCAGGAGTGAATAACACCTCTAGCCTTGCCACAGAAAATAGAAAACTCGGTAATTCTAGTGTTAAAACAACTGTTCACGTCAGCCCCGATCCTCAAACATGCAGATCCAACATTACCATTTATTCTTGAAGTAGATGCCTCTGAGTCAGCAATTGGTGCTATACTTTCACAAAGACAGGGCCCAAAGTCTCTAATGCACCCAGTAGCCTTCTTCTCAAGAAAACTATCCTCTGCAGAGAGGAATTATGATGTTGGTGAACGGGAATTGTTGGCCATTAAAGATGCCCTCGAAGAATGGAGATATCTGTTGGAAGGAGCTGCTAATCCTGTTTTGATATTTACAGATCATCGAAATTTAGAATACTTGAAAACTGCAAAAAGATTAAATCCACGTCAAGCAAGATGGGCACTTTTCTTCTCAAGATTTTCATTTCATATAACATACAGGCCAGGAAATAAAAATGGGAAACCGGATGCATTGTCTCGCATGTTTCCTGAAGACAATGATCAAGAGGAACCCACTACCATCTTGTCCAGTCAGCATTTCTTGTTACTACAATCAGATCTAGTTAAAAATATTAAGTTAGAAAAACTGTCTCCACCTCATAATGTCCAATCAAAGTTATCTCAGAAAGAAGGATTATGGTTCTTTGAAGATAAGATTTTTGTTCCGGAAAAATTCAGAGTGCAAGTTTTTAAGCTATGCCATGACCATCTTCTAGCGGGACATTTTGGTAGTCTTAAGACAGCAGAGTTAATCCAAAGATCCTATTGGTGGCCTGGACTATGGACCGACTGCAAGAAGTATATAGCATCCTGCCCAACCTGTAACCGATGTAAAGGATCCAAGCTTAAACCATGGGGATTGTTGAAACCCTTACCAGTACCTCCAAGGCCTTGGCACTCAATCTCAATGGATTTTATAGTGGAACTTCCACCATCTGAAGGTTATAATTCCATATTTGTGGTGGTAGATCGCCTTTCCAAAATGGCTCATTTCTTACCGATGAAAGGGACACCCACGGCCAAATCTACAGCAACAATTTTTGTTAAAGAGATCGTACGACTACATGGCATACCCAATGATATTGTATCAGATAGGGGTGTGCAGTTTACATCAAAATTCTGGACTGCTCTGTGTAAACTTCTGAACATCCAATTATTCTTCTCTTCCGCTTACCATCCACAATCTAATGGGCAAACAGAAAGGACGAATCAAACTCTGGAACAATACTTAAGATGCTTTATTAGTTACTCTCAAGATGATTGGGTTCAACTTTTACCTCTGGCAGAATTTGCCTACAACAATTCAATTCACGCTTCAACCAATCAATCGCCTTTCCTTGCCAATTATGGTTTTCACCCTACAGTTATACCTGATGTTAATAGCAAAACTTTGGTGCCTGCAGCAGACTCATGGGCCAAATTGATTACGCAGAATAATAAACTGTTACAAGAAACGATGTCAAAAGCACAGGAGCGCTACAAGGAACAGGCTGATCTGCATAGAAGAGGGGATTTGGTGTTGGAAGAAGGAGATCTGGTGTGGTTATCTACTACTAATCTAAGACTTCCTGGTCCTTCTCGGAAATTAGGACCAAAATTTATAGGACCATTTCCTATAAATAAGAAGATAAGTCCGGTAGCATATAAATTAACACTACCTGCAACGTACAAGATACATCCAGTATTTCACGTATCCTTGTTGAAACCTGTGGTTCTGGATTCATTTCCTGATTGTGGCATAGGACCACCTCCTCCTGTGGTGTTGGAAAATGAGGAAGAATACGAAGTAGAGGCCATACTCGATTCCAGGAGAAGAGGCAGGCAGATACAATTTGATCAAATGGAAAGGGTATGGCATTGAAGAAAATACATGGGAACCTGTCTCCAATATTCATGCCAACAGACTGATAACAGCTTTTCATCAAAAATATCCTGATAAACCAGCACCTCAGGGCATCCGGAGGCTGCCCCTTAGGGGGGGGCATTGTCACGGTCACCTACCTGTACGGACTCGGCGGCTGACACGAACGGATGTCCGCGTGCGTCCTGGGGCAGGCCGCCGCTCCATTAGGCGTGGGGTCTTGGCGGTTTGCGTCCGTTCGCGTCATGTGCGGTGGCATTGGCCTCAGCGCCGGAAGGCGCGGGTTGAGTGTACTGCGCAGGCGCGTTGCGGAGGGACGTCCGCGTGTACATGACGTAATTACGCATGCACGCGCACGCGTACGTTTGGACGCGTTGACGCGGCCATGCGTCAAACGGCCTATATAAGTCCAAAGAGAACATGGCCTCAGTGCTGTTGTATTGCAGCAAGTGAGAGGTTCTCCCGTGACGTGAGATTTGACTCTGCCCTTGTTCCTGTATTCCTGTTGTATGATTGCCTGCCTGGTTACCGACTTCTGCCTGTTACGACTACCCGCCTTGTTACCGACCTCTGCTTGTCTGACTACCCGATTTGTTACCGATTCCTGCTCTGGACGACTACCTGCTCTGTTATCGACCCTGGCCTGTATGAGAACCCGCTCCGTTGCTGACCTCTGGAAAAGGATCAAGACTACACTGTTGCCTCACTATCCAACTACTGCATCGGTTGCTGAGTTATTGCACACCCGTACTCAGCCCGCGGAAGTGCTGCAGATCCATCCTGGTCACGCCACTTGGTCTGCTAGCGCTTCTGCCCTTCGCCTCCCAGAGACTCTGTCCTCACTTCAGAGGTTCTGTGGGGTGACTTGCAAGAGCCGCTGCCCTCCACACTTCAGACTCCAATACTGCAGGTACGTGGTCTGTTTCGTTACAATATCCCTCTTAATGTATGGTCATGTTCACATGGTGCATTGTGGTCCAGCATGACGGCTGCTTTGTAACACGGCTTTCCGCACTGCAATGCACCACCTATGCAGTGTGCACAGTGCGGCCGGTGTGGTGTAATGGTGTGCAGAATCCCAACACACTGCATGCAGTACATCACTGCAAAATGCAGAAATTATCTCTGAGTGTGTAGCATCCTTTTCATTGACTGTATGCTTCACTGTATGCGATGCAAAGCTCAGATAATGTGCGATGCAACTTTCCCATTCCATTACATTGCATTCTTCCTGTTACTGGTAACCCAACGCATCACCCACAGTGAATAGGACCTATGCGCCCTGTAAATAAAGCTAATTGTTCTTTTTCTTTTGTTATTAACCACATTGTCAGCAAATACTAATTGCTATTGTCTTGGCAATATTTACCGTTTGTAAGCAGTCCCGGCAGAATGTGTTTTGGACTTGTAACACTTTTATGAAATCACAGCAGGGAGCATTTCATAGCAAAACAATATATATTTTTATCCCTCATTAGTTAATAAATTAAGTCATTCTCTGGAAAGAGCTGGAATAACAAACAACTTGAGTACATATGTTGTATAAAGATGGCATGAGATTGGCACTAGAAGGTGTGTCAATATGGCATCACATTTTATTTTATTTATTTACTAAGTAGTATTTAAAAAAACAGCAATGCAAAAAGACTTTGATTTAAAAAAAGAAAGAAAAGAAAAGAAAGCTTAAATACCACTATTGTGAAAACAAATTGAAATTTCTAAATACATGTGTATGGAGTGGACACATCTAAAATATACATTTGTTTCTAAATAAAATGCACAATAAAGTTCTTTATTCCTATGTTGCTGTCACTTACAGCAGGCAGTAAAAATCTGACAGATCTGACAGACTTTGAAGTAGCCCATATCCTCATAGGGGATTCTCAGGGTTTTATTTATTTTCAAAGGCACTTGCTGAATGGTAGTTGCTCAGTCCAACTCTCAAACTTGTGTGCAAGGGAGCAGAGATGATGGTTGGCATCTTTGTATTGGTCTTTTCCAGGGAGGGCATTTGTAAGGAGTATTTATTATTATTATTATTATTTTTATTTAGTATTTATATAGCGCCGACATATTACGCAGCGCTGTACAGTGTATATATATATATATATATATTGTCTTGTCATTAACTGTCCCTCAAAGGAGCTCACAATCTAATCCCTACCATTGCCATATATATTATGTAGTGTAAGTACTGTAGTCTAGGGCCAATTTTTAGTGGGAGCCAATTAACTTATCTGTATGTTTTTGGAATGTGGGAGGAAGCCGGAGTGCCCGGAGGAAACCCACGCAGACACAGAGAGAACCTACAAACTCTTTGCAGATAGTGCCCTGGCTGGGATTCGAACCAGGGACCCAGTGCTGCAAAGCGAGAGAGCTAACCACTACGCCACCGTGCTGCCCAGAGTAAAGGAAATATTGAAAACTCTCCATGAGTGGATGGACTAGGCCAAATCTTACTATATTTGCCAGATTTAACAATCTGCTGCGAGACAGTAAAAAAGGGCGCATACAGCAAGTGGACTAATTTGGCACCACCATAGGCACCAATACAAAATAACGGCCTTTTGGCGCCAGAGTGGAAATTTGGGCACACAATATATATTAGGCGACGTGTCAGCACCCGCTATATATCGGGCATCGTGGGCTCCCAAATGCCGCTGTTCTGTGGCGCCCATTTAGTCCTCAGAGTTCTGTGTGTATACAGATCTCCAGCCACCGGTCTGGTATGAATACATGTAACAGCATGGCTCGGGACTGAATGGAAAACTGCTTCCGGGAGGTGCTGTGCCGCTACGGGGGAGCGCAGCAGGTTCAGTTAGTGGGGGAATTATGGGATTGGCTGGGGGATTGCTGGACGGGTTACTCTTCCTGGTGGAGCTCTTCCCTGCAGAGTTACAGGATGGAGCAGACACGCTGGGGTGTAAAGGGTCTGTGCAGAGTGCTGAATGTGACCCAGGGCCGGAGCACGATGCATGCTTTGTCCTAATATTTTTCATGTGCCAGCCAGTCTCTCACACTCCCAGGGGCTAAGCATCAGCAGCGGGAGATCCTGCGGCATGTGCGGCGAGCCGAGGAGTGGCAGTGTGGCCAGCAAGATGTGAGGGGGTCATAGTGACTTAAGGGCTGACCTTAAGGGCTTCTCCCCTCCACCATCTAACCAATGCCACAACTCCTCATCCTCTCCTTGTAAACCCTGTGCCGCTGCTTCCACTCCTGCTCTTGTCCTCTCACAGCCCAGACAGGGCTCCCGTAGCCATAGTAAAATATCGGAATTTAATATCGATATTTTACACTTTTCTAGTAAAATATTGGTATTTAATACTGATGTTTTACTATCGGCTTTACTGGGCACCCTCTTTTCCAGATCCCCTTTTTGCATGGATGCATCTGCTGTATCTGACAGCAGCATAGGAGAAAAGTAATTTAGAGGGGATTTTACTCTGTGTGTACTTTTTATATGTACTGTAAGTGTACATGGTTTAAATTAAGTAATTAATGATTAGTCATACAATGTACAAATTCTTTTGCAATACTTGTTAATACAAATGTACTTATCATATTTACTACAAAAAATGAGAGGCTGGACAAGGCTTTAAGGTTATAGCAGTTAGCAGTAAGCACAGGGTTAAGTCTGGAGTAAGGCACGAGGGAGGTGAAAGACAAAACGCAGAGGATGGAGTTAGGATAAACAATATGGGAGGGACACATCAAGATCGTCAGGGTACCCCTGGAAGGCAATGTTCACAGTGAGTTCACACTACAGCGTTCACTGCCATAGACAGTGATAGTGCATATGCTTTCACTGTCCATGTCACGTTCCAGTGGACTGAGCAGACATGTCTGCAGATGTTTGAATGGATCCTATGTTTAACATAAGATCCATCGACAGGTCTCTTGGTCCATTGTAGTCCATTCCATGCAATGGAGCCTTTTGATGTTTAGTGTGAACCAGTCCAAAAACTTCATGGCAGGAGGGTGTCATCATCCTGAAAGTCTTCCCCAAGCCAATGGATGCCCAATGAGATTATCGAGAACTTCAATGTACTGACCTTGAGTAGGTGGGCCTTGCACTGGCTCTGGTAATAACCCCTTTGGTGAAGTATACCTAACCTTTTTTGTTGAATTTTTTAAAAACTTTTTTCATTAGCTTGTGTAATGTTGAAACCATCTGAAAAGACAAATCAGTCAGCTTGAAGGTGTCTCTTACCAGGTCCATGGTCATAAAGTGTTTGTGAGGCACTAAAATAAGAGACCTTATTTGAGCCACAATAAAGGGTACTGTATCTGTAATCAGGATAGGAAAAAAAGTTAGACACTTACCCACTTACCCTAGTAGGGGGAAGACTCTGGTAAGCCCAGAGGCCTCCCTAGTCTTCTTTCGCCCTTCCTGCACTGCGCAAGGACTCTCTAAAGCATTCATGACATTCTAGTCAAGAAATTAAGATGTAAGGCACATACTCTTAATATGCTGCAAAGGGTGTGGGACAGGATTAGAACTATGCAATGTGTCGCTGGCTTTACAAATTACTCCCCACTGTATAAAGAGAACAAGCTCCCTGACTTAAAAGAATTAACATTTTTACGGCAGTGAGCTAGATAGCGGATTGACTTGCTGCATCAAGTGCTAGGGCATGGTAATTTATATCATATCTATTTGTTGCCAAATCGAGGTTAATAAAAACACCACTTTTGTTGTTTCAGTATAATCAGCTATTTCATGCAATGGTTAAACAATTTAAGGAGGCACCCAATTAAACTATCATAGTGGGTGTAACTGTCACTATACAGTATTAGGGAAGAGGTATCTTACCTCTAATGAAGACTCACTCTGATGAAATGAAGGAGTCTTTATGGTATGGCAGTTATATTGTAGACAACGCGTTTCTCAGCCCGCTTCCTCAGGTCAATAACCTTATTGTTCAGTTATGTGGGGCGCCCCACACGACTGCACAATAAGGTTATTTGTTGATATTGACCTGAGGAAGCGGGCTGAGACCCGTGAAATGCATTGTCTACAATATAACCGCTATACAATAAAGACTCCTTAATTTCATCAGAGTGAGTCTTCATTAGAGGTAAGATACCTCTTTCCTAATACTGTATAGTGACAGTTACACCCACTAATTTATTGGGCACTTTAAATTGTTTAACCAGTTGACACACCCCCAAAAGGGGTGCTAGCTCTTGCTGCTCGTGGGCGCAGCACTCCAGTAGAAAGTACCACAGGAGGAGATCGACCACCCAGTTCCAGAGGTTCCAGGATACAGAGCGGGAACAGGTTTTTTTTTTCCGCATGCCTATATGGTGGTTGCAGGACTGCAACCTATCTTTGTGAGTATAATCCACCCACAATCCCCCACGACTCATCTGACTAATGGTGCTGCACTATTGGGCTCCCGGTCTCCCCTTCTCTACAGGCCTAAGGATCTCCACTCCCCTTGTGAAGGGACATCCAGGAACTTGGACCAAAAACTACAGTTCATGCAATGCATCCGCAAATATCTGCTATTGATTTGCAATTATCGCCTACTCCTGTATTTAATTTGATTGCTCAGACTAATTCCAGAGGGGGTTTCATATGTTCCTGTTATGCCTTTCTCCTAACCCTTCGCTTGAAAAAGTACACCAAGTGGTTGGAGACACGACTTGGGTGATCTGAATGAGGAAGAATGATGTGAAGCTCCACAGGCTGTCCCTTTGGTATCCACCAATGCGATACAAAAATTATCTCAATTAAATATATTGCATAGGAACTGTTTAACCCCCAAAAGATTGTATGCTATGGGTAGGAGAGATATCCCTAATTGTGCAAGATGCTGTAGAGATGCAAGATGCTGTAGATATCATGGCAATCTTTTACACATGCTCTGGAAGTGTTCCAAACTTCATAGATATTGGTTCGAAGTTTTTTTAAATACACTAGACACGGTCACTGGTATAGCTATTCCAAGACAGACTAAAGTATGGAATCTGTGGGTTGGTGTCTCATTCAAATATGGCAGAGCATGTACAACCATTAGAACAACGCGCATTGTTTCAAGCTAGGAAACTAATTTTACTATTCTGGAAGTAGCCAACACCTCCTGCATCTAGTGACTGGTTATTATATATGAATAACTATCTTAAAATGGAAAAATTGGTTTATGCACACAGAGGGGCCCGGCAGAAATTTCGATAAGATTTGGTCTTTTTGGTTAGAAACTCCTAGGCTTGCAGAATTTGACCTGGTGGTTAGAGATACAGTAGACGGTTAATGTTTCTTAAATATGAAGTTGGAAACTGTACTCAAGTATATGTGTTGTATTATATCTGCTCATTTCCTGATGTTTCCAAGGTGGGAATTGTAATATCTGTTGTTATTGTCAGGCTCTTCATTTCATTCTTTGATCTGGGCTTTTGACTCTTGGGTATGCTTTAAGGGAACCAGAGATGAATGATTCACACAAAATAAACATATCAGTCGATAGCTTGTAAAGAATAAATACTCTACCTGATGCTTTCGCCACTCTGGTGTGCCTTTTTGAGTGTTTTTTATCCATTATTGCTCCAGGAAAAATCCAATATGGCCGCCGGCTCATATCCCTTCTGCTTCCAGGTTATGAGCTGTCTAGGCCAATGGTGCAAACCTTTTTGAGACTGAGTGCCCAAACTTCAACTCAAAAGTCTCTTGTCTCTCGTAAAGTGCCAACACGCCAATTTGAACAAAATGCCCCCCCTCCCCTCCTCAGAACATAAGAGATGACAAACACCAGGCCTCAAACCTACAGTGACCAGATTTTTCTAGGTTCAACCTGGGACAGGGCAGGGAAGGGGGGGTTTGCGGTGTGCAGAAAAATGGGCGTGGCCAAGACATTGTATGGGTGGAGCTAACGTAATGATGTAACAGCGAGGCATAAGAAAGCAGTGTTTCCGCCATGATGTGGTGAAATGAGGATTCGCATCATGGGTGTGCAGAAACTGTGTGATGCTATTTATTAGTATACTTGCCGTAACCCCAAAGCCGCAAATATAGCCAACTATGACCATTAAATAATAAATGCAGCAACAGTTACCCCAGACAACAGAAAATAAAACGCAATGTTGGCAATATTTCACCAGAAAATAAATGCAATGTGGGCAGCATTTCAGCAGAAAACAAACGCAATATGGGCAACATTTCAGCAGAAAACGAACACAATTTGGGCAACATTTCAGCACAAAACAACTGCAATTTGGGCAACATTTCATGAGAAAAAGAAAGGAATTTGGGCAACATTTCAGCAGAAAACAAACGCAATTTGGGCAACATTTCAGCAGAAAACAAACAAAATTTGGGCAACATTTCAGCAGAAAATAAACGCAATTTGGGCAAAATTTCAGCAGAAAATAAACGCAATTTGGCCAACATTTCAGCAGAAAATAAACACAATTTGGGCAACATTTCAGCAGAAAACAAACGCAATTTGGGCAACATCATCAGCAGAAAATAAAACACAATTTTGGCAACATTTCAGCAGAAAATAATGCAATGTGGGCAACATTTCACCTGCAAAAAAAATAATTTACTCACCTGACAGAAGTCTCTCCCAGCCGGCCTCTGGCGCGCAGCTTGCCGGACGATCCTCATCCTGCATATCTGAATGGAATAGCAGGGCTATGGGAAGATGGCGCCCGAAGCCCTGTACTGGAGACACAAATAGTATCCAGTACAGGGCTTTGGACGCCATCTTCCCATTGCCCTGCTCTGCCTGCCAGAAGACTATGCAGGCTGGAGCGGGACTGCGGGCTATGAACTGGCGCTGCGTCTATTAGACACCGCAGCCAGTTAAATTTCCCGGGACATAGCGCAGCAGCGATGCCGTGCCTGCAGATAAGGGTACGTGTGCCGGGTCTGACACGTGTGCCATAGGTTCGCCATCGCTGGTCTAGGCTCTACAAAACTATTGTCAAGCAGGGCTGCTGCTGCAGGCTTTCATCTGTGTGCTTTCAACTTTATTATTCTGGTATGCTGTGTGGCTGCCAGTAGGAAGTGTCTCTCATAGAAATGAAACTGCATACAGTAGATAATAATGATGACTGGCTGCACAGTGCACGCAGATCACACAGCCACCCTTGTCTGTTTCAGAGCTTCTTTCTGCAGGAACAGCCCCTCCCATGTCATCAGCTCTGAGTATGCAAAGCAGGAAAGCTGAGCCAGGAGGGGCAGGATTGGGCTTGAAAAGACTCCACAGAAGACTGACTCAGCTATAATGATTTCAGGTCAAACCTAGACTGAATGCTCAGTGCAGTCGAAGATTCTTATCACAGCTGATAACAGACAGATTAAGCAGAGAAGAATGAAACTAAAAGCAGGGTAGGTGTTTACTGTCATGTTCCCACTGATAAATGTAATAAAATACATGAGGGTTCTTTGTCTCTGGTTCTCTTTAAGAGGAAATGTATGTCGTAAGGCATGTTTATTATTTGCTGTTGTGTTTTCTCTTTTTTTTTTTTTTTTTAAGTTGAAATTTATTGAAATTTTGAGAGGAAAAAAAAAAAAAAAAGACCAGCAACAAACATTACAGTATTATATATTAACATTACCCCCCCCCCCCCCCCCCATCAATCCCTTCCCATCCCACCCTCCCTGGGTTCAGTGCAACTTAGAGCAACGAAGAACTCGTAACAACAACTTCGTATATTAGAATAGTAACTTATTCCAACATAAAACCCAGAGCCTTCAATTAAGTAGGGTTGTCTAAAACATTGTTGTTGTCGATATATTCAATCCAACATTGCCGCATCTTCTCAAATTTTTCAGGGCATTTACGCTTGAGAAATGTAAGTTTGTACAACACCATGGCCCCATTCATTCTCTTAACCCATGAAGAGACAGAAGGAGGAGTATCACTGCCCCATCTATAAAAAACCTCCCGTCTTCCATAGAAGCTCATCAACTGTACCATGGCAATGCCTTGGGGAGAAATATTAGAGTCTATATATAAACCCAACAAAAGAGATCTAGGGTCAACCACCACCCTCTCTCCCATTACCCCTGTCATAATATGGGCCAGATCGGACCAATAGTTTGTAATAACCGGGCAGTTCCAAATCATATGAAAGAAGTTTCCCTCTGCCACCTTACACTTAGGGCACCTATCTGACCTTTCTGGATAATAACCATGTAGCTGTTGGGGGGTATAATATGCCCGATAGATACGTTTTAAATGTACAAACCTATCCACCGCAGAAAATACCATGCATTGCCCTTAATACATCCATCCACTCCACATCTGAGAGTGGGCCGACATCCAGGGACCATTTTTCACGTGCACCATCCAATCTTGTACAAGATACAGGCATCAGAATAGAATATATCTCTGAAAGAGGCCTTTCCACCCTCTGCCGAATCAGGAGGCGTTCTAGAGTGTCCGACTCCCATACCCAAACACCCGGGAACTGGACACTCAATGGATGAAATACTAGAAAGAACTTCCCTGGAACAGAAAAAGTAGTCGATTCTTGACATGGTACGATGCAAGGAGGATTGGCACGTAAATCCCGGCATCTCCATGTTTTTCCAACGCCACACATCCGTCATGTCAAGAGCTTCCGCCCACCTCTTAAGTTCACCAGTATATCTTCCCACATTGGGGATTCTATCTTCCGCATACATGGTTGAATTCAGATCCCCTGCTAATATCACTCTAGTAGCAGGAAATTGCCCCACTATACCAACAATCTCCTGTAATAAAGTTAAATTCCCTGGAGGTGGAAGGTATACGGTCACGATAACATATTCCAATTGCTGTATTTTGGCATGCATTATAATATATCTCCCGCAAGGGTCCGATTTGAGAGCCATTAGTTCAAAATTTAAAGATTTGTTTATCAAAACACAGACCCCCCGAGAATAGGATGAATAGGTTGAATGGTAATGTGAAGATACCCAGGGCTTTTTAACTGCTACTGTTCGTCCACCTTGTAAGTGTGTCTCCCGAAGGAGGCACACTTGTGGTCGACGCTGCTTAAGATAGTTAAGAATCAGGGAACGCTTGATTTTATCATTAAGGCCTCTAACATTCCACGATACTATTAATATTGATTGTCCCCTATGTGACATACTTTAATGAAGAAATCAAAATTCTAGTCCTCTCCCAGATCATCCACCCATGGACCCTTGTGGAAGACATGGCTAAGCTCTGTAGTGCACTGAACCCAAATCCCATCCCCTCCCTAACCCCCCCCTGTTACTTCCCCAGCATGAAGCAACCTACATTCCTTCCCACAACCCATTAACTAAACGCAATAGTACCCCTTACCAGTACTTCCTCCACTTGAAAACATCTAACAAATGCTTCATCTGATACAGTAATCCCCAATACCTAAATATCCTAGAGTATAAAAAATTATAAACATCCTGTAATAGGACTGCAGGGTGCATTAAGTAGGCTGCAAAATGTACATATTATAAACAAAAATTATCCCGACAGCTCATATCCTAACAAGTTAACAAGTTATATCTTGCATCAGACATAATATACAAATGAACATGCCTAGTACAGCATTTAATAAAGGCTGATTTAAAAAAAAAAAAAGTCAAGAATTTCTCGTGGCCATGCTCTCCTCCGTGTACAAGTATGGTCGCACTCCTCAGGCACGCGGAGAGACGCACCTGCACAGTAGCATGGCTCCGTGCTTGATCAGCTTCATGCAACTGCTCAGGTATGCTCGACTGTGTGCCTGTGCAGGACAGCCGTACTCGTACACAGAGGGGAGTGCAGCCGCCAAGAGGAAGATGGTCCTGATCAACAGTGGAGGGGTCGTAGATATAAGGGAAGTCTCTGTATTATCCAAGCTTTTCCTTACTAAGGTAAGTATCTAACTTTTTCTTATAAAAGTTACAGGTGTACTTTCAATAGTAATCTGCACTTATTTTGAAATAACATTTATGCAAAACCTTTGTGAAAATGGTAGTAAAACAGGAAGTCTACGTTAACAGTGGCACGTTGTGAATGACATTGCTTTTGCTCACATTGCAATAGTACGTTCACATCGGCGCATTTGTAGCGGGGGGGAGGGGGCATTGGCATAACGCGATGCATACAGTGCAGTGCCACATAACAAGCATTAACAGCTGCAGTAAAGCATACTTTGTATGTTCTGTGTGCTTTTTTTCCCCCTCAGTTGCATTGCTATCCTGTTTTTACAGGCTATGCACTACAACATGACACTGTGAACATAGCCGAACTGTTTATTTTGCCATCAGATGACCCAGTCTAACAAGTTAGCATCTTAAATTTACCTGCAAACAAATAGAGAACGTCTCTGTTAATTTCTGAACGCAAACTACAGTGATTCCTTTAATTGAACGCCAATTTAGTAATTCTTCTGACTGTTAACACAAGTGACTCAAAGTATCACGGCCTTGGTATGAGTATGTCAACTTCACAATCATCTATTTCAAATGTCAATTGCGCTTATTTGCATTGAGCAGTCGTTCAGAGATAATGTAACAGAACATTATGAATCTCATGACATCGACCCTTCCACCCCCCCCCCCCCCCCCCATCCTCGCCTTGGTTATGCTATCCACAGCATCCTATTCATTTATTTGCTTTTCCTTGCCTTGATAAATAGTGTGTTTTCAAAGAAAATAAAAGAAGTCAGACATAATTGCATAGCACAAAGAGAATGCCAGGCTTAGGCTTTTTACAAGAACGGATCCGGGGGAAGGAATAGAAGATAAAGCAAGAACATGATGATAGAGAGGACGGGTTGAAAGAGAGAATGGAATAATGAGTGGAGGGAATAAGGCAGCGTGTGTGGGAGAGATAGAGACGGAGGAAGCACAACAATAGTCAGTGCAGCAGGTGAACAGCACTGTGACTTATGGCATTATGAGAAGCCATTGTCAATGGGATTTTTTTCATTTGTTTCATGTTATGACTCGTGGCATTTCAGGAGTGCAGCATACGCTAGAAATTGGACCTGATATAGCGAATACTGAATATCTACAAATGAAAATGGATTAGGGGTTGGCTACCTAAGCCCAAAGTGTACGATAAGCTAAAATGCACAGAGTGGGTTGTTAAAGTGTGCAAACATATTTTTTTTACCTTTCAGATGCTGATCTTATACTGTATAAAATAAACAAACAATAGGGAGAAATGGCAGCATATCTAAAACGAGCATGCATCTGAATGACTTAACCACAAGAGGTGTGCAGAGCATCTTAAAGGCATAAATGCACCCAATTGCATTTGAAACAGGTGCTTCAAATTTACACTCATGGAGGATGTTAGCTTCCAAAACAGTTTGCATGCGAAAAAATTCGAAGTAGACCCTTCCACCGCAGTGAGGTTATCCTGTTGGAAGGGGACCCTAACCTCTATTTGTAACAATAAATAAACAATGTTTTCCCCAAAGATCGCTGCAGTTTTGTAAAGCAAAGGCAAACAGTAGTGCTGAATGTCCTTGTCTGTCTGTACACTGCATGTCATCATCTTCTTTACTGTCAAGTTACGTACACAACATTCTCTTCCTTCTTTCCTTAAAGGGAATCTGAAGTGAAAATAAACTTATGATATAATGAATTGTATGTGTAGTACAGCTAAGAAATAAAACATTAACAGCACAAATATATTTTCCAGTACAGTAAGAGTTAAGAAACTTCACTTGTTATCTATGCAAAAGAGCTTATCTGAGCTCCATGACCAAAATAGTCATGGACAGCACTGTCTTTTGAAGCTCTTTTCTCAAATGTTTTCATTGTTTCTTGTTTATTCTTGTTTCTTGTTTCCTGCAGAGGAAAGTTGAAAAGGTCATTAGCTCTGTGTAAACTGCATATACTGTATTAGAGAATGATGCAATGTTATAATAAAAAAAAAAAAAGCTAACGGAAAATAAAACGGAAAATGAAAATATGAGACTCTTTTCTTTGCTACTAATGTTCTATTGATTATCCGTACTACACAAAGAATTGATTATATCATAAGCTTTTTTTTGCTTCAGTGTCACTTTAAAGTAACAATGGGGTGATTTCTCTAAATGTAAAATTGCTGTGTGCAGGGTTTTTCTGACAGTTAGGGAATGCATATTGCACTATTAGCATGACATAATTAACATGCATATTAAAGAGTATGGCTGGCTACACAAGTAGCAAAGCATGCGGTATCCTGGCAGTGTGCTCTTTATCTAGATAATGCGGATAGCACTAATAGCACGCAATGCTACCTGTTGGAAGTAGCATTACAATTGCCATATGCAAGCAGTGCATGGCAATTTTACCTACATCCCACTATTTGGTCTCAAAAGGTAATGAACACTGCATGACACATATAACTTCCTTTTTAAAAGGGTAATGTACACATCATAATGCTTTACACCTCCGACTACGTACCCCCTTACAGCTCACCCACACGTACAATGCTTTCATGGTCCTTGGTAGGCAGTCAGTGGCACAGCTTCTATTATCTGTAGTTGTGTTCCTTGTTTAGCGTTTGTCAAAAGTACTGTTAAAGGCCCTGATCAAGAGCCTGCATTGCTAGTCCTTTCCTTTTGCATGGACTTTAAATTGCAGACACCACTCTTACTAGAAAGCTCTTTCTGTGCCCCTTCTTTCTGGAGTAATATGGTCCTTTAACAAGCAGCTGTGGATTGTAGCTACAGAACCCACCATTTAGGAAAGCTTCATAAAAATGCCTAAACATGATAATCAGCAAGATGGTATCTTCTGATCTGTGTCTGGAACTGGGCTTCAAGTCCTCTTTAGGAATCAAGTAACACACGTACAATTACTATGTCTTGCAGGGATTAGGACTTGATCCTTCAAGTGACAGTTCAGGGTAAAGTTCTATACAGATATGTCACTGGCCTACTGGCTAGTGGTGCATTCTGTTCCTATGGAGGGGAAGGAGGGGTGGAACCGTTTCAAGCTCAAAGGGGTTAGGAGAAGGACAATGGGCTCAGCATGTGCCTGGCCTCTTGTAAGGGATTGCGAAGATGCCACCGCATCAGAGAGTGGCATGGCGGCTATCTCCGCGTCCCAGCCGGCGGTTTCCGCCACACAGATACATGATGGAATTATGCCTGGGATTGTGGAGAATGAGGAGGAAGCCGCTGCAGCGTCGAGTGGCATGGCGGCTGTCCCCGCGTCTCAGCCAGCGGCTTTCGCCGCATGGTCGCATGGTGGAACTTGCCTTCTTCAGTCGCACATAGACTGAGGTCTACGCTCACAGACAGGATCCTTATGCAAGCAGAAGGGGAGTCAGCTGATCAGCTGGTCAGCTGACTCCAGCACTGATCCTGATTGGCTGAGTGACTGGGGTGTTGCTTAGGAGCGCTCTCAGTATATATAGAACAGGCCTGTCAGTTGTTCCTCGTCTGCTGTTGCATATGCTATGTGTTAGCACTCAGACCCATAGTCAGATCCGAAAGTGTGCCTAGAACCAGCAGGAGCTGGAGATCCACACTTAGACAGATTCTGTTGATAGCTTAAAGTACTAATTGAATTGTATTATTTGTTATGACCCTCTGCTAGCCTTGACTACTTTTCTGTCTTGCGATTCTGTGCCTTTGTCTATCTGTTCCAGTTGCCGACTTGGCTATCCCTCAATCTGATTCCGTCTTCCGCCTTTGTACCGTATCTGTCCGTGTGTTGCCGAACCTGCTTGTCTGACTCTTCTGCCCTCACCAGGGAGCTAGTCCTGGTGAGGGGTTCTCAGTTTAGTAATCACCTGCTCCTCAGGTTGATAGCTGCAGTATAGTCTGAATCACCTGCTCCTCCGGTTGATAGCTGCAGTGTAGTCTGAGTCACCTGCTTCTCAGGTTGATAGCTGCAGTACAGTCTTAATCACCTGCTCCTCAGATGACTAGCTATAATTATATGCTGTCTGCGTCTCCTGCCCCTCAGGGGATCACCTGTTGCAGTACAGTCTGAATCACTCACTCCTCGAGTGATCTCGCTACATTGTCTTACTGTGCAGCACCCGCTCCTCGGGTGACCCTATCATTACTCCGCTGAGTCTCCAGCTTGCTGGAATACTGATTACTGTGTTGATTAGAGATACCCCCTTCACCAGCTCCTCTAGACAGTGGGTATCTCCATCTATATTTACTGTTGCACCAAACACCATCTTACATCTTTGTATCCTGTGTGTCTTGCTATACTTGTATTATTGGTGATTCTGCAGATCACCACATAATCAGGTATAACATCTGTATTATTGGTGATACTGCAGATCACCAATAATCAGAAAATTTGATCTGGCTGACACCGATCGCTACACCTCTCAGTGGTGTATTGTGTTATTCCGCCATCAGTGAGATGGGCACAGGGTGAGCTTAAAGAGAACCAGAGATGAAGCACCCTCTTGTATTTTACCTTATAAATCAGTGGGAACATGACAGTAAACACCTAATCTGCTCTTTGTTACATTGTTCTCTGTTTAATTTGCATGTTATCACCTCTAAGATAAGAATCCCGACTAAGCAGTCGGTCTGGCTTTGCTACAGAATAATTATAGCTGAGACTGTGTTCTTTGCTGTCTTCAAGTCCAAGCCTGCCCCCTGCTGGCTTTGCTCAGGAATCATTATAGCTGAGTCATTATAGCAAAGCCAGACTCAATGCTCAGTCCGGGATTCTTATCTCAGCTAGATAACAGACACTTTTAGCAGTGAGGATGGAACAGAGAGCATGGTAAATGTTTTCTCTAATGTTCCCACTGATTTCTATGGTAAAATACATAAGGGTGCTTCGTCTCTGGTTCACTTTAATGACAGTTCATTCTGCTGCCTATCAGCTCCTAGTGGCGTTAAATAATATTTCCCCTCTGAGTCGTAGCAAAACCACTTGCTTTGTGTCAGTGATGGGACAGCCCACAAGGCCACCATACACACTGTGAATTCTTGGCAGAGGTGACCCCCTACTATCTGCCTCAGGCAAAAACTCCCTAACATGTGTGCAAGGCTAACCCATGATAAATATTGTAGAAATTGCTCTTACGTGCAGAAGTAGCACATTAGATTTTTTTTTCACCTCTCTGACATGCTCTCTAATGCATTCTAACCAAAGCTTAATATAACAAAATAATTCAATTTATTAAATTGTGGTTAATATGTCTTTCTTGTGCATTGTCATCTGCATTGTAGGAGATTTAACTATAGCTAAATGAATTTAGGATTCATATAATTAGTGTAATTGATGAATATTCAGAAGCTGTTGAATAGAAAATATGATAAATAAAATAACATAATAATCAAATGACACACCAATGAGGTTTATATACTCATTTCCATTTGCGTTAAATAAAACTTCACCCTTTGACACTGAAGGGTAATTAAATGATTCTTCACATTTTCACATATTTAATATAGATTTGTTTTGTATATATTAGGCAGAGAACCTCGGAGTATGCTGTTCACATGATTTGAATGGTTGTCCACTGTTGCTTTTCATCGAAATGGAAAAAAATGTCCAGTCTTGGAGCTCACAGTCCTAATCAGAAAATCAGACAAGCAACATACAGATAATAATAAGGTATATATGAGACAACATTGTCAAAAATCCAAATATGCTTAGGTAATGACACATACAGCCATTGTAGAAAAAGAGACCCCAGTAACAGCACTAGACTGATTTAGAATAATAATAATTACTTGATCTTTATTGAAAAAGTACACATAGATAAAATCTATTATAAATCACTGTATAGATAAGGCATGGTGAAAACTAAATAGACCCAAGTGATAACATTTGGATCTTTTTGGTTTTCACCATGCCTTATCACCAATACAGTGATTTTTAATTGATTTTATCTGTGTGTACTTTTTCAATAAAGATCATGTAATTATTATTATTCTAAATCAGCCTAGTGCTGTTACTGGGGTCTCTTTTTCTATAATTGTTTCATTGGACCTCACAGTCCTGTCTAAAAGTGTAAACTAAATTCTGCCATTTGAATATAAATTTCTACTGAAAATAAACTGTATTAATGGTCATATCCAAGTATAAATACTTTACCTGTGGATGGGGTGCAAAAGGGTTCAAGATAATTTATTTCATTTTCTTTCAAAGACGTAATTATAAGACTACTAGAATAAGCCCAGCTGTTTCAAAACCAGAGCTAGGGCTCTGCCACGACCCCCCTCACCGCCTTCTTTCCCCCCCCCACAATGAGCACATGGCCACGCAACATGCGCACACGGCCGGGCTCCCCGACCCACGCATGCACGGCTGCACTCACTCGCGCGCATGCAAGCCCCCATCACCCGTCCTCCTGATGTCCCAAGTCCACCTGCATGCGCGCTAGGCTAAACGCACAGACACTGGGACACAGGAGGATGCAGGGACAGAGGGGTTTTATTATATAGGATAATGGGAGCACCCAAATCTCATTCCTGCTCCTGCATAGCAATTAACATTTTGAATTTTTTCTGAAAATGTTATGAATTGTCAAAACATGCTCATTGTCTACAAGTGAACCTGTGAATTAAAACCTGTGTTTTCTCACAAAACTTATTAAGGTAGGTCGGGGTGTTGTTTTTCATATACTTATGCATGGGCTATTTATTCTGTGTTCGGTCAACTATCATCATCGGTTGTGAGGGAGAGATTGCTCCCCTTTGATCCATGAGACCTAACATTAGTGATGAGCACAAATTTCACATAATCTTAATTTTGCATGTAATTCGCAATTACGATGCAAAATCGTAATGCAAAATTTAGGGGAAAATCATAACTCATTTTACATGTAAATGTAATCAGGAATCGTAATTTAGCAATTTTCCATAAATTACAAAGCTGTTTAAAGCGGAATATAACCCAGAATGTCGTCTTTGCTCTAAAAGATTATTTACAGCATATAATACTAACACAATGTTTTTCTTTTAGTAAAGCAGCATTCAAAGGGTTACATCACAGGGCTGACTCCTTCTTCTGCAGGGAGAACCCGCATCCAAACTGCTGTTAAGCTTATCTTGTGTACACATTCTTTTCTTGATACATTTATGTAAACATTCTCTGGCTGTGCAAGACTTCAGCTGATGAGTCCTGGGGTAAAACACAGGTCAGAAATCACTGGTAGCTGCATTCACAACAGAATGACAACCGTTATGAATAAAATGCACCAGCAACTTTAAAAATAAATTAACTAAACTTTAGGAAGTTATAATGTCTAAATGAATATTAATACTTGTGCACAAAAGCAAATATGATAATTGTATGGGTTATAAAAAGGAGGAAAACACATTTTTGTTGTAAATTTTGTCAGAGTTTTAAATCGCTTTAATAGTAAAGCCTCCATATATGCTATCGTCACTAGCGTCTGCAGCATGTGGAGAATTTCTTTGAGAATCAGCGCAGGGGCCGTACCAGCTTCCCCCTCGGCTCTGGCGGAAATAGTCCAGCCTGATCGGGTCCCATGGTGGAAGCCTCATTAGGAGCCAGAGGTTTCTCCCTCCCAAGAAAAGTACTCCCCAGGGACACTTTTCTTTATTACAGATTTTCTTTAATGCAGCAAAAATCTATATGAAAGTATGTCCTCATGGCTTCTCCAGTCACTGTCTCACAAACGTTCATCACATTTTCTGCTACTATTATTCTACTGCAAGAAGGTCTCATGCTGTGAGAAAAAATTTTTTGCTCACAGTTTCACACTAAAGAGAGGGGTTCTTTATTTGTAGTGCTTGTTAGTTGGATTCACCCTCCTGGATTTTTCATTGTTAAGAACTTGGAGTTGTCGTTCAAAATTAAACATAATATGTTGTAATACTCTTCCCACCGGTACCCGCAGTCGTTTTTTTCCCATAGGTTATCACTCACCTATTATGGTTCACGTCTTCTAATTGGCTGCCATGTGAGAAAAGAAGGAAATGTTTGTATCATCGGATTTTTTAAATGTATGCCTCAGATTGGGTGTTTTCATTTAGAAACATACAGGCCCATATCCTATCAACTTTCCTCCTGAGTTTTGTTATATTGCGAAACCTTACCAATAAAATTAATTTGCAGCTCCAACCTTGCAAGAAAATATCTAAAATAAGGTATTACCTACTTCTAATACTTCTAATACTTTTTCAATTGCTAAGTACTGAACAGGTTATTTTTATATAAAATGAAAAATAATCTCTTGGGAGAAATTCAGGAGAAAAAGTTAATTGGCTAAAGGCCACAGATCTAGGGATTAGTGCGGCAGTTGTGGTGTGTGCACACCGCTGCAGGTGCGACCTTGTACAAATGCACCTGTAGTGCAGGTGGCACACTTGCGAGTGGTGGCCTAGTTTGGACACCAGCTCAGTGCGTCATCTGCTTACTGTGGGCAACAGCTTAGTGTGAGTGGTAGCTTAGTGTGATGGTTGTGTTTCTTTTGAGAAATGGTGGTTTCCTGGTAGTTCTGTGTTGAAGATTTGCCTGTCTATGACTACCCTACAATGAGATAAACATTAATTTTTTTATCTCTATTTTTTTTCCTTTTTTGGAAGTTAGCAGTTAGATGTGCCTTTACACAAGGCTGTGGCCTGTGTAATCACCATAAGAGGTCAACGACCAACTTTTACAGGTCAAATCCACATATGATGAATCCCCTCGAATAGCCCTCGGGCTAAACTGTTGCCTGTATGTTCCCGCTTGAATTAAAATATTATTTTTCATCTCGTTGGGTCGAAAGCTTTCACAGATGAGCAGCAGCGCACATGTTTAATACATGACTTTGCTCTTATTATCATAGCATGTAATATACAAAATTGCCTCGGCTGGTAGTGCAGCAAGAGGTGGGGGATGGATTGGACAAGATCTGCATCCTTGCAATCTGTCCGTTAGAGTGGAATCAGGAGACAGCAGCCTGTACGTTATCGAGAGGAATATTGGAAAAAAAATTAAAGAAAATAAGTGGAAGAAATTTGAAAAAAAAAACGCTGTCAGTAACGGAATTCATGTCCTAAAGGCTTAATTACAAACAGACATGAAACATTCAGCTTGAGATCAACATTGCCCGGCAGCTGAAATCTAAATACTGGTAAACTCAATGTTATAGCAGAGCCCTGGGGCAAAAAAATAATCAGCAGTAGTTATGGGCTGAGCAAAACCAGACATGCATGTTACCTAGTCTATTAGATGTCTCCCAGGACAGCGGAATTCTCACTTCCCCACCTCATCCCTAATTAATGCTGTCCACCTTACTTTACAAAGCATAGGCTTTCATTTACTTTCATAGTGCTACTTTACAAGCCATTGACATGATGCTAATGTATACAGCATACAAGGCAGCGAGAGATGGGGGAGGATGATGTAAAGCATATATCCAGCTAAATGAAGATTACTTCATTTAAAGCAAACCTGAACTCAGAACTTCCTCTCTGGTCAAAAAATAAACAATAGCATTATAACCTTTAACCACTTCACCACTGAGGGGTTTTACCCCTTGAACACCAGAGTAATTTTCACCTTTCAGCGCTCCTTCCATTCATTCGTCTATAACTTTATTATTACTTATCGCAATGAAATGAACTATATCTTGTTTTTTTCGCCACCAATTAGGCTTTCTTTAGGTGGGAAATTATGCCAAGAATTACTTTATTCTAAATGTGTTTTAATGGAAAAATAGGAAAAAATGTGGGATAAAATTATTATTTTTCAGTTTTCGGCCATTATAGTTTTTAAATAATGCATGCTACTGTAATTAAAACCCATGAAATGTATTTGCCCATTTGTCCTGGTTATAAACCCGTTTAAATTATGTCCCTATCACAATGTTTGGCGCCAATATTTTATTTGGAAACAAAGGTGCATTTTTTTCAGTTTTGCATCCATCCCTAATTACAAGCCCGTAGTTTATAAAGTAACAGTGTTATACCCTCTTGACATAAATATTTTAAAATTTCAGTACCTAAGGTAACTATTTATGTTTTCTTTTTATTGTATTTTTTTTTTAATTACAAAAAAAAAAAAGGGGAGTGTGGGAGATAATGAGTTAATTTATTGTGTAAAACTAATGTATTTGTATATGTAAAATGCTTTAGGGTGTAGTTTTACTATTTGGCCACAAGATGGCCACAGTGAGTTTGTGTTCATACGGCCTGTAAGCATCCGGAAGGATGCTTACAGGAAGCAGTATGAGGCTAGGAAAATCACAATGATCGCGCTGTTTCTCATAGAAGCAGCAGATCATTGCGGGGGTTTAGATCAATGAACGGGAATGGATTTTCCCATTCATTGATCTCCGGGCGAGCGGGCAGCGGCGTTCACGAGCGGCGGGAGCACGCGCACGAGTGGCGGGAGCGTGGACAGCGGCAGTAGCGCGAAAGGTACGGATTTCTCCGCCCCTTGGTTTTTTAAGGGTGGAAAAAGGGACGGAGAAATCCATACCGCGGGGGGTAAAGTGGTTAAAGAAAAAAACATTTCTTTGTTACAAATGATACCAATCCATCTCTGATCAAAATCTGATCAGAGAGGGATTTATTACTGCCATACACTACAAAAAGGTACAATCTATTAAAAATCTATAGAGCCACTGTGAGAGGTCAGGTGCCAGGTTCCTAGGTTTTCTCCCCATCTAAAATGTGCTGCCTGTTTCCATGAGTGTTGTCAGTGAGGCGCATACTCACCTGTCTGCCGGCACGCTCCTCCTGTGTCCGCTCTCCATGTCCACTGTTGCGCTTGTACCCCTGTGACCCCATCTTATGCAGTCTTGTAATGTGCATGACAGGTTACAGGGGCCTTGGTGGGGAGGAAAAGAACACAGGAAGAGTGAACCAATGGACTGGTTAGTGCGCACTCCGCTACTCACACTCTGCTTGTACATTTTAGATGTAGGGCCATTTTTTTTTGGGGGGGGGGTTCATCCCAAAATCTACCACTGCTACTGTCATGCCGCCAACTGCCCCTTTTTGAGTGAGATCGTTCCATCAAGAGTGATCAATAGTTTTGATCCATTTCAGCAAGAAGTCAATCAAAATCCCAATTGAGTGATCTCCATCAGATGCAACAACAATGATCGAATCAACAAGTGTATTGGCACCTTTAGATTAAAGCATAGTCGCATGTTTCATGATCCGCTGTGAACCAGAACCAGTGAATGAGATGATCTGACATACACCTCAACAAGTATTTTTCAAAGAGAGAGGGTGGATACTGTGGAATAAGTAATATTGGAACAAATCCATATCACCCAAATAAACATATTATAATGAATTAATTGACTTTATAGTGGCTACCTAACCTGACTGGAATAATCAGACATCCTCATTAATAGCAGGTCTTAAAAATGCGCTAAGACACCACAGAGCAGTCTTAAAATATTATTGATCTACAAGAAAAATAATAACAAAACAACACCCAGTTAGATCCATCACTTAGAGGTTAATATGTCTCTTGTGGTCAGATGCCACTGGGCTAGTCCGATATACACAGACAAGAAAAATAGAGAAGTATACCAACTTAGTTATATTTTATAAATGTGTGCACCTAAGAACCTTGTGGCCTATCCCATGAGAGAACAGTCAATCAGAAACAGCAGATGACTATATTAGTCCATTATCTCAATCTGAACTCGTTTAGTGGCCACCTATGTTACAATTTTTCTGTTTGATTTTACCCCAATTTGATTAAAATGATTTATTGTATGAAAAAAAATTGAGATCATTTTTTATGGATACATTTAATCAAAATTGTCATTTTCTCTTTCAATTAAAATCGATTGGAAAGGTTGGAAAAATCAGATCAATATTGAAATTGAATGGTGTGTGGTAGGTTGTATGAAAGTCATTCGACCTAATACATTTTAAACTTACATTCATACATTTATATATACAAGAATAAAGAAACTTTATTTGTCGATGTGACATATTTGATAGAATGTATTTCTGCAATGTAATAAATGTAGTGCTGTTGAATAAAATAAATAAGGAATAGATTTGTTAATGTAAGGTAAATCTTCTAACATTGTTTGTGTTGTGTGATTTTATACATAGCAGAGATGGCACAGAAAGCACCCCATACACATTTATGAATGAAACTGCATATATTATTAAATCTAATTTATAACTTGTATTCAATGGTTTTTGTCGTGATTGTGTCAAAATCGAACATACGTGTGTGTTATATGTAGAAGCTTTCCAGAGGCGCCAATAGAATAAAAGTCACTTAAACGAGCTTAAAACCGATGGGGCAGTGGTGGGCCTATCCCATCCATGCGGACAAAGCAAACAAAGGAAGGACTGTGGCATCAACAGTCAAACAACAATTTATTTATACTCCACAGTAAAAATAGGCAACGCGTTTCACGGGCTCAATCCCGCTTCATCAGGCCAATGAAAAAAGGAGCATACAGCTGAAAACAAAGTGTCAGAGGACATAGTGTAAGGCAGGTTTTGTGAGTATCGCTCATGTTCACAAACAATTCAATGTCAAAACATAACTATATGAACATCAAAACATATTCAGAGGTACTTATTATGCAACACTCTTAAATCATGCAATTCTATGCAAAGTGATTTTATGCAGAACATTTTCATGTAGAAAACTCAGGATTTAGCCTATTAGCTCTACTGGCCACTGTATTCCTTTTGCTTTTCATGCAACAGTTATAAATAGAGGTACATTTGATCAGGTGAATAAATGCATGTAAATTAATATGTTCCTTAATGGGATCAAGTGGTATATAATAATAAATGGGAGCTACCTGTTGATTCAGTATTGGGTCTAAATTTAAAGAAAGACGGGGGAGGGCAAACGTGTCACCAAGAGAGGTAAAAACGTATTTACAGCTAAAAGGACAAAGAGTAAAAATATATAGAGTAAAAATATGGAGTAAAAATACAGAACAAAAATATAAAGTAAAAAATATATATATATATACATATTATTATCTATAGAATATAGGGTAAACATATGTATTATTACCAGGATGAGGACGAGGTCAATCAAAGTATAATAGTACTAGAAATGGTAGTGATAATGATCTCTGTTAAACAATAAAACAATAGAACAATAAGACAATCAAACAACAGACCAGCATTGCCTGAACACTGGCTTACCTTAACAGCATCAAAACCACACTGAGCGCCTCTGTAATCACATAGAATGCTCCAGTGTCTTAAGAAGGGGGAGTGTAAGCTTTTCCACCAATCAGCAACTGCCATGTGGAACGTATGATGTCATTGCTGTGGGGCGGAGTAGAGATGGAAAAGTACCAAGTGTGAAAACTTACACACTGGCGTGATGGCTGCTGCCTATAGTGGCTACATAGTGTAATGGTCAAGGGCTCTGCCTCCAACACAGGCGACCCAGGTTCAAATCCCGGCACAGCAAGCCAGCACCCAATTTAGTTTTTGGACATCAGTAATAATGAGGTAAACAAACATTTTGGAGTGTGAGGGAGATAACGTGGTAATAAAAAGTTTATAAAAAAATATGTGTAAATAATAATAATAATAATAATAAAAATGTATATATATATAAAAATAATAATAATAAATAATAAAAATAAATAAATAAATACATTTAAAATTAATAATACTAATAATAATAATAATAAAAAGAGAGCGACATTTAAAAACTATAGCGGCTATATGTGGATCCAACATTCAGTAAACCTTTTCCAGTACTTCATTCAGTCCTTCTGGAATAAGGGTTTTGAGTACTTGGATCCAATACATTTCTCTTTTTTTGAGATTTTCATGGGCGTTGGGTGTAGTCTCACCAATAGAGTCAATCAAGGTTATGGAGAAGGAGTCTGGGTTACTGTGGTGGTGTGAATGAAAATGCCTGGAGACACTGTGGAAGGGAAATTTATTTAAGATGTTTCTCTTGTGCTGTCCTATCCTGTTACGTGCCATTTGTGTTGTCCTGCCCACATACTGGAGACGACAGGCACAGGTTATGACGTAAATGATATATTTTGATAGGCAAGTGTTGTTCTGTTTGATGGAATATTGAATACCTGTGGCTGTGGAATGAAACACTGGGGTATTGGTAACAAACTGGCATGCAGAACATCTGGGGCTTCTACAAGGGTGAGAGCCTGGTTCGATCGGGGACATGGTAAGAGTGGGAGCTGGAGGTGGTGTATGGAGACGACTGGGGGCTAGGAGATTCCGGAGATTGGGAGCTCTCCTATAAGTGATTGCTGGTTTGGATGGTAAAATTGTTTTAAGATAGGGGTCTTGTAGAAGGATTTCCCATCTATTATGAAGAATCTTTTTAATGTTTTGATGTTCTTTGTTGTATCTTGTGATAAACCGTGGTGGTGGGTCTGATGTGGTCGGAGAGGAGGACGGTGGAGCTAGGTTCATAGATTTTGCTCTCCGACTGGCGTCTCTAATCAGTTTTCTAGGATATTTACGAGCTGTGAATTTTTTGGTCAGTAATTTAGATTGTTCCTCATAGTCAATATTTTCAGTACAGTTGCGGTAAATACGTTTAAACTGACAATATGGGGTATTGAGTGTCCACGGCCGGTGATGATAACTGTTAAAGTGGATGTAGTTATTGGAATCGACTGTTTTAAAAAAGGTTTTGGTTTTAATGGTATTAGACTCGATGAAGATGGTCAAGTCTAGAAAATCAATGGTTGTGGAGTGATGATGTGACGTAAATTCTAGTCCGGCTGAGTTACTGTTGAGAAGTTGAATGAAAATGGGGATAAGGGATGTGTCGCCTTTCCAAATGAAGATTAAATCATCTATGTAGCGCTTGTAAAATACAATATTATTGATGAATAATTGATTGTGTTGTAGAAGTTGATTTTCCAATAGGCCCATTGTAAGGTTAGCATAAGATGGTGCAAATGAGCTGCCCATTGCAGTACCACTAATCTGATGATAGAATTGGTTATGGAAAGAAAAAACGTTATTTTCCAGAATGAATTCAGTGCAATGCAATAAGAATTGTTGTTGAATAACGGGCATGGATGGAATCGTGGAAAGGAAGTATTGAATAGCTGAAAGTCCAAATTGGTGTGGGATGTTGGTATAGAGAGAGGATATGTCACAGGTGAGCCAGTGAAAATCAGGGGACCAATTTATGTCGGACAGGAGCTGTATGAGATGTTGAGAATCTCTAAGATAGGAGGGTAGATTTCGGACCAGGGGCTGTAGGTGTTGGTCTAGAAAACGTGATAAATTGCTGCTCATGGAATCTATCCCTGCTATTATCGGCCTACCAGGTGGTTTTTGGAGATTCTTATGTATCTTGGGTAAGTAATAAAAAAATGGAGTTTTAGGCTGTAAATTTATAATAAAGTTTCTTTCATTTTTACTGACTATGTTATGGAGGAAAGCCTGGTTTATGAATTCTTTAAGGGTGTTGTTCAATGTGGGGGTAGGGTCCAGAGTAAGTTTAGCATAATGTCTTGTGTCATTCAGAAGTCTGTAAGCTTCTTCAATGTAATCAGTTCTGTTTAGGATCACAATGCCCCCGCCTTGTCGGCTGGTCTGATTATAAGTTCTGTGTTGTTTTGGAGGGTTTTAAGTGCAAATTTTTCTCTATGGGTAAGGTTACTATTAAGAATGAGGTTGGAGGACTGTGAGTTTTGGAGGTCACTGAGTACCATGGTATAGAATGTCTCAATAAAGTTGCCTTTAGAGGCTGTGGGGTAGAAACGAGATCTCCCCTTCAAGTTAGTGGTGATACATTTTTCCAGTTCTAATTCAAGGGGGTTTATGGATACAGTCGGTAAAGTGTCATTATTGGTAATGATCATAGCAGTCGATTCAGGGAGTTTCTGGTGTTTTTTGATTTCGAAATGTCTTTTTAAGGTGAGCTTGCGTATAAACGCATTGAGATCGGTAAAAACTTCAAACATGTTTGGAGCATTGACTGGACAGAAGGAGAGTCCTTTCTCCAGTAATGTGGTCTCATGTTTGGTGAGGATGTGGTCTGACAAATTGAAGATGCATTTGATATTTTCGGTGTTGGGTGTATTTGGGATGGGTATTGGGACAGTGTTTGTGTCTCTATTTTTCTTTTTACTCTTTCCTTTACCTCTACTGCCTCGTTTTCTCAATCGTGCTGGGTTGTGGTCATTAACGGACAGGGGAGGGAGAGAGTTTAGGTCGTGGGCGGATTGGGTAGTTGGCTGGTTAACAGATTCTGAGATAAGGAGGTGGGAAGTTCTAAAAAAGAAGTGGTGGGAGTTGGGTTTGTTGTGGCTTCCAAACTTGGGGCTCTGTTGGACTGGATGTTGAGTGGTTGGAAAAAGGTTTTAATGGAGGTTTGTAGAGTATTTGGTGTTTTCTGCCGGGAGGCTGTCTTAGTAGTGGTAGGTTGAAGTTGAGATGGATTAAAAAAGGAATTGTTAGGTGACGGTGGTTCCGTTTCGCAAATGCTGATCTGTGAAATTCTCAATTCGAGGGGAGTGGAAGTGTTGGATTGATAAGGATCTATTTGCTCTTTAATGTTGTCAGGGGTTGTGCAAACGGGGGTGTTGGAGGCCATTTCAATATGTGCTAATCGGGCTGTTTTGGATCTAGACTTGGGGGAATTATGCGTGTCATTGGTACCTGTCGTCTCCTGTGTGCAGGCCGAATGTTCAGGGCTGGTTGAGATTTCATTAAAATGTCTTTTCTTGGGGTTATTCCTAGGAGGTTTAGGTGCTATGTTGAGTGTGGGATCAGATCAAAATGTTTGTTTACCTCATTATTACTGATGTCCAAAAACTAAATTGGGTGCTGGCTTGCTGTGCCGGGATTTGAACCTGGGTCGCCTGTGTTGGAGGCAGAGCCCTTGACCATTACACTATGTAGCCACTATAGGCAGCAGCCATCACGCCAGTGTGTAAGTTTTCACACTTGGTACTTTTCCATCTCTACTCCGCCCCACAGCAATGACATCATACGTTCCACATGGCAGTTGCTGATTGGTGGAAAAGCTTACACTCCCCCTTCTTAAGACACTGGAGCATTCTATGTGATTACAGAGGCGCTCAGTGTGGTTTTGATGCTGTTAAGGTAAGCCAGTGTTCAGGCAATGCTGGTCTGTTGTTTGATTGTCTTATTGTTCTATTGTTTTATTGTTTAACAGAGATCATTATCACTACCATTTCTAGTACTATTATACTTTGATTGACCTCGTCCTCATCCTGGTAATAATACATATTTTTACCCTATATTCTATAGATAATAATATGTATATATATATATATATATTTTTTACTTTATATTTTTGTTCTGTATTTTTACTCCATATTTTTACTCTATATATTTTTACTCTTTGTCCTTTTAGCTGTAAATACGTTTTTACCTCTCTTGGTGACACGTTTGCCCTCCCCCGTCTTTCTTTAAATTTAGACCCAATACTGAATCAACAGGTAGCTCCCATTTATTATTATATACCACTTGATCCCATTAAGGAACATATTAATTTACATGCATTTATTCACCTGATCAAATGTACCTCTATTTATAACTGTTGCATGAAAAGCAAAAGGAATACAGTGGCCAGTAGAGCTAATAGGCTAAATCCTGAGTTTTCTACATGAAAATGTTCTGCATAAAATCACTTTGCATAGAATTGCATGATTTGAGAGTGTTGCATAATAAGTACCTCTGAATATGTTTTGATGTTCATATAGTTATGTTTTGACATTGAATTGTTTGTGAACATGAGCGATACTCACAAAACCTGCCTTACACTATGTCCTCTGACACTTTGTTTTCAGCTGTATGCTCCTTTTTTCATTGGCCTGATGAAGCGGGATTGAGCCCGTGAAACGCGTTGCCTATTTTTACTGTGGAGTATAAATAAATTGTTGTTTGACTGTTGATGCCACAGTCCTTCCTTTGTTTGCTTTGTCCGCATGGATGGGATAGGCCCACCACTGCCCCATCGGTTTTAAGCTCGTTTAAGTGACTTTTATTCTATTGGCGCCTCTGGAAAGCTTCTACATATTGCTAAGTCCACCCTTGGTGGAGGGTTGTACCCATCTTCTTCCCATCTACAGAGAGCGACTTTTAATCCTGAGTGGGGTCAGGTTAATCTCCCCACCTGCCTTCACAGTGGTTGCCTAATGGTAACCCTGGTTTGTGAGTATTAAATTGTTATATTACTCATTATTAATTATCATCTATACAATATCACACTATTGGGCTCTTGGTGTCCCCCCTCCCTTTATCTCGTTACAAGTACGCTTGGCCCCTCTATAGATCGGGCAACTGACACCGATTGCAGCCCTCAACATGGACTTCATTAACGACCGGTCCTCTCACAGGAGCGATCTATTGGCACAGTTTAAACGCAACCCGGAACCATCCAAACAGACCTCCAATGTATAAGAACCGGCTCCACCCACACCGGTGTACATTGACCTTAAACCTACCTTCACAAGACTAGAGAATGCACTCAAGGATGAGTTTTTCCATCTGGCCGATATTGCCATGCAACAGACTTACATTGAAGAAAAAATTTCGCCAGATGGAATAAGAATAAAGACACTCTCAGCCTTTCCTAAAGATATTACTTTTTCAACTGAGTAGTATGAATACCTCGAATTTTGTGTAGAAGGAATGATGATTAGATTAATTAAAAAGAGGGAATCACTAATCAAAGATTTACAGCCTATTATTTTGGAATGCCGGGATTTCTTGTCCCTACATACCGACAATTCACAATACCATGTAATGATGTCTAGTCTCACCAATAGGGTCAGGAAATTTGAGTTAGACACTATTGACACCAAAATGAAGAAATTAAACAGGGACCGGCAGGCCTATGCAGAGCACAGGGAGAGGGAGCGCAGGCCCCGGCTCCCCCCTGCCGGTCCACACCCTGGTCCACCACATAATCACCCACCTATCAATACACCACGTCCTCTTATGAGCCTGAACTTACCACCACCCCCACCCCCATTCAAATTTCCACCCTTTCCACCCCCACCCCTATTCCCACCTCCCCCACGGCCCCAACCCATGGCCCCCCTATCCTTGTTCCAAGTTCAGCAATAGCGCCTATCATTTCAACCCCCAAGGTTCTAGAACCACCTCAATCACTACCCCCAGACTCTGCTGATCCCACACTCAACATAGCACCTAAACCTCCTAGGAATAACCCCAAGAAAAGACATTTTAATGAAATCTCAACCAGCCCTGAACATTCGGCCTGCACACAGGAGACGACAGGTACCAATGACACGCATAATTCCCCCAAGTCTAGATCCAAAACAGCCCGATTAGCACATATTGAAATGGCCTCCAACACCCCCGTTTGCACAACCCCTGACAACATTAAAGAGCAAATAGATCCTTATCAATCCAACACTTCCACTCCCCTCGAATTGAGAATTTCACAGATCAGCATTTGCGAAACGGAACCACCGTCACCTAACAATTCCTTTTTTAATCCATCTCAACTTCAACCTACCACTACTAAGACAGCCTCCCGGCAGAAAACACCAAATACTCTACAAACCTCCATTAAAACCTTTTTCCAACCACTCAACATCCAGTCCAACAGAGCCCCAAGTTTGGAAGCCACAACAAACCCAACTCCCACCACTTCTTTTTTAGAACTTCCCACCTCCTTATCTCAGAATCTGTTAACCAGCCAACTACCCAATCCGCCCACGACCTAAACTCTCTCCCTCCCCTGTCCGTTAATGACCACAACCCAGCACGATTGAGAAAACGAGGCAGTAGAGGTAAAGGAAAGAGTAAAAAGAAAAATAGAGACACAAACACTGTCCCAATACCCATCCCAAATACACCCAACACCGAAAATATCAAATGCATCTTCAATTTGTCAGACCACATCCTCACCAAACATGAGACCACATTACTGGAGAAAGGACTCTCCTTCTGTCCAGTCAATGCTCCAAACATGTTTGAAGTTTTTACCGATCTCAATGCGTTTATACGCAAGCTCACCTTAAAAAGACATTTCGAAATCAAAAAACACCAGAAATTCCCTGAATCGACTGCTATGATCATTACCAATAATGACACTTTACCGACTGTATCCATAAACCCCCTTGAATTAGAACTGGAAAAATGTATCACCACTAACTTGAAGGGGAGATCTCGTTTCTACCCCACAGCCTCTAAAGGCAACTTTATTGAGACATTCTATACCATGGTACTCAGTGACCTCCAAAACTCACAGTCCTCCAACCTCATTCTTAATAGTAACCTTACCCATAGAGAAAAATTTGCACTTAAAACCCTCCAAAACAACACAGAACTTATAATCAAACCAGCCGACAAAGGCGGGGGCATTGTGATCCTAAACAGAACCGATTACATTGAAGAAGCTTACAGACTTCTGAATGACACAAGACATTATGCTAAACTTACTCTGGACCCTACCCCCACATTGAACAACACCCTTAAAGAATTCATAAACCAGGCTTTCCTCCATAACATAGTCAGTAAAAATGAAAGAAACTTTATTATAAATTTACAGCCTAAAACTCCATTTTTTTATTACTTACCCAAGATACATAAGAATCTCCAAAAACCACCTGGTAGGCCGATAATAGCAGGGATAGATTCCATGAGCAGCAATTTATCACGTTTTCTAGACCAACACCTACAGCCCCTGGTCCGAAATCTACCCTCCTATCTTAGAGATTCTCAACATCTCATACAGCTCCTGTCCGACATAAATTGGTCCCCTGATTTTCACTGGCTCACCTGTGACATATCCTCTCTCTATACCAACATCCCACACCAATTTGGACTTTCAGCTATTCAATACTTCCTTTCCACGATTCCATCCATGCCCGTTATTCAACAACAATTCTTATTGCATTGCACTGAATTCATTCTGGAAAATAACGTTTTTTCTTTCCATAACCAATTCTATCATCAGATTAGTGGTACTGCAATGGGCAGCTCATTTGCACCATCTTATGCTAACCTTACAATGGGCCTATTGGAAAATCAACTTCTACAACACAATCAATTATTCATCAATAATATTGTATTTTACAAGCGCTACATAGATGATTTAATCTTCATTTGGAAAGGCGACACATCCCTTATCCCCATTTTCATTCAACTTCTCAACAGTAACTCAGCCGGACTAGAATTTACGTCACATCATCACTCCACAACCATTGATTTTCTAGACTTGACCATCTTCATCGAGTCTAATACCATTAAAACCAAAACCTTTTTTAAAACAGTCGATTCCAATAACTACATCCACTTTAACAGTTATCATCACCGGCCGTGGACACTCAATACCCCATATTGTCAGTTTAAACGTATTTACCGCAACTGTACTGAAAATATTGACTATGAGGAACAATCTAAATTACTGACCAAAAAATTCACAGCTCGTAAATATCCTAGAAAACTGATTAGAGACGCCAGTCGGAGAGCAAAATCTATGAACCTAGCTCCACCGTCCTCCTCTCCGACCACATCAGACCCACCACCACGGTTTATCACAAGATACAACAAAGAACATCAAAACATTAAAAAGATTCTTCATAATAGATGGGAAATCCTTCTACAAGACCCCTATCTTAAAACAATTTTACCATCCAAACCAGCAATCACTTATAGGAGAGCTCCCAATCTCCGGAATCTCCTAGCCCCCAGTCGTCTCCATACACCACCTCCAGCTCCCACTCTTACCATGTCCCCGATCGAACCAGGCTCTCACCCTTGTAGAAGCCCCAGATGTTCTGCATGCCAGTTTGTTACCAATACCCCAGTGTTTCATTCCACAGCCACAGGTATTCAATATTCCATCAAACAGAACAACACTTGCCTATCAAAATATATCATTTACGTCATAACCTGTGCCTGTCGTCTCCAGTATGTGGGCAGGACAACACAAATGGCACGTAACAGGATAGGACAGCACAAGAGAAACATCTTAAATAAATTTCCCTTCCACAGTGTCTCCAGGCATTTTCATTCACACCACCACAGTAACCCAGACTCCTTCTCCATAACCTTGATTGACTCTATTGGTGAGACTACACCCAACGCCCATGAAAATCTCAAAAAAAGAGAAATGTATTGGATCCAAGTACTCAAAACCCTTATTCCAGAAGGACTGAATGAAGTACTGGAAAAGGTTTACTGAATGTTGGATCCACATATAGCCGCTATAGTTTTTAAATGTCGCTCTCTTTTTATTATTATTATTATTAGTATTATTAATTTTAAATTTATTTATTTATTTATTTTTATTATTTATTATTATTATTTTTATATATATATACATTTTTATTATTATTATTATTATTATTATTTACACATATTTTTTATAAACTTTTTATTACCACGTTATCTCCCTCACACTCCAAAATGTTTGTTTACCTCATTATTACTGATGTCCAAAAACTAAATTGGGTGCTGGCTTGCTGTGCCGGGATTTGAACCTGGGTCGCCTGTGTTGGAGGCAGAGCCCTTGACCATTACACTATGTAGCCACTATAGGCAGCAGCCATCACGCCAGTGTGTAAGTTTTCACACTTGGTACTTTTCCATCTCTACTCCGCCCCACAGCAATGACATCATACGTTCCACATGGCAGTTGCTGATTGGTGGAAAAGCTTACACTCCCCCTTCTTAAGACACTAGAGCATTCTATGTGATTACAGAGGCGCTCAGTGTGGTTTTGATGCTGTTAAGGTAAGCCAGTGTTCAGGCAATGCTGGTCTGTTGTTTGATTGTCTTATTGTTCTATTGTTTTATTGTTTAACAGAGATCATTATCACTACCATTTCTAGTACTATTATACTTTGATTGACCTCGTCCTCATCCTGGTAATAATACATATGTTTACCCTATATTCTATAGATAATAATATGTATATATATATATATATTTTTTACTTTATATTTTTGTTCTGTATTTTTACTCCATATTTTTACTCTATATATTTTTACTCTTTGTCCTTTTAGCTGTAAATACGTTTTTACCTCTCTTGGTGACACGTTTGCCCTCCCCCGTCTTTCTTTAAATTTAGACCCAATACTGAATCAACAGGTAGCTCCCATTTATTATTATATACCACTTGATCCCATTAAGGAACATATTAATTTACATGCATTTATTCACCTGATCAAATGTACCTCTATTTATAACTGTTGCATGAAAAGCAAAAGGAATACAGTGGCCAGTAGAGCTAATAGGCTAAATCCTGAGTTTTCTACATGAAAATGTTCTGCATAAAATCACTTTGCATAGAATTGCATGATTTAAGAGTGTTGCATAATAAGTACCTCTGAATATGTTTTGATGTTCATATAGTTATGTTTTGACATTGAATTGTTTGTGAACATGAGCGATACTCACAAAACCTGCCTTACACTATGTCCTCTGACACTTTGTTTTCAGCTGTATGCTCCTTTTTTCATTGGCCTGATGAAGTGGGATTGAGCCCGTGAAACGCGTTGCCTATTTTTACTGTGGAGTATAAATAAATTGTTGTTTGACTGTTGATGCCACAGTCCTTCCTTTGTTTGCTTTGTCCGCATGGATGGGATAGGCCCACCACTGCCCCATCGGTTTTAAGCTCGTTTAAGTGACTTTTATTCTATTGGCGCCTCTGGAAAGCTTCTACATATTGCTAAGTCCACCCTTGGTGGAGGGTTGTACCCATCTTCTTCCCATCTACAGAGAGCGACTTTTATTCCTGAGTGGGGTCAGGTTAATCTCCCCACCTGCCTTCACAGTGGTTGCCTAATGGTAACCCTGGTTTGTGAGTATTAAATTGTTATATTACTCATTATTAATTATCATCTATACAATATCACACTATTGGGCTCTTGGTGTCCCCCCTCCCTTTATATACGTGTGTGTTACATTGGTTACAAGAGTCTAATTTTTCATTTGAGCGAAAAAAAAAACAATCAAAATTGTAGAATGGAAAAAAAAATTGTAATGTGTTTGGCCAACATTTAGCTATTATGTTTCCAACTTTTGTTTACTCAATCTCCACTTTATCTACTCATAGGATTGTGATCAATAAACTGAAAACCCATTTGGTCTGCACTGTGGCCTGCTATAGTAAAATGATTGGAAACTGACTGATCCATGTTCTTTGAACTAATTGTTGATTTATGTGATGCCATTTATTTCCTCGGCTTTTGGATGGCTTTTGGAATATTAATTAAGCCACATGGGGTTTTCAATAAATTTATAACACTAGAAGAGTTACACGTAAAATAACCTTTCACTTCAAAATGTTTGCTTGCATTGGGGTGGGAACATTTTGAGCTTTTAACTACTGTATATACTCAAATATAAGCCATGCATGTTTTGCTCCAATATGACAGTACAAATGAAATTTTGATTTATAGCAAACACACATCTGCTTCCCCATTGCAATTGCTATAATGCAGGATAAGCCGTAGGCCCTTATTCAATTAACTTTTTCTCATGAGTTTTCTCCTGAACCCTTTTTCATCTTCTCTTTAAAATAACTTTTCAGCACTTTGCAATTGAGGGGGAGCTGCAGACACATACAATGTATAGAGACTTAATGGAAAATGCAAGTTAAACTTAGTGAATACAGTAAATGTATGCAGGGTCGGACTGGGACACTAAGGGCCCACCAAGGAAGTTTCAGCCTGGGGCCCGCCCCCTCTCCTCCTCCCCCCGATCCCCTCTCCCCCCCCCCCCATTTTGGGCTCACATACACATGAATCTCTACAAATTTTGCATGATTTTATAGTAGGGAATAGATTGTGAGCACTTCTGAGGAAAGTCTCCAATAGGGATATGTCCACATGCGGGGCCCACAATCAGATTGGCAGCAGATATCCCCACAAAATGCTATAAGATTAGCAGCAGATATCCCCCGACAAAATACAATAAGATTGGCAGCAGATATCCCTCCACAAAATGCAATTAGATTGGCGTCAGATTTCCCCACAAAATGCAATCAGATTGGCGGCAGATACCCCCGCAAAATGCAATCAGATTGGCGGCAGATACCACCACAAAATGCAATCAGATTGGCTGCAGATATCCCCACAAAATACAATCAGATTGGCAGCAGATATCCCCACAAAAAGCAATCAGATTGACAGCAGATATCCCCACAAAATGCAATCAGATTGGCAGCAGATATCCCCCCACAAAATGCAATAAGATTGGCAGCAGATATCCCCCCACAAAATGCAATCAGATTGGCGGCAGATACCCCCACAAATTGCAATCAGATTGGCAGCAGATACCCCCACAAAATGCAATCAGATTGGTGGCAGATATCCCCACTAAATGCAAGCAGATTGGCAGCAGATGCCCCTACAAAATGCAATCAGATTGGCGGCAGATATCCCCACAAAATGCAATCAGAAAGGGCAGCAGATATCCCCCCACAAAATGCTATAAGATTGGCATCAGATATCCCCCACAAAATGCAATCAGATTGGCAGCAGATACCCCCACAAAATGCAATCAGATTGGTAGCAGATACCCCCACAAAATACAATCAGATTGGCGGCAGCTGGCAGATTTCCAAGTGTAGGTAGACAGGTATATAGGTGTCCCACTCCCCAGTATAGATATACCCAGGTCTAGGTGTCCTTAGTTTAGGTAGGCAGGTCACCAGTTAGTGGGGGCCCCCATGCTGGAAGGGGGGGGCAGTGGGCACAGAGTGGTGGGGAGGGGGGAAGCCTCCCCCTCTCTCACCTGGAGCCCCCCCCCCCCAGTTTAGATAGGCAGGTCCCAGGTGTCCCCAGTTAGGTAGGCAGAAAGCCAGGTCTAAGTTCCCCCCAGCGTGGAAGGGGGGGGGGCATTATTATCATTATTTTCAATACAATGAAATACATGATATGGTCTTGGGTATCTTACAGACTTTTTAAACCTAAAATATTTACCCTTAAAAAATGTAATGAACGTTATAAGCTTTGAATTATACCATCATGGCATTTATGCACTGTGACATTTTCTTCAACGTATGTATTTTTATATGACTGTTATTGTTTGTAATAAAAAAACATTGATGTAGAACATATAATAAATCCCAGCTTTTTAAACAAATCTAACTTTCATGAGGCTGTTTTCTTCATGTTCGGCATTGCCACATTGATATTTACCCTTTTGCCGTTCCTGGGTGTTCTCCTTTATTCCAGTTCTGAAGCGTCTTTTTCCTCTTTTTCGAGAAAAAGAAGGCGGTTGAACAAACAACACACACAGATACTCGGTAATTATTGTATTTCTATGAAAACCGGCAAAGAAAATGCGTACACTGCAGAGGATACAGAGCAGGTAGCAGAGACAGCAAATCTGTGTCTTAACAAAAAGGAGCTGATTATTTTATTATTGGGGTGGCAGCGATGGAGCTCTCCTGGGTATGTGTATCAAAGCATTTTCTGACACATGGAAATTAAAAAAGGTAAGAAAAAAGAACCCTTTTCTTTGCTTGTTGTGGCTGCTCCCATTGTAACCAGCTAATGAAGTGTCTGTCTTATTTTATGCAGGACGTCAGCAGAGCCAGTGAGAAACACCGGATGTGAAAAGTTTATATTTTAATAATTGTGTTGGTTCATCCCGTATAAGTTACCCAATTAATCATAAACCATGGTGACACAAAGGGGCAAATTTCCCCATCTCTGTAAGTGCTGATCGCTTTTGATGCACTGGGGATGCTTCATAAAAATGCAAATTTGGCCCTTTTTAATGGCACTGTCACCTATATATGATTTGCATTGTTTAAAAGGGATGACATTTTCCTGTAATCCTATTTACTGTTTAAAACAGCCTAGAGTAGTCCGCAGTAATTTTCTCTTTCATATCCACACTGTTTTAACAATGATTTCAGCTCTTAGTTTTTAATGCTAAGTTCACTTTGCTAATGGGAAAGGGGAGGAAGATGCCAAGGGCTGCCAACTTTCTCTTGACCAGAGTTGCTTGTTTTTCAGAAGCACATTTAAATATGTAACTCACCTTAACCACTTGAGGACCACAGTCTTTTCGCCCCTTAAGGACCAGAGCCTTTTTCTCCATTCAGACCACTGCAGCTTTCACGGTTTATTGCTCGCTCATACAACCTACCACCTAAAGGAATTTTACCTCCTTTTCTTGTCACTAATAAAGCTTTCTTTTGCTGCTATTTGATTGCTCCTGCGATTTTTACTTTTTATTATATTCATCAAAAAAGACATGAATTTTGGCAAAAAAATGATTTTTTTCACTTTCTGTGCTGACATTTTTCAAATAAAGTAAAATTTCTGTATACATGCAGCGCGAAAAATGTGGACAAACATGTTTTGGATAAAAAAAACCCATTCAGTGTATATTTATTGGATTGGGTAAAAGTTATAGCGTTTACAAACTATGGTGCAAAAAGTGAATTTTCCCATTTTCAAGCATCTATGACTTTTCTGACCCCCTGTCATGTTTCATGAGGGGCTAGAATTCCAGGATAGTATAAATACCCCCCAAATGACCCCATTTTGGAAAGAAGACATCCCAAAGTATTCACTGAGAGGCATAGTGAGTTCATAGAAGATATTATTTTTTGTCACAAGTAAGCGGAAAATGACATTTTGTGACAAAAAAATAAAAAAAAAAAAGTTTCCATTTCTTCTAACTTGCGACAAAAAAAAATGAAATCTGCCAAGGACTCACCATGCCCCTCTCTGAATACCTTGAAGGGTCTACTTTTCAAAATGGGGTCATTTGTGGGGTGTGTTAACTGTCCTGACATTTTGGGGGTGCTAAATTGTAAGCACCCCTGTAAAGCCTAAAGGTGCTCATTGGACTTTGGACCCCTTAGCGCAGTTAGGCTGCAAAAAAGTGCCACACATGTGGTATTGCCGTACTCAGGAGAAGTAGTATAATGTGTTTTGGGGTGTATTTTTACACATACCCATGCTGGGTGGGAGAAATATCTCTGTAAATGACAATTTTTTTATTTTTTTTACACACAATTGTCCATTTACAGAGTTATTTCTCCCACCCAGCATGGGTATGTGTAAAAATACACCACAAAACACATTATACTACTTCTCCCGAGTACGGCGATACCACATGTGTGGCACTTTTTTGCACCCTAACTGCGCTAAGGGGCCCAAAGTCCAATGAGTACCTTTAGGATTTCACAGGTCATTTTGCGACATTTGGTTTCAAGACTACTCCTCACGGTTTAGGGCCCCTAAAATGCCAGGGCAGTATAGGAACCCCACAAATGACCCCATTTTAGAAAGAAGACACCCCAAGGTATTCCGTTAGGAGTATGGTGAGTTCATAGAAGATTTTATTTTTTGTCACAAGTTAGCGGAACATGACACTTTGTGGAAAAAAACAATTAAAATCAATTTCCGCTAACTTGTGACAAAAAAATAAAATCTTCTATGAATTCCCCATACTCCTAACTGAATACCTTGGGGTGTCTTCTTTCTAAAATGGGGTCATTTGTGGGGTTCCTATACTGCCCTGGCATTTTAGGGGCCCTAAACCGTGAGGAGTAGTCTGGAAATCAAATTCCGCAAAATGACCTGTGAAATCCTAAAGGTACTCATTGGACTTTGGGCCCTTTAGCGCAGTTAGGGTGCAAAAAAGTGCCACACATGTGGTATTGCCGTACTCGGGAGAAGTAGTATAATGTGTTTTGGGGTGTATTTTTACACATACCCATGCTGGGTGGGAGAAATAACTCTGTAAATGGACAATCGCGTGTAAAAAAATCAAAAGATTGTCATTTACAGAGGTATTTCTCCCACCCAGCATGGGTATGTGTAAAAATACACCCCAAAACACATTATACTACTTCTCCCGAGTACGGCAATACCACATGTGTGGCACTTTTTTGCACCCTAACTGCGGTAAAGGGCCCAAAGTCCAATGAGTACCTTTAGGATTTCACAGGTCATTTTGCGGAATTTGATTTTCAGACTACTCCTCACGGTTTAGGGCCCCTAAAATGCCAGGGCAGTATAGGAACCCCACAAATGACCCCATTTTAGAAAGAAGACACCCCAAGGTATTCCGTTAGGAGTATGGTGAGTTCATAGAAGATTTTATTTTTTGTCACAAGTTAGCGGAACATGACACTTTGTGGGAAAAAACAATTAAAATCAATTTCCGCTAACTTGTGACAAAAAAATAAAATCTTCTATGAACTTCCCATACTCCTAACTGAATACCTTGGGGTGTCTTCTTTCTAAAATGGGGTCATTTGTGGGGTTCCTATACTGCCCTGGCATTTTAGGGGCCCTAAACCGCGAGGAGTAGTCTGGAAATCAAATTCCGCAAAATGACCTGTGAAATCCTAAAGGTACTCATTGGACTTTGGGCCCTTTAGCGCAGTTAGGGTGCAAAAAAGTGCCACACATGTGGTATTGCCGTACTCGGGAGAAGTAGTATAATGTGTTTTGGGGTGTATTTTTACACATACCCATGCTGGGTGGGAGAAATAACTCTGTAAATGGACAATCGTGTGTAAAAAAATCAAAAGATTGTCATTTACAGAGGTATTTCTCCCACCCAGCATGGGTATGTGTAAAAATACACCACAAAACACATTATACTACTTCTCCCGAGTACGGCAATACCACATGTGTGGCACTTTTTTGCACCCTAACTGCGCTAAAGGGCCCAAAGTCCAATGAGTACCTTTAGGATTTCACAGGTCATTTTGCGACATTTGGTTTCAAGACTACTCCTCACGGTTTAGGGCCCCTAGAATGCCAGGGCAGTATAGGAACCCCACAAATGACCCCATTTTAGAAAGAAGACACCCCAAGGTATTCCGTTAGGAGTATGGTGAGTTCATAGAAGATTTTATTTTTTGTCACAAGTTAGCGGAACATGACACTTTGTGGAAAAAAACAATTAAAATCAATTTCTGCTAACTTGTGACAAAAAAATAAAATCTTCTATGAATTCCCCATACTCCTAACTGAATACCTTGGGGTGTCTTCTTTCTAAAATGGGGTCATTTGTGGGGTTCCTATACTGCCCTGGCATTTTAGGGGCCCTAAACCGTGAGGAGTAGTCTGGAAATCAAATTCCGCAAAATTACCTGTGAAATCCTAAAGGTACTCATTGGACTTTGGGCCCTTTAGCGCAGTTAGGGTGCAAAAAAGTGCCACACATGTGGTATCGCCGTACTCGGGAGAAGTAGTACAATGTGTTTTGGGGTGTATTTTTACACATACCCATGCTGGGTGGGAGAAATAACTCTGTAAATGGACAATTGTGTGTAAAAAAATCAAAAGATTGTCATTTACAGAGGTATTTCTCCCACCCAGCATAGGTATGTGTAAAAATACACCCCAAAACACATTATACTACTTCTCCCGAGTACGGCGATACCACATGTGTGGCACTTTTTTGCACCCTAACTGCGCTAAGGGGCCCAGAGTCCAATGAGTACCTTTAGGCTTTACAGGGGTGCTCAAAATTTAGCACCCCGCCCACTTGCCAGGACAGTTAACAAACCCCACAAATGACCCCATTTTGGAAAGAATACACGCTAAGGTATTCCATGAGGGCCATGGTGAGTTCATAGAAAATTTTATTTTTTGTCACAAGTTAGCGGAAAATGACATTTTGTGAAAAAAAAAACAAAAACACAAAACCACAATTTCTGCTAACTTGTGACAAAAAATAAAACATTCTATGAACTCACCATGCACCTCACGGAATACTTTGGGGTGTCCTCTTTCCAAAATGGCATCATTCGTGGGGTCTGTCCTGGCATTTTAGGGTCTCTGCAATCATTACATGTATGGCCAGTTTTAGGAGTTTCTGCTATACTCCTTATATTGGGCATAAGGGTAATGCACTGTGGGCTGAAAGGAAAAATGAACGTCAAACAATCAATCAATGTGGATGCCAAAAAATTTTGAAAAAAAAAAAAGAGGAGGAAGGCGTCTGCCAGGACATAGGAGCTGCCGCCCCAAAAATCCAAACCCACCAGCTCGTATGCCCTGGCAAACCTGATTTATCCATTCACACTGATCGATGTGGATGAACAAATCATTGCCAGAGTTCTTTTTTGATACAAAGTGTTTGCCAAAGCATATGAATCCCCAACACCACTCCTCGGCCCATATGCCTCGGCAAACGTATCTTTTTGACTGCGGAGGAGAAATCTCGTCCTGCAGCGCTACATGCACCGACTTGTGTGTAAGCTGACAGACGCGCAATGTTCTGTCAGGATGCACCATCAGTGCTGCAGCTGATTGGTCGGTCTGGATAGAAAAAAAGACAAAACAATACAAAAAGGAGGGGAAGGCGTCTGCCAGGACATAGGAGCTGCCGCCCCAAAAATCCAAACCCACCAGCTCGTATGCCCTGGCAAACCTGATTTATCCATTCACACTGATCGATGTGGATGAACAAATCATTGCCAGAGTTCTTTTTTGATACAAAGTGTTTGCCAAAGCATATGAATCCCCAACACCACTCCTCGGCCCATATGCCTCGGCAAACGTATCTTTTTGACTGCGGAGGAGAAATCTCGTCCTGCAGCGCTGCATGCACCGACTTGTGTGTAAGCTGACAGACGCGCAACGTTCTGTCAGGATGCACCATCAGTACTGCAGCTGGTTAGTCGTTCGCTCGGTCCACCTGGAAGGTTATTGGATGGAAAAAGAGAAAAAAACCCCCAAAAAACAAGCAAGCAGCAAAGCAATTACTTCATTAACATTAATAACCTTTGAACTTTTTTAATAAAAAACTTAACATTGCAAACCAAACATTAACTTCTTTGCTTACCTGTTTTTTGTTTTTTTTTAACTTACCTCCCGAGGACAAACCTCTCCTCCCCCATGGAACAATGTGCGAAGTGCAAATCGCACAGAGTTGTGGCGAAATACATTCCGCAATTTGTCCCAAGTGAAAGGAGAGGTTTCTGGCAGCCCTGTGTATTAGGGTCTCTGGAAACCCGATGTTTGGTTTCACACTGCATATTGACATATCCGGTGGGTCGAGCCCGCCGCACCGTATCGTCCAAAACAGACCTTCAGGCAATACCACAAGAGTAGCATTCGGCCTAGTAATGAACTGCGTCGCCATAGACTAACATGACTTCCGCGCCGATCGATATTGCCACAGAAGCCACGCAGTAACGTAGGCATGCACTAGCGTTAAGTCAAGCACTTCCGGCGTAGGGGGGGACCGCAAAGTGTGACTTTTGCTAGGCATTTTGCCCTAACGCATCGCAGCAGTGTGAAATAGCACTGAGAGACCCTTGTGTGCCTACCGCTGTGTGTGGAGTTCCCTATTCTCTAATAGTGTACCTGCTCGTGGTACCTCTCAAAACACTCCCCTAGGCATAGGCCAGGCTGGTCAGGACAGGTGGGACAATAAACAGTGGTGTCACGCCTTATTCCAGCCCTGCTGCAGACACGACAGCGTTTTCTTCGGATTCGTTGACCTGGGGTAGTCGGAATTGGATAGGCGTAATGCCTTCCATGTAGCCGGCTAGTTGCATCTTGGGGTTGGGCCACGGCACCTCCTGGATACAGGAGTTCCATCACGATCTGTTTATTAAATTGAATAAACGAGCCAGTTCTCCCAGCCTTACTGTAGAGAACAAAGCTGTTGTAAATTGCCAATTGAATGAGGTAAAAAGACACTTTTTTATACCAGCGTCTTGTTTTTCGGGCAACTAAATAGGGCGCTAACCTCTGGTCATTGAAGTCCACCCCTCCCATGTTAGTATTATACTCGTGGACGACAAGGGGTTTTTCAATGACCTTAGTTCGCCGTTGAATTTCAACTGTCGTGTCTGCGTGAATGGTGGACAGGAAGTAAACCTCCCTCTTGTCCTTCCATTTCACCGCGAGCAGGTCGTCAGCACACAAGGCGGCCCTCTGCCCCCGTTGAAGTTTGGTGGTAATGAGCCGTTGGGGGAAGCCCCGGCGACTAGGCCGCACGGTGCCACAGCATCGGATTTTTTCTATTTTTAAGTGCTGAAAGAGGGCCACACTTGTGTAATAATTGTCCACAAAAAGATGGTACCCCTTCTGGAACAAGGGTGACACCAAGTCCCACACAACCTTTCCACTGCTCCCCAGGTAGTCAGGGCATCCGACCGGCTCCAATTTTGAGTCTTTTCCCTCATAGACCCTAAAATAAGATGTATAGCCTGTGGCCCTTTCACAGAGCTTATACAGTTTCACCCCATACCGGGCGCGCTTGTTTGGGATGTACTGTTTGATGCGAAGGCGCCCGGTAAAGCGTATGAGGGACTCGTCTACGCAGATGTCCTGGTCAGGGGTATAAGCATCTGCAAATCTGGATGACAGGTGGTCTATGAGGGGTCGAATTTTGTGGAGCCGGTCAAAAGCAGGGTGGTCACTTCGATGACAGGTTTCGTTGTCATTGAAGTGCAGGAAGCTCAGGATGTTCTCAAATCGTGTCCTGGACATGGCAGCAGAGTACAGGGGAACATGATGTGCTGGGTCCGTAGACCAATAAGACCGCAACACATTCTGCTTTACTAGTCCCGTGTGAAGGAGAAGGCCCAAAAAAATTTTCATTTCGGAAACTTGGACTGGTTTCCACCGAAAAGGCTGGGCAAGGTACTTTTCTGGATTGGCGGTTATATATTGTGTGGCCTTACGGTTGGTCTCTGCCACAATTAAGTCCAAGAGATCCTGGGTGAAGAACAGATAGAAAAAGTCTAGGGCCGATCCTAGATTATCTGTCTCCACCTGGACTCCAGACTGGGCGGTGAAAGGGGGAAGTACGGGTGCGGCGGAATCAGGGGATTGCCAATTTGGGTTTGCCAGCACCTCTGGTAAATTAGGGGTAGTACGGGCCCGTCTTCTTGGTGGCTGCGACTGGGATCTTACTGCACGTGCCACCGAACCAGTTTCAACTTCCATGCTGGTGCTCGCCACTTCACCAGGGTCTACGGAAGTACTGGTGCTAGGTCCAGGAGATGTTGTGCTGCTGGTGCCTGCCCCACTATGAAATCTCAGACCAGCACGAACACCACTCTGCTGCCCTTGAGGCTGATCCTGCGCCACCTGCGGTCCAACAACATGGGGTGTGGTACGCCTGGCTTTAGCCGGGACCTCAACCTCGTCATCACTATCGGTCAGTGAGCCACTGCTCAATTCAGGTTCAAACTCTGACCCGGAAGATTCGTCGAATGAGGCGTCCCAATCGTCCTCATCCGACTGGGCCATGTACCTGAGAACCTCATCATCGGAATACCCCTTTCTTGCCATGGTGGGCTGCTAAATTTAGGGGGTATTCCTCTGAGACTACGCAGAAAAAAGAGCACCTACCTAGCAAAAGGGAGTATTTGAGAGGTAGAAAGCTGTGCTCACTGAGTTTTGATAAAAAAAATAAATCAAAACTGAGGTTTACAGTGCCACAGCTATTGTACAGTGTTTTTTGCAGTGATCAGAAAAAAAATTCTGTCACTGCGGTGGGGCGGGCTGAACGCAAGTGCAGGCGAACGATCAGGCCTGATCGGGCAAACACTGCGTTTTTTTTTGTGGATCCTAGTGACCCTAATAGATCTGACTGCGATCAGTAATGATCACTTACAGATACTATATAGTACCAATGTTGATTAGCGACAGTGATGACGCTAATTAGTGACTGTGGTGCAGTGGGCTGAGCACTAACTGACACTTACAAAGGGGCCTAGCTAACTGGCCTAACTGCTAACACTAGTGATACTAAAAAAGTGACAGTTTTCACTGTTTTTAGATCACTTGGATAGTGACAGGGGGGTGGTGGCGAGTGGGGAATCGGAGGCAATCAGAAACAATCACAGGACAATCAAAGGCAATCACAGGGCAATCGCAGGCCAATCACAGGGCACTCAATTCCCGGGACAATCAAAGTCAATCACAGGGCAATCAAACCAATCACGACACAATCAAAGCCGATCACAGGCCAATCAAAGCAAATCACAGGCCAATCACAGGCCAATCACAGGGCAATCAAACCAATCACGACACAATCAAAGCCGATCACAGGCCAATCACAGGGCAATCACAGGGCAATCAAAGCCGATCACGGGACAATCAAAGCCGATCACGGGACAATCAAAGCCGATAACGGGACAATCAAAGACGATCACAGGCCAATCAAAGGGCAATCACAGGGCAATCACGGGACAATCAAAAAAATCACGGGACAATCAAATACAATTACAGCACAATGAAATTGAATGTCAGCACAATGAAATTGAATGTCAGCACAATCAAATACAATTGCAGCACAATCAAATACAATGCACTGGGAAGGTGATTGGGGGGGGGGGGGGGGGCTGAGGGCGATCTAAGGGTGTGGGGGGTTGATTAGGTGCCCGCACGGGGCAGACTGGGTCCTGATCTGGTGGGTGGCAGACACAGGGGGTGACGATAGGAGATCAGTGAGGGATTACAGGGGAGAATAGATGTAAACAATGCACTGGGGAGGTTATCAGGAGGGGGGGGTCTGAGGGCAATCTGAGGGTCTGGGTGGGTGATCAGGTGCCCCCAAGGGACAGTTTAGGGTCTGCGCTGATGGGTGGTGGTGACAAGGGGTGATAGACAGGTGATAGATGGGTGATAGACAGGTGATCAGTGGGTAAGGCAGCTATATAGCTGTATACACTATACAGGGGGGTGGTCTGGGAGGGGGGTCTGGGGGGGATCTGAGGGTAGGGGGGGTGATCAGGGGACCCTAGGGGGCAGTTAGGGACCTAACCTAGGGGATAGCGTCCCTAGATAGTGACAGGGAGTGATTGATGGGTTTTATGGGGGTGCTTGGGTGCAAAATGTGGTGTGCTGGGGTGAGCAGGGGGGGTTCTGAGGGCTGGGGTGGGCGATCGGGTGGTCTGTGTGGGTAAAAACGGGTGTTGATATGCTCACAGTAAGGGCTGCCGTCCTCTCTGATGGTCGCACGACGAGTGACCATCAGCGGAGGAGGCAGCCAGTATAATACACTTTGTTACAATAACAAAGTGTATTATACTCCTCTGATTGGCCGGATCGCCGCATTTGAAACCCGCCGGCGCTGCTAATTGGCCGGCGGGTTTCCGTGCAGAGTGGGCGGAGCCTATTGCCGGCGGCGATCGCGTCATTGATGACGCGATCGCCGCACAGCCACCGCTGATGCCGCCCCCGCCGATGGGCGTATTGCGGTCGTTTGGGCCCGGACTTTGCCGCCGCCCATCGGCTGGGGGCGGTCGTTAAGTGGTTAAAGTGGTCTGAAAGTTAGTATTTCTACTTTGCTCCAAATGATTCCTCACAGCTTTAAAGCTACTATCCCAGACATTTTTTTTAGCAGTACATCACTGAAATGGTTAAACAAAGGACTTTGTCCTGCTATTCAGCTTCAAATCCGCATCCAAACTGGAGATAACAGTGTCTTTGTTTAAATTCCAGTGTTGATACATATTGTCTGTAACAAGTAAAAAACACTTTCTGAGAAGCTGTCTCTACTTTAGGCACACACAGAGCTCAGAACAATTCATTAGAAGATTTTAATATATAATTAAAAGCAGTTGGAAAAAAATGCAATGACAGTTTTCAGGGCAAGAAAAACTACACTTTGGAAACTTGTCATTTGCACACAGACAATATTACTTATGCACGAAAGCAAATATGATAACTGTATGAATAATTTGAAGTAGAAAAACACATTTTATTTCATGTTATGTCCGAGTTTCAGACCACTTTAACAAAAATCAGATGATATATATATATATATATATATATATATATATATATATATATATTGTGTTTAACAAGCTGTGTTACACATATATACTTGCTGTAGCTTAACATGTAATGCACTACAATAAACATACTGTCTGTTGGAAAGGGGGAGAATGGTTGAAAAGTGTGAATGGAAAAACACCACATCTCTACGGGCCTACATTTAATAAAGGTGCCTATTGAAAAGGGTACAGGAAATGCATTCATGTAAAAAAAAGTGCCTGGAAAAAAGGGTGTGGGGGATTGCCAGTAGTAGAATATTGGTAAAATTACCGATTACTTATAGCAACTCCCCTGCATCTCCATAGATGAGCACCTCATCTCCCTGTGCATGGATCATTGAACATAACCTGGATACATTGAGGAACGTTTTTAGCGGTCTTCTAACTAAGCACAAGAGTAATAACATAAAAAGAGAGATAGGAATAATGGGAAGTATTTTATGTAAAATGTAATACTGTTGCCATAGTTTTAAGATTTTTGTTTTTAATCAGTATGCTATATGAAGCAGCTGTGAACAGAAATTGAAAGTTTTTTTTTGTTTGTTTTAAACATTAAATTATATACCAATTTGAAAAAAGCACGGCCATGAGACTTATGCAAATCATTCTTCACAAGATATTGAAAAGCCCATTTCCAGGGAGGATTATTTTGGATAGTGGAAATGCATCAGAACCTCATTTTGGAGTTTTTAATAGTGTCCACATATAGAAGATGTCTCCTGACTTCTGACTTCCTGTCCCGTTAGGAAGTGGGTAAATCTACCCAACAATGTTAAAGACAACAGCACATAAAAACCTGCAAGTTGGCAGTGGCACTATCTGCCACTTCTGTGTTACAGATAGCACAGGGGCTCTGCAGAGAGCTCCACTGAGATTTTTAAAACCTTCTTTTGATGCTTTATGGTTTATAGAAGAGACTCTCTCCACTACCACCACTGCTACCACTCCACGTAAATTATTCTTTGTAAATCCAGACTTTGTTGTCAGTTTCTGGTGACCTTGGAAAAATATGGAATCTCTGATAAAGAATGTGAGTCCTTGACTAGACAAAATAACATTTTGGTTTGTCCTTAGAGCGGATATCCAGCGTTAAACACATATTCTACTGATACTTTTCTCCTCTTCTCCCTCCCAGGTCTTCCTCTTGTGAATCAGTCCCGGGGCTTCATGTCCTCTGACTTCTGGTATATAACCCCACCCATCGCAAAAACAAATTGCCATTTGGTTTTCTCTACCTTTTTGGTATTTTTCAGTGGGGGGTCTACGGACTGAAAGTCGGCGGACACGGAGCCCTGGGACTGATTCACAAGCTGAAGACCCGGTGGGTAATTATACCTCTACACCTATACAAGAGAAATGGATTGTCACGTACCTGGGAAGCGTGAATCCTCTTTGTGGCCAGATAGGCTCAGCCCTGGAGTTCAGGTGGGTGCGCCCGAAGGTGACTGCTGAGTGTGGCCGGATAATCCGAAGCAAGGTACAGGTACAACAGACAGTAGACGTAGTCAGGGATAAGCCAGGGGTCCGTTAACAGGAAATCAGTCCGAAACAGGTGAGGTACAGGAATGTAAGTCAAACGAGTAATCAAAGGATTGCCAAGGATCAAAGCCAGGATATCAGTTCATAAGGGAAAGTCTGTTAGGACACAGGAACACAGGGAACAGGGACTCAGGAAACCTGATGCTCAGGCAACTAGGCCTGAGACCAGGAAGTGCTTATAAAACATAATGCAGGAAGTGAGCTCACCTGCTCACAATGATGCATACCAGATTCCAGCCACTAGTTGTCGCGGGAACGTCTAAAGGTTCTGGAAGGGAAAACATTTCTGTAGTCAAAGTCCTGAGATAATGGGTTGCCCTGGGAAACCACTTGCTAAGGCATGACATGGATCCATAGAATATGTGTTTTACATTGGATATCCATTTTAATCAATCCTGGTGACTGACTGGCTGACTATTCGACTGATCATTTACAAATTGCTGAAACATTAAAAACAATGGGAAGATGCTGGAAAACCTAGGAAGAAATCCATGCAAATCTGAGAAGAACATACAGCACAGATGTGTCTTGGGTGAGATTCTGACCTGGCATTGTAGAGTTGCCAGGCGTGAGTACTGCCTGCTTAGATACCATACTACACAATTCATTATTGAATGTATTAACTAATGGATGATTAACTAAAAACCAACAGTTTTGTGGGAGGAGCTGTTGGTTACTAAATGTGAATATTAAATAAGATAATAAGCGTTTCACATTCCGCATTTCCATAACAGCTGTCTCACTCCACTCAGCAGGTTTACTGATAACTATAAAATATAATAAAGACTTACGATAGCCTTCTTCAGAGACATTATCCAGTCTAAGACAACCATGGACCCATCTGTAATGTGTTAATTCCTCTTTGCATCAATTACAAGTCCACAGATTTATGCATGCAATCATTGACTCAAAATCAATTTATGCTCATGTGTCAACCTTATTAAAAATGCTCACTGTCATATAAAGAGTGAGAAGAGGTTTACAAATTTTTTTTTTCATTGTACAATATAACAGATTTAATCGGTATATGTGTTATATAAGTGTATTATAATTCTTATTTATAGTTTTTAATATATATACAGTTTTTTATAGTCTTATTATATCATTTTCCCACCTCCACAAATTTACAATAACTGGGAAACATGAATTAATATAACACAGGTTTGTCTCATAATTGAGCAGTTACTTTCCCATGGGATTTTTAATTGAACGATTAACTTTATTATATATTTTTGTTTTTTTGCATTTTTCCCTTTACTTGTTGAGACCAAATTCCTAACATCATGCTTCTTCGTGTTTCTCAAGATCATTAAAAGATTGATACACATTGCTTGCATGTTAATAGAGTAATTAAAATTTGATTCTTGTATGAATCTTTTTTATTAATTCCAACGATGCTCTTTTTCATCTAACACAAAGCCCAGCTTGACTGCAATGGCTCCAAGAAAATTTTAAGAGAGATTCTGTCCATATGAACCAATCATTTTCTACTTCCCTAACTATAATGGGAATTACTATAGAAAACATAAGAAAAGAATAATATAGAAGACAAAGGGGTTACGTTACTAAGGTTCTGAGCTGTAGAGCTTTAAAAAACATAAGTGATCCAACAAAATGCCACAAGATTTAAAAAAAAGACCTGCTAGACTAGTGGGTGGCAAAAGTTTGCAACCCTTAAAGGGATACTGTAGGGGGTCGGGGAAAAATTAGCTGAACATACCCGGGGCTTCTAATGGTCCCCCGCAGACATCCTGTGTTGGCGCAGCCACTCCCCAATCCTCCGGCCCCGCCTCCGGTTCACTTCTGGAATTTCTGACTTTAAAGTCAGAAAACCACTGCACCTGCGTTGCTATGTCCTCACTCCCGCTGATGTCACCAGGAGTGTACTGCGCAGACACAGACCATATTGGGACTGCGCCGTGCGCTCTTGATGACATCAGCTGGATCGAGGACACGGCAACGCAGGCGCAGTGGTTTTCTGACTTTAAAGTCAGAAATTCCAGAAGTGGACCGGAGGCGGGGCCGGAGCATCGGTGAGCGGCTGCGCGGGCACAGGATGTCTGCGGGAGACCATTAGAAGCCCCGGGTAAGTTCAGCTCATTTTCCCCCGACCCCCCTACAGTATCCCTTTAACTTTCAACTCTCACTTTCATCATACAAGTCTATAGCTTGATAGGCCCCGTTTACACTCAATCATTTGGTTTGCGTTAGTGTGCGTTAGTATGCGTTAGTGCGCGTTGGTACGCGTTTTTTCCATAGCAGTGCATTGGGGAGAATATTTCAGTTAAAACGCGTTAAGTGCGAAAGTTGCCATAGGAAAACATGGGCATTAGTTTGGAAATCAGTTTTCTTTCAGTTTTAACTGAGAGCAACTGAATAAGTGTAAAAGGGCCCTTAGTGCCAGAGCTATATGACATTACAAGATTGAAGCTCTGAGACAATGTTTCTCACCAACTAGTCTAAAGCTACCAAAGCCAATACTGGGAAATACCATAGCTGAGAAATTTGCACAACACTAGATTCCAGCTGAGCAACACAATTCCTGAACTATTCCGGTGGCAAAGGAAGGGCATGACATCCATTGCTCTAAAAGATACACAACATACTAAACTTTAAAGAAAAATGTTTGTTTGTTACAACTAATACAAAACCTGCAATAAATCTGCAGTGTGCCCACTTCCTGCTTTCATGGAAGCAGCCATACTGTTAACATCCTGTGTTTACAAGCTGCTCTGCTGTGCCAGCCAGCTGCCATCTGAGAAATAAAATTACAACTTCTTATTAGCAGCAGATGAGGGGGAATTAGGCTAAACTCTTTAAATACATACAGGGTGCATTTTCTCTATGTTTTCCTTCTGCAGTGTGCAAGAGTACAGGTCCTCTTTAAGCAAAGCCAGACAGTAGCCATTGCAGGTGTAGGAAAGTACATTGTATCCCTCTCCAAGACAACAGGGTGTAAATTGCTGAGATACATCATCCATCTGTCGTGCACCATATAAAAGCATGTAAACAGCATAAACAATTGTAACTATAGTTCTACTCCTAAAGCTAAACATGCAAATGTATTGTTTCTATTCTCTCTCTCAGCTCAGTAATGCTGTCTTTTTATGTTTTACAGATTCCATCTAGAACTATTGCACTTTTTAAAAATCTATTCCCTGCACTCAGAAGTGTTATCATGCAGTTTTATGGTTTATAATAATGTATCAGTGAGAGTTATGCTACAGTCTAACTCAAGCCCAACTATAGACAAAGTATTATTTAAATACCTGAATTCTTAACCCCTACAATGACAAAAAAAGCTAACACAGCCTAGTTCTATGTAGATTTGGTAGTGTACATACACATATTTATCGTATCACATCACATGTTAGTTTAGGTACCCTTTAAACTTACTGAAATATACAAACACTTAGGCAGGAAACACATTTGACTGTTTTTGTGCGTGTTTTCTGCACAGAAAAACTGAGAACTCCTGTTAATCAATGGGCTAGTTCAAACTTAATATGTTGTTCGTGCGCAGAAAAAAAACTGACATTCTGCATCCTGATTCTGCACATTTTGTCAGTTTTCTCTATCAACTACATCAGCTGCTGTGAAAAAACGCAAGCGTTTTCCTGCATAGAAACACACTTGGGGCTTGATTCACAAAGCGGTGCTAACTGTTAGCACGCCTGTGAAAACCCCTTTAGCACGTCTAAACGAGCTTTTCGCGTAAAACTTTATGCGCGTAAAACTTTACGTGCGCACTGCACAGAGCGCAGGGCGCACCGCGCGAAGTGCCCATTAAAGCCTATGGGACTTAGCACGCATAGGACTTTGCACGCGTAAAACTTTGCGCGCGCAAAGTTAGCGCGCGATCTGATTGAGAAATCCAGTGCTAACCTACTTAGCACCCTAGTTAGCACGTCTAAAGACTTAAGACGTGCTAAATAGGTTAGCACTGCTTTGTGAATCAAGCCCATGGTGTGCAGAAAAAGTATGCAGAAAAACGCACGCAGAAAACTGATAGATAAGTGTGTTCCCTGCCTCAAAGGCTCAATAGTATATGTACACACGCTTGCAAAAGTATTCGGCCCCCTTGAAGTTTTCCACATTTTGTCACATTACTGCCACAAACAGGAATCAATTTTATTGGAATTCCACGTGAAAGACCAATACAAAGTGGTGTACATGTGAGAAGTAGAACAAAAATCATACATGATTCCAAACATGTTTTACAAATCAATAACTGCAAAGTGGGGTGTGCGTAATTATTTAGCCCCCTGAGTCAATACTTTGTAGAACCACCTTTTGCTGCAATTACAGCTGCCAGTCTTTTAGGGTATGTCTCTACCAGCTTTGCACATCTAGAGACTGAAATCCTTGCCCATTCTTCTTTGCAAAACAGCTCCGGCTCAGTCAGAGTAGATGGACGGCGTTTGTGAACAGCAGTTTTCAGATCTTGCCACAGATTTTCGATTGGATTTAGATCTGGACTTTGACTGGACCATTCTAACACATGGATATGTTTTGTTTTAAACCATTCCTTTGTTGACCTGGCTTTATGTTTAGGTTCGTTGTCCTGCTGGAAGGTGAACCTCCGCCCCAGTCTCAAGTCTTTTGTAGACTCCAAGAGGCTTTCTTCCAAGATTGCCCTGTATTTGGCTCCATCCATCTTCCCATCACCTCTGACCAGCTTCCCTGTCCCTGCTGAAGAGAAGAACCCCCAGAGCATGATACTGCCACCACCATATTTGACAGTGGGGATGGTGTGTTCAGAGTGATGTGCAGTGTTAGTTTTCCACCACATATAGCGTTTTGCATTTTGGTCAAAAAGTTCAGTTTTGGTCTCATATGACCAGAGCACCTTCTTCCACATGTTTACTGTGTCCCCCACATGGCTTCTGGCAAACTGCAAACGGGACTTCTTATGCTTTTCTGTTAACAATGGCTTTCTTCTTGCCACTCTTCCATAAAGGCCAATTTTGTGCAGTGCATGACTAATAGTTGTCCTATGGACAGAGTCTCCCACCTGAGCTGTAGATCTCTGCAGTTCGTCCAGAGTCACCATGGGCCTTTTGACTGCATTTCAGATCAGCACTCTCCTTCTTCGGCCTGTGAGTTTAGGTGGACGGCCTTGTCTTAGTATGTTTACAGTTGTGCTATACTCCTTCCATTTCTGAATGATCGTTTGAACAGTGCTCCATGGGATGTTCAAGGCTTTGGAAATCTTTTTTAGCATAAGCCTGCTTTAAATTTCTCAATAGCTTTATCCCTGACCTGTCTGGTGTGTTCTTTGGACTTCATGGTGTTGTTGCTCCCAATATTCTCTTAGACAACCTCTGAGGTTGTCACAGAGCAGCTGTATTTGTACTGACATTAGATTACACACAGGCGCACTCTATTTAGTCATTAGCACTCATCAGGCAATTTTTATGGGCAACTGACTGCACTCAGCCCAAATGGGGCTGAATAATCACGCACACACCACTTTGCAGTTATTGATTTGTAAAAAATGTTTTGAATCGTGTATGATTTTTTTTCCCCTTCTCACATGTACACCACTTTGTCTTGGTCTTTCATGTGGAATTCCAATACAATTGATTCATGTTTGTGGCAGTAATGTGACAAAATGTGGAAAACTTCAAGGGGGCCGAATACTTTTGCAAGCCACTGTATGTGCAACACAAAGATGAAGGAGTCTCTAAATCTGATCTGTCTGAACAACTTCAAGGAGCTTTTTTGTCCAATTTTTAATTAGAAAAAGAAAAAGTAAGAGCATATATAGAGTGGAGACTAAGAGGAAGAGGAGATATAAATTGCTATCTCCAGAGGTTTTTTGTTAAAAAAAAGAAATATTGCAAAAAGCAGGAACAAAAGACAGCATGGGACCAATTCAATTACAACTGACAGTGTTCGGGGCTGATGATTGTTTAACTCATGTGAATTGCAATTCACACGATTTAATTAACAAAACAGTTCCGGGCAAAAATTAGTTTACCCGACCAAAGGAGAATGAATTTACTTTATTGTCTTTTGATCATCTCAGGGTTCTGTTCTATCAATTTAGTTTGTGGTTTTAGATGTGAGAGTTGTTGTTTAATTTAATAATGAGGGCAGATGGACGTTACATTTATCTAATTCTTTACCCGGAAAAAATCTTCCCCCTTTTGCCAAGTCCCCACAATTATGTCAAGGGCAAGTGGCTCATGCCCACCGTGTGCTAGGAGAGGTGGAGGTACATATACCACACCTGTGAATATAGAACCTGAAGGATAAGTGGGAGAGGTCAGTTATGGTGGAATCTGAAAATCTTCTTTAACCACTTGAGGACCACAGGTTTACACCTCCCTAGTGACCAGGCGATTTTTCACAATTCAGCACACTGCAGCTTTAACAGTATATTGCACAGCCATACAACTTACCACCCAAATGAATCTCACCTTTTCTTGTCACTAGTAGAGCTTTCTTTTGATAGTCCCTGATTGCTGCTGCGATCGTTAGTTTTTTTTTTGTTTTTTTTTATTTTCGAGAGGGATTTAATTGCGAGCCGCTCACAGGGACAGCTAAGTGTCCCCTGTACAGCTCTGCACTAGATCGCAGCGCTGTACACATGTAAACAAACAGGGTCTTTTTCTGGGCTCATTTTGTTAACCTCTTGCCAGCTGCGATTGCAGGCTGGCAGGCTGATCAAGGAGCTCAGCTCCGTGTCTCTGCAGGAAATGATCGTGCATGCGTGCGCGTGTTCCCTGCTAAACCTGCTGTCGATCAGCATTACGCAGTCCTGTAGCTGCCACTCTCCCACCACCAATCAACGTTAGGTGGTCTGGAGGGGTTTAAAGTGAACTTGTGACTTTTGTTAAGTGAAAGCTTTTATTAAAGCGAAATGAAACCCAGAATTTCTTCTTTGCTCTACAAAATTATTTACAGCATATTATATATAACCAGCTTTTTTTTTTTTTTTACTAGAACAGCATTCAAAGGGTTACACACAGGACTTCAAAGTTCAGTACAGAGAAATCTGGACACATCCAGAGTGGAGATGATGTTATCTTGTGTTTACTTAATTGTATCAAGTGAGGAATGTGACACATTCTCTGACTGTGCAGAAGCTCCTGGACACAGACAGAAACTCAACGCATTTCTGCCTTCAATACATAATGAATAAAACCAGTTATGAATAAAATGCAAAGTCAGCTCTCAAAGCAAAAAATTGTACTTTTGGGATCTTGTAATTTCTAAATGAATAATAATACTTATGCACAAATGCAAATAGGATAACCGTATGGCATATAAAAAGTAGTAAACATGTTTTTATTGAATATTATGTCAGGGTCTTATACCGATTTAAGCCTCTGGATCCCAAAGAGGCTTCCCCATCTTCGTATGTCAGCCCGTTCAAGCAATGGGACCACATGAAGAGTGGCCTCCCTGTGCATGCATACTAGCAACCTCCCACTCTGGCTCCAGCAGAAATAACTGAGCCTGATCTGTTCTGTGCTACTGCACAGGGACAAGCAACTCAGGGCCTGCACAGTAGTGCAGACCCGATCAAGCTTTTTCCGAAGAAAGCAGGTCAGGATGGTGCTAGTGCTCATGCCCATGGGACACTTCAACAAGAGAGCTCACAGATATTTGTATTAAAGGAATACATGGTGGAACAGCAGTAGATAAATGTAAAAAATTTAAAAAAAAATATCTGACACCAATAAAGAAAATAAATTTTCTTAGTCTCCCACAGCTTACTCATCGTCTATATACATGTCTGTTGTTGTATTGTAATCCCCAAAGGTCTTATTAAAATCTTGACTGATAAAGTCCCGTTGACCATCCACTCAGTCGCACTACCCCCACAATACTGAACAGAGAGTCCTGGCAAAAGCATCTAAAAAGCAACTAAACTTCAAGAAATACAGATGGTTGGGGTTTGCTCTTCCCTTGGGCTCCATTATGTTATTGGAGGTTGTCTGCAATACGCTGGAACTCTAGAGGAAGACAAAGTACCAGCCAAATGTTTAATTTTTGAAGCTTTTTGTGGCACAGTAAAGTAATGAACAGTTGAATCCACCATAACTGTGTCCAGAAGTAAGGTAGGAAAAGTCATCGAGTACATCATCTGACTCATGGACTGCAGATGTGGTCTGGCTCCAATGTGCTTTCCAAGGCTTCTGTAAATATTTATCTTCCCCACTGGACTTATAAGGACTGCTATTGCATCCGTTTTTATGCCTAAAGGTGCGTACACACGTCGGACTGACACAAGCTACCAGTCGTCAGACCCGCCCACGGGGCGGATGTTCTGACGACAGTTTCCATGTGTGTACAGTCTGTCAGCCGGCTGATAAGGCTGTTTTTGACTGATCTGCTTGGCGGATTGGTCAAAAACAGCCTTATCAGCCGACCGACAGACTGTACACACGTGGAAACTGTTGTCAGAACGTCCGCCCCGCGGGCGGGTCTGATGACTGGTAGCTTGTGTCAGTTCGACGTGTGTACGCACCTTTAATCTTTATTATGTTGCTTCTTGGTTGCCCTGTAAAAACAATAATTTACCATGTTAGTTTCAACAGTTGGCTTGGTGAGATGGTTCAGCCTTAATTGTTAGTTGAACATTTAGATTACTTCCACACATCAAACCAGTGAACATTTTAGTATGCTAGAAAAAAACAAAAACCTGACCAATGCTATAGAGGGACTTTACATGAATCTTCCTATTTCATTGTACTACTCTCTTTTTTATCTTGTATTTTGTTTGTTTTTTTCTTCCTTCCTGTTCACTTTTCCCCTTCTACTTCTTCCCTCTTCAGCTCCATGAACGTTGTGAATCCCTTTGTCATATATTCTAGTCCAAACGTTTATGTCACACCAGTTGAATGGAAAAACTATCAAAAAATGCAAAGACCTTCACAGCCCTGAGAAAAGGGCTCTGATCTCATACAGAAGAAAAAAAATATTCTGGTCTGTGGAGCTTGGCCTAGAATCAGTGACTGGTTCTGTTTCATCTCCAGCCTGCACATCAGTATCAGCTAGGGGAAAGGGGAGCAGGATGTAAAGTCTGAATGTGGTCAGAGGAGTTGAGCAGGCTACTACATTCAGGTAAAGAGCCATGTGCCCAATTGTCTAACTGTGACACTGACTGTGTGGATAAGGTTGGCTTCTTTGCCTTTTCTTCACTATGCAGTTCCCTTAACTAAACAGTTAGTTTTACCTGAAGACATTCAGATTGAAGACCATGAACACTACAAAATAAGAAGTAATTAATATTTCAAGACAAACAAAGTGATATATATTGTGCAAGAGGGTGATCAGCACAACCCATGCAACCTTATGTAATGTTATGCATGCAGCAGTGAACACCTTTAAAGCAAATCAAGAAACATGATTTAACAGTCTGGAAAGAACATATAATTAGTGTTCAATGGAAACTTATTGACACAGGCACCTAACAAAAAAGTAGGCACATATTAATACTGGACTGGTTTGTAAAATCTTACAATGGGAATGCATGGTGTGTGCCCACAAAAAAGGCAACTTGTTAAATAAAATAATATTAATAATAACATTTTAGGAAAGAATTGCTGCCTTTCCTTAACTTTATTTCTGCCTTTCCTTAACTGTGACTATTACCTTTCTGTTTATAATGTAAATCCCAAAGAACTGTACACAAAAAAATAATAATAATCATAGACAAAGAGTTTTTTTTTTTACCAAAACCCAAAAACTCAGGAGCATTACACTTAGACAATTTCATTTTGAATGATGAATTCATATTTGCAGTTAGAAACATGAAACCTTAGAAGAGTTCAATTCTACACAGCATTACTTTGCAATATTATTTGCAATCAGTTAAAGGAATACTATCGATTCACATATTTTTTTCAATTGACACAGGAATTGTTTGGGATGTGCTGCTAAGGGCTCTTTCACATCAGCCAACGCATGCAGGAGCCGTTCCTGCGGTGTGTTGTCGGGTATCTGCGGTGCGACGCAATCAGCGGCGATAGCTGGTAATTAAACCCGACGGAAAATGCCGGCTCGCGGGTGCGTTGGACGAAAAACTGCGCCTGGGTGCTTCGGATCCGCAACGCATCAAAACGCAGCGTCAGGTGTGAAAAGTAAAATGAAAGTCTATGGACTTTCATTTTACCTTGGTTAACGCAAACGTTAGCCGTTTGCGTTAACGCACAAAATCGCCGCAAGTGTGAAAGAGCCCTAAGTACTGGTGTATACATTTTAGTAGCAACCTCTTTCTTTACTGCCAGCAAAATACTTTCAAACTTTACTGACGCCAAAACTGACGGCTGACTGAGCCATGAGGAGAGGGGAAATTCCCCTCACACTTGATTAGTTAACTCTATGTGTAGCTCTGTGTGTGACAGAGAAGAGAGCTCCCAACAGCTGCAGCTGCTGTGTCCTGTGTTTCTGACTGAGGTGTCTGAAGAGAGCAGAGAAAATGTAATTAATTGGCACAGCTTTTTCATACTGTTTTTGCTTTCAGAGTTTGATATGTTTGATATTTGCTTTCTGTAGTCTGATATGCAACTCTGGCTGTGCATTGAAGCAGACACCCCTGCTGCAATTGATTTGCCCCAATATAGCTAAATCCTACCCTCAATAAATTACAGCTTTTGCCTCTGATATTTAACATGAAAAGTAGGAAAATGTTTACACAGCTACTTAGACATTATTTGTACATTGTCATTTTAGAACACTTGGGTATTGATAGTATTCCTTTAAGACACACACACACACACACACACACACACACACACACACACACACACGCACTTTGATCATCTTCACAGCTTGTGGTAACTGTTGGAGCATTAATTAAAACAAATAATGTAATCTAAAAGGAGTACCAAATTAATAACTCTCATAATCTAATAATAATAATACACACTGTCTGTCCTTGTTTTTGTCTTGTCAGAGAGGAACACATACATCAACAAAAATCACTTTATTTTGTTTTCGTTGAGAGATTTATTTATTTATTTTTTACAGTTGATGCATGGGGTTAAATAGCTTGGATGTAAAAAAAGCACTATAAGTCCTTTAAAAATGTATACCAGCGAAGATTGGAGAAAGTGTCACCTCCCTCAAAGTAAAAATGTCAAGTATGTTGAGAGGTGGTTGTAATGGACGCAGTGAAGCTGTTCATAAAACATTATCAAATATTAGCAACTAATATTATAAAGTAAAAGTAGACACATTCTTTTTACTGTGTTGCTTGGTGATGGATTGGTAAATTAGTGAAAATATATTTGCCACTTGTGAGCCTGCACATTTGGAAAACTTTTTTTGGCATTTACTTTTTTCACTATATGGGGTTAAACCAGGTATAGTGTTTGCAAGTTAAAAGAAATTCACAATGTTTTATTTATTTATTATATAAAGACTAAATATAGTTCTGATTAGGAAAATGTAAAACATTATAATGGCAAATATTGCAAACTCATATTTACTTTTTAAAATACTACTGGATTGGCAGGCAACTTCTGTAAGTAGGACAGTATTCTGCTTTACTGCTATGATAAGAAGTGATCTCTGATATTCCAGTAATCAGATCTCAAGAGTCTTGACCCAGTAACTTACCTACAGTGAGAGAGATCTATTGTTGTGTTATATTTTCTATATTCACTACAAAGCAGTAAAACAAGCAGGTTTAGAGTCCTTCAAGTCAGTTGGTAGCAATATTTATATATATATATATATATATATATATATATATATATATATATATATATATATATATATATATATATATATATATATATATATATATACGCACACAAACACACAGTATACCAGTTTATATGTGTCATTGATCAAAAGGTTTTTATTGAGAATATGAAACAGAGATCAATACAGAAAAGGTGTATATGTTTAAAAAGATGTAACAATAATACAAGCTGACACCTAGGCAGTTATAGATAGTTAAAGTTCATTATTTACATGCAAATGCGATACAGTATAACCTAAAATTCAGAGGTTTCCACTTTTTTTCAAATTTCAAATTAAAGAGAAACTGTAACCAAGGATTGAACTTCATCCCAATCAGAAGCTGATACTCCCTTTCTCATGAGAAATCTATTTCGTTTCTCAAACGGATCATCAGTGGGCTCTGTATGACTGATATTGTGTTGAAACCCTCCCACATTGTGATGTCAGCACCTAGGTACTGACATCACCCTGTGGGAGTCTCATTGCATTGTGGAAAATAACAGCTGTTTCCAGCATCTCCTTCCACAGATAAAACCTGCCAGCAGTAAAAATGGCGCCATGTGATAAATTTCAGAATGTAAATCAGGGAGAGGAAAGATTTTACAATGGGCAAACACCGACTAAATCATTTATGAATAATTATTGTAAAGATTAAGCACTTTTTTTTTTAATTACATTATTCTTACTGCAGTTCCTCTTTAAAGGGATACTTAAGCCTTCAATAAAAAAAAATCTACCAGACCTCTGCAGCCATCCAGTGCCCTCACAGTCACTTGCGGATCCTCCTGCCCCATGCTGCCAGCTAGTTTTGTTTTCACCCCAACAGGCTCACTGTGCCTGTGCTGGCCTGGCCACACCTCTCCTTCTGTGCATTCCCAATTGCAATAGTGTCCTACACAGGCGCAGGACGCTATTGCGAATGGGAACGCGAAGAAGACTACATGTGGCCAGGCCTGTTGGGGACAGGATGATCTGATCCGCGAGTGCACGGGGCAGCTGCAAGGGGCTGGTAGAAGCCCCAGGTGGGTAAAACTGATTATGTTTATTGAATACCTAAATATCCCTTTAAGTAAGAGTATAAACCTTTAAATCTTAGGCTATAGTGTATCTCAGGTACATAATCAACTGTATTTTGTTTTTGTGTTTTGCCTTTTTTAACAATATGTTGTGTATATAATTCTATAACTGCCTAGCTTTCAGTTTGTCTTACTGTTGCATCTTTTTAAACAAATATGTCTCAGCACTACCATAAAGAGCCTTACATATAATCACTATATAAATAATATCAAGGATCATATAAAGAAAAACAATAACATCCCTGTCCATGCTCTGGTGCACAATGCTGAACAGATGTATTTGTACTGCTGACATTATGGCCTTTCATGCTGAGCCATAAAACTCCATTATATCTTTAGGGTATTTTATACAATAAAACTATCCTTATATTGCTGTGAATGTTGTATATATGCATTATAGTTAATGCTTGTTAATATTATGCTGCTGTTTCAAAGCAATATGTAATTATTAATCTTAAAAAAACAACAACATGCTATTGAAGTACTTTAGTTTAATTATGACACCAATCTTATGGTAACCTGTAAAAACTTAAAACATATTAATCATATCATAATAATCGTCTTGCATTAAAATCCTATTTGGTACTAAAAAGTCCAAGCAGCCTCACAGCCAACATGGTAACTGTACAAACAGTGACTATCCCTTATTGTCCACTGTTTCTTTTTTGTTGATGTTTGCATTGGCAACAGGCATTAGGGATGCTCATTCCGATTCCGCGTAATGGAAATTTCCGATCGGAAATCACATTTATGCATTGGAATGCAGTACATGGAAATTAGGGTGCAGAATGCGGAATAGAATCAGCTAATCAGAGGATGACAGAGGTGCCTAGCGTATCTTGACCCAAACACTGTTGTGTACTCCTATTTCTATTGCCTGATGAAGCGGGCTTACGCCTGCGAAACGTGTTGTGGCCTTTAATTGGAGTGTACCAATAAAAATGTTTTTCTTGAAACAGACAGTTTTCCGGAGTCTGCTTATAGTAGGTAAGCCCACCACTGCCTCCCAAGCAAGTTTTAACTTTTTAGCATTGTGATTTTACCCTTTTGGCGCCTCTGTTCTTTCTATATTTGCACATTAATCCACCCCTGGTGGAGGGGGATCCCCCCTTTTTTCTGATCTACAGAGAGCGACCTTTTATTCCTGAGTGGGGACAGGATAATCTCCTCACCTGCCTATACAGTGGTTGCCTGGCGGTAACCCTGGTTTGTGAGTATACCTATTTGTACTCTCTTCATTCATCCCACCTTTACAATAACTACTACACTATATTGGGCTCTCGGTCTCTAAATTTTGAATCAGAGGATGAGGATTTGTATTGCGGTAAGCGGTAGTGGAAATTTCTGCGGAAGTTCGCTGAACCAATAGTTGGTAATTTTAAGCCAATCAGAAGACTCGGGATGAATCAGCCAATCAGAGATTGAGGATTTGTAGTGCGGTAAGCGGTAGTGGAAATTGCAGTGGATATCCGCTATACTATTAGTCGGTCATTTTTAAGCAAATCAAAAGACTCGGAATGAAAAAGCCAATCAGAGAATGAGGAATTGTTGTGCGGTAAGCGTTATGATGAAATCGGAATACCGTTGGAATACTGCTAAATACCGTCGGAATAAAGCGGTAGCTGAAATCTGCATTGGTGGAATGCGGAATATCTGCAGAATAGGAAGTCAGCAATTCCGAACATCCTTGACAGGCATGATCCCATTTCAAAAAGATGTATATAACCAGTGTCTGCATAAATTTCTGTAAAGCAGCTGATACAATAAGTCTGTCCAATGTCCCAGATTCAATAGTAAAACAAAAATCAGCGCTTAAAGTTCATACAGAAGGCAATAAATTACCCGGTGTCAACAATTCTTTAGTGACCAGTAACCAGTGGCAAGTAAGTAAGAGGCTTACCAGCCCAAAATGGCCCGAACTACAAGGCTATATACTGTATGGCTCTGCAGAGATAGCCTCCAAGTCTCCAAACGCCAGATGTAATGGTCCTCAGAAACCTCATACGGTGAGTATAATCTCCCAGTAGTTAGTCCCCGATCAGGACAACAGTATAAGATAAAACAAGCAAAATAGACAGTGTAGCCAGTGGTGGCTCCAGCTTTAATTTTTTTTTTTGGGGGGGGGGGGGGGCACAAAAAGATGGCTGGCTGGTGGGGCCCGTTTGGGTAATTAAAATCAATGTTTTTATGGCAGGCTTTAGATATTTTTTTGCTTGACATGCAAGGGGAGTGGGAAGAGGCAGGAGGGAGAGAAACACTGTGTGTTTAACTTCTTATGTTAGTACCTAAGCATTGCTGGAGACTAGTTCTAGTTTATTGGCTAGTTTAAAAGAGAAACAGTAAGCTTTCAGCTTGTAAGCCTTCTTCAGACTCTATTCCTGTTGATTGACATTGTTAGAACATACAATCAGAAGGAGGTAGAGAGATTTATTTTGCAAATATAAGTTTGATCTACATACATTAAAGGGACTCCGAGCAGTGCAGAAACTATGGAAAGATGCATATCATTTTAACCACTTAACGACCGCCCCCAGCCGATGGGCGGCGGCAAAGTCCGGGCCCAAACGACCGCAATACGCCCATCGGCGGGGGGCGGCATCAGCGGTGGCTGTGCGGCGATCGCGTCATCAATGACGCGATCGCCGCCGGCAATAGGCTCCGCCCACTCTGCACGGAAACCCGCCGGCCAATTAGCAGCGCCGGCGGGTTTCAAATGCGGCGATCCGGCCAATCAGAGGAGTATAATACACTTTGTTATTGTAACAAAGTGTATTATACTGGCTGCCTCCTCCGCTGATGGTCACTCGTCGTGCGACCATCAGAGAGGACGGCAGCCCTTACTGTGAGCATATCAACACCCGTTTTTACCCACACAGACCACCCGATCGCCCACCCCAGCCCTCAGAACCCCCCCTGCTCACCCCAGCACACCACATTTTGCACCCAAGCACCCCCATAAAACCCATCAATCACTCCCTGTCACTATCTAGGGACGCTATCCCCTAGGTTAGGTCCCTAACTGCCCCCTAGGGTCCCCTGATCACCCCCCTACCCTCAGATCCCCCCCAGACCCCCCTCCCAGACCACCCCCCTGTATAGTGTATACAGCTATATAGCTGCCTTACCCACTGATCACCTGTCTATCACCCATCTATCACCTGTCTATCACCCCTTGTCACCACCACCCATCAGCGCAGACCCTAAACTGTCCCTTGGGGGCACCTGATCACCCACCCAGACCCTCAGATTGCCCTCAGACCCCCCCCTCCTGATAACCTCCCCAGTGCATTGTTTACATCTATTCTCCCCTGTAATCCCTCACTGATCTCCTATCGTCACCCCCTGTGTCTGCCACCCACCAGATCAGGACCCAGTCTGCCCCGTGCGGGCACCTAATCAACCCCCCACACCCTTAGATCGCCCTCAGCCCCCCCCCCCCCCCCCCAATCACCTTCCCAGTGCATTGTATTTGATTGTGCTGCAATTGTATTTGATTGTGCTGACATTCAATTTCATTGTGCTGACATTCAATTTCATTGTGCTGTAATTGTATTTGATTGTCCCGTGATTTTTTTGATTGTCCCGTGATTGCCCTTTGATTGGCCTGTGATCGTCTTTGATTGTCCCGTGATCGGCTTTGATTGTCCCGTGATCGGCTTTGATTGTCCCGTGATCGGCTTTGATTGCCCTGTGATTGCCCTGTGATTGGCCTGTGATCGGCTTTGATTGTGTCGTGATTGGTTTGATTGCCCTGTGATTGGCCTGTGATTGGCCTGTGATTTGCTTTGATTGGCCTGTGATCGGCTTTGATTGTGTCGTGATTGGTTTGATTGCCCTGTGATTGACTTTGATTGTCCCGGGAATTGAGTGCCCTGTGATTGGCCTGCGATTGCCCTGTGATTGCCTTTGATTGTCCTGTGATTGTTTCTGATTGCCTCCGATTCCCCACTCGCCACCACCCCCCTGTCACTATCCAAGTGATCTAAAAACAGTGAAAACTGTCACTTTTTTAGTATCACTAGTGTTAGCAGTTAGGCCAGTTAGCTAGGCCCCTTTGTAAGTGTCAGTTAGTGCTCAGCCCACTGCACCACAGTCACTAATTAGCGTCATCACTGTCGCTAATCAACATTGGTACTATATAGTATCTGTAAGTGATCATTACTGATCGCAGTCAGATCTATTAGGGTCACTAGGATCCACAAAAAAAAACGCAGTGTTTGCCCGATCAGGCCTGATCGTTCGCCTGCACTTGCGTTCAGCCCGCCCCACCGCAGTGACAGAATTTTTTTTCTGATCACTGCAAAAAACACTGTACAATAGCTGTGGCACTGTAAACCTCAGTTTTGATTTATTTTTTTTATCAAAACTCAGTGAGCACAGCTTTCTACCTCTCAAATACTCCCTTTTGCTAGGTAGGTGCTCTTTTTTCTGCGTAGTCTCAGAGGAATACCCCCTAAATTTAGCAGCCCACCATGGCAAGAAAGGGGTATTCCGATGATGAGGTTCTCAGGTACATGGCCCAGTCGGATGAGGACGATTGGGACGCCTCATTCGACGAATCTTCCGGGTCAGAGTTTGAACCTGAATTGAGCAGTGGCTCACTGACCGATAGTGATGACGAGGTTGAGGTCCCGGCTAAAGCCAGGCGTACCACACCCCATGTTGTTGGACCGCAGGTGGCGCAGGATCAGCCTCAAGGGCAGCAGAGTGGTGTTCGTGCTGGTCTGAGATTTCATAGTGGGGCAGGCACCAGCAGCACAACATCTCCTGGACCTAGCACCAGTACTTCCGTAGACCCTGGTGAAGTGGCGAGCACCAGCATGGAAGTTGAAACTGGTTCGGTGGCACGTGCAGTAAGATCCCAGTCGCAGCCACCAAGAAGACGGGCCCGTACTACCCCTAATTTACCAGAGGTGCTGGCAAACCCAAATTGGCAATCCCCTGATTCCGCCGCACCCGTACTTCCCCCTTTCACCGCCCAGTCTGGAGTCCAGGTGGAGACAGATAATCTAGGATCGGCCCTAGACTTTTTCTATCTGTTCTTCACCCAGGATCTCTTGGACTTAATTGTGGCAGAGACCAACCGTAAGGCCACACAATATATAACCGCCAATCCAGAAAAGTACCTTGCCCAGCCTTTTCGGTGGAAACCAGTCCAAGTTTCCGAAATGAAAATTTTTTTGGGCCTTCTCCTTCACACGGGACTAGTAAAGCAGAATGTGTTGCGGTCTTATTGGTCTACGGACCCAGCACATCATGTTCCCCTGTACTCTGCTGCCATGTCCAGGACACGATTTGAGAACATCCTGAGCTTCCTGCACTTCAATGACAACGAAACCTGTCATCGAAGTGACCACCCTGCTTTTGACCGGCTCCACAAAATTCGACCCCTCATAGACCACCTGTCATCCAGATTTGCAGATGCTTATACCCCTGACCAGGACATCTGCGTAGACGAGTCCCTCATACGCTTTACCGGGCGCCTTCGCATCAAACAGTACATCCCAAACAAGCGCGCCCGGTATGGGGTGAAACTGTATAAGCTCTGTGAAAGGGCCACAGGCTATACATCTTATTTTAGGGTCTATGAGGGAAAAGACTCAAAATTGGAGCCGGTCGGATGCCCTGACTACCTGGGGAGCAGTGGAAAGGTTGTGTGGGACTTGGTGTCACCCTTGTTCCAGAAGGGGTACCATCTTTTTGTGGACAATTATTACACAAGTGTGGCCCTCTTTCAGCACTTAAAAATAGAAAAAATCCGATGCTGTGGCACCGTGCGGCCTAGTCGCCGGGGCTTCCCCCAACGGCTCATTACCACCAAACTTCAACGGGGGCAGAGGGCCGCCTTGTGTGCTGACGACCTGCTCGCGGTGAAATGGAAGGACAAGAGGGAGGTTTACTTCCTGTCCACCATTCACGCAGACACGACAGTTGAAATTCAACGGCGAACTAAGGTCATTGAAAAACCCCTTGTCGTCCACGAGTATAATACTAACATGGGAGGGGTGGACTTCAATGACCAGAGGTTAGCGCCCTATTTAGTTGCTCGAAAAACAAGACGCTGGTATAAAAAAGTGTCTTTTTACCTCATTCAATTGGCAATTTACAACAGCTTTGTTCTCTACAGTAAGGCTGGGAGAACTGGCTCGTTTATTCAATTTAATAAACAGATCGTGATGGAACTCCTGTATCCAGGAGGTGCCGTGGCCCAACCCCAAGATGCAACTAGCCGGCTACATGGAAGGCATTACGCCTATCCAATTCCGACTACCCCAGGTCAACGAATCCGAAGAAAACACTGTCGTGTCTGCAGCAGGGCTGGAATAAGGCGTGACACCACTGTTTATTGTCCCACCTGTCCTGACCAGCCTGGCCTATGCCTAGGGGAGTGTTTTGAGAGGTACCACGAGCAGGTACACTATTAGAGAATAGGGAACTCCACACACAGCGGTAGGCACACAAGGGTCTCTCAGTGCTATTTCACACTGCTGCGATGCGTTAGGGCAAAATGCCTAGCAAAAGTCACACTTTGCGGTCCCCCCCTACGCCGGAAGTGCTTGACTTAACGCTAGTGCATGCCTACGTTACTGCGTGGCTTCTGTGGCAATATCGATCGGCGCGGAAGTCATGTTAGTCTATGGCGACGCAGTTCATTACTAGGCCGAATGCTACTCTTGTGGTATTGCCTGAAGGTCTGTTTTGGACGATACGGTGCGGCGGGCTCGACCCACCGGATATGTCAATATGCAGTGTGAAACCAAACATCGGGTTTCCAGAGACCCTAATACACAGGGCTGCCAGAAACCTCTCCTTTCACTTGGGACAAATTGCGGAATGTATTTCGCCACAACTCTGTGCGATTTGCACTTCGCACATTGTTCCATGGGGGAGGAGAGGTTTGTCCTCGGGAGGTAAGTTAAAAAAAAACAAAAAACAGGTAAGCAAAGAAGTTAATGTTTGGTTTGCAATGTTAAGTTTTTTATTAAAAAAGTTCAAAGGTTATTAATGTTAATGAAGTAATTGCTTTGCTGCTTGCTTGTTTTTTGGTTTTTTTTTTCTCTTTTTCCATCCAATAACCTTCCAGGTGGACCGAGCGAACGACTAACCAGCTGCAGTACTGATGGTGCATCCTGACAGAACGTTGCGCGTCTGTCAGCTTACACACAAGTCGGTGCATGCAGCGCTGCAGGACGAGATTTCTCCTCCGCAGTCAAAAAGATACGTTTGCCGAGGCATATGGGCCGAGGAGTGGTGTTGGGGATTCATATGCTTTGGCAAACACTTTGTATCAAAAAAGAACTCTGGCAATGATTTGTTCATCCACATCGATCAGTGTGAATGGATAAATCAGGTTTGCCAGGGCATACGAGCTGGTGGGTTTGGATTTTTGGGGCGGCAGCTCCTATGTCCTGGCAGACGCCTTCCTCCTCTTTTTTTTTTTTCAAAATTTTTTGGCATCCACATTGATTGATTGTTTGACGTTCATTTTTCCTTTCAGCCCACAGTGCATTACCCTTATGCCCAATATAAGGAGTATAGCAGAAACTCCTAATACTGGCCATACATGTAATGATTGCAGAGACCCTAAAATGCCAGGACAGACCCCACGAATGATGCCATTTTGGAAAGAGGACACCCCAAAGTATTCCGTGAGGTGCATGGTGAGTTCATAGAATGTTTTATTTTTTTGTCACAAGTTAGCAAAGTGGTTTTGTGTTTTTGTTTTTTTTTTCACAAAATGTCATTTTCCGCTAACTTGTGACAAAAAATAAAATTTTCTATGAACTCACCATGGCCCTCATGGAATACCTTAGCGTGTATTCTTTCCAAAATGGGGTCATTTGTGGGGTTTGTTAACTGTCCTGGCAAGTGGGCGGGGTGCTAAATTTTGAGCACCCCTGTAAAGCCTAAAGGTACTCATTGGACTCTGGGCCCCTTAGCGCAGTTAGGGTGCAAAAAAGTGCCACACATGTGGTATCGCCGTACTCGGGAGAAGTAGTATAATGTGTTTTGGGGTGTATTTTTACACATACCTATGCTGGGTGGGAGAAATACCTCTGTAAATGACAATCTTTTGATTTTTTTACACACAATTGTCCATTTACAGAGTTATTTCTCCCACCCAGCATGGGTATGTGTAAAAATACACCCCAAAACACATTGTACTACTTCTCCCGAGTACGGCGATACCACATGTGTGGCACTTTTTTGCACCCTAACTGCGCTAAAGGGCCCAAAGTCCAATGAGTACCTTTAGGATTTCACAGGTAATTTTGCGGAATTTGATTTCCAGACTACTCCTCACGGTTTAGGGCCCCTAAAATGCCAGGGCAGTATAGGAACCCCACAAATGACCCCATTTTAGAAAGAAGACACCCCAAGGTATTCAGTTAGGAGTATGGGGAATTCATAGAAGATTTTATTTTTTTGTCACAAGTTAGCAGAAATTGATTTTAATTGTTTTTTTCCACAAAGTGTCATGTTCCGCTAACTTGTGACAAAAAATAAAATCTTCTATGAACTCACCATACTCCTAACGGAATACCTTGGGGTGTCTTCTTTCTAAAATGGGGTCATTTGTGGGGTTCCTATACTGCCCTGGCATTCTAGGGGCCCTAAACCGTGAGGAGTAGTCTTGAAACCAAATGTCGCAAAATGACCTGTGAAATCCTAAAGGTACTCATTGGACTTTGGGCCCTTTAGCGCAGTTAGGGTGCAAAAAAGTGCCACACATGTGGTATTGCCGTACTCGGGAGAAGTAGTATAATGTGTTTTGTGGTGTATTTTTACACATACCCATGCTGGGTGGGAGAAATACCTCTGTAAATGACAATCTTTTGATTTTTTTACACACGATTGTCCATTTACAGAGTTATTTCTCCCACCCAGCATGGGTATGTGTAAAAATACACCCCAAAACACATTATACTACTTCTCCCGAGTACGGCAATACCACATGTGTGGCACTTTTTTGCACCCTAATTGCGCTAAAGGGCCCAAAGTCCAATGAGTACCTTTAGGATTTCACAGGTCATTTTGCGGAATTTGATTTCCAGACTACTCCTCACGGTTTAGGGCCCCTAAAATGCCAGGGCAGTATAGGAACCCCACAAATGACCCCATTTTAGAAAGAAGACACCCCAAGGTATTCAGTTAGGAGTATGGGGAATTCATAGAAGATTTTATTTTTTTGTCACAAGTTAGCAGAAATTGATTTTAATTGTTTTTTTCCACAAAGTGTCATGTTCCGCTAACTTGTGACAAAAAATAAAATCTTCTATGAACTCACCATACTCCTAACGGAATACCTTGGGGTGTCTTCTTTCTAAAATGGGGTCATTTGTGGGGTTCCTATACTGCCCTGGCATTCTAGGGGCCCTAAACCGTGAGGAGTAGTCTTGAAACCAAATGTCGCAAAATGACCTGTGAAATCCTAAAGGTACTCATTGGACTTTGGGCCCTTTAGCGCAGTTAGGGTGCAAAAAAGTGCCACACATGTGGTATTGCCGTACTCGGGAGAAGTAGTATAATGTGTTTTGTGGTGTATTTTTACACATACCCATGCTGGGTGGGAGAAATAACTCTGTAAATGGACAATTGTGTGTAAAAAAAATTAAAAAATTGTCATTTACAGAGATATTTCTCCCACCCAGCATGGGTATGTGTAAAAATACACCCCAAAACACATTATACTACTTCTCCTGAGTACGGCAATACCACATGTGTGGCACTTTTTTGCAGCCTAACTGCGCTAAGGGGTCCAAAGTCCAATGAGCACCTTTAGGCTTTACAGGGGTGCTTACAATTTAGCACCCCCAAAATGTCAGGACAGTTAACACACCCCACAAATGACCCCATTTTGAAAAGTAGACCCTTCAAGGTATTCAGAGAGGGGCATGGTGAGTCCGTGGCAGATTTCATTTTTTTTTGTCGCAAGTTAGAAGAAATGGAAACTTTTTTTTTTTTTTTTTTTTGTCACAAAATGTCATTTTCCACTTACTTGTGACAAAAAATAATATCTTCTATGAACTCACTATGCCTCTCAGTGAATACTTTGGGATGTCTTCTTTCCAAAATGGGGTCATTTGGGGGGTATTTATACTATCCTGGAATTCTAGCCCCTCATGAAACATGACAGGGGGTCAGAAAAGTCATAGATGCTTGAAAATGGGAAAATTCACTTTTTGCACCATAGTTTGTAAACGCTATAACTTTTACCCAAACCAATAAATATACACTGAATGGGTTTTTTTTTATCCAAAACATGTTTGTCCACATTTTTCGCGCTGTATGTATACAGAAATTTTACTTTATTTGAAAAATGTCAGCACAGAAAGTGAAAAAAATCATTTTTTTGCCAAAATTCATGTCTTTTTTGATGAATATAATAAAAAGTAAAAATCGCAGGAGCAATCAAATAGCAGCAAAAGAAAGCTTTATTAGTGACAAGAAAAGGAGGTAAAATTCATTTAGGTGGTAGGTTGTATGAGCGAGCAATAAACCGTGAAAGCTGCAGTGGTCTGAATGGAGAAAAAGGCTCTGGTCCTTAAGGGGCGAAAAGACTGTGGTCCTGAAGTGGTTAAAGCTCTCTTTCTCCTCTTTCCAATGATATATAAACCGCCAGCCTACGCCTTTTAGTTTTCGCTGTTTTCGCGATTGAAATTGCAGCGGCCGCGATTTCAATTGTGAAAATAAAGAAAACTAAAAGGCGTAGAGCGACGATTTGGGTGTCGCCAGAAAGAGGAGAAAGAGAGCTTTAAAATTATATCCATCTTTCCATAGTTACTTGTATTACACAGGACGACACTTTCCCCAGTGTCAGCAGCTCCATTCAGCAGAAAAAATCGGCCTGTGTAATACATTGTAACTATGGAAAGATGGATATCATTTTAAAGCTCTCTTTCTCCTCTTTCTGGCGACACCTAAATTGTTTCCCTACGCCTTTTAGTTTTCTTTATTTTCGCGATTGAAATCACGGCCGCGGCAATTTCAATCGCGAAAATAGCAAAAACTAAAAGGCGTAGGGCAGCGGTTTATATCTCATTGGAAAGAGGAAAAATAGAGCTTTAAAAGTATATGCATCTTTCCATAGTTTCTGCACTGCTCGGAGTCCCTTTAATTACAAGGGATCTTGCAAGGATTGTGAGGTATTTATGGCATATAGATAAGACCCTTGGTTTTCTTAACAATTACATAGACTCAAGCTGACATGGAGAGTTTAAAATTAATAACATTAATAAAAAAATAAATAAATAAAAACCGCAGTAGCAATCAGATCCCACCAATATATGACCGAACAATAAACTGTTAAAGCTGCAGTGTGCTGAATTGTAAAAAATAGCCTGGTCACTAGGGGGTTGTAAGCCTGTGGTCCTCAAGTGGATAATAATCTTTTTTTTTAACCACCCTGGCATTCTATTTAAATTGCCAGGGTGGCGGCGGCAGGTTTTTTTTAACGTAATTATTTTTTTTCATGCTGCCAACTGAAAGTTGACAGCATAAAAGCTCACCATGTGCGCCCTTCTGATCGCTTTTGGCGATCACAAGTAACAAGAAATCCTGCGGAGAGCGGGATTTCTTGTTAGGCTTACCCCATCGCCATGGCGACGATCAGGATGACGTCATGGATGTCAGCCGACGTCCTGACGTCAGACGCCTCCGATCCAGCCCTTTGCGCTGCCCGAAAGTGGTTGGTCCAGGCAGCGCAGGGCTCGGGCGGGGGGGAGGGCCTCTTCCGCCACTGCATGCAGCGGATCGCCGCTAAGCAAGGTGCTCGCTGCGTGTGGCACAGTTTATTTGGTGTAAATCGGCCCAGCAGAGCCAGAGATATCAGCCTCGGTGGCAATGGACGAGCTGAGCTCGTCCATACCGTCAGGAAGGTTAAAAGAAACCTGTGTCTTTATTGACTTATTTTACATGCTGGGCAAATGTGTATGGGGTATCAGTAGACCCAGATACATTCTAGACAGAGATGGGATGCTTATTGGATCTTTTGGATACTGAATTTTGGTGCAAATTAGGCCAAATGTACAACTGGAATAACACTACTTTACAGCCCGGACGAATTAATCACACAAATTGATCTCTGCTTGTTTTTGACATTACTTATGGCATTTGACTTACAGGACATTGTCTCACTGCCACTGTTTCTTGCTCATTAACTTCTATATCACTTAAGTCTGTAACAGTTCTGTAAAAAAAGTGTGTTCCCTCTTCCCACATAATATTGCATTTTATATATTTACATTACATTGTCACTGTCAGCTGACAAAGATCTTGCAGCCTCACACTCTGACACAGTACCTCAAACAATATTATTTTTGACCTGAGTTTAAAATCAATTAAGGTGCCATTATGTCTTTTTTGCAGGAGGAAACTGAACTTCCAGGAAGAAGTCAGCGTAAACGTGAGGAGACAATACAACATTCACAGTGTCCTTGGATGTGAGCACTCTAGACCTGCATTAGGCTGCAACACACAAGCACAATCACCACACAAAAGCTTCTTGAATCAATAGGTAAAGTCAGACATATTTGCATCTGTGTTTGTTTACCCATGTAAATTCAACGAACTGCGGGGGTGACATCCAGCAGGCATTGTGGAAAAAAATAAATGAAACATTAGCTTCATCGGACTATGCATTGTAAAACTCCTTCAGGAAGCTTGAGGCTAAATACAAGTTTTCATATATAGGACAGTGTGTGAACTTGAGAAACATTACTTATTAATCATATTTTTTTATTTATAGCACCAACATCTTCTATAGCACTGTACGTTGTACAAAACAAATATTGGGGAGCATATATTGAAGAGAATAAAGACATCCAGCAATACTGATACAAATGTCTACATAGTGGTCCGAAAGTCAGCATTTCTACTTTGCTCTAAAAGATTCCTCACAGCTTGAAATGGTTAAACAAAGCCCTTTGTCCTGCTATTTAGCTTCAAATCCACATCCAAACTGGAGATAACAGTATCTTTGTTTACATTCCAATGTTGAGACAATGGCCTCAATTCACTAAGGCCGGGTTCACATTAGCGGTCGCCGTCCGGAATCGCCGTGCCGGAGCCGGACCGCATGCAGAACGGACGGAACGGACGCACGGCATAGCAATGAAAGCCTATGCGTCCGTTCACATGCGTCCGTTTCGTCCGGACCGGATCCGGACTCCGGCATAAGACCCAACATGCGCTATTTTTTGGTCCGGCTCCTCCGGCAGCCGTATCCGGAGCGGAGCCGGACTGCACCATCCGGCCAATACAAACCAATGAGAACCGGAGAGCGCACAACACACTGGCTAAAAATCCGGATGTTCTACCCCACTTCCTATGCGTATTGAAGTGGCGATTTTGGATGGGGACATATGGGCAAGCATTTTAGAGTGGAGCAGCAGTGATTTTAAACGTGCTGGAGATGTTGGCAGTATGTCGGAGGTGGAGGTGAGCACTAAACAGCGGAGGGCCTGATTCCACAGGTCCACCTTCTGCTGACCTCCCAGACCCCAACATTTTTATTCCTTTTCTACTATCTTTTGCCAAACGGATCCGGATCGCATCCTGATGAACACCTGATGCAAACTGACTGGATCCGGATCGGATCCGGATCAGAACCATACGGTTCCGATCCGGATCCGGTCCGGATCCGGTCAGGTCATCCGGTCCGTTTGGCAGAGAACCGCAAGTGTGAACGGGGCCTAAGCTTTATCAAATGGTATGGACTACTTTATCGAAAGTTTGATAATTTACCTCATGAGTAAAATCTAATTTTGAACTCACTAAGGTGTTATAGATTTATTGAATGTTTTATCAATAAAACGTCCAATAAACCTATAACACCTTAGTGAATTCAAAATTAGATTTTACTCATGAGGTAAATTATCAAATGGTCGATAAAGTGTTCGATAAAGCTTCGTGAATTGAGGCCTATGTGTCTAAACACAGTGTAGAAGCTCTCTGTGTGTGAGTCACAGTGAGCTTCACACAGTTCAGAATAGCTCATTGAAAGATGTTAATAAATAATAAAAATCTGTTTGAATAAAATGCAATCACAGCTTTTAAGGGCACAATAAACTACACTTTGGAAACTTTTAATTTGTAAACAGACAATATTACTTATGCACAAAAGCAAATATGATAACTGTATGAGTAATAAAAAGTAGGAAAACACATTTTTATTGAATGTTATGTTGGAGTTTCAGACCACTTTAATGTATAACTAGAGACAACACCAATACTGGTACCTATTCATATGATAAATGGCAGAATAAGAAGCACTAGGAGATGTTCCCTGTCCTCACAAGCTTACAATTAGAGATGAGCGTAATGACGTAATTACGATTTCGCGAAATTTCGCATAATTAGTGTAATTACAATTATGGCCGTAAGTACATAATCGTAATGAAAAAGGATTTCGCGAAATTTCGCGTAAGCGTAATTTTCGCGTAATTTTCGCATTACAGTGGGTATTACGAAATTAATGCGTATGGTCATGCTCCCAAGCGGAAAAGTTGACGCATGGATCAATGTTAGATAGCCGCCGACTTTAAGGGTTAATAGCAAAGCCCCCTTAAATGCTAAGAGCCTCAAATTTGGAGAATATATTAAGGAGATCAGAAGGAATAAGAGGAAAAAATTTTTTTTCAAAAAGACCTTATAGTTTTTCAGAAAATCGATGTTAAAGTTTCAAAGGAAAAATGTATACATTTAAAAACCCGCCGACTTTAACGGTTAATAGCAAAGCCTGCTTAAAGTTTAGGAACACCAAATTCCCAGGGTATATTAAGGGGATCAGTGGGAATAAGAGGAAATTTTTTTTTCAAAAAGACCTTATAGTTTTTGAGAAAATCGATTTTTAAGTTTCAAGGGCGAAAATGTCTTTCAAATGCGGAAAATGTCAGGTTTTTTTGCACAGGTAACAATAGTGTATTATTTTCATAGATTCCCCCAAGTGGGAAGAGTTTTACTTACTTCGTTCTGAGTGTGGGAAATATAAAAAAAATATAAATATAAAAAAAAAACGACGTGGGGTCCCCCCTCCCAGACCTCTTTAACCCCGCGTGGGGCTCCGCACCCTGACTATACCAGCCCGCATGGCCAATGGATTGGGGGGTCTCGGAAGGGGAGGGGCAGCCAAGCTTTCCCCTCCCCCTTCGAGCCCTTGTCCAATCCAAAGACAAGGGGCTCTTCTCCACCTCCGATGGGCGGTGGAGGTGGAGGCCACGATTTCCTGGGGGGGTTCATGGTGGCAACTGGGAGTCCCCTTTAAAAAAGGGTCCCTGAGATGCCCACCCCCCCTCCCAGGGGAAATGAGTATAGAGGTACTTGTACCCCTTACCGATTTCCTTTAAGAGTTAAAAGTAAATAAACACACAAACACATAGAAAAAGTATTTTAATTGAACAAAAAACATAACCACGAAAAAAGTCCTTTAATATTCTTAATTAACCATTAATACTTACCTGTCCCTTTAAATAAATGATCCCTCGCAATAGCCTCGGAAATGTTCTATCAGTTACAATGTAACAAAGTTATTACAATGTAACAACTTTGTTACATTGTAACTATGCCGCACCCGACGCCACTCGCCGCTCAGCCGCCGCATACACTTACGCGTCCGTGCAGGACGCTAAGTCCCCGCCGGCCCCCGCTGTCCACCCCGCCCACATCCAGAATATCAAGATACATGTTAAACTCAAAAATCTTAATACCATCACATCTTGGGACTTTAAGAGGCACATATACAAAATAAATGCAAAACTGAAAGAACACACACACAAACCATATGTGGATTAAAATTGGCCGGAGGCGTTATTTATTGCAGTTTTAATACATTTAAATATTTATAGTAAACGTTTAAATAAACCAATATAGCTTTCATGAAACTTTATTAACAAGAATATCATCAATCAAATCATAAATCATAAATCATCATAAAACTTAATGGTCATAACCACCGTGGGCAACTTTTACCGCCAATAAAGACAATAGCCTCCGACAGTCCAAATCAGAAAAGAGGGTGGGTGGGAGGGGATCGCAGCTTGTCCTGACTAAAAGTGAGGAGAAATTGACAGCATCACTCAGGCCGTGAGAGAAAGTCACCGATCATTGGCTGCCAATTCCCCACTCCCTCTGACAGCTGCCAATCAGGACAGATTAACTGTCAAACTTCTGCCCAGAGATGACAGCCTCAGTAACATCCCAGGACCCTGAAAGAAAAGGAGGGAAAGCCAGTACCACAGAAACACAAACACAGAAAATATACACGACTAAGAATGAACTAAGCTGAATACATATATTTTGTAAGGCCACAAAGTCCCAAGAGGCCCTCACTCAATGCTATCGATCAGGCCTTACAAAAGCATCTCTTTTTTTTCCATCAAGCTCAACTAGTATTTTTTTGGACATTTTTATTATCCCCATTGACAAAGGATATCTAAAACAACCTGTGTCACAATTCCCTCTTCTCAGGGGCTTAGCAATAGCCATAGCAGCCATAGCAACTGCTATGGAGCCCTGGAGCAGAGGGGGCCCAGGATGTTCCTGATGTGTTCACTTTTAACTTTCCTTTGTTTCTCCACCTTGACTTTGTCTCTTAGCCCAAGGACAATACACAGTGTACATGGCACAAGAATGTAAATTGCCCAATCAAGTCATATCCATAGGGTAGGGGCAGGTGGCATTGCGCAAGAGTACCTAGTTCTGAGGGCCCCATGAAAATGCTTGCTATGGGGCCCCATAATGTCTAGCTACACCACTGCCTCTTCTTATTAATGTGGGCTGTGATTTTTATATATGTGTATTTGTCTCGCCTTTATTATAGGACCAGAAATGGTCCTACTCTGCTCACAAACTGTTGATACTTGGGATTATTAATGCTAATAGTCTTTTCTCATTTTGCATCCTAAAGCTCATCTGTCTTTGAAGTAACCCTTGAACGGATTACCAGGGAAAATCAACAGCATTTCATTTTCCTTCCGCATTCATTTCAGAATTTAAGAATCCAGTTCATGCACAAAATAAGACAGATCCGCGGTGACCGCACAAAGCTATAGCAACCGGATTGTGTAAATTTACACCAAAGCTTAAGTCAAATAAAAGCATCTGGCGTACAACAGTCACTGTAATAACAAATTAAAATGTCAAAATTCTTACCTATTAAAGAGACACGGTTTTAAAGAGTTTTTTGATAGCAATATAAGCATTTTCAGTTTACTCACGCTTCTGTAGTATTGTAGAAGGAGAAACAATGATGGACTATTGCTGATATCTGAATGACCATCAATAAACAACAACAACACAGTTTTTAAAGATAATCTGTACTATAAAATTCTTACAATAAAAAGCATACCATTCTATTCATTATGTTCTCCTGGGCCCCTCTGCGCTGTTTCTGCCACTCCCTGCTGCAATCCTGGCTTGTAATTGCCAGTTTTAGGCAGTGTTTACAAACAAAAGACTTGGCTGCTAACGGCATGTGATAGGCTGAGAGTAGCTCAGTGTGTGACTCATACAGAGACTGCAGGGGGCCTGGAGAGGGTGTGTATAGCTTCTATCCTATCACAAGCAGACCAGCACATTCCTGCCTGAGTGCCTGAGCCCGACAAAGCCGTCAGAGGAAAGAAGGTTAGATTAGATAACAGAGATAATACAGCCACTGTGCAACTAGGAAAGGCTGCAGTAATCCAGACAACATTAGAACAGGTATAGGAACTTATAGGATAGAAGAAATAAGGATGGAAATTTTGTTACAGAGTCTCTTTAAGGCAGGGTTGGCACTTATTAATATGTATGGGCAATTTTTGATTTTCTAAAAATATGATCGACCCCACATGTTATAGCAAGGAATGTAGCTAGCACCATCAATAAGTATTATGCTCTTTTATTGCTGAATTTTAAACATAAGACACATTTGCCCTTTCTCAAGTTGTGACAGTCTCAACAGACATGATCAGCATCACAGTATTTATACCACACCATATTAGCTAAACTTCAACTCAGTGGCTGTTTTTATCCACCACCAGCCAATCACAGGGCACCTTGCGCTAAGTGGACCTGATGGGGAACTGACTTGGCTTGCCGTGAACCAATGAGTAAAAGGAAGCCACCCACAAGATGTAAATGACATGAGCGGAGGAGCCACAACACCCACACCAGTCCACGTCGCCAACTGCGGTGCCGCCCTCCACCTGGCAGACCAGATGAAGAACCTCCACATCGGCATGCAGAGGGGGAGTGGAAGACAAGTGTCATGCGGCATGTGACAGTCTTATACTTAAAATTCTGCAGTAAAAAGAGCATAATACTTATATGGATGGTGCCGGCTACATTCTTTGCTACAAGACAGCCGTGGCACGTGCCACCTGCTATTGAAAGACGGAGTGCATTCTTCTCTCTACTACACACCACATGTAAAGTATTTTAATGGCATTGCATTTTCTTTGTGATTTTTCTGCATTTTAAATGTAGACAGCAGATCTGTTTTGTGTTTTTTTTTGGGGGGGGGGGGGGTGTGCGATGTGTGATTTGTGCTTCAATGTAAGTCAATGAGAATGCAAAAAAATCACACAAAAAAGTGGTTTGCATTAAAAATTGCATGCACTGTGGAGGTTAACTACTGTATATATTCGCGCATAAGCCTAATTTTTTAGCATAAAAAATGTGCTAAAAAGTTACCCCCTCGGCTTATATGCAAGTCAGTGGAGCAGAATGGATGGTGGAGCAGGTTTTGTTACTGGCAAAGGAGCGTAAGGATTGTGCACTAGTGATCCTGCTCTTGCCAGCTGGCTCCCGGCTGTGTCCGTTCCCCCCCATCCCCTGAAACATGGTGTGCAGAGTATGCTGCTCAGGACTACCCAAGTCCCATGACTCCCTGCTGTGTCCGTGTCCCCCATCCCTGCAACATGGTGTGCAGAGTGTGCTGCTCAAGACTACCTGTGTCTCCTGGCTTGTGGAGCAGAGCATGCAAGCAATGTCAGCGGTGCAATGAGCAGGGATCCTTCCTGTGTGGCAATTGCGATGTCTCATCTATTATGCCATCTAGTGGCTACTTGAGACACAACTGTATCCTCCTTGGAGCACATCTGGCTATGGGAAAGCACATATGGCTACTGTGGAGGGGGCTATATTGGGGAGGAGGCTTATATGTGAGTCACTTTTTCCTGGTTTCGGAGGGGAAAGTGGGTACCTCAGCTTATACGCGGGTCGGCTTATATGCGAGCATATACGGTAAATTTATTTTTCTTGTAAATTAACTTCATTGGTTGGTATTCATGGAAAAATCGCAATGTCAACGTTCTTAAACTGTAAAAGGAGAAGATCTGCTCACTGATGTTCCATAAAAGTCCACTCTTTATTGTACAAATTAGAACAATCATCTTAAGAAAAAGCTCATACTTATTGGAGTGAATATGTCTCCTTAGTCATAGCTCCTTAGCCCTAGACCGTTTTCAGATACACAATTGTTCATTTAAAAATAATGCAAAAATTGCAAATGCAGAATTGAAAACCATATGCATTAACAACGTCAGATAATTGAAAGTGGGCCTGAACTCAGAACTTCCTCTCTGCTCTAAAAGACATGCAACAGCATAATAACCTTAAAGGATTACTGTATGGATAAAAAAAATAGTTTAACGTATCTGGGGCTTCTACCAGCCCCCCGCAGACGTTCTGTGCCCACGGCGGGACAAAAAGATGCTCCGGTCACGGCTCACTTCCTGATTTTGCAACTTAAATGTCGAAGCCAATGCCCCTGCGCGGCCCTGGCAGGATAGTGAAATTTTACAACGGGATCTTAAAAACATGGATATATGGGTAGGCTGATGGCAGATTAAATTTTATGTCTATGAACATAAGGTTATGTAATGTGCAGAGGACAAGTTCATAAACGCTCTACCCCCTTAATGATCATACCAGTCGGTGCAGGATCTGGAGAGCCAGGCCATTCTCATAAACCAGATGGTTTGCGGATCCTTCCTTGCTGGTTATAAGGCTATGTAACTTGGACATGCCAATGATGGTGCTATACCATTTGCATGTCCATGGTACATAACATTATATTTACCTACATTAAATGTAAATATCAATGGCACCAAATACCATTAAATATAATTGGTACACTATCATTGCAAGCTCAGTCTCCTCAAGCCCAGACGCCACAGCTCTCCAGCGCTGTGTGCCATTATGGTTAATTACAATAACACCAGGAACCATCAGTTGGGAGTGAAGGCAACGTTCCTAGGGACAGACAAAGGCAGAGGAACTGCCACTTCCTCCCCGCTCATATTTGACGTTCTGCTCAGTCACAGGTTACAGCTGAGCAGAGCGGGGGCCACAGGGGAGGCTGGAGGGTCTGGGTGGTGATGTGACATATGTCACAACACCGCATGTACATCATTATTAAAAGTAAGCAAAGCACATTTCAGTTTAGGAGTATTGATATGCTTTTCTTTTAAGGAATTTAATATTCATTTGATTGTTCAATGTATCTTGCCTCTGACATTTTCTATCTCAGGACTCCACTAAAATGCTAATACATGCCCTAGTAATATCTCACATTGACTACTGTATTATCCTACTCTGTGGACTACCTTCTAATGGACCTGTACACCTCCAGTCTATACTCAACTCAGTCGCTTCTCTTACTTCATTTGCTGCTCATATTAACTTTACTCTAACCTACAAAGACCTCCACAAGATTTTTCCCAAGTACATCTCCACTCTTGTTTTCAAATACCATTCCATTCCCAACCTCTGCTCAGCAGTCAGCACATGACCTCCCATTCAGGTAAACAGGACTTCTCACTAGCTTCTCCCCCTCCTCAGGAATTCACTTCCAAAACACATCAGTCTCTCCCCAAACCTTTTAAAGGAGACATAAGGCAATATACAGAAAATAAGTGCTACTTACCGGGGGCTTCCTCCAGCCCCAAGCTCTCAGCATGTCCCTCGCATATGGAGAAAGAAGCACAGCTTGTCCAAAGGCTAAAAGGTGGAATGTCTTAAATTAGATTGTGTGCTAGTGTGAAAAATGTGTTTCTAGAGTAAGCGTAAAGATTAAAGGAGTCATCGGGCAATATACAGAAAATAAGTGCTACTTACCGGGGGCTTCCTCCAGCCTCAAGCTCCCAGTATGTGCCTCACAGCAGCTCTGCAGTCAGCCGTTCTCCGCAGCTCCATCCCAGTCCCCAGCGATGAAGCCAGGGTGACCTCCAGGTCGGCCTGTACTGCGCCTGCGTAAGCGGTGCTGTCAATCACCGCCACGTGGGCCGGAGCGGACTGCTGTACCTGCGCTATATAATTTCCACACACAACGACCCTTAATGTAAGCCTTATGCATTTCCCTCTTATATTTTACCTATTCCTTTAGATTGTAAGCTTCTAAGGATAGGGCTTTCTCACTTTTGTGTCTTGAAAATGCAGTGTGCTTTGTTAATCAGAATACAATTTGTTCATGTGACATACTATATTGTCAACCACTTCTATATTATGTACCAATGTCTGTATTGTCACGTATACCCACACACACACACACACACACACACACAACATAATTAGAAGTTAGGCAACATAACCTCAAGTATTATAATTAAGCAGCATGACTCCGAATAAAAATGAAGCACCATGAACCCCAAAAAATTATATAATCAGGCAGGATGACCCCAAATAACCTTCCTCCAGCACATACTTGAATGTGTGGCTTGAGACATGTTGTCAGTTGATATACAGTCAAAATGTTTCTTATGAGAACAATTTCATGGATTTGTGCAATCAATATAGGTTTTTAGAAGATTCAGATGCTAATGTTCCTGGATGTTAATTCATTGCTCATTTATGGTATTGCTTCCAACAACTCTTTTAATTGTCTGCATATTTATTCCACTGCCAGCTAAATCCTGCCTGAAAGCAGAACAGGAATCAAACCACAAAACTTTGAATAAATGTTGTTAGATATTCCTACTCGAAGTTTAGGATGACTGTCTATGAAACAAAGCTGCCCTTGCCATATAATCTGGGCCTTTATTTCACTTCTGTTCTCTTTTGCAGGCTCAGGGATAATTACCATTGGCATCTGTAGGATACTGGGACATGGACTGCTGATGCCTTAGCTAATGAGACTGAGCAATAGTTCTCTCTGGGAAGTATTCTCAGTAAGTGGCTGGGAATTAATAAAATAGCCTAAAGAATCCAATATATTATAAAATGTTTACAATGAAATGACAACTGTCTCTGAAGAGCTATAGTTTTACCTGGGTTTTGCATATTCAGCAGTGATGCATCATGGGAAACATCCTATGTGCACTCCAATCTGAATGATCTCAAAAACCTTCTGTTTTTTTAAGACGCAAACTTTTGTTTTGCAAAGCATTTTAGTAAGAGGGCTATTTGGTCCTTTGTAGCTCCTTACACACTCCTAAGTGTTCTGGTCCATCATGAGCTAGCTGGGTAACTCTTGGGGCTTGATTCACAAAGCGGTGCTAACAGTTAGCACGCTGGTGAAAACCCCTTTATCACGCCTAAACTCAGTTTAGGCGTGATAAGAAGAAACTCGCGCAAATTTTCCGCGCGCAAAGTTTTGCGCGCAAACCGCGCAAGCGCGCGCAGCAGCCCCCGCTTCGCGCAAAGCTCCCATTAAGCCCTATGGGACTTTGCGCAAATTAGAGCACAAAGCGGTGATAACTTTGCTGGTGCAAAGGTTATCACGCCTAAGGTCTTTTAGGCGTGATAACTGAGTTATCACTGCTTTGTGAATCGAGCCCTTGGTGTTTTAAGTCCTACTCGATAGATCCACATTAACCCATGCTATGCACTGATGAAGATCAACCAATCTAAAACAGTCTGTATACATATTGGATTATTGTGCGCTCTGTACAATTAACAAGCTGACACAACATTGCATTCCAGTGGTTTTGGAGACGTAGTTAGCTGACAGGGACATCAAAGCATAGGTTGCATATTCAACAGTGATGCATTATGGGAGACATCCATTGCTCACTCAATTCCTAATGATCACAAATACCTTCTGTTTTAAGATGGCAAACTTTGTTTTCCAAAATTATTTTGAGTATTTCTTGCTTGCCGGTGGCTTAAAAAGGCATTTTATTGAGAAGGTATGAACATATCGCCTAGGAGAAAACTCAGGAGAGATAATTAATTGAATAGGTGTCATAGAGGTCAAGACTGTTTGAACTTGAAATCTGATTGACATTGATTTATTGATATTTCATTGACATTTGATTATTTATGTATTATTTGTGCTGTTGACACTTTTTCTTCAGCATGGACGCCGTTCACCCTGGCTTGTGTGGAGGGGAGCAGCGCAGAGAAGGAGAGCTATGGGGACAGCGGGGATGGGCGGACATCTCCCCCCCCCCTTTCCCTCACCTTCGTGCTCCCCTTCCTGCCTCTCCCTTCCGGTGTTTTGAAATGTTGGGCCTGGCGGCTAAAGTGGGCGGAGACTTTCTGCCTTCTTCCGGCCGCAAGGGACGCTCCGCTCTGTGTGCGGCTAGAAGACCAGACTAGCCGCACACAGAGCGGAGCGTCCCTTGCGGCTGGAACGCGGTAAGTCTCCACCCACTTTCGCCGCTGGCCCGACATTTCAAAACACCTGACGGGAGAGGCAGGAAGAGGAGCACGAAGGTGAGGGATGGGGGGGTAGATGTCCGCCCATCCCCGCTGTCCCCATAGCTCTCCTTCTCTGCGCTGCTCCCCTCCTGCTGGGGGCACACCTGGCTACCTGGACACATATACCCCTGGCTACATATACTGGGAACATATACCCCTGGCTACATATACTGGGCTTATATACCCCTGACTACATATACTGGGCACATATACCCCTGCCTACATATACTGGGCACATATATCCCTGCCTACATATACTGGGCACATATACCCCTGGCTACATATACTGGGCACATATACCCCCTGCCTACATATACTGGGCACATATCCCACTGGCTACATATACTGGGCACATATACCTCTGCCTATATATACTGGGCACATATCCCACTGGCTATATATACTGGGCACATATACCCCTGCCTATATATACTGGGCACATATACCCCTGCCTATATATACTGGGCACATATACCCCTGACTACATATATTGGGGACATATCCCACTGGCTACATATACTGGGCATATATACCTCTGCCTATATATACTGGGCACATATCCCACTGGCTATATATACTGGGCACATATACCCCTGGCTATATATACTGGGCACATATACCCCTGGCTACATATACTGGGCACATATACCCCTGGCTACATATACTAGGCAACTATACCTCTGGCTACATATACTGGGGACTACTATACTCAAGGGCGTAGGGCCCGTGGTCGCAGCGGTCGCCTTGGCGACTGGGCCCGGCTCCTGAGGAGGCGGGGGAGGGGCCCGGGGGGGGCCCATCTCCGTTTGGAGGGCCATGCGGCCCGTGCGCGCTGGTAGGGGGGAGCCGCAGCCGCGGGGAGGGCAGCCCGACCTCTCCCTCCCTTCCTCTCCCCGGGCCCCCCCCCCCTCAGATGCAGAGTGAGCGGCTCACGGAAGCTCTGTAGGCAGAACTCACCTCCCTGCGTTCCACTCGCCGCTGATCTCCCCTCTGGCTGGCTCTGCATAGATGCTGTTACACACGCAGCTTCCGGCTAAACAGGAAGCTGCGTGTGTAACAGCATCTATGCAGAGCCAGCCAGAGAGGAGATCAGCGGCGATTGGAACCAGGGACGGAGGTGAGTTCTGCCTACAGCGCTTCCGTGAGCCGCTCACTCTGCATCTGAGGGGGGGGGCCCGGGGAGAGGAAGGGAGGGAGAGGTCGGGCTGCCCTCCCCGCGGCTGCGCCCCCCCCTCCATTATGGGGACGGGGCACCTACCTACCTGCCCTATCCTGGGGGGCAGCTACCTAATCTATCCTGGGGGGGCAGCTACCTAATCTATCCTGGGGGGCAGCTACCTAATCTAACCTAATCCTGGGGGGCAGTTACCTAATCTATCCTGGGGGGCAGCTACCTAATCTATCCTGGGGGGCAGCTACCTAATCTAACCTATACTGGGGGGCAGCTACCTAATCTATCCTGGGGGGCAGCTACCTAATCTATCCTGGGGGGCAGCTACCTAATCTAACCTATACTGGGGGGCACCTACCTAATCTATCCTGGGGGGCAGCTACCTAATCTATCCTGGGGGGCAGCTACCTAATCTAACCTATACTGGGGGGCACCTACCTAATCTATCCTGGGGGCAGCTACCTAATCTATTCTGGGGGGCAGCTACCTAATCTATCCTGGGGGGCAGCTACCTAATCTAACCTAATCCTGGGGGGCAGCTACCTAATCTATCCTGGGGGGAAGCTACCTAATCTATCCTGGGGGGCAGCTACCTAATCTATCCTGGGGGGCAGCTACCTAATCTATCCTGGGGGGCAGCTACCTAATCTATCCTGGGGGGCAGCTACCTAATCTATCCTGGGGGGCAGCTACCTAATCTAACCTATACTGGGGGGCACCTCCCTAATCTATCCTGGGGGGCAGCTACCTAATCTATCCTGGGGGGCAGCTACCTAATCTAACCTATACTGGGGGGCACCTACCTAATCTATCCTGGGGGGCAGCTACCTAATCTATCCTGGGGGGCAGCTACCTAATCTAACCTATACTGGGGGGCACCTACCTAATCTATCCTGGGGGCAGCTACCTAATCTATTCTGGGGGGCAGCTACCTAATCTATCCTGGGGGGCAGCTACCTAATCTAACCTAATCCTGGGGGGCAGCTACCTAATCTATCCTGGGGGGAAGCTACCTAATCTATCCCGGGGGGCAGCTACCTAATCTATCCTGGGGGGCAGCTACCTAATCTATCCTAGGGGGCAGCTACCTAATCTAACCTATACTGGGGGGCACCTACCTAATCTAACCTATACTGGGGGGCACCTACCTAATCTATCCTGGGGGCAGCTACCTAATCTATCCTGGGGGACAGCTACCTAATCTATCCTGGGGGGCAGCTACCTAATCTATCCTGGGGGGCAGCTACCTAATCTATCCTGGGGGGCACCTACCTAATCTAACCTAATCCTGGGGGGCACCTACCTAATCTAACCTATACTGGGGGGCACCTACCTAATCTATCCTGGGGGCAGCTATCTAATCTATCCTGGGGGGCAGCTACCTAATCTATCCTGGGGGGCAGCTACCTAATCTATCCTGGAGGGCAGCTACCTAATCTATCCTGGGGGGAAGCTACCTAATCTATCCTGGGGGGCAGCTACCTAATCTAACCTATACTGGGGGGCACCTACCTAATCTATCCTGGGGGCAGCTACCTAATCTATCCTGGGGGGCAGCTACCTAATCTAACCTATACTGGGGGGCACCTACCTAATCTAACCTATACTGGGGGGCACCGACCTAATCTAATTTATACTGGGGGGCACCTACCTATCTAACCTATACTGGGGGCACTTACTTATCTAACCTGTATTGGGGGCACCTAGCTAGCCTATACAGGTGGCAACTAAACTGGCTACCTATATTGGAGGCACCTACCTAACTAACCTATACTGGGGGCACCTACCTATCTAACCTACGCTGGGGGCAACTATTCTGGCTACCTATATTAGAGGCACCCACCTAGCTAACCTGTACTGGGGGCACCTATCTATCTAACTTATACCGGCGGCGCCTGCCTATCTCACCTATACGGGGGCAACTATACTGGCTTACCTATGCCTGGCTACCTATACTGGGGGGACCTATAGCTGCTTATAGGGATTTTGATATGTGTGTGCGTCAGTCGGGTGTTGCCGGGGGAGGGGGAGCTGTTGTTGCCGGGGGGGGGGGGGGGCCCACATCCAGATTCCGCATCGGGGCCCAGAGGTTTGTAGCTACGCCACTGACTATACTCATGGCTACTTATACTGGGGACACCTATAGACCTGGCTACCTGGGGGTACCTATTTTGGGGGAACTGCTGTCAGATGCATTTTTGTGGAACCGCTGTTATGTATTTTGGGGAACAGCTGCCAGATTATGTGTTTTTTTCGGGGAACTGCTGCCAGATTGTGTATGTTTTGGGGACCACTACTGCCAGATTATATGTCCTTTGGGTGTTACGTGTATTTTGGGTGATGCGCTGCCAGGTTTCGCGAATTTTGGAGAACTGCTTCCAAATTATGTGTATGTTGGTGGAACTGCTGCTGCCACATTTTCTATTTTGGGGGAACCACTTCCATAGTATCTGTATTTTGGAGGAACTTCTACCAGATTATGTGTCTTTTTGGTGAAATGCTGTCAGGTTACATCTATTTTTGGGGGATACACTACTGCAGAGCTCAAACTTCCTCGGCAGACCTTTTACATCACTGCTAAGGTTATGTATATTTGGACCCACCCATGACCACGCCCACGGTGTGCTTGACCACGCCCATTTTTGGCACGCAGGGGTTCTCCAAGTGAGTCCACTCACTTCTTTTCCCAGGACTAGATCCCTGCTGTAGGTAGTATAAATCTGACAGAACCGGTTTTGGACTAGCACATTTCCTCATGGTGGGGTTAACAGGGATTGTCTTATTATCAAAATGCACTTAGTGAATGGCAAAACTGCCAAAAAAGTGCACGGTAAGCAGGGAGGTTGACCAGCATCTTCGTATAAATCTTTTTCAGGGAGTGTCTTCATACAGAATAAATGTCACGCTGAGAATCCCCTATGGAGAGATGAACTAGCCCAAAATTTGTCGGTAATGTCAGATTTCTACTACTTACTGTAAATTCCAGCAACATAGGAGAGAAGTAATTTATGGCTCATTTTACTCAGGAAGAAACGTACTTCTTATTTGTATGTGTTTTAAATTTTAAGATTTTCGCGACAGTTCCTCTTTAACCACTTAAGGACCGCAGTCTTTTCACCCCTTAAGGACCAGAGCCTTTTTTCCATTCAGACCACTGCAGCTTTAATGGTTTATTGCTCAGTCATACAAGCTACCATCTAAATGAATTTTACCTCCTTTTCTTGTCACTAATACAGCTTTCTTTTGGTGCTATTTGATTGCTGCTGCGATTTTTACTTTTTATTATATTCATCAAAAAAGACATGAATTTTGGCAAAAAAATGATTTTTTTAACTTTCTGTGCTGACATTTTTCAAATAAAGTAAAATTTCTGTATACATGCAGCGCGAAAAATGTGGACAAACATGTTTTTGATTTAAAAAAACCCATTCAGTGTATATTTATTGGTTTGGGTAAAAGTTATAGCGTTTACAAACTATGGTGCAAAAATTGAATTTTCCCATTTTGAAGCATCTCTCTCATTTCTGAGCACCTGTCAGGTTTCATGAGGTGCCAGAATTCCAGGATAGTATAAATACCCCCCAAATGACCCCATTTTGGAAAGAAGACACCCCAAAGTATTCACTTAGAGGCATGGTGAGTTCATAGAAGATTTTATCTTTTGTCACAAGTTAGCGAAAAATGACACTTTGTGACAAAAAAAAATAAATAAAAAAAAGTTTCCATTTCTGCTAACTGGTGACAAAAAAAATGAAATCTGCCACGGACTCACCATGCCCCTCTCTGAATACCTTGAAGTGTCTAGTTTCCAAAATGGGGTCATTTGTGGGGTGTGTTTACTGTCCTGGCATTTTGGGGGGTGCTAAATTGTAAGCACCCCTGTAAAGCCTAAAGGTGCTCATAGGACTTTGGACCCCTTAGCGCACCTAGGCTGCAAAAGAAATGTCACACATGTGGTATCGCCTTACTCAGGAGAAATAGTATAATGTGTTTTGGGGTGTATTTTTACACATACCCATGATGGGTGGGAGAAATATCTCTGTAAATGAGATTTATTTTGATTTTTTTACACACAATTGTCCATTTACAGAGATATTTCTCCCACCCAGCATGGGTATGTGTAAAAATACACCCCAAAACACATTATACTACTTCTCCTGAGTACGGCGATACCACATGTGTGACACTTTTTTGCACCCTAACTGCGCTAAGGGGCCCAAAGTCCTATGAGTACCTTTAGGATTTCACAGGTCATTTTGAGGCATTTATTTTCTAGACTACTCCTCACGGTTTAGGGCCCCTAAAATGCCAGGACAGTATAGGAACCCTACAAGTGACCCCATTTTAGAAAGAAGACACCCCAAGGTATTCCGTTAGTAGTATGGGGAGTTCATAGAAGATTTCATTTTTTTTTCACAAGTTAGCGGAAATTGATTTTTATTGTTTTTTTCACAAAGTGTCATTTTCCACTAACTTGTGACAAAAAATAAAATCGTCTATGAATTCCCCATACACCTAATTGAATACCTTGGGGTGTCTTCTTTCTAAAATGGGGTCACTTGTGGGGTTCCTATAATGCCCTGGCATTTTAGGGGCCCTAAACCGTGAGGAGTAGTCTAGAAACCAAATGCCTCAAAATGACCTGTGAAATTCTAAAGGTACTCATAGGACGTTGGGCCTCTTAGCGCACCTAGGTTGCAAAAAAGTGTCACACATGTGGTATCGCCGTACTCAGTAGAAGTAGTATAATGTGTTTTGGGGTGTATTTTTACACATACCCATGCTGGGTGGGAGAAATATCTCTGTAAATTAAAATGTTTTGATTTTTTTTACACACAATTGTCCCTTTACAGAGAGATTTCTCCCACCCAGCATGGGTATGTGTAAAAATACACCCCAAAACACATTATACTACTTCTCCTGAGTACGGCGATATCACATGTGTGACACTTTTTTGCAGCCTAGGTGCGCTATGGGGCCCAACGTCCTATTCACAGGTCATTTTGAGGCATTTGGTTTCTAGGCTACTCCTCACGGTTTAGGGCCCCTAAAATGCCAGGGAAGTATAGAAACCCCACAAGTGACCCCATTTTAGAAAGAAGACACCCCAAGGTATTCTGTTAGGTGTATGGTGAGTTCATAGAAGATTTTATTTTTTGTCACAAGTTAGTGGAAAGTGACACTTTGTGAAAAAAAAACAATACAAATCAATTTCCGCTAACTTTTGAAAAAAAATAAAATCTTCTATGAACTCGTCATACACCTAACGGAATACCTTGGGGTGTCTTCTTTCTAAAATGGGGTCACTTGTGGGGTTCCTATACTGCCCTTGCATTTTAGGGGCCCAAAACCACGAGGAGTAGTCTGGAAACCAAATGCCTCAAAATGACTGTTCAGGGGTATATGCATCTGCAAATTTTGATGACAGGTGGTCTATGAGGGGCCGAATTTTGTGGAACCGGTCATAAGCAGGGTGGCTTCTTAGATGACAGGTTGTATTGGCACTGAAGTGCAGGAATGTTCTCAAATCGTGACCTGGACATGGCAATTAAGTCGTACCAGCAGTGATCAGAAAAAACAATTCTGTCACTGCGGTGGGGCGGGTGAGGGTTAGGCCGGGTGATCAGAAGCCCGCAGGGGGCATATTAGGGCCTGATCTGATGGGTAGCAGTGACAGGTTCTAGGGAGGATATGAGGGTGTGTGGGGGGGGGTGTTCAGGAGCCCCCAGGGGGCAGTTTAGGACCTAATCTAAAAAATAGCGTTGAGATAGTGACAGGGAGTGATTAGGGGGGTGATTGGGTGCAAACAGGTGTCTGAGGGGTGGGCAGGGGGGGGGGTCTGATGGGTGCAGTGGGCGATCAGGGGGCAGGATCAGTGTGCTTGGGTACTTACTAGGAGGGCTGCAACCTGCCCTGGTGGTCCCTCAATCACTGGGACCACCAGGGCAGGAGGCAGCCTGTATAATACGCTTTGTATACATTACAAAGCATATTATCCGCTTTACATGCGGCAGATCGGGGGTTAACAACCCGCCGCCGCTGCTAATTGGCTGGCGGGTTGACGTCGCGGGTGGGCACATCCAGCGTGCAATCCCCGGCCAGCTAGTCCGCAACGAGCCGCCGCCGATCGGCGTATTGCGGTCGTTGCGGGCTCCACTTTGCCGCCGCCCCTAGGTAGGGGCGGTCGGCAAGTGGTTAAAATCACAATGCAGTAAAATATATATATATATATATATATATATATATATATATATATATATATATATAGATATATCGAGATATATATATATATATATATATATATATATATATATATATATATAATATATATATATATAGATATATATATAGATAGATAGATCTATAGATAGATAGATAGATCTATAGATAGATAGATAGATCTATAGATAGATAGATAGATCTATAGATAGATAGATAGATCTATAGATAGATAGATAGATAGATCTATAGATAGATAGATAGATAGATCTATAGATAGATAGATAGATCTATATATATATATAGATAGATCTATATATATATATATATATATATATATATATATATATATATATAGATAGATAGATAGATCTATATATATATATATATATAGATATATATATAGATAGATCTATATATATATATATATATATATATATATAGATAGATCTATATTATTATTATTATTTATTTATTTATTTATAAAGCGCCAACATATTCCGTGGCGCTGTACAATGTAAGCAAACAAACAAGGGATACATAATGATACAGACAATGATATACATGAAAATATGAACACTGATACAAGATACAGCACTGCTGATTACAATTTGATTTAACAGGATGACTAAAATGTATAAATTTCTAACAGTGTGCAAGCAATTGAATTAATAACATTCCATGACACAAAAGGGTGAGAGCCCTGCCCTTGCGAGCTTACAATCTAAAGGAATGGGGTGGAAACAAGAGGTGGGGGAAGTATACAGTATATGTACAGGCAGTGCGTAATTAGGTTATTTAGTGGGTGCATGGCCTAAGCTAGAGAATATGCTTGTCGGAAAAGGTGGGTTTTGAGGGAGCGTTTAAAGATTTCAAAGGTGGGAGAGTGGCGGATGTGTTGTGGAAGGGCATTCCAGAGGAGGGGTGAGGCACGTGAGAAGTCTTGTACACGTGAATGTGAGGAGGTAATTGTAGAAGAGGATAGAAGAAGCTCGTGTGCAGATCTGAGATTGCGGTTGGGTTGGTATCTGGAGACTAGTGAGGAGATGTACAGGGGAGAGAGATTGTGGAGAGCTTTGTAGGTTATGGTTAAGAGTTTGAACTGAATCCTCTCATTAATTGGTAGCCAGTGAAGAGCTTGACAGAGAGGGTCAGCAGAGGAAGAGCGAGAGGAGAGATGAATGAGTCGAGCAGCAGAGTTCAGTACAGAATTGAGCGGTGTTAGTCGGTTAGTTGGAAGTCCACCAAGCAATATATTGCAATAGTCCAATCGAGATATAATAAGAGCATGTACTAACATTTTGGTTGTGTCATGGGAGAGAAAAGGTCGGATACGTGCTATGTTTTTCAGTTGGAAATGGCAGGAGCTGGTTAGGGAGTTAATGTGAGAAGTAAATGAGAGAGAAGAATCAAATATTACCCCCAGGCACCGTGCTTTGGGAACTGATGTTATAGACGTGTTGTTAACATTTATTGTAATATCAGGCAAAGGGGTGGACAGGGATGGTGGAAAGACTATTAGTTCAGTTTTATTCATATTGAGTTTTAAGAAGCGAGAGGACATGAAAGAGGAGATAGCGGACAGGCAGTCGGGAACCCGTGTGAGGAGGGAGTTAAGGTCTGGGGCCGAGAGGTACAGTTGTGTATCGTCTGCATATAGGTGGTATTGGAAACCGAATGAGCTGATTAAGTTACCAAGACCGTGCATGTAGATGGAGAAGAGGAGGGGACCGAGGACAGAGCCTTGAGGTACCCCTACAGACAGAGGATGTGAAGAGGAGGCCTGATCTGAATAAGAAACAGTGAAAGACCTTCCAGACAGGTAGGAAGATATCCAGGAGAGAGAGAGGTCCTTTATTCCTATAGATGAAAGGATCTGTAGGAGTAGAGTGTGGTCGACAGTGTCGAATGCTGATGACAGATCTAGAAGGATGAGTATGGAATAATAGCCTTTGGATTTAGCTGTGAGGAGATCATTAGCTACTTTGGTGAGTGCTGTTTCTGTGGAGTGGTTTGGCCGGAAGCCAGATTGGAACTGATCGAGCAAGGAATTTGCAGATAAATACTGACTTAGTTCAGCATGGATGTGGCGTTCAAGTAATTTAGATGCAAATGGAAGAAGTGACACTGGGCGGTAGTTAGCAAGTTCGGTGGGGTCTAGAGATGGTTTTTTAAGTAGTGGTGTTACAACAGCCCTCTTGAGTGAGGAAGGAAAAATTCCGGAGGAGAGGGATAGGTTAAACAGCGATGTTAGGGCAGGGATGAGGGATGTGGATAGCTGTGGAATGAGATGTGATGGGATAGGATCCAAAGAACAGGTGGTTAGATGGGATTTGGAGATAAGGGAAGAGAGCGAATGTTCAGAGAGTGGAGAGAAACTGGAAAGAGAGCAGTCAACAAGAGGAGTGGAGATGGAGTTTGATGTCTGCGTGGAAAACACACTACGGATTTTTGCAATTTTATCTGTAAAGTATGTTGCAAATTCTTCAGCTGATAAGCATGAAGAAGGAGGAGGAGGGGGTGGACGGAGAAGGGAGTTGAAAGTACTGAACAGGCGCTTTGGATTGTGCAAGTGGGAGGATATGAGGGAGGAGAAGTATGATTGTTTTGCAGAAGAGAGAGCGGTTTTAAACTTGTACAACTCTTTTTTGTAAGTAATGAAATCCTCATTAGTATTAGTTTTTCTCCAACGGCGTTCAGCTACCCTAGAGCACCCCTTTAGCTGTTTAGTAGCTTTGGTCAGCCAGGGTTGGCGACTGACACGGTGTGGGCGGACATTGGTGAGGGGTGCGATTTCATCCATGACTTGCGTGATTGAGCAATGATAGTGTGCAGCTGCTGAGTCAGGGTCAGTGAATGGTTGTGTGAGGAGAGGTGCCAAGGCATCAGAGACAGATTGCATGTCTATGTTGCGGTAGTTCCTGCGTGTATATGAGCGTGCTTGAGGCAGGGTGGTAGGAAGAGAGGAGGAGAGAGAGAAGTTTAGTAGGTTATGATCAGAGAGCGGGAGAGGAGAATTAGTGAAATCAGTGATAGAACAGAGACGAGTGAATATGAGGTCAAGTGTATGACCATTAGAGTGAGTTGGAGCAGTGGACCACTGAGACAGGCCGTAGGAGGAAGTAAGTGACAGAAGTTTAGTGGCGGCAGAATTGTTGGTGTCAACATGAATGTTAAAGTCGCCCATAATGATGGTAGGGATATCGGAGGACAGGAACTGGAGGAGCCATGCAGAGAAGTGATCTAGGAAGAAGGAAGGAGGGCCAGGAGGGCGGTAGATTATTGCGATCTGGAGGTTAGAGGGAGAGTATAGACGGACTGCATGGACTTCAAAGGAAGGTAGAGAAAGAGAAGGAATGGGGGTGAGTGGCTTGAAGGAGCATCTATCAGAGAAAAGAATGCCCACACCACCGCCATGTTTATTCCCACTTCTAGGCGTGTGACTAAAGTGGAATCCCCCATAAGAGAGGGCGGCAGGTGAGACCGTGTCAGAAGGCGTCAGCCATGTTTCTGTGACCCCAAAGAAGGTGAAGGCGTTGGAATTGAAAAGGTCATGGATGAAAGGAAGTTTGTTGCAGACTGAGCGGGCATTCCAGAGAGCAGCAGAGATAGGTGGGGGAGGAGGGGGGAGAAGAGGAATATTAATAAGGTTGTGGCAGTTTCGGTGTGCATGTGGTTGGCTGTTTGCAGTGCGATTAGTGTGAAAGAGTGAGGAGCGAGCCGGCAGAGAGGGTCCGGGGTTTGGTGAAATGTCACCTGAAGGAGTAATAGGAGGCAGAGATAGCGGAGGATAGGGTGGGATTTAGATTTATGGGTAGTTGGAGTATGAAATGTATAGCGCGGTTGTATAAATAAGAAAGTTTCGTGAGAAGCAACCTGTGGAGATGATAAAAGAGAGGGAGAAATGTAGAGCGTGTTGCTGACAGCAGGAGGATGCAGTGAGTGTACAGATTTGAGAATAGCAGGGTAAAGCAGGCTAATCATGAAGAGCAGAGACAACATTATTGCACTAACCGTGAATCAGATTGCTAAAGTCTTGTGTCTGTTCCTTCTGGTCTCTTCTGGCTTAATTCTGGTGTAATTCGGTCGTTCTCTTTGTACTTAGAAACCGGTGTACTTTGAAATACCGGTGCATAAATCGACCAAGGTCTAATCGACTGAGAGTTGCATTTATATAGATAGATCTATATATTATATAGATAGATCTATATATATATATAGATAGATCTATATATATATAGATAGATCTATATATATATATATATATATATATATATATATATATATATATATAGATAGATAGATCTATATATATCTATATATATATATAGATAGATCTATATATATATAGATAGATCTATATATATATATAGATAGATCTATATATCTATATATATATATAGATAGATCTATATATATATATATATATATAGATAGATATATATATATATATATATATAGATCTATATATAGATATATATATATATATATATATAGGTGGTTGGGAGGGGATCAAGGGATACATGGGGGGGGAGTGCTGGATAAAAAAAAAGTCTTTTTTTTATACTAAAATCGCACAGCCTGTCACGGCTGCAGGCTGTGCGTCTCTCCCTGTCACACAAGATCCACAGTGACAGGGAGAGGGAGGCGGAGAGGGAGGCGGAACGGCAACTATGTTGCCTTTCAGAGGGTGATCGCTGTGATTGGCTCACAGCGATCACACGGCAGGGAGCCAATCAGTGACGGCTCCTGCCGATACCCGGAAGCCTTAGCTGTCATAAGACAGCTAAGTGCAGCCGGTTCGGTGCGCGCGATCGCGGCGGGGAGCGGCGGCGCCGGTGATAGAGATCTACGCCCTGCCAGCCAGGAGCCCATCAAAACAGGGCGTAGATCTCTATCACCTCGGTCCTTAAGTGGTTAAGAGGAATCACTGTAAAAATGGTACAAGGAGTACATTTTTGATTTTGCTGAAAATCGAAATGCTGTAGTGAGAACACCCTCATAGGGCTGCCAAGTGGAGTTGAGGTGAAGGATCACCTTAGGAAAAAAACACAGAGAACGGGAGCCCAATAGCGCAATATGTCACTATTTTCTGGAATGAAGAATTCAACAACAGGAAATATACTCACGAAGGTAGGTTGCAATAAGGGGCAACTAACCACTTGAGGCAGGTGGAGAGAATCAGCCCATCTCCTTTCCGACAATCAAGTGTTGGCCAGATAGGTATTGGTCGCACTCTTTAAAAATTATAGATTAGATCTGCTACGCTGCTGCAGACTAAAACATACAAACCACCCCCTCGAGAAAAACGAGGGGGAGTTGCAACTTAGCACAGCAAGAAAAAGAGGCGCCCAGGATGAATCAAACTGTGTTTAAATAAGAATTTAAAAAAGTATATATATATTTTTGTTGTTTATCCTTGGTAGTGTGATTGGAGAGGTAAGCCACCTCCTACTTTCTTATTCTATTGTGCTTTTAACAAAGTTTTATTCATTCTGGGAACCTCTTCACCCTTGCTACCCTCATAGGGTGACACTGCTTTAGTGCTCTGCCGTTCACAAACTGAGCTCAATTGCTTATAATGTGGACCGGTCCTTATCAAGTATTTGGGTCGTAACCATCTCTTTTGTACTTTGGTCTTTTAATGAGATGTGAATAAAATGCATTTAATTTAATGTTGTTGGTGATAATTGGGTTACTTGACTAGTCGCCTTTTAAAATCCCACGGAAAGGCCCTTTTCCATTATTTGTAGAGTTAGACTTGGACTACATGGACAGTTATTAATCACTCGGTTGCACAACAAAAATTTTTTTGCTTAGCTTGCAGGATATTGATATTAAGAAGAAGAGCTACACGTGATATTTTCATTTGTGGAACGGAGCGATTAATCTCCCTCAATCACTTCGTGCTATAATTTAGTCATGTAGCAGGGATTATTGCCCATTAATATCGTCTCTTCTCCAAAGACTCCAAAGACTTGAATAGGAGAAGGGCATTAATCGCTCACGTAGGAGAATTTTTCTTATTCTAGGTGCGTCCCTGGGAGATTAATCATAAGTGGCTAATTTCCCAACAGTCGTTGAAAAATCTTGTGCATCAGCACTACATAACAATTTCACCTGTAAGATTTTTGTAGCTCTTAAAGAATCAAATTTCCCCATTTAATCCGATCTTGGTGGTTATGAGCAGGGGTGCTCGGATACCTCTTTTTGAAATCCGAATTGATCTGGTTCCAGATAGCTAGAAATCCGTATCCGATCGGATATCCGAATTCGAACCGTTCCGCATTCCGAATAGATCTGGATATCTGAATCTATTATTCGGGTAAATCCGAATTAATTCGGATATCTGGATTAAAAACCGGAAGTGGCCTTTAAATTGCTTCCAAAACATCTTTTATAGTAAATGATGCATGAAGAACCATGTTTTTTAAAGAAAAACAGTAATTGTTTATGTGGGGAGTTATAATAAAAATAAATAAATAAATGGCTGTAAATTAACATCAGTACTAGGATCCAGACAGCAGTCGTGCAGCCCACATTGTGTCCAAAGTCCAATGCACAACTGGGACATTACAGTTTTCAGCCCAGACACCTCCAAAAATTACACAGCAATTGTGTTTTGGGTGAAATATAGGTTGGTAGCAGCAGCAGTGGCCTTGTGGCACCCTGGCGGTGGGAGCAACACAGGCAGCAAGAGACAGGAGGAGGAGACGGAGTGTAACGTGTGGCTGGCAGGCAGCATAGATAGTTCACCATGGCACCTAGTGTTGGTACCACGGCACACTTAAAACATTACAAACGAGAGGTTCCAGGAAGCAGTCGTACTGCCCCAGTTGGGGCCTCCCCACAACTCGGACAGCACAGTTTTCAGTCCAGACACCTCAAAAAAAATTACACAGCAATTGTGTTTTGGATTAAATATAGGGTGGTAGCAGCAGCAGTGGCCTTGTGGCACCCTGGTGGTGGGAGCAGCACAGGCAGCAGGAGACAGGAGGAGGAGAAGGAGTGTAACATGTGGCTGGCAGGCAGCATAGATAGTTCACCATGGCACCTAGTGTTGGTACCACGGCACAGTTAAAACATTACAAACGAGAGGTTCAAGGAAGCAGTCGTACTGCCGTAGTTGGGGCCTCCTCACAACTCGGACAGCACTGTTTTCAGCCCAGACACCTCCCAAAAAATTACACTGCAATTGTGTTTTTTGGTTAAATATAGGGTGGTAGTAGCAGCAGTGGCCTATGGCACCCTGGCGGTGGGAGCAGCACAGGCAGAAGGAGTGTAACGTGTGGCTGTCAGGCAGCATAGATAGTTCACCATGGCACCTAGAGTTGGTACCACGGCTGTAAAAAAAATTGTGAACCAGGCTTATTAGTCAAGACGGAGCCAGGAGGTTGTGGTGGTAAAGGGTGGTAAGGCAGGCATAGTGATTCCTGGCCACTTCATGTCCCCCTCTTGCCAACAACAGGGGCCAGGAATTCACCAACCTCCCAAGCCTGGTTGATTTTGAAAAACGTCAGTCTGTCCACAGACTGGGTGGACAGATGAGAGCGCTTCTCTGTGACCACGCCACCAGCCACACTGAAGCACCTCTCTGACAGCACGTTGGAAGGCGGGCAGGACAGCACTTCCAGGGCATACTGCGCCAGCTCGCTCCAAATATCCAGGCGCTTGACCCAGTAATCCAAGGAGTCCACAGGGGTGTCGGAGTCAAGCCCGCAGTAGGACCCCATGTAGTCTGCCACCATCCGGGTCAGGTGCAGGTTCTGGCTTAGAGAGCTGGATGCTGCTGCAGGCACCTCCTCTGTAGGTAGCTGTACTGGCGTGGCATAGAGCGCCTTTGTCAGAGACAGCAGGTTTGTGGGGCACCTGCTGCTGCTGGACGCAGGCACCTGCTGCTGTGCCGGCTGGACTGTGACAACAGGGGGGGTGGGAGGCTGGTGGAAGGCTTCCTCCAAGCGCTGAACCAGGCACTGCTGCAAGTCCCTTATTTGGCGCACAGGGTCTCCTCCTGCAGGCAGGAACTGAGCCAGCTCCCCCTTCAGCTGTGGGTCTAGCATCATGGTGATCCAGATGTCCTCCTGAGCATGCATCTGCTTCACCCTTGGGTCACTGTGCAGGCACTGCAGCATGTGCGCTGCCATGGGGAAGAGGGATGCCACAGCAGACATGTCATCGTCACCCCCAGAGATGACAGTGCTGTCCTCCTCCTCTGACTCCTGAGTAGAGTTGGGCCGAACGGTTCGCCTGCGAACGGTTCCATGCGAACTTCAGTGGTTCCCGCAGGCGAACTTTTGCGGAAGTTCGGTTCGCCCCATAATGCACCATGAGGGTCAACTTTGACCCTCTACATCACAGTCAGCAGGGCCAGTGTAGCCAATTAGGCTACACTAGCCCCTGGAGCCCCTACTAAAAGGCAGGCAGCGGCGACCATTACGGTCACTCGTGTGCCTGCATTAGTGAGAGTAGGGCGAGCTGCTGCACACTCTCTCTCATAGGGAAAGATTAGTTAGGCTTAGCTTGTCCCTGGCTGCATACCTGTTCTGTGAACCCACCACTGCATACCTGTACTGTGAACCCACCACTGCATACCTGTTCTGTGAACCCACCACTGCATACCTGTTCTGTGAACCCACCACTGCATACCTGTACTGTGAACCCACCACTGCATACCTGTTCAGTGAACCCGCCACTGTATACCTGTTCTGTTCAGTGAACCCGCCACTGCATACCTGTTCTGTTCAGTGAACCCGCCACTGTATACCTGTTCAGTGAACCCACCACTGCATACCTGTTCTGTGAACCCACCACTGCATACCTGTTCAGTGAACCCACCACTGCATACCTGTTCTGTGAACCCACCACTGCATACCTGTTCTGTGAACCCACCACTGCATACCTGTTCTGTGAACCCACCACTGCATACCTGTTCTGTGAACCCACCACTGCATACCTGTACTGTGAACCCACCACTGCATACCTGTTCAGTGAACCCGCCACTGTATACCTGTTCTGTTCAGTGAACCCGCCACTGCATACCTGTTCTGTTCAGTGAACCCGCCACTGTATACCTGTTCTGTTCAGTGAACCCGCCACTGTATACCTGTTCTGTTCAGTGAACCCGCCACTGCATACCTGTTCTGTTCAGTGAACCCGCCACTGTATACCGGTTCTGTTCAGTGAACAGTTTGGTGTGTCAGTGTGAAGCAGTACCTTAATTACACTACCTGATTGATGTATACACATGCAAGATGTTTTAAAGCACTTTAGGCCTGTCATTTAGCATTCAATATGATTTCTGCCCTTAAAACGCTGCTTTGCGTCAAATCCAGATTTTTCCCGGGGACTTTTGACGTGTATCTCACTCCGCCATGCCCCCCTCCAGGTGTTAGACCCCTTGAAACATCTTTTCCATCACTTTTGTGGCCAGCATAAAATTTTTTTTTCAAAGTTCGCATCCCCATTGAAATCTATTGCGGTTCGCGAACTTTAACGTGAACCGAACCTTCCGCGGAAGGTTCTTACTGAGCGCGCCCAGCCGGGCTGCAGCTCTCTTAAGCTGCTCCAAACCTTGTCTCAGATTTCTACACCTTTAAACCTATTTGTGCTGAAACTGGACTCAAAATACAGAGGAATTCCACCCACCACGACCAAGACTACAACTACAACCAACCAGAACAATCGGATTACTTTGGATGGCAGAGATTTAAACTGGATTGAAATCCTCCATGCAGCTTACCTCTGCTGAACACACCAAGCCTTCTAACAGCTGACCTGAAATAAGACCCTCAACCTCTCTGAAGACTTGATTGCCTGTGATTGCCCTCACTCCACCCTGTGAGTAATCCTTTATTCATTATCCAAGGCATATGCACCAAGTGACTATTTTCCACATTTATGTTATCATTTATCCAGGCCCGGTCCTAGACTTTTTGCCGCCTGAGGCAAAATTCAAAAAAATCGCCGCCCCTCCCCCCCCCCCAAGCCGTGTGTGTGTGGGGGGCCGCCCGAGCTGGAGGGGATAGCGGGCAGGAAGGGGGTATTGGGCCTAGCGGCGGGGAGGGGGGTCGGACCCCCCCCTCCCTCGCCTGGGTCCCCCGTCCTCCGCTCCCCTCCAGCTTTAGAAGTGAGGTCGCTGGCTGCAGCTATATTGTAAGAGGCAACGGGCGGGGAGGACTCACCTCTTCCTCGTTCCAGCCCGAGCCTGCGCTCCACTGACATCACTTCCTGCGGCGTAGCAGGAAGTGACGTCAGTGGAGCGCAGGCTCGGGCTGGAACGAGGAAGAGGTGAGTCCTCCCCGCCCGTTGCCTCTTACAATATAGCTGCAGCCAGCGACCTCACTTCTAAAGCTGGAGGGGAGCGGAGGACGGGGGACCCAGGCGAGGGAGGGGGGGGTCCGACCCCCCTCCCCGCCGCTAGGCCCAATACCCCCTTCCTGCCCGCTATCCTCTCCAGCTCGGGCGGCCCCCCACACACACAGACGGGCGGCTGCCGCCCCTCCAGAAGTGCCGCCTGAGGCAAAAGTTTCACCCCGCCTCATGGGCGGGCCGGCCCTGCATTTATCATCTAACTCTAAAACAAGGAACTTTACTTAAAATAAATCTATGATCCAACTCTGTGTAGGAATGAAAGGAGTTTGCACAGATCCCCTTTGATCTCAGCAGGACTCCAGAAGTACAAGCTATCTGAACAAGTCTATTGTCTCTAATGTCAACATACAAATACTCATCAAAGGACCTTCTCTCTGCCTGCCCTCCCAAGGAACAATTACAAATTAACACCTCACTAGCTCTCCGCTTAAAATCCTTTGGGATACTCAGGAAATGCAGAAGGGGGCGGAGAGGTAGTGGATCCAAGTATAAAAAACATATTTGCCCTCAGAAAAGCTTAATCACAGCTACACTCTGCAATGCCAGATCGATAAATAATAAGACTGCAACTATACATGACCTAATAGAGCTCTCTGATTTGACCTTTTTGACAGAGACCTGGCTTGGGAAGCATGCAGGCCCAACTCTTGAAGCAACCGTGCCGGCCAATTATTCAATCTTGCACTGTGAGAGACAAGTCGGCAAGGGTGGGGGGGTTGCCATATGCTTCAGATCCTCTTTGAACATAAGGCCCCTGCCCATAGGCCCCACTGAAACCTTTGAATGTCTTGCAGCTCAACTGTCAGCAGAAGTAAACATCAACATATTGCTCATATACCGCCCCCCAAAAAATGGTCCAGCCTTTCTTAAGGAAATATCTGAACTCTTATCCTGCGTAACAGTGGAACACCCTAGATGGATCATCCTGGGAGACTTCAATGCATGGGTGGATGATCACGACTCCCAGCTAGGAAGTGAACTACTTCTCATAATGAGTGAACTGGGTCTCTCTCAGGCTGTCAACCTCCCCACCCACACGAAAGGGCACACCCTGGATCTTATATTTCATTCCGGACTTTTAATATCACACATGGATATAAACCCAGTGGTATGGTCAGACCACCACACCATCCACTTCTCTCTGACAGCACCAGCGATAAAACACAGAGGGAAAGAACTCATAAAATACCGTTCACTGAAAGATGTCTCACCCCAGCACGTTCAGAATATCCTCAACTTCGACGCATTAACCAATCATTGCGCAGACCCAGACTCCATGGTCCTGATATACAACCATGCAGTGTCATCTGCCTATGACGCCCTCGCTCCAGTTCGCATCAAACGATCTACACCACTTCACCATGCACGGTGGTTTGAAAGCTCACTAAAGGACATAAAGAAAGAAGTGCGCAGACTAGAAAGGAAGTGGCGAAAATCTCAGAATTCAAAAGATAAACACACCCTTGTCTCTCACCTGGAAAGCTACCAAAATGCGATCACCAAGAAAAAATCCTCCTACCTATCACAGGAGATCGCAAAGGCCGCCAACAGACCAGCCCAACTATTCCGCACAGTTGATAGACTATGTAATCCATCCTGTCTAAAACCCACTATAACTCCCTCAAAGGAGCTATGTGAGAAATTTGCCTGCTACTTTGCTGACAAAGTATCTTCTATTCGGTCTCTCATTCAGTCCACAGCACCCAAGACTCATGCAACTAATGGAAATAGCTGCAAAAACAACCTAACACCCTGGACTGACTTCAAAAGTATTAGTGAGGAAGAGATCTCAGACATCCTCTGTCGTCTCCGCCAGACAACCTGCGACCTGGACCCTGGACCAACTAAACATATGCTGAAATGCCCTGACCTGCTTGGTCCAGCATTTCACAAAATAGTAAATTGCTCTCTGCAAGCAGGGAGGTTTCCTACCTCTCTAAAAGAAGGAATCATCAAGCCCCTTCTTAAAAAACCTTCCATGGATCCAGATGCTATGAGCAGCTACAGACCTGTCTCCAACCTCCCCTTCTTAGGTAAAGTTATTGAAAAGGCTGTCTATCTGCAACTTGAAACCAGGCTGTCAGTAAACAACATCCTGGACCCTCTACAATCTGGCTTTAAGAAACACCACAGCTGTGAAACAGCCCTCATCCAAGTCTGCAACGATCTGCTCATGGCAAGGGACAGAGGGGAATGCTCCATCCTAATCCTGTTGGATCTCTCAGCTGCTTTTGATACAGTTGACCATAAAATCCTGCTTAACAGACTGCAGGAGTACTGTGGCATCAGTGGATCAGTCCTCCAGTGGTTCAGATCATTCCTGACTGACAGAACACAGAGAGTATCCCTAGGACCTATAATGTCCAAACCTGCACCTCTACAATTCGGAGTGCCACAAGGATCAATCCTATCCCCTCTGCTGTTTGCAATCTACATGTTGCCGATCGGTACACTTATCCAACGACATGGCCTGACGTACCACTGCTACGCCGATGACACACAGCTATACCTGTCCTTCAAACCTGGTGGAACAGACCCTACCCCAAAAATAAACTCTTGCTTAGCTGAGCTTCAGGCATGGATGAATGATAACTGGTTGAAACTGAATGCTGACAAAACTGAGGTCCTGTTTGTCCAAAGCCAGTGCTCGCCATCAAAACAGCTCTATCCTAAAGCAACACCAATCAGGATTGGGAATTCAGACATAAACAGCTCCAACCTTGTGCGCAGCCTTGGCGTACTAATCGATGGGGAATTGAGTTTCAGAAACCAAATTTCATCTGTAGTTAAATCTTCCTTCTTTCATCTGAAGAACATTGCAAAGATTAAACATCTGATTCCCCCAGAGGATCTTCAAACCCTAGTCCACGCCTTCATCACATCACGGCTGGACTACTGCAATGCCCTTTATGCTGGCCTCCCCAAAAAGGACCTGCGTCGCCTGCAATTAGTGCAGAATGCTGCTGCCAGATTGCTAACAAACCAGCCTCGCCACTGTCACATTACACCGATCCTTCGCTCACTGCACTGGCTACCAGTAGAATGGAGAATACTCTTCAAGATTGGACTGCTGACATTCAAATCCCTGCACAATCTGGGCCCTGGATACATGAAGGACTTGCTGAAGCTGCACCACACCTCTCACAACCTCAGATCAGCAAGTTCTATAAACTTGGTCACTCCCAGAGTGCACCTCAAAAAATCTGGAGACAGAGCCTTCTGTCATGCTGCCCCTACTCTTTGGAACTCCCTACCACACCCAGTAAAGACAGCACCATCCCTGGAGCTATTCAAATCCAGACCGAAAAGCCACCTGTTTAGCCTGGCATTTCCAGATTTATAAAATTCTTCCTCTGTACCACGATGGTCGGAGCCATGCTTATGCGCTTTGAGTCCCACGGGAGAAAAGCGCTTTACAAATGTTATTTGTTGTTGTTGTTTGTTGTAAAATCGGAGGTTCGGCCCAACTCTACTCCTGAGCCTCCTCCTGCTCTCTCCACCCCACACCACTGCAGCTGCACTCGGCAGTGCCCCCTCATCTTCAAGGTCAGGGACCTCCAACTCTTCAAACTCCATGTCCTCAACCTCCTCCTGCTGCCGCACAGAGATGGGCTGTGCAGGTGGCTGCTGCTCCTGCTGGATCAAGGCTGTCTCTCCCACTTTCAGCAGAGCAAAGAGGGCCTTGTCCAGCATGCAAACCAGGGGCACCCACTCACACACGGACGCACGGTCCCGACTCACAGCTGACCATGTTGGTGGCCTCCAGGAAGGGAGCCAGCAACAAGCACACCTGCTGCATTTTTCCCTAATCAGCACTGGGGATGAGGGGAGGGAGGTGGGTGGTGCTGGTACCGGACAAGGTGGCGGCCACGGTGGCATTAACCAGGTATTGGTTGACAGCCTGTCTTTGTTCGAACAGACACTCCAACATGGCCAGGGTGGAGTTCCATTGTGTTGATGATCAGCCGGTGCCGTAGGAGGTTCAGCTCCAGCTGCAGGGCTTCATGGGTTGCTGTGGCACCACCCGAGCGGTGAAAATGACCCACGGTTCTCCTTGCCACTCCCAAAAGAGTGTCCATCCCCTGGTAGATGCGCAGGAATTTCTGCACCACCAGGTTCAGGAAGTGGGCCAGACAGGGGATGTGGATGAGGTTTCCCCGGTGGATGGCAGCAACAAGGTTGGCCCCATTGTCAGAGACCACCTCTCCGACTCTCAGGCCTCTGGGGGTCAGCCAGTTCTTCTCCTGCTCCCTCAGGTATTGAAGCATGTTGGCTTCTGTCAGACTGTTTTTCCCCAGGCTGACCATCTCCAGCAGCGCTTCGCAGTGGCGTGCCTTCACGCTGCTGCAGAGGCGGGGGTGTTTGGCGGCGGATTTGCCGGAGGATGGAACCGGATCAGAGGAACCTGCTGCACTTCTCTGACCCTGCTGCGGGGTGGCGCCACCCACTGGATGGCTGCTGTGTCCGATGCTGCTGTCCCCTCCTCACCCCCTTCCACCAAACTGACCCAGTGTGCGGTGAAGAACAGATAGCGGCCTGTCCCGAACCGGCTGCTCCATGAGTTCATGGTCACATGGACCCGCTCACCCACCGCATGATCCAGCCCACTTTCCACATTGGCCATCGCAAAGAAATGCAGTGCTGGGATGGCCGTGCGTGCAAAGTAGCTCCGTCTGGGGATTAGCCAATCCGGTGCTGCGCATTGCAGGAGTGCACACACCTGGCTCCCCTCCTGCACAAACGAGTGTGGGAGGAGCTGGGAGGTCATGGCCCATGCAAGCAAGCTGTTCAGCTGGCGGATGCGACAGCTGCCGGGAGGCTGAGCCCTGTGGTCTGTGGTTAAAAGTATTAGAGGCAGAGGATCAGCAGGTTAGCCAGGCAACTTGTATTGCTAAAAAGAAAAAAAATAAGTCAGCCTCCATATCCCTCTCATTACAGTTGTCCTTTAAAATAAGTAAATACTGTAACGTTCGGTGTCAGCAATCTGATTGTTGATGATCTGCAGAATCATCAACAATACAGATGTATACTCGATTATGGATGATCTGCAGAATCACCAATAATACAAGTATGACTAACCTCTGGACACCTAATGAGTAAATGTGTTTGATGAACTGGAGGCTATCTCCCGAGGAGCGGGAGATATAAGAGACTCGGCCAAGAGCCACCTGAGGGGCAGGTGGCCCTGGGCAGTACAGAAACTATCTCTTGATAGTGAGGACCTGGTAACCAGGGATAACAGTATTAGATGGTGAACTGTACTGCAGCCAGAGGAAGAGACCACTGGCTGCTAACAGGCCGGACTCTCTGAGGAGCGGGAGTCCTGGTTGCAGCTAGTGTTGGGCGAACACCTGGATGTTCGGGATCGGGAAAGTTCGCCGAACATGGCCGCAATGTTCGGCATGTTCGGGCCGAACCCCGAACTCCCCGAACATCCCGCTTTTGGGGGCCCTATGGGGTTGCAGGCATAAGGGGGGAGCATGCCCCGATCGCGGGGGGGGGGCGGAAATTCCCCCCACCCCCTCCGCTAGCGCTCCCCCCTCTGCCCGCTTCCCCATACAAAAGTTTCAGGAAGTATCGGTCCGGTGGTAGTGGGTGGCTGGCAGTGGGCGGCACTGTGAAGTGAGTGACTGAGGAGGAGGAGTCCGGAGAGTGACGCGTTGAGGGAGGCCGGGCAGCGGGCGGTTCAGCAGTAGTACGGTACTACTGCTGAACCGCCCGCTGCCCGGCCTCCCTCAACGCGTCACTCTCCGGACTTCTCCTCCTCAGTCACTCACTTCACAGTGCCGCCCACTGCCAGCCACCCACTACCACCGGACCGGTACTTCCTGAAACTTTTGTATGGGGAAGCGAGCAGAGGGGGGAGCGCTAGCGGAGCAAATAGCAAACTACACCAAAAATCACTTTACATTCAATAAATACATTTTTACCCATGTAAAATCCCCTGTTTACATCCCACACCAAAAAATACCCACATACAAGTTTTAATAAAAAATAAAATAAAAAATTACAATAATAAAAAAAACAAAAAACATAAATAGTTACCTAAGGGTCTAAACTTTTTAAATATTCATGTCAAAGGAGTATATCAAAATGATTTATTAAATTATGGGCTTCTAAACAGTGATGGACGCAAATTGAAAAAATGCACCTTTAATTCCAAATAAAATATTGTTGCCATACATTGTGATAGGGACATAATTTTAATGGTGTAATACCCGGGACATATGGGCAAATACAATACATGAGTTTAAATTATAGAGGCATGTATTATTTTAAAACTATAATGGCTGAAAGCTGAGAAATAATGAATTTGTTCCGTTTTTTTCTTATTCTTCCTGTTAAAATGCATTTACAGTAAAGTGGCTCTTAGCAAAATGTACCACCCACAGAAAGCCTAATTGGTGGCAGAAAAAACAAGATATAGATCAATTCATTGTGATGAGTAGTGATAAAGTTATTGGCAAATGAATGGGAGGTGAAAGTTGCTCAGATGTAAAAAAATTCTCAACCCTGTATGCTGAAGTGGTTAATTGCAAAATGCTCAAAAGCTATTTTAAACAGAAGATGAAAAATTATCTCCTAGGAAAAAAGTCAGGAAAAAAAGTTAATTGCATATGTGCCAGTATCCCTAAGCTTGGGTGTGAGGTCCGTGGTCACAACACCCTGGAACTGGTCTAACATATAACACAAACGTATTCTGGCTAAGTGTGAATTCCCAGGTCCTCCTGGTTCTAACACACTGTGGGATCTGACTGATCTGAGTGCTCACACATAAGTAATTGCAAGGGCAGACAACCAGCAACTGACAGGCAAGAAGTATATATAGAGCAGCGCTCCTCAGCGCCGCCCAGCCCCACTTAGCCAATCACCTACTACGTTGGGATCAGCTGATCATCCTGATCAGCTGATCCCTCTCCTATTGGCATAAAGGTCCTGCCTCCTAGCGCGCGCGCGGGCGTAGCTTTCCATCTGTGTGCACTACTAGGCTCAGACACACCAGACGCATGCTGCTGTGCGGAAACCGCCGGTCTGAACGCGGAGACAGCCACCCCGCTGCCAGACCGCGCGGCGGTGTCTCCGCAATCCATTACAAATACCTATTTAGATGCATAAACCTCCCTTGGACATGATCTATGGTCTCTTTTTCCCCTGGTTTTCCTCCACGAACTTGCAAAATTGTCCAGACTGGGCCCCGACCCTCCCCTGGGTCAGCAGCCTTGGATTGGAAGCAGAAATCCACAATCACCATGGTGCATGCTCCTGTGCAGGTCAGAGGCCCTTTGACACCACGTCCTCACTCCCAGACTTGAGCAAGGATGGGACAACAGAGGGCTTTCCAACCTGTGCAGGAGCAGGCACGGCTGTGTGAACTGCACAGGCGCAGTGGTGATTGCAGACTTCTGCTTCTTGGTCAAGACTGCCCACCCAGGGGAAGGTTGGGGCCTGGTCTGGACACTTTTGCAAGCTGTTGGGGGGAGATGGGAAAAAAAGGAGGACGCAGACCACGTCCCAGAAGGTTTATGCATCTAAATAGGTAATTACTTTTTTTTAAAGGCAGCTTTTTATTATCGAATGTTTTCCAATTCTGCACAGATCTACATTTTCCCTGATATAGCATAATTCCTAAATGTTGCTCTTTTGTGTCAAATGAGATTTTGTTTTTGCTGTAATCCAGGTTTTAAAGCTGTGATCACAGGAAAATGCATATGTCAGCCACGTAGCTTAATAAAGGTACCTGGAAAAAAAAGACAGCTAGTTGGATAATGGTAAATTGCTAATATTGTGCTACTTAATAATATTAATATTTTACTATGCCCTAACCCTACTCTCACACAGAAACGTTCCTCTACTGATGCCTAACCTTTAGCCCTCCCTCTATGAATGCCTAGCCTTCAACCCTCACTCTGCCGATGAAAAACCCTTAACCCTCCCTCTACCAATCCGTAGCTCTTAATCCTCCCTCTACTGTTGCCCAACCCTTAACCCTTCCTCTACCAATGACAAATCCTTAAACCTCCACCAGTGATGCCTGATCCTTAAAGCGGTATCATCACCATAAAAATCAAATTTCAACAGCAACTGGTCTGAGTGTATTAAGTGATAAAGATGCTAATGATGCATTCAAAACTTTCAAAACGTTTTCTGCTGTTATGATTTGAAGTTATCACATACTTAAGAAGCACTGGCCCTTTAGTAGTCGTGCCAAAGAATTGCATGCTGGGGGTTCTTTTTATCTATAATCTATTCCTCCTCTTCCCTTTATTTCCCTGCCAGCTGCTTATCTGAAACCTAATCCCCTACTTACTTGTGTTTACAAGCAAGGCTGAGGCGACTTAGCGATTGGAGGAGACAAGAAAAAAAGTAAAGGGCAGAAATGACATCACGAGTTAGTCTTAACTGTGGGCAAAAGACATGGCCCCCACCAGGAACAGAATTCTCATGATTTACTATATAACATTCACTGAAATCAAAACGTGGACAGTATAATACATATGTTATGTAAATAGATCAAGTATTTATCTACTTATATATGTGTTTTTTTCCCTGGCATAGTATGGCTGATCCTACTGCTTTAACACCCCCCGGCGGTGCCTAACCCTTAACCCAATCCCCGCTTTAAGGCCGCGATTAGGGGCAATGGCAACCTAATAAAATAGCGGATTTCGGGGGCACACGCAAATTGTGGCTTAACAGGGGCAAAGCCACAATTTGCATAGTTGGCAGCCCCAGTGCCTGTTATTTTATCAGGCACCTCTGGATCCCCAATTTTCCACCCATTGCCGCTAATCACAACCTTTATCATTGCCGCGTATGGTAGCGCCCTTTTTTCCACGGTGCTACGGGTACCCTTTTTACCTGCTTCAACGCCAGCCTCCTGATTCCTTTCACTTCAGGTGTGCTTTAAATGCACACGCAGTACCAGGAAAATATGTGTGCCTAGCATTGGACTTTAAGATACATTCCCGCAGCTCTCCTCCATCAGCTATAAGTAAACTGCCATTTTTTTTGTGCCTTTCAGCCTCCTGTCTAGTGAAGCAGATATTTACATGAGAAGCTGGAGTTTCTCTTTCCCTTAGATGATAGCAGCGCGGTCCATGAAAAATGAGCATCTCCTGCAAGGATAAACATTCAGGTTAAGTCAGAAGAGTGACTTTCAGAAACAGATGATCTACCAAGTGGGTCATTTTTAAAGCCAGACGCCGAAGCTGAAGAATAAAATGATGTTAGATATACCCATTACAGAAAACCTGTATATAATTTCCTTTTATACCTCTACCTCGGCGGATGCATCGCTCAAAAAATGAAAGGAATGATCTCTGCTACTGCAAAATGTGTGTTTAAAACAGTCAAAGATATCCTACTAGCATGGGATTAGCTGGATACCGCTCTCTATTATTTACTTCAAACTACAGACAGGATAATTGCAAGATTTCAACACAACACGTTTTTTTGGGGTAGGAGAAAAAAAAAGTAATAAAGTTGCTTTAAGTTCAAAGTACTCTATCAAATTTGCAGTGTGTGTGCTGCCGAAACGAGCGCGCCATTCTTTGTAGTCGTAAATGATTAGCAGTTAGACACTATTATATTACAGAAACTTTTGAGGACAGAATATGCCAGCTTTTAACAGATTTGAGTACGTCTTAGACTGGATCAGCCTTCTTTTTACGTAAATGCCGTTCGGCATAGAAAGTTGACTTTCTGCTTTCCCAAACTTTTCACAATTTTTTTTTCAGAAAAGGCAGAATATGTGAACCGTTACAAGAATGTAAACAAAATAAACAGAATAATAAAACATTGCCTTTGCATTTAGCATTGTACTTAATAATGAAGTATTACAGGGGTGTAACTAGAGAGGAACAGCCTTTGCAATCGCAGGGGGGCCCAGAGGTGTGGGGGGCCCCCAACTACAAACCTGACCTTCCTCCAATACAGAACACTATACTTCAGATCAGGTGTTTTTTGTTGTTTTTGATGAGGTGGCCGATGCAAATTAGCCACTCCGTAGCCAATATGCATGCTCCGCATCGGATCAGTGAATAATGGCGCACAGCACCTATGCATAAAAATGGCGCTGCATTAAAAAGATATGCTTATCGCTATTTATCGTTAGTACTGCATAATAATGGCACACAGGGGAAAAAGAAGCACACAGTAACGATATTTATCAATAGCGCCATTCATATGCCAAACAGCAGATGTTATTGCGCACAGTAACATTATTTATCAATAGCTAACCTATATAAGCCAAACTGCAGAAGTTATTTAACTGCAAAATGGTGAATGGATTTAATGTAACACTGTCAAGGTTAGGGTTAGGCACCACCAGGGGAGATTTAGGGTTAGGCACCACCAGGGAGGTCTTAGGGTTAGGCACCACCAGGGGGTGCTTTGGGTTAGGCACCTCCGGGTGGGTGGTTAGGGGTTAGGGATAGGTACAGAGAGGGTTCTGTGTGTTAACGCTAAATAGCGATAAGGCTTTAACGCTAAATAACAATAAGGCTTTAACGTTAAATAGCGATAAGCGACAAACGGATTAGCGGCAACACCGTGCGCCATTATTCACAGGTGCCATTTTTTCATTTTTCAGATGGATCCGCTCCGTATAGCATTGCTTTACGCTGCGGAACATTCGTATTGGCTACGGGGTGGCTAATTTGCATGCAGCCCAAAGATAAAATCATGTCACTTCCGAGGCTCCGTAGCCCCTGATGAATTGCCAGAGCAATGTAACGCATAGGGCAGAGCTACTGAGCGACGATGTACCCAGGAGACACAAGCTGGACATGGCCGGTGTTACCCTCTAAAGTTTGGTGGTGTTAGCGGGGATTCAGCGGGTGGTGAGCGGCGGTTTTCCATGGTGGAGATCTCACGCATAGCTTTGCCACACAATGCGACACCTGGAGTAAACCTAAGGGTTATTGCTGTGCAATTGGTGTTTTTAAAGGTGTATGTCACCATTTTTAATAAAAGATATTTTTACGCTATGGAGGTTTCTCCTCATGTTTACAGGTGGAGGCAGTGAGGTGCCATATATCCGAAAGGCACTGATGGGCCCTTCTGGCCGCAACATCTGGTGAGTTGCTTTACGAAGGGGAGCACCCCACAGCAATGTTTAATAGCATGATGGATTGTTAAATGAGCGCTACCATATAACAACTGTTTGCATTTTTTAAGATATCACACGTATCTGATTGGAGCAAACTGCATGGATCTGTGGGAGTTTACTGTCCGATATTACTTTGTGTTCATATTGTATTTTTAGCATATAACTGTGTACAATTGAGCACTGCTGATATTTATAGGTTTAATTATTGGCAATTGATATGGGTATAAAGAAGTGTTGCTTACAGAAATGCGATCTACGCATGATCTTTTTTCTCTCTACATTCAAGTTTCCATTCACATTCTAACCATTAAGACTTCTAATTTGTGTTTCCTTATTTGTGGCCCTCCCATCTAATTGCCAGCTAGTTATGTCTAGCTATAGCTAACTATTTACACTGTGAAGCACACCCTTATGCAAACATATGCCTACAATTCATGAACATTTTGCAAAGTGCTCATGCTATTTCATATGGCCACTGAACCTATGTTAACTCAGCAGGTTTTCCATCATTTGCATTTATTGTAATTCCTAGATTTTTCTTCATGATAGCTAAGCTCTACAATTAACTCACAGATAATTTGTAACTTATTTGCATGCTCCAAAAATTCCAGCTGAGATTTATCACATTTTTTTCTTATACTGAGTACTTCTGATTTCAAGTTTGATTCTGTAGGCAGTTATGGACCTGTAGGAGTTTGTAGACCACTTGTAAAATGAAACATTCTCAATACTGTATAATATACAAAGGAAAAGCTATAGGAACTTTTTGTATCTGCTTTCTTTACTCTTTAGTTACTGTATATACTCGAGTATAAGCCTAATTTTGCAGCAAAAAATGTGCTGAAAAGTTACCCCCCTCGGCTTATATGTGAGTCAGTGGAGCAGAACCGATGGTGGCGCAGGTTTTGTTAATGGCAGAGGGGCATAAGGATTGTTCACTAGTAATCCAGCTCTTACCAGCTTGCGCCCTGCTGAGTCCATGTCCCCCATCTCCTGCAACATGGTGTGCAGAGTGTGCTGCTCAAGACTACATGTGTCTCTGGCTTGTAGAGCCAAGCGTGCAAGCAATATGTCAGGGATTCATCCTGTGTGGCAATCGCTGTGTCTCATATCTATGATGCCATCTAGTGCCTTATTGAGACACAGCTATATCATCCTTGGGGCACATCTGGCTATGGGAAGGGGGCTGACTTGTACTGGGGGCACATCTGGCTACTGTGGAGGAGGATATACTAATGAGGGGGCTTATACACAAGTCAATGACTTTTTCCTGGTTTCTGAGGGAAAAGTACCTCGACTTATACACTGGTCGGCTTATATGCGAGTATATACGGTAAGCACTGCTTACTCCTTCACTGTATCATAAGACATTATTATAATTATTTGGGTTTCCTTTGGGCACTCAGATTTCCTCCCACATCACCCAAGGGGAAAATAGTTACAAGGCTATATACTCTGTAAAGCTCTGTGAAGGTTTTTGGCACTATATAAATACAAACTGATAATAATAAAGCACCAACGTATTACTCAGCACTGTACAGCAAAAAGAAGTTACAAATGACAAATTTGCATACATAATAAATAGAAACTATGACACTCAAAGAGTGTCCACTATCCATTCAAGCTTACATTCTAGTGAGGTGACATAGTACAAAATAAATATCAGGAATGAAACTATGGATAATTAATGATGGTTCAGGGAGAGTGAAAGGTCGGTATAAGAATTTGAAGTGATGGAAGAAAATTCCAGATTGTGGGGACAACCCTAGATAAGTCTTCAAGCCATGCATGGGCAGAGGTTATGAGTCATTATTAGGTCATCAGAGAGCAGAAGAGGGAAGTTACGGGTGAGTTTATGTGTAAGGTCAGAAATGTAAGTAGGGTAGGAGAAGTGTAGTACTTTGAAGGTAAAGCACAGTAGCTGGAATTTGATCTGAAGAGAAATGGATGCCAGTGTAAAGGTTTGCAGAGTAGCAGATGAAGAGTAGTGGTGAGAAGAGCAGATCAATCTACCTTTACCTATTAAGAACCAAGCAGCATTTGCAGGGCTTCCAAAGCTACCTGCTCCCTCCTCCATCATATCTGATCCATGCCCAAACTTACCCTCTTTGTGTTAGGATTCCTCCTGTGACGTGTTCTGTTCATTGCAGTTGGAGTCACAAATGGAAAGTTATGGTTTGTCAGTCTGCAATCGGTTGTGCATTTGCAGTGAGTCACTTTGTCATTTGCGATTACTCTGCAGTTCTGGAAAGCTCGGAATACTGTCATTATTCCACTGATGGTTTGCTGCAGCTGAGCTGCAGCCATATAGCCCTGGAGTTCCTGCATGCATGTTCTTGCATAGCACTGCATGCATTTGTTATGATGGTCTTTCAGCTAGCAATTGGTATTCAAGCCAGCTCAGGATTAAGTGATTACCATTCACTTGTGTGGAGATTTGCATCTCTGCTCTCATTGGATGACCTCAGTATAAAGGTTTGCTTCCTGCAAGCGTGCTCCGCCCGTCATAGTTTCAGCTCTGTCTAAGCTGTTACTGGGTCCCTTGATATCGTAAAATATATTTCTTGTCTTAGTTCAGTATCCTGTGGAGCTACGTTATATATTTCCCACGAGGACATATATATACGTACTCCTTCTAGTATAGAGATTTGTATTCCTTAGCCTTGTTCCTTGTATTGCTCCAGTTCCTAGCTAGTTTCCTTGCTTATGTTATATATTGGTTCATTGCCAATATATACATATTCTAGTCAGCGTTTGTTATTTTCCTTGTATTCGTGCTACGGTGATATATCAGTGTCGCTGATATATACGTACTCGAACTGTTGATATCCTGTGTTTAGCTAGTCAGTTTTTAGCATGTTTTGGTAGGTTGCGCTTAGCATGATCACCCGTGCTTAGCTAGCCTAGTCCTGTCCTTGCAGGTAGCCATTGCTGTGGTTGCTATTGGCTACCTCATCCCAGTCTGTCTTGTATCTGTATGAATGTTTGCTATCACAAGAGCAGCGGAACATCACACTGCACTGCCATTGCATCTTATCAGAAGCCCAGAGCTGCAGTTGCTCTTGGCAGCCTGTTTAGCCTCTTACATAATTCCGCTCTCAGCCTTGTTGTGCTGGCTGGTCAGAAAGTATGACCCCCCAGCGTTACACTTTGGCTGTGAATGAGGGTGATGTCCTGCGCCATCTGTCAAGGCTAAATGCTGGGAAAGCCTCAGGCCCAAACAGAGTGTCGCCACCATGCCTGAAAACCTGTGCTCCTCAAGATCCGCATCATCAGTTAAATCACTTTATTGGAAGTTAAAATTTAAAACATGATAAAAAGCATGGGTCAAGCCAGATGACGCACAGGCGTTTCGGACTAGCACAGTCCTTTGTCAAATCTTCATAGATTTGACAAAGGACTGTGCTAGTCCGAAACGCCTGTGCGTCATCTGGCTTGACCCATGCTTTTTATCATGCTTTAAATTTTAACTTCCAATAAAGTGATTTAACTGATGGTGCGGATCTTGAAGAATTACGGCTGATTACTCTTACTCCAGAGTGGATCCTTGCACGTCACATTGATACATTGGTGCATGAACATTTCTACTATCTGAAAACCTGTGCTCAACAGCTAGCTGCTATTCTCTCCTCCATCTTTACCAAATCCCTCCCGGAAGGCAAAGTCCCTGCATGCTACAAGAGGTCAACCATCATCCCTGTTCCCAAAAAGCAGGTAATCACCGACCTCATCAACTACAGACCTGTGGCCCTCACATCCGTCATTATGAAAACCTTCAAAAGCATGGTTATGCCCTCCTGAAAGTCTCCACAGAGCCCCTGCTGGACTCACACCAGTTCGCTTACAGAACAAACAGGTCCACTGATGATGCCATTAACATCTGCCTGGAGACTGTCAACGAGCACCTGGATAGACTGAACTCATTTGCCAGGATCCTCTTTCTTGACTTTAGCTCAGCGTTCACAACCATCAGCCCTCAAATTTTTCAGGAGAACCTCCCTGCGCTCAAAGTTCACGCCACCCTACCTTAGTGGATAACTGACTTCCTCACAAACAGATCCCAGGTTGTCAAGCTGTAACGATTGGTGTAGCACACAGACATCTGATTATTGTGTGATCTGCAGAATCACCAATAATACAGACTCTATACCCGATTATGTGGTGATCTGCAGTATCACCAATAATGCAAGTATAGTGGCTGAGAAACAGAGGTGTAAAGTGTTTAGTGCAACAGTAGATTAAATGGATAAATCTCACCAGAGAAGCTGGTGAGTACTATCTGAAACAACAGTGCTACACCTCACCAGGGGAGCTGGTGGGTACTAGCTGCAATAACAGTGATAGCCCTCACCAGGGGAGCTGGTGGGTACTAGCTGCAACAACAGTACAGTAGTATAAATAATAGGTCTTACCAGAGGAGATGGTAAAGTACTAACAACTGGAGTGACAACAAAGTTTGGCTAAACCTTACCAGGGGAGTTGGTAAGGTACTATCAGCACAAGCGACTGAATAGTTTAACTAGACCTTACCAGAGGAGCTGGTAAGGTACTATCAGTCACAGGAGCTGTATAACTTAAACTAAACCTCACCAGAGGAGCTGGTGGGTATTTAATCAAAAGAGCACCTCACCAGTGGCAAGGGCCCACTGGTGAGTAGAGAGGTCAGACAGGCAAGGTTTGGCAACTGAGAGGCAAATACAGTACAGAAACGTGAGGCAGAGGAATAGTGAGTTATCAGGCAGAGGTTCAGCAACTAAGGTCAGATAGGCAGAAGTACAGAATCGATGAGCAATAGCAAGGTCAGAGTATAGCCAGAATCATACACAGGTAATCAGTAATACCATATAAAAATAGTCCTAGTCTTGTGTGAAATCCCTGGTTTCCTCCCAGATCAAAGCACACCGGATACTAGTCTAAGGTCTGAGCGCTAACACGAGTGTATTCGCAACAGCAGACAAGCTGCAAATGACCAGTGAAGGCTTAAGAAGCCGAGGAGAGCTCACAGCCGCGCCCCTTACCAATCAGCCAATCCGAGCGGCGTGAGTCACCTCTGACATCAGCCGACCGGCAGGTCAGCTGACGCGCCTTCTTCCAGCATAAAGGTCCTATCTCCGCGCGCGCGCGCGCAATACAGCGTCCCTATGAGCACGAGACAGTACCGTTCCCGGCATGCTAAACGCCGACGGAACGGATGAGGCCTGAGAACAGGGAACAAAGGCTGCGGGTATACCCTACGTGTCTGCACGCAGCCGCCATAGTTGCAGATGTTACACAAGCTAGGCAATATCGTCCCTCAAACGAGGACCACCAACACAGGGGCCCCACAAGGATGTGTCTTGTCACCAATCCTGTTCTCCTTGTATACAAACAACTGCAGATCCACTGAAAGCTCTGTCAAAGTTATCAAATTTGCAGATGACACCACCATTGTTGGCCTCATCACCAATAATGATGAGCAGGCTTACCGTCATCAGGTGAAAAGTATTTGCAACTGGTGTAGGGAGAACGGGCCTCAATACCACAAAAACCGTCAAGATGATCATTGACTTTAGAAAGCAGAATCAAAAAAGGAAAAAGAGATCCGGGCACCAGCTCTGCAGTAGAACCACCTTTTATTGCATCCCCAGCGTCCCCATACACACAGTGAAAGAAAGCCTGACAGCCGTTTCGCGAGCTTCAAAGGCCCGCTTCTTCAGAGGCTAAAACACACCATCATCATCAAGTAGTGCCGGTCCATATCTCTGTTGTCTGGGTGACTTTAGAAAGCGTTCCCCCACTCTAGCCCCAATCCATATTGACGGCATGGAAGTCACACGAGTCCCCTGCGCTCGTCTCCTGGGCACAACTATCTCCAACGACCTGAGGTGGAAGGCCAACACCATCTCTACCCAGAGGAAAGCCCAGCAGAGACTAGTTTGGTGTATGTCATTTCCTGTATCTAAGCCCTGCTCTGTGATAAACCCAATTCCGGGCACAACCCAGTCGTGCTTGGCGGAATAAAAAATTCTGATTCTATCTGAACCCAGTTATTAGTCCATGTGTCTTGCTGACAGTATACCCTAAAAGATAGCTATCCACCTGCACTCAGATAGGAATCAGCGTAGGCATAAATGTCTGCAAATTTTGCGGCAAGCGGGTCAGTTAACGCATGGCATTGGAAGTGACGGTTTCTTTGAGAACAGGTTTAGGTAAGGTGTTAGTAACATATCGGTAAACATAACCCATATTTTATTGTTGGCACTAGGCACTGAAAATAGAGGAATATTGATATTTTTATGCATATTCCACAAGCGGCTTTCTCCGGTGCCCAAATTAACTTGGCACCCTTTTTTAAGGAACACATTTGGTTTCTACGCGTATATTTTCTACTTTCTTATTTCTACATGTTCAAATGCCTTTATGTGTATCCAGATCGGTTATACTTTTTTCAACAACAACTTTATAAAGCACCACAAGAACGTCTGGAACTATTGGAGTCAATAACAAAAATGGCGCACACAGTAATCAACTAATCATGTTGGTTAACCTTTTAGCAGCTTTAAACAACATACCTCATTAGAAGCTGCTTGTGTAATGTAAACCTCTAACGGGATAACTCGTTTGGCTGCCTAGTGCTGGCTGCCCAGTGCATGGGAGTAAGAAGCTATATTCATCTGCTCTGGTCGGCTTCTTCTCTTCCTCCACTGGCAGCTCTGTAGTCTCGGCAGGTCTTCTGGATCCCGATCACTTCTGATCACATGATATGACGTGATCGGAATCCAGGAGACCATGTCAGCATTACAGCGCCTCTCGGTTGTGGAAGAGGGTTGACGGGAGAGACTCTTCTATCACCCCTCTTCCACCACCTAGTGGCGCTGTAACGCTGACACGGTCTCCTGGATCCAATCATATGTCATATTGTGTGATCAGAACCGAAGAGACCTGCCAAGAGTATGTCCCCACCGTGGTGGAGGAAGAAGAAGCCAATTGGACAAGAATTTATCAGCTCTCTCTGCTGCCACCCCTACTCTGCCACCACATACCCCGCCGAACCTGCCAGACTGGGGAAGGCACACTTCCCCAGCGGCAGACAAAATTCAGCCCTGTAGCCAAATAAAGTTTTACTTTATTTGGCTGCTAGGGGGTTAATAGAGGTGTCATATTTCCATTATACTGCACTGGACATGGAAATAAAATCTGCCTCTAGTCGCAGGTCAATAGAGGATCAGAGGGGGCAGGCCGGTATGTACCTGTGGATAAGATGTAGGTCGGGCAGGTCCTGCGCACTGTTTTGTAGGCCAAGCACAGAATTTTGAAATTGATACTAAAGCCGATGGGGAGCCAGTGGAGGTCTTTACAGAGGGGAGTTGTAGAGGCGTTACGAAGAGAAGAGTTTATCAGTCTGGTTGCCGAAGTCATTCCCAATCGAAGGGGGGCAATACTGTTAGGGAAGGCCAGACAAAAGAAAATTGCAGTAGTCTAGGTGGGAGATAACAAGTGCATGGATGGGTGGTTATACTTTATTTGGCTGCTGGGGGTTAATAGAGATGTCCGATTTCCATGATACTGCAATGGACATGGAAATACAATCTAGTCTCGTACATACCAAAACATTAGAGAAAGACATAAAGAAAATGGCACTTATTCATCCTATTCTCTATAACAAGAACAACAACATAAAAGGTCCTTGTTGGGCTTTAACAAACAATAAAGCTTTTATTATGGCTCTAAAATGCACAGGAGAAAAAAAAAGTAAAGCTACGATTCGAGTAGCCAACATTAATGCAAAGCACTCGCATTTGTACACTATTCATACTACATAATTTGCATCATATTAGTCATCCATATTAGCTCTTCCCTAATTAACGATCACATTTTCAGTGAGGTGCATAAAGATTCATTTCTTTAACACTCGCAGATCTGATTTTCTTTCCTCCCTGTTAGGAAATAATTAGTGTGTGACTCGTAGCATTTCTTTACTTCCCTGTTCAGGCATATCTCGCTGTTCTTTCACATTCCACTGTTCTTTTCAAACAGATCAGGATAATTAGAAGACAGGCAAATGAAGATGCAAAGGCAGGTTTAATGTAGCACTAATACAGAATGGAATGCGCTGCTTTTGTCTCAAGCGATATGGCTACATTGTGGTCCTCTGCTGAATAACAGGTATTGAGTGCAGCTGAATACTGGAGGATACAAAAAGGCCTGAAAGCTCCCATGTGCTAATGCAATTACTGCTAGATTTTATTATAGAGGGTTTTTTTTTAATACTGTATAAAATAATGAAGTATTCATTTAGTCCACTTTGGCTGGGCGCTTAAGGATAGTACGGTAGGTAGTTGAGTATTAGCTCTCAAAAAGCTGAGTATCGGCAGCAGGGGAGGACTGGGACCATTTGGCCTGGGGGGGAAAACAAATCCTAGAGGCCCTTTCAGGTCATGGCAGCCCCATTTATGTACGCACGCACGCTCGCACACACACTTTCTCATGTAGGATACACAAGACTATTATTTTCCTCAAGAAATAATATTATGTGATTAGGCCACAGAGCTGGACCGTGAGACAATATCCCTTTGGAAAACACTATGCTTTCACAGATTGGGGTGGGGGGTGGGAGTGCTTGATATCAGTTACAGGGGGTGGGTAGATTTTTGGTTTGGGTATAAAATACAAAATGAAAGCACCAATCAGCATCACATGTGAGAATACTTTAGGTGCTTTTGAATCATGTGCCCCCCTAACCTCTTCTGCCGACTCCAGTTGTAGCCTGGCAGTGACCCCCTCTCCTCCATCCTCTCTGTGTCTCCCTGCTACTCCTCTGCTTGGAAGGATGATGTGGTGGCTGGATGTGTGCAGCTAGGATCTTCCAGAGCTGGATTAACACCATACAGAGCCCAGGCAGAGCAATGCATTTGAGCCTCACCACAGCCTCCCAGTTTATCGGTTAATAAAAGGGTGCTCAGACAAGTAAGAAGATTTTAGTCCAACGAGAAATGGAAGACCACAATTCATTGTACTGCCACAAAGGCAATCTGTCTTTTAACTCTAGGCTGCATTATAACTACCGGAAAGCTTTGTTGCCTCATATGCCGTGAGAAAAAAAATAGCCAGGTCATGTGTCTCCTTTATACACAAATTAAGTAGCTATGTTCCTCCAGATACAACAGCTAGGTAGCCATGAGCCACCAGATAAAATATTAAAGTAGTCATGTGCCCCTGGATATCACTAACCAGATGTGCCTCTAGCCTCCCAGTTTGCAGTACTGGGTATCCTGTAGTTGCCCCAGATAACAGTATTAGGAAGCCTTGAATGATCACCCTTACCAGATAATATTGGGTAGCTACTTGTTCCCTGGCCTAGATATAATTATTAGGTAGCTAGAAGTATTTGCAATTTTATCATCTGCCTAATACTAACCCCCACCCCTCTCCTCTGCCTAACACTACCACCCCCCCCCCCCCCCTTCTCTGCCTAAAGGTGTCCATTAATGGTACCATGTTTTCAACAGATGCGATCTTTCAATGCAATTTTTACAATCAAAAGTAATTAAAAGGTAATTATCGATTGTTCCCATAAACAGGTTGATTAGGCCATTTTCTCTCTTCCAATTCGATCATAAAATTAAACATTCGGATCAATAACATTTTCTGGTCTAATGGACGATAGGATCGGTTTACAATTCGATCTTAAAAACATCCAAGATCGCATCTGATGAAAAAAGTTGTACCATTAATGGCCACCTTTCCCTCTCCTCTGCCCATCACTAACCTACCATCTCCTCTGCCTAATAGTTGCCACTAACTATCCAATGTGGCGGAAAATTGTTTCTGATTGCTGCTATGATTGATCATGCACTCTAACGAACAAAAACGCACAGGCCAATCTGATCAGAATCGTGGGATTGATATGTGTTTCTGATTAATCCCATTAATCTGATCAGCCTGCACTGTTTTGTTCATTAGTGTGCACGATTGATCATTTCTAATCGATTATAGTGATTATATAATTATATTATAAAACTCCCTGACACAAAATTGCACAGCATGTACTATCCCCATAAACTACCAACAGGTGCAGGAAATGTATGGTGGTGACGTCTACATTAAAATGTGCAGTAAATGCACAACGTTAATAGAAGTGTGACCCTCCCTTTAGTTAAGTACACACATGCAAGAATTGTCTCCCTTTGGGGATTGGGAATCGATCCTTCGGGTGACAATTTGGGCAACGATGCTGTACAGACACATCCCGAGCCTTGAGGCTAGTGATGTGTTTTGTTGCTATGGAGGGGGGCAGAAAACAGTGTTTATGAACGATGGAGTGGCTCCAATCAGTCGCTGGAGGGAGGGGGAGAATAGCATTGTGATTGGTAATGCTCGGGCATCAGCAATATCCACCATCAGCCGCTGTACACACGATAATGGTTACTGCATGTGTGTGCATAGCTTTACTGTGTGTCAAGCACATAGGACCTAACAGAGAGTGAGTGAGTGAGTGAGTGAGTGAGTGAGTGAGTGAGTGAGTGAGTGAGTGAGTGAGTGTTTGTATAGAGCAATGATGGCTAATCTTGGCACTCCAGATGTGATGGAACTGCAAGTCCCATGAGGCATTGCAATGCTCTGCCTCTGACAGCTTTAAGCATAACTCAGGGAAGCAGAGGCATGATGGGATTTGTAGTGGTGTCACAGCTGGAGTGCCAAGGTTAGCAATCACTGGTATAGAGTGTGTATATGTAGTATGTATGTAGAGTCTGTGTATACCTTACAAGCTGCCAGCTTCTGTTCTTCAAACACGATCCCTGCTGTTGCTGGAAACCTGGCTGGAGAGTTTTACTTACTTCTGCCAGCCACTGAGTAGCAGATAGCAAATCGCCCCCAGCCCTCTTCTCACCCATTCCTTTGCTTCAGCAGCCCTCTCACTACTCCATCTTTATCAGAGGGGGAGTGGGATTGAGACAGGCCTGGCCAGAATAAGCACATGTCACTGCAGGCCCTGGTCAAGACTTCAGGTCAGGCAGAGACTACATGCTGAGCTTTGTGTTATCTCTGCTGCAGAGAGATTGCTATCTGTGCTGTGATCTCCATCGTGATTGCTCAAGCCACTGTAGCCAATACAGCAGTCACACAAGAGGAATCTACAAGCATGCAAGGCCTGTAGGGGGAGCCTGGAAGTCTGATCAACTGCAGCCAGCCAATAGCGAAAGAGCCCTGACTCACAGCAACAGCCACGATACTCTCCGGTATGACTGAGCAACCGGGGGGCGGGGCTGTGAATTGTGCGGCGGCAATGCTGCACATTTTTGTACGTTCAGTCACCACTGCTCTGGCCGGCCCTGATCGTCTGAGGTGGCGGCAGCCCGGGAGGAGAATGCCACCCGTCCCCCTGGGCCAGTCTCCGCCTGACCGGCAGTACAATTACTTATAATCGGCTATGTTGGGTTTGCAATGGAGTTTTTGTCAGAGGTTAGGTGAATGAAGGAGGAGATATCTACAGTGTTAAATCCCCAACCTGAACGTTTAGCCCAATACACCCTGTCATTCACCCCATCCTGATGACTAAGTATAAGGAAGCATGGCTATTCTTAAACACTGGGTACCAGCTGGGTAAATGGGGCATGTTCCTGGGTAAGGTGCCCTTGAGTAGCTCATAATCAACACATTGCACACATTGTGCAGCAATTAGCTGGGGAAGACGGGTAATGGCACTGGAATTAAATGTTCTCCACTCCACATGTGTGTCTTACCCCAGCCAGGGCCAGTTCTAGAAAGGTACATATGAGGGGGGCAGTCAGAAATGTGAAGTAATGCTAGCGCGGCGGCCACAGTGAACAATGGGCGTGGTCATGGCATCATGTGGGTGGGGCTAACTGAAATGTAACACGTAACAGTGAGGCGGCAATGCAAGAACCATTACTTCCGACACATGAAATGCAAGAACCATTATGTAAGGATCCCTCCTTTAGCGTGTTCTGTCCATTGCAGTGGAGCTGCAAACTGACAGTTCTGGCTTATCTGCTTGCATTCGGTTGTGCATTTGCAATAAGTCTCATTGTCATTTGCAATCGCTCTGCAGTTCTGGGCAGCTCAGGATGCTGTCATCATTCCACCAATTGCTTGCTGCAGCTGAGCTGCGGCCAGATAGCCCTGGATTTCCTGCATGCATGTTGTTACATGATACTGCATGTATTTCTTTTGGGGGTCCTTTTCATTCACAGCCAGCTAACAAATGGTAATCGAGCCAGCTCAGGATTGAATGATTACCATTCAGCTGTGTGGAGATTTGCATGCTTGTATCCATTGGTTGATGCCGGCATAAAAGTCTGTCTCCGCTTTTAGACTTTTCCCGTCATAGCGGTCAGAACCCTGGTCTGCTGGGCACCTTGACACTCTGTTATAGATCTGTTATTGTAGTTCAATGTGACCCTATTATTTGTGCTTTAGCTAGTTTCTTGATAAATATATATGCAGACTTGCTAATTTATCTTTATCCGTTAGTTGAGTCGTTTGTTATTTTCTGTATTATTGTGTATTGCCTTGTGTCCATGCCTAATGGATGTTTGCTGCATCCGCGGTGGGTAAGTGAAGTCAACTATCCTGATAGCTTGGTTTCTGCCATCACCACGTTGGTGACTGGTAGTATTCCTGCTACTCTAGTTTCTAGGAACATAACTATAGGCTGCAGTTGCAATTAGTTACGTTCTTTCTTGTAGTCTTGCTTGTGTGAATGCTTGCTGGTGAGTGATTGTTAACCTGCTTGCTCTGCTTCAGTGGACGTGACTGTGAGCGGTGGTTGCTACTAGTTACGCTCCAATCTATAGTCCTGTCTTGTATCTGTCTGAATGCTTGCTATCGCTAGGGCAGCGCTTAGTCTTGCTAGCGTTCTGTCTGTCTGTTTGTTCTTTGTCTGGTTGCTCAGACCATAGGCAGCGCAATATCGCACTGAGCTGCCATTGTGTCTTATTTGTAGCGATATCGGAGGCCCAGAGCTGCAGTTGCTCTGGACAACCTGTGTAGCCTCTTCCATTATTCAGCTACCAGCCTTGCTGCTCTGGGTGGTCAAAGCATAACCCCCAAGCATTACACATTACCTCCAACACATAAAATGCAACAACCGTTACCTCTGATACATGAAATGCAAGAACTATTACTTCTGATGCATGGAATGCAAGAACCATTACCTCCAACACATAAAATGCAAGAACTACTACTTCCGACACATGAAATGCAAGAACCATTACCTCCAACACATGAAATGCAAGAACTATTACTTTCGACACATGAAATGCAAGCAGTGCAGCAGTGTTTCACCATAAAATAATCGTAATGCGGCAATCTTTCACCATAAAATAATAGTAACGCAGCAATGTTTCACCATAAAATAATCATAACGCACCAATGATTCACCATAAAATAATCTTAACGTGGCAATCTTGCACAAGAAAATAATCATAACGCAGCAATGATACACCATAAAATAACCGTAACGTGGCAATCTTGCACAAGAAGATAATCATAACGCAGCAATGATTCACCATAAAATAATCATAATGTGGCAATCTTGCACAAGAAAATAATCATAGCGCAGCAATGATTCACCATAAAATAATCGTAACGTGGCAATCTTGCACAAGAAAATATTCGTAACGCAGCAATGACTCACCATAAAATAATTGTAATGCGAGAATGATTCACTAGAAAATAATTGTAATGTGGGCAGCATTTCACTATAAAATAATTATAATGTGGCCGGCGTTTCACCATCAAATAAATGTAATGTGGCCTGCATTTCACCATCAAATAATCATAATGTGGCCGACGTTTCACCATCAATATACTGCAGCAATGTTTCACTAGAAAATTATCGTAATGTGGCCAGCGTTTCACTAGAAAATAATGTAACCTGTAAAAAAAAGCATCTACTCACCTGGCAGAAGTCTCCTCTCCTGGCGGCGAGCAGTTTCCCGATGATGTGCCTGCAGCCAGCCGAAAGTCCTGTGCTAACAGGCAGAGAGCAGGGCTACGAGAAGATGGCGCCCAAAGCCTTGTAGTGGAGACACAAATATTCTCCAGTGCAGGGCTTTGGGCTCCTACTTCCTGTAGCCCTGCTCTGCCTACCGGAAGACTGTGCAGTCTGGAGCGGTGAGCTGCGGGAGTGAACTGGCGCAGCGTCTATTAGATGCACCGGCCAGTTCACCACGGGGGTCCCACAGTCTGGTGGGGAAAGGTGGGCACGCCCCCTGCCCACTGTTCTGATGTCCCCCGCCTCCCCTCCATGCCACTCTGCCCGATTGAGAGGGCAGGAGATTTATTTCAGGGGGCCCTACCCCCTCTTGCCCCACGCTAGAGCCGGCCATGACCGCAGCTCTGCACACTTTTCACATTTACAGCTTTTAACTTATCATGATGTCGGAATATAGATTTATATTACAACCCAGCCATGTGGTGTAGCGGGATATCCTTTCTTGGCAACACTTTTCACTGGTTGCCAGTAAAATAGAGAAGTTACTTTAAGGTGTTGACTGACTTTAAAGACTTTTAGAACCTTGGATCCCACCGCAGGGACTCATATACCTATACAGCTGTACACACAGCTCCAATCTGGAAACAAATGTACCTTGATGATTCCCAGGGTTCTGTCAAAACCATGATGCAACTATGGGGCTTCTCCTATAAAACAAAGGAAATATGAAAAAAGGGTTGTAAAAGACCTCTAGCCAAAATGAGAGCACACACATGGACAGATTTGTCAAAACTAGTGTAAAACATGCAGACGTGGAACACTTGCTCAGAGCAACCCCTGCACTTGATCTGCTCTGTGGTATAGCTAGGGAGCTAAAGGCCCAAGTGTGCATTTTACATTAAGCCCCCTCAAACATTCTATATAAATGGCAATTCATATGGAGCAGTTAAAAAAATCTGCTAAGGACAGATGCACTGTCTGAGAGGTGTAAGCAGAGGAGGGTAGGGTAACAGTTTGTTAAAGATGACCAGAATTCAAAGCATATCATTACCAGCATACATGGGTGTAACAATAGCCCCCATGACCTCCGTGACTCTCTCTCTTTCAGCTTTATGCAGAGCAGCACAGCAAGCACATAAATACGCTGCCGCAAATCCACTCCCTCCTCTTCAATTTGGTGTGCGTGAGTGTGCCCCAGCATTCCTCCGAAAGGCCCCAATGCATGTCATGTGACATCAGGTCCTTGCAGAGGTAAGCTGGTGCATGAGGCCATGCTGCAGAGTCAAGAGGGGGGAGCAGATTCACAGTAACATAAGTATGTGCACGCTGTTGTGCTCTTATTATGGGTGGGGGTGGGGGGTCACAAAGGCAGGTCACACTTGGTAGCAGGTTTTTTTTAAGCATGAGGCACCAAAAAGTTTTCGCTTGGAGGACACATGAACCCTATTTACACCCCTGCCAGCATAGCACCAATGAAGAGCTTAAACAACATATTAAGGAGGGCCCTTGGTGTAAGGGCCCCAGTGTGGTCAGAACCTTTGCATCCTCTCTTGCTATGCCACTGCATCTGTTCCATTTTTGCAGCAGTTCCCATCTAGTTTTATTTGTGCTGATTTTCTGAAATCTGCCATAGATTCCCTGCGGAAATAAAAAATGGACAAAGCATCCAATTCGGAACAAAGAACTGCCTGTTATTGCGAAATATACATTTGCTTTCTTAAAACAAAAGGTATTTGCAATAATTCAGCTTTAATTGAGCAAGAAAAAGCTCCCATGATACACCACTGTAAAATATGCAAATCACCTCTTTATGCTTTAAAAGCCAGGCATACATCCAAAACCACTGGTGTATAGTGAGCCTGTAGCTTGTACATTTTACAGAGCCACACAAATCCAACATGCAGACAGACATTTCTGAATTTTAGGTCCTCATGAGTGCATTGCAAGCATTGATATGGCTCTGCCCTCAGTGCCCTGTTAATTTTGTGTGTAGTTTTCACTGTCACCTCCAGAAAGGCACACAAAGTAGGCCAGAAAAATGCACTGCAGACACAACATGACAATGTAAGTGCAGTAAACACTCTTAGAGTATTTAAAATGAGTGCAAATGAGTCTTTAACCACTTGAGGACCTAGGGCTTTACCCCCCTTAAGGACCGGCCACTTTTTTTCCATTCAGACCACTGCAGCTTTCACGGTTTATTGCTCGCTCATACAACCTACCACCTAAATAAATTTTGGCTCCTTTTCTTGTCACTAATAAAGCTTTCTTTTGGTGCTATTTGATTGCTCCTGCGATTTTTACTTTTTATTATATTCATCAAAAAAGACATGAATTTTGGCAAAAAAATGATTTTTTTTAACTTTCTGTGCTGACATTTTTCAAATAAAGTAAAATTTCTGTATACATGCCGCGCGAAAAATGTGGACAAACATGTTTTTGATTAAAAAAAACCCATTCAGCCTATATTTATTGGTTTGGGTAAAAGTTATAGCGTTTACAAACTATGGTGCAAAAAGTGAATTTTCCCATTTTCAAGCATCTATGACTTTTCTGACCGCCTGTCATGTTTCATGAGGGGCTAGAATTCCAGGATAGTATAAATACCCCCCAAATGACCCCATTTTGGAAAGAAGACATCCCAAAGTATTCACTGAGAGGCATAGTGAGTTCATAGAAGATATTATTTTTTGTCACAAGTAAGCGGAAAATGACACTTTGTGACAAAAAAAAAGTTTCCATTTCTTCTAACTTGCACCAAAAAAAATGAAATCTGCCATGGACTCACCATGCCCCTCTCTGAATACCTTGAAGTGTCTACTTTCCAAAATGGGGTCATTTGTGGGGTGTGTTTACTGTCCTCACATTTTGGGGGGTGCTAATTTGTAAGCACCCCTGTAAAGCCTAAAGGTGCTCATTGGACTTTGGGCCACTTAGCGCAGTTAGGGTGCAAAAAAGTGCCACACATGTGGTATTGCCGTACTCAGTAGAAGTAGTATAATGTGTTTTGGGGTGTATTTTTACACATACCGATGCTGGGTGGGAGAAATATCTCTGTAAATGACAATTTTTTAATTTTTTTTACACACAATTGTCCATTTACAGAGATCTTTCTCCCACTCAGCATGGGAATGTGTAAAAATACACCCCAAAACACATTATACTACTTCTCCTGAGTACAGCGATACCACATGTGTGGTACTTTTTTGCACCCTAACTGCGCTAAGGGGCCCAAAGTCCAATGAGTACCTTTAGGATTTCACAGGTCATTTTCAGACATTTGTTTTCAAGACTACTCCTCACGGTTTAGGGCCCCTAAAATGCCAGGACAGTATAGGAACCCCACAAATGACCCCATTTTAGAAAGAAGACACCCCAAGGTATTCCGTTAGTAGTACGGTGAGTTCATAGAAGATTTTATTTTTTGTCACAAGTTAGCGGAAAATGACACTTTCTGAAAAAAACCAATAAAAATCAATTTCCGCTAACTTGTGACAAAAAATAAAATCTTCTATGAACTCACTGTACTACTAACAGAATACCTTGGGGTGTCTTCTATCTAAAATGGATTCATTTGTGGGGTTCCTATACTGTCCTGGCATTTTAGGGGCCCTAAACCGTGAGGAGTAGTCTTGAAACAAAATTTCTCAAAATGACCTGTGAAATCCTAAAGGTACTCATTGGACTTTGGGCCCCTTAGCGCAGTTAGGGTGCAAAAAAGTGCCACACATGTGGTATCGCCGTACTCGGGAGAAGTAGTACAATGTGTTTTGGTGTGTATTTTTACACATACCCATGCTGGGTGGGAGAAATAACTCTGTAAATGGACAATTGTGTGTAAAAAAATCAAAGGATTGTCATTTACAGAGGTATTTCTCCCACCCAGCATGGGTGTGTGTAAAAATACACCCCAAAACACATTATACTACTTCTCCCGAGTACGGCAATACCACATGTGTGGCACTTTTTTGCACCCTAACTGCGCTAAGGGGCCCAAAGTCCAATGAGTACCTTTAGGATTTCACAGGTCATTTTTGTTTCAAGCCAGGGCAGTATAGGAACCCCACAAATGACCCCATTTGAGAAAGAAGACACCCCAAGGTATTCCGTTAGGAGTATGGTGAGTTCATAGAAGTTTTTATGTTTTTGTCACAAGTTAGCAGAAATTGATTTTAATTGTTTTTTTCACAAAGTGTCATTTTCCGCTAACTTGTGACAAAAAATAAAATCTTCTATGAACTCGCCATACTCCTAACGGAATACCTTTGGGTGTCTTCTCTCTAGAATGGGGTAATTTGTGGGGTTCCTATACTGCCCTGGCATTTTAGGGGCCCTAAACTGTGAGGAGTAGTCTTGAAACCAAATGTCGCAAAATGACCTGTGAAATCCTAAAGGTACTCATTGGCCTTTGGGCCCCTTAGCATACTTAGGGTGTAAAAAAGTGCCACACATGTGGTACCGCCGTACTCAGGAGAAGTAGTATAATGTGTTTTGGGGTGTATTTTTACACATACCCATGCTGGGTGGGAGAAATATCTCTGTAAATGACAATTGTTTGATTTTTTTTACACACAATTGTCCATTTACAGAGAGATTTCTCCCACCCAGCATGGGTATGTGTAAAAATACACCCCAAAACACATTATACTACTTCTCCTGAGTACGGCGGTGCCACATGTGTGACACTTTTTTGCAGCCTAGGTGCGCTAAGGGGCCCAACGTCCTATTCACAGATCATTTTGAGGCATTTGTTTTCTAGACTACTCCTCGCGGTTTAGCACCCCTAAAATGCCAGGGCAGTATAGGAACCCCACAAGTGACCCCATTTTAGAAAGAAGACACCCCAAGGTATTCCGTTTGGTGTATGGCGAGTTCATAGAAGATTTTATTTTTTGTCACAAGTTAGTGAAAAATGACACTTTGTGAAAAAAAAAAACAATAAAAATCAATTTCCGCTAACTTTTGACAAAAAATAAAATCTTCTATGAACTCATCATACACCTAACAGAATACCTTGGGGTGTCTTTTTTTCTAAAATGGGGTCACTTGTGGGGTTCCTATACCGCCCTGGCATTTTACGGGCCCAAAACCGTGAGTAGTCTGGAAACCAAATGTGTCAAAATGACTGTTCAGGGGTATAAGCATCTGCAAATTTTGATGACAGGTGGTCTATGAGGGGGCGAATTTTGTGGAACCGGTCATAAGCAGGGTGGCCTTTTAGATGACAGGTTGTATTGGGCCTGATCTGATGGATAGGAGTGCTAGGGGGGTGACAGGAGGTGATTGATGGGTGTCTCAGGGGGTGGTTAGAGCGGAAAATAGATGCAATCAATGCACTGGGGAGGTGATCGGAAGGGGGTCTGAGGGGGATCCGAGGGTTTGGCCGAGTGATCAGGAGCCCACACGGGGCAAATTAGGGCCTGATCTGATGGGTAGGTGTGCTAGGGGTGACAGGAAGTGATTGATGGGTGTCTCAAGGTGTGATTAGAGGGGGGAATAGATGCAAGCAATGCACTGGCGAGGTGATCAGGACTGGGGTCTGAGGGCGTTCTGAGGGTGTGGGCGGGTGATTGAGTGCCCTAGGGGCAGATAGGGGTCTAATCTGATAGGTAGCAGTGACAGGGGGTGATTGATGGGTAATTAGTGGGTGTTTAGGGTAGAGAATAGATATAAACACTGCACTTGGGAGGTGATCGGACGTCGGATCTGCGGGCGATCTATTGGTGTGGGTGGGTGATCAGATTGCCCGCAAGGGGCAGGTTAGGGGCTGATTGATGGGTGGCAGTGACAGGGGGTGATTGATGGGTGGCAGTGACAGGGGGTGATTGATGGGTGATTGATAGGTGATTGACAGGTGATTGACAGGTAATTAGTGGGTTATTACAGGGGAGAACAGATGTAAATATTGCACTGGCGAATTGATAAGGGGGGGGTCTAAGGACAATCTGAGCATGTAGGCGGGTGATTGGGTGCCCGCAAGAGGCAGATTAGGGTCTGATCTGATGGGTAACAGTGACAGGTGGTGATAGGGGGTGATTGATGGGTAATTAGTGGGTGTTTAGGGTAGAGAATAGATGTAAACACTGCACTTGGGAGGTGATCGGACATCGGATCTGCGGGCGATCTATTGGTGTGGGTGGGTGATCAGATTGCCCGCAAGGGGCAGGTTAGGGGCTGATTGATGGGTGGCAGTGACAGGGGGCTGATTGATTGGTGGCAGTGACAGGGGGTGATTGATAGGTGATTGACAGGTAATTAGTGGGTTATTACAGGGGAGAACAGATGTAAATATTGCACTGGCGAATTGATAAGGGGGGGGTCTAAGGGCAATCTGAGCGTGTAGGCGGGTGATTGGGTGCCCGCAAGAGGCAGATTAGGGTCTGATCTGATGGGTAACAGTGACAGGTGGTGATAGGGGGTGATTGATGGGTAATTAGTGGGTGTTTAGGGTAGAGAATAGATGTAAACACTGCACTTGGGAGGTGATCGGACGTCGGATCTGCGGGCGATCTATTGGTGTGGGTGGGTGATCAGATTGCCCGCAAGGGGCAGGTTAGGGGCTGATTGATGGGTGGCAGTGACAGGGGGTGATTGATGGGTGGCAGTGACAGGGGGTGATTGATGGATGATTGACAGGTGATTGACAGGTGATCAGTGGGTTATTACAGGGAAGAACAGATGTAAGTAATGCGCTGGCGAATTGATAAGGGGGGGTCTGAGGGCAATCTGAGCGTGTGGGCGGGTGATTGGGTGCCCGCAAGGGGCAGATTAGGGTCTAATCTGATGGGTAACAGTGACAGGTGGTGATAGGCGGTGATTGATGGGTGATTGATGGGTAATTAGTGGGTGTTTAGGGTAGAGAATAGATGTAAACACTGTGCTTGGGTGGTGATCTGATGTCGGATCTGCGGGCGATTTATTGGTGTGGGTGGGTGATCAGATTGCCCGCAAGGGGCAGGTTAGGGGCTGATTGATGGGTGGCAGTGACAGGGGGTGATTGATGGGTGATTGATGGGTGATTGACGGGTGATTGACAGGTGATCAGGGGGATAGATGCATACAGTACACAGGGGGGAGGGGTCTGGGGAGAATCTGAGGGGTGGGGGGGTGATCAGGAGGGGGCAGGGGGGGATAAAAAAAAATAGCGTTGACAGATAGTGACAGGGAGTGATTGATGGGTGATTAGGGGGGTGATTGGGTGCAAACAGGGGTCTGGGGGGGTGGGCAGGGGGGGTCCTGATGGGTGCTGTAGGCGATCTGGGGCGGGGGGGGGAAATCAGTGTGCTTGGGTGCAGACTAGGGTGGCTGCAGCCTGCCCTGGTGGTCCCTCGGACACTGGGACCACCAGGGCAGGAGGCAGCCTGTATAATACACTTTGTAAACATTACAAAGTGTATTATACACTTTGTATGCGGCGATCGCGGACTTAACATCCCGCCGGCGGGATGTTGCGGCGGGTGAGCGGCGCCAGGCGGAGGCGGAGGATCGCGTCACGGATGACACGATCGCTCCGCCCATGCCCCTACAAGGACCGCCGCCTTTGGGCATGAGCTGGTCCTTGTGGGGTCCACTTCCCGGCCGCCTCTGTGCGTTAGGCGGTCGGGAAGTGGTTAAAAGGAGACAATTTTATATACAGTATCTTGAATGTGTTTATTGTATTTAGTGTAAAAAATAAATAGTAAATAAAGAGTAACCAGTTTACTATTTACCTGCATCAGAGCTCGGAACTCGGAAATCAGATTTCTGCGAAAATACCACATTACCACAACTTGGTCATTTTAACCCAATCACAGAACTCGGAGGCAATGGACCAATCAGAGAAAGCAGAGTCAACTCGGAAGTATTTGACCAATCACAGAATTCAAAAAATTTCCAAAAAACACTACTCAGAAATCGGAAAATAGAAATCAGAAATATGGATTTCTGTGGAATGCATTACTGCAACTCGCTAATTCTAGCCCAGTCACAGAACTTGTAAGCATTGGACCAATCAGAGAATGCAGAGTCAACTCAAAAGTATTTGGCCAATCAGAGAGTGCAAAAAAATTAGCAAAAAAAGATTCCCCGGAGATCTGCAGAATCAGTCATCATCACAGATGGAAATCTGTATTTTTGCGGATCAGAAAGCTGCATTTCCGACCATCCCTACTTAAAATTACTTTTAATTAGATAAATATGAAATATTACCTACATCTATTTTACATTAATTTCAGAAACCACTAGGTTACTTCAGGTCATCACTAGATATGGCCCGAACGGTTCCCGGCGAACCTCCGGTGGTTCTCGATCGCGGAGAACTGCAAACTTTTCCGGAAGTTCAGTCTGCCCCCATAATGCACCATTAGGGTCAACTTGGACCCTCTACATCACAGTCAGCAGGCACATTGTAGCCAATCAGGCTGCACTCCCTCCTGGAGCCACTCCCCCCCTTATAAAAGGCAGGCACCCCTGGCCATCATACTCACTCGTGTGCCTGCAGTAAATAGAGAAGGGACAGAAGCTGCAGACTCTCTCATAGGGAAAGATTAGTTAGGCTCTTGTAGGCTTCTTAGTTTGCTCCTTGCTGATTCTTATTGCTAAAATAGCACCCCACAACAGCTCTTTTGAGAGCTAATCTTGTTCTTGTGATCTATTTTTTTTCTGTGTGTCCAACTGACACTTGTGTTGCATAGACAGCCTTGATAATTCATACTGTGTGTGTGCCACTGCCAGGCCCAGCACATTCAGTGACTACCTGTGTGTGACAGCTGCACATTGTAATACCCAGTACTGCATATACCTACCTACCTGTTGTTCACAGTGCACCCACCTACCTACGTGAGTTGAGCGCACGCAGTGTCACTGTGCCTGTCCGCTACCTGTCTGTGTGTGACAGGTGCACATTGTAATACCCACCACTGCATATACCTACCTGTTGTGTTCAGTGCACGCACCTCATCACTGCATATACCTACCTGTTGTGTTCAGTGCCCCCACCCACCTACGTGAGTGCACACAGTGTGATATACCACTCCATGCATACCTGTTAACTCCACCTGTGTGACTGCACATTGTATTAGTCAAGTCAATGCATATTTTTCACTTCACACCCCCCCCCTCCCACTATGGACAAAACAGATAGAGGTAGAGGCAGACCCAGAGGAAGGGCACCCGGCAGGTCTGTGCAAGGTCGTGTTGATGTGATTTTGTGTGGCCCTCGACCAAAGTACAGTGCTCAGAAGAAGGCACGTCCCATCAACGCCCAAGATTGTCAGGACGTGGTTGACTATTTGACACAGAACACCTCATCTTCCGCAGCCACCAGCGCTATTACAAGCACCACATCCACTGCATTTGACACTTCGCAGGAGTTAATTGGTGGGGAATTAACTAATTCACAGCCATTATTGTTACAACCAGATGAAGGCGCTAAGCAAGTTACACCACCTCATATGTCTGAGTTAGGCGGCGACACTATGGACGTAACGTGTGAAGATGATGAAGTACCTGCTGTTGGTGCAGTTTTGGAGGTGTCTGAGGCAAGTGAAGCTGGGCAGGATGATTATGATGATGACGATGATACGGATCCCACGTATGTTCTCAATAGAGGAGATGAATGGGGGACAGTTCAGAGGGGGAGTCAGAGAGGAGTAGGAGGAGACGAGTTGCTGAAAGAAGCAGGGGGAGCTCGTCGTCAGAAACAGCTGGTGGCATTGTCCGGCACCATGTATCGCCACCTATGTACAGCCTGCAAACATGCCCTTCAACGTCAGCTGCTGATGTCACCATAGTGTCATCACCCCAGGGGGGCTCAGTGATTTGGACATTTTTGAATGTGTCTGCCTCAGATCGGAGCAATGCCATCTGTTGTCTCTGCCTCCAAAAACTGAGCCGTAGAAAGGCCAACACTCACGTAGGGACAAGTGCCTTACGAGGGCACATGGAGAAAGGGCACAAACTGCAATGGGAAGAGCACCTGAGCAAAAGCAGCACACAAAAGAAAAGCCACCCTCATCTTCCTCCTTCAGGTGCAGCATCTTCAGACGCTTTCTCCCTTGCACCTTCACAGCCACCCTCCTCTACTCCACCACAGCAACAGCCAGGTGTCCGTGAAGGAAATCTTTGAGCGGAAGAAGCAAATTTCTGCCAGTCACCCCCTTTCCCAGTATCTGACAGCTGGCGTGGCGGAACTGTTAGCTCGCCAGCTGTTAACATACAAGCTGGTGGACTCTGTGGTGTCATCTCTGGCACACAGCATTGGGTCAAGGGTCCACCTGACCACGGATGCCTGGTCTGCCAAGCACGGTCAGGGGCAGGGCCGCTACATTACTTACACAGCCCATTGGGTCAACCTGGTGACCGATGGCAAGCAGGGAGTACGTGGCTGTGCAGCGGACCAACTTGTGACACCTCCACGGCTTGCAGGCAGGCCTCCTGCCACCTCCTCTCCTCCTGCTACATCCTCTTTGCTGTCACCCTCCTCCTCCTCCTTGGCTGAGTGGCAGTTCAACTCTACTGGTGCTGCGATCTCCTCTCCAGCTACACAGCCCTAGCTCCCCAGGGCCTATGCTGCATGCCAGGTACGACGGTGTCATGCCATCTTAGACATGTCTTGCCTCAAAGCGGAGAGTGTCACGGTTCAGTACCTGCTGTCTGGCGGCTGGCACATACGGATGCCTGTGTGCGTCCCGGTGGTGGTCGGGTCGCTGTTGGATCCGGCGGCTGCCTCCGTGTGCGCCATGGGCGGCATTGTTGACCTCTGCACCGGAAGTGTAGGGGTGGACGTGTTGCGCATGCGCATGCGGACGGATGTACGCGTGTGCATAGTAATACGGAACTAAGTATGCATGGATGTGTGCATGCATACGTAATGACGCATGACGCCATGTTTGGCGCCAAACGGCCTATTTAAGCAGGCAGAGAGCAGTACTCAGTGCTGTTGCATTGCAGCAAGTTCTGGGTGCTCTCCCGTGACGTGACTCTTTGTCTGCCTTGATTACCTGATATGATATTGACCCCGGCTCGTCTGACTACCCGATTTGGCTTTGACCCTGGCTTTGTACGATTACCCGCTCTGTTGCTGACCCGGACCTGTCTGAGAACCCGCTTTGTTGCCGAACTCTTGCCTGTACGAGGACCACCTCTGTTGCCGACCTGGACCTGTCTGAGAACCCGCTCTGTTGCTGACTCACTGCTTGCCTACGGAACTGCCTGGTTGTCGAGTCATTGCAGTACCAGACTCGACCTGTGGGAGCGCTCCGGAACCTCCTCCAACACACAAGTGATCCCGAGAGTGCTCCTGCCCCTTGTTTACTGGAGATTCCTGTTTCCAGTCCAGAAACTACAGTCGACGAGCCGCAAGAGCCGCTGTCCTCAGCAAATCGGTCTCCAACATCTGAGGTACGTGACAGAATACAACAACCCGCAAATGGAGACCGCTGAGGCAGCCAACGTTCTCAGCACACTATGCAAACAAGTAACTGCTCTGACTGAAGCAATCAAGGAACTTCAAGCAGGATATGTTCAAATGGAGGGACGTCTGAATACCTTAACCAACAGAGGGGAATCAACCCCCCCAGCAGCACCTCCTCAAGCTCCCGTCAGTAATCCAGCTTCAGGTGAACCAGTACCTATAGCAATAGTCCCTACTCCCGAGCCGCGAGTACCAATTCCGGAACGTTTCTCGGGAGACCGAACATGATTTTGGGCCTTCCGACATTCATGCCAGCTTTACTTTGCATTGCAACCCCGAACCTTTGTGAACGATGAAACTAAAGTCGGATTCATAATCTCACTACTTCAGGGAGAACCTCAGTCCTGGGCTCATCATCTAATGGATCAGGAACATGCAACTCTGACTACCTCTCAGGGGTTTCTAGACAACATGGCTATCCTCTACGATGACCCTCAGCGGTGGGCTACAGCTGAGGCTACTCTTCAGCATCTGCGACATGGCCGAAAACCTGTTGAAGAATACACGTCCGAGTTCCGACGTTGGGCAGCCGATACAGATTGGAACGAACCCGCCTTGAAACATCAGTACAGGACAGGACTATCAGAACATATTAAAGATAATTTGGCTCGTGTGGGAATACCTGATACTCTAGACGATCTTATCGTGACAGCTATTCAGATTGATCGACGCTATCGGGAACGTCAGATGGAGAAGAGTGGTGCTGGTATTAAACGTTCTTTCTGGTCACCCACTACCGTGCCACCTCCTCCTGCTCTATCAAGCTCTCACGATCAACCTGAACCAATGCAAATTGGCCTTATACGGTCACCTCTTTCAGAGGAAGAAAAAGCCAAAAGAAGACAGGGAAACCTCTGCTTTTATTGTTGGGCCACTGGTCATTTCTTGAGAGCCGGCCCAGTCCGTCCGCAGAGTAAGGAAGATTATCCTGGTTCTTTTAAATTCCAACCATCCTTTTCCCCTGCTCTCTCAACTAATCATTTTGTTGTCCCTATCTTTTTTCAGCTCCCCGGAAGAATCCTGGAAACCTCAGCAATCATTGATTCTGGTGCCTGTAGTTGTTTTATGGACATATCCTTTGCCACTAACCATTCATTTCCAACTCAATCCCCGAAAGACTCCTCTTCAAATTCATCTTGCCGATGGTACAACAGTCTGTTCTGGACCTGTAACCTTGGAAACCATATCCCTTGTTTCTTCAGTTCTTGGAAGACATCCGGAAATACTTAAATTTGATCTTCTAGCGTCTCCTCTTCATCCAGTTATCCTAGGATTGCCTTGGCTTCAAGCCCACGATCCTGTTATTAAATGGTCCTCTGGAGAAATGATGTTCTCCTCACCATATTGTAATATATGGCAACATATTGCCTGACAGGCAACATATTGCCTGTCAGAACAAACAACCATCACTGGCTCATTGTTATGTACTTCTACTCTACAAGACACAATTCCGGAACCATACCACCCGTTTTTAGACGTCTTTGATAAAAAGAAAGCAAACCAGTTGCCACCTCACCGTCCATATGATTGCCCTATAGACTTGCTTCCAGGGGCGGCAATTCCCTTTGGACGAAAGTTTACTTTGTCCGAACCTGAACAGGATGCATTAAAAGATTACATTGAAGACAACCTCAAGAAAGGGTTCATTCAACCATCCACCCGCCAGCAGGGGCAGGTATTTTTTTTGTGCAGAAGAAAGATAAGACACTTCGTCCTTGTATTGACTACAGGGAACTGAACAAAATAACAATCAAGAACAGATATCCGTTGCCCCTGATGCTAGAACTTTTTCAGAAATTAAGGGGAGCTAAGATCTTTACCAAATTAGATCTTAGGGGTGCATACAATTTAGTAAGAATTAGAGCCGGTGATGAGTGGAAGACAGCATTTGGACACTTTAAGTACCTAGTAGTAATGCCTTTCGGCCTCTGTAATGCACCCGCTACTTTCCAACACTTTATGAATGATGTGCTCAAAGATTTTATTGACCATTTTTTAGTTGTCTATCTGGATGACATTTTGATATTTTCATCTTTATTAGAAGAGCATCGAGATCAAGTTTGCCGAGTTCTTGGTCGATTGAGGATCCACAATCTCTATGTCAAAGCAGAGAAATGCAAGTTCGAGCAACCAACAATTCAGTTTCTAGGACTCATTATTTCAGCAGATGGATTTACTATGGATCCACAAAAGATACAGGCAATCTTAGATTGGCCTGCACCCAATAATAAAAAAGCGGTCCAGAGGTTCGTGGGGTTTGCAAATTTTTATAGAAAATTCATAAGGAACTTCTCTGCCATAATCCTACCCATTACTCAATTAACCCGTCAACAAACTTGTTTCCGCTGGACATCAGAGGCTCAGAGGGCATTCGATAAATTAAAGGAACATTTTACCACTGTACCAATCCTCAGGCATCCAGATCCGGCCTTAGTATATGTATTGGAAGTCGACGCCTCGGAAACAGAGGTTGGAGCAGTGCTCTCTCAACGACAGGGGTTAAAGGCAACATTGCATCCAATAGCATTCTTCTCTAGGAAAATATCAGTTACGGAGAAAAATTATGATGTCGGAGATCGAGAACTGTTAGCAATTAAGGATGCACTAGAAGAATGGAGGTATCTGTTGGAAGGGGCAACACAGACTATCCTGATATATACAGATCATCGCAACCTGGAATATCTCAAAACTGCAAAAAGACTCAATCCAAGACAAGCAAGATGGGCCCTATTCTTTTCACGATTTTCTTTCCACATTACCTATCGTCCCGGATCTAAAAGTACAAAACCTGATGTATTATCCTGAATGTTCCCTGAAGAAGAAGTACAAATTCCTCCGGATACAATTCTCTCTGAACAAAATTTTTTGATGCTTCAACCAGCTCTCTTAGAACATCTTCATCAAACGTCTACAGATCTTCCAGACAAGGTCAAGCCAGTATTGGTGTCTAAGGATGATCTCTGGCTATTCGGAAACAGAATTTTTGTACCTGAAGAAGCTCGACTTGCTGTTCTTAAACCTTGTCATGACCATCAGTTGGCAGGACATTTCGGCATAGCCAAAACACGAGAGTTGGTACAACGATCTTCTTGGTGGCCAGAACTTCGAAAAGACTGTAAGAAATATGTGGAAGCTTGTCATGTCTGCAACTGTAGCAAAGATTCTAACCTGAAACCTTGGGGGTTGCTAGATACCTTACCTGTACCTCCAAGACCCTGGCATTCAATATCGATGGACTTTATTGTCGAGCTTCCTAGATCAGATGATTTCAATACAATCTTCGTCGTGGTGGATCGCCTGTCTAAAATGGCACATTTCATTCCTATGACCAGCTTACCTTCGGCTAAGGAAACTGCTACCACATTTATCAAAGAAGTTGTCCGTCTTCATGGCATACCCAGTGATATCACTTCAGACAGAGGTACTCAGTTTACATCTCGTTTCTGGAGGGCCCTGTGCAAAATACTGAATATCCAACTTAACTTTTCATCGGCCTATCATCCACAGTCAAATGGTCAGACACGAATCAGACTCTGGAGCAGTACCTCAGATGTTTTGTCACTTTTTCTCAAGACAACTGGGTTCTTCTACTTCCCTCAGCAGAATTTGCATATAATAATTCAATTCATTCATCTACTCAGCAATCACCATTCTTTGCAAATTACGGATTTCATCCATCCTTTTCGCCTAATATGATCGTGGAGACATCAGTTCCTGCTGCCGGTGAGATGGTTGAATTTTTCTTTCGTAATAATCAGTTACTACAAGAGACAATGTGCCAAGCTCAAGAAAATTTCAAGATGAAAGCTGACCATCACAGGAGACGTGACTTGGAACTTAAGGTGGGTGATTCAGTATTACTCTCTACACTTAATCTGAAGCTGCCTTGCCCATCACGTAAACTAGGACCCAGATTTATTGGGCCATTTTGCATCAAGAAAAAAATTGGAAAAGTAGCATATGAAGTAGACTTACCAAGGAGATTCAGGATACATCCAGTCTTCCATGTGTCTTTACTAAAACCCGTACAGCCTGATGCTATTTCTGGACAGAATATATCACCTCAACCCCCCATTATAGTGGATGGAGAGGAGGAATTTGAGGTGGAAGAAATCTTAAATTCCAGATGGAAAGGTAGTCATCTCCAATATCTCATCAAGTGGAAGAATTACGGGCCTGAAGACAATACCTGGGAGCCAGCCTCAAATGTTCACGCGCCCCTACTAGTCAAGAAGTTTCACAAGAAATTCCCTGATAAACCAGCTTCAAGGGCATCCGGAGGCTGCCCCTAAGGGGGGGGGGGCATTGTCACGGTTCAGTACCTGCTGTCTGGCGGCTGGCACATACGGATGCCTGTGTGCGTCCGGGTGGTGGTCGGGTCGCTGTTGGATCCGGCGGCTGCCTCCGTTTGCGCCATGGGCGGCATTGTTGACCTCTGCACCGGAAGTGTAGGGGTGGACGTGTTGCGCATGCGGACGGATGTACGCGTGTGCATAGTAATACGGAACTAAGTACGCATGGATGTGCGCATGCGTACGTAATGACGCATGATGCCATGTTTGGCGCCAAACGGCCTATTTAAGCAGGCAGAGAGCAGTACTCAGTGCTGTTGTATTGCAGCAAGTTCTGGGTGCTCTCCCGTGACGTGACTCTTTGTCTGCCTTGATTACCTGCTATGATATTGACCCCGGCTCGTCTGACTACCCAATTTGGCTTTGACCCTGGCTTTGTACGATTACCCGCTCTGTTGCTGACCCGGACCTGTCTGAGAACCCGCTTTGTTGCCGAACTCTTGCCTGTACGAGGACCACCTCTGTTGCCGACCCGGACCTGTCTGAGAACCCGCTCTGTTGCTGACTCACTGCTTGTCTACGGAACTGCCTGGTTGTCGAGTCATTGCAGTACCAGACTCGACCTGTGGGAGCACCTCCTCCAACATACTAGTGATCCGCGAGCGCTCCTGCCCCTTGTTTACTGGAGATTCCTGTTTCCAGTCCAGGAACTTCAGTCGATGAGCCGCAAGAGCCGCTGCCCTCAGCAAATCGGTCTCCAACATCTGAGGTACGTGACAGAGAGTCACACTGGACCAGCTCTCCTGGCTGCTCTTAACAAACAGGTGGATCAGTGGCTGACCCCGCACCAGCTGGAGATCGTCAACATGGTGTGTGACAATGGCAGAAATCTCCTTTCCGCTTTGAATTTGGGAAAACTGACCGTACTATGCATGGCACATGTGCTGAATCTAGTCGTTCAAAGATTTGCGTCAAAGTACCCAGGCTTAGAGGACCTCCTGAAGCAGACCAGGAAGTTGTGTAGGCATTTCAGGCGGTCTTACATGGTCATGGCACGCTTTGCGGACATTCAGTGGAGAAACAACTTGCCGGTGAGATGCTTGATATGTGATAGCCCGACTGGAATTCGACCTTGTTCATGTTCTCTTGCCTGCTAGAACAGGAGAAAGCCATCACTCAGTACCTCTACAATTTCAGTAGAAGGACACAATGTGGGGAGATGGGGATGTTCTGGCCACCTGAACTGGACACTGATGCGAAATGCATGTAGGCTCATGCGGTCATTTGAGGAGGTGACCAACCTGGTGAGTCGCAGTAAAGGCACCATCAGCGACTTGACCCCGTACGATTACTTCCTGGAGCGTGCCATGCGTAGAGTGGTGGATCAAGCTGTGGAGGAGCGTGAAGATGAACAGTTATGGCAGGAACGGTTGTGGGAGCAATTTATATCAGAATCAGATGTTTCCTCAACACCTGCGGCATCACAGAGGGGGGAGGAGGAGGAAAAGTCATGTGGGGAAGAGGAGTCAGACTTGAATGATGAGGAAGGTGTTTCTTTGGAGGAGGAGGAGATGGCGGCAGAAGAACAACCACAGCAGGCGTCACAGGGGGCTTGTGCTGCTCGACATTCCCGTGGTATTGTTCGTGGCTGGGGGGAGGAGGAGGACTTACCTGATGTCACTGAGGAAGAGCAAGAGGAGATGGATAGTATGTCTGCATCCAACTTTGTGCAGATGTCATCTTTCATGCTATCCAGCCTGTTGAGGGACCCCTGTATAAAAAACCTCAAGGGGAATGAGCTGTACTGGGTGGCCTTGCTACTAGACCCTCGGTATAGGCACAAAGTGGCGGACATGTTACCAACTCACCAGAAGGCAGAAAAGATGTAGCACATGCAAAACAAGCTAGCAACTATGCTTTACAATGCGTTTAAGGGTGATGTCACAGCACAATGTAATAAAGGTACCACTGCCAGTAATCCTCCTCCCATGTCCATGCAGGCAAGGACAGGACGCTCCAGCGATCTCATGGTGATGTCGGACATGCGGACATTCTTTAGTCCAACGCCTCGTCTTAGCGCTTCCGGATCCACCCTCCACCAACGCCTGGACCGGCAGGTAGCCGACTACCTGGCCTTAAGTGTGGATGTAGACACTGTGAGCAGCGATGGACCCTTGGACTACTGGGTGCGCAGGCTTGACCTGTGGCCAGAGCTGTCCCAATTTGCCATCCAACTTCTGTCTTGCCCTGCCTCAAGCGTCCTGTCAAAAAGGACCTTCAGCGCAGCTGGAGGCATTGTCACTGAGAAGAGAAGTTGCCTAATGGCCCATATTCACGGGCTACAATTGTCGCCGCAACCACGTGGCGCGCATGTGTTTCGGCGACAGGTCGCCCGTGAGTATGGCGTGCGCCCAGAACCGTCGCTCATCGCTGCTGTCGCCAGGCGATTGGCGCGGTCATTTGCCTAGCGACAGTTGCCGCCGCAACTGTCGCTAGTCCGCGTGTGTATGCGGACTAGCGACAGCAACCTAATAGCTGGAGCACTGAGTTTCCGGTGGGGGGGGGGAGGAACGTCGGCGACAGCTTCCGTCGCATCACTGATCCCTCTTCCGCGGTGTGTATGCGGAGGGACCTGGCGACAAGCTGTCGCTGAACTGTCACGCACACGCTCCCGTGTGCTAGCGACAAGCTACAAAAGTAGCTCGTGAGTATGGGCCTTAAAGGAATACTATCGATTGAAACGACTTTTTTTTTAATACCCTATATTAGTGTACACATTACCACTAGTGCTAGGGGCACTTTATTTATTCACCCAGGTCTCTCTCTCGCTATCCCTGCTTAAAAATTCATTTCTCACACAGCTCATAGTAGTTTGGGTCACCCTGAGCTGCTTGGTTACTCTGTCACACAGCTCAAAAATATATTTCACTGTGTCACTCACAGCATGCAGCAGACATGAGGAGAAATAGGCTGATCTGAGGTGGTAACTAGTGTTGGGCGAACATTGTTCGCCACTGTTCGGGTTCTGCAGAACATCACCCTGTTCGGGTGATGTTCGAGTTCGGCCGAACACCTGATGGTGTTCGGCCAAACCGTTCGGGTTTGCCCGAACTACTAAATGCCTGGCCGAACAGGGCCGAACAGGGCCCCTGTTCGGCCGAACAGGGCCCTGTTCGGCCGAATACCGCCCCCCTATGGGGTCGCAGGCATAAGGGGGGAGCATGCCCCGATCGCGGGGGGGGGTCGGAAATTCCCCCCACCCCCTCCACTAGCGCTCCCCCCTCTGCCCGCTTCCCCATAAAAAAGTTGGCGTAAAGTTAAATATTACCGGTGGTGGCTGCTGCAGTGGCTGGCTGGCAGTGGTGTGAATGAGGAGGAGGAGTCCGAGTATGACGCGTTGAGGCCAGGCAGCGGGCGGTTCAGCGGTAGTACCCTTGTGGTACTTCCGCCCTTTCTCTGACCTCACGTCCTCTACGTGATGACGCATACGAGGGTACGCGTCACGCGTACCATCGTATGCGTCATCACGTAGAGGACGTGAGGTCAGAGAAAGGGCGGAAGTACCACAAGGGTACTACCGCTGAACCGCCCGCTGCCTGGCCTCAACGCGTCATACTCGGACTTCTCCTCCTAGTCCTCACTCACACCACTGCCAGCCAGCCACTGCAGCAGCCACCACCGGTAATATTTAACTTTACGCCAACTTTTTTATGGGGAAGCGGGCAGAGGGGGGAGCGCTAGCGGAGGGGGTGGGAGGAATTTCCGACCCCCCCCCCCCCCCCGCGATCGGGGCATGCTCCCCCCTTATGCCTGCGACCCCATAGGGGGGCCATATTGCGGCATGTTCGGGTCCCCATTGACTTGCATTGAGTTCGGGGTTCGGGCCGAACATGCCGAACATCTGGCCCATGTTCGGCCTGTTCGGCCCGAACCCGAACATCCAGGTGTTCGCCCATCACTAGTGGTAACAGGTAACTAAATGAGCTGTAATATTGCTGGAATATAACAAGCTATAACACTAGTATGTGTTTACACTCAGACTGGCTGCCTGCTTGAGGTGATTCACTCCAGGCTGCATCCACTTTACAAGCTGCTGAGAGGGGCAGACCACTGTCTACAATTAGCATTATTAGTATCTTTATCAGTAAAGAGAAGCAAAGATAATAAACACACATTGCTAGAATCGTTAACCCCTTACCACCATATCAACAAGATTATTTCAGCAAGGTGATAATTAAACAATAAACTGAGGAGTTGATAGCAACTCCCCTTTGCAGAGACATGGTCTAGTCCTCTGGGAGCTCAGCATTAGATACATTTTGTATCCAACACTGACGCCAAAACTGATGGAGGATTTTACAGCTGAGAGGAACAGCTGTGTGAGGAATCAAATTGCTCCTAGTACTTGCCCTAATGTGTGCTACAACATACAGCATTTAAAAATAAATGCATACATCGATAGTATTCCTTTAAGTCACAAAAGTGTTCAGTACCTCACCTTTATCAAAATGAATGAGGCATGGGCTACTGCCTGCCCCAAGACTAAGTCAGTCTCCACACATAGCATCTCTGCCTGCACGCCATGTGACTGGCTGCCTGCCCCAAGACTAAGTTGCTCCCCACCCACACAGCACCTCTGCCCGCAGGCCGCTTGACTGCCTTCTCCGCCACCACGAACAGGGTCCAGGACTCCAGGCGAATTCCTGAACTTTTTAGGCTAGCAGCGGCCGCTATAATATTTTTTCTGGTGCGTGTACATGCCTGCTTAATTTTTCTGGCTGCACTGCAGCTGCAACAACAAACCAAAAGGCATGTACATGTGCCCATTCCCCTTCGTGATCATTACCGTGCCGCAGTGAAGGGGCTTGCATATCACAATGTAGCAATGACCGCCGGCTATAAGAGTGTCTCGGGGGGTGGCACACCAAAGATAATAAGGTCGTTGCTTCATTGTGGACAGACTAAATTTGATCAGCTGGGCAGTCACTGTTGTTCTATCATTGAGCTACCACAGCCCGGCGACTATATGGGCTTGAAAACCGCCATGGCCTGCACTCTGGTCATGGTGCGCACCAGTCCAGCGCGGCCGTCACAACGCAAACAGTTGTTTGTGGTGTGTTACACAGTAAGTTTGGTGTGTCAGTGTGAAGCAGTACTCTAATTACACTCCCTGATTGATGTATACACATGCAAGATGTTTTAAAGCACTTTAGACCTGCAATTTAGCATTCAATGTGATTTCTGCCCTTAAAATGCTGCTTTGTGTCCAATCCAGATTTTTCCCCGGGACTTTTGGCATGTATCTCACTAGGTCATGCCCCCTCCAGGTGTTAGACCCCTTGAAACATCTTTTCCATCACTTTTGTGGCCAGCATACATTTTTCTAGTTTTCAAAGTTTGCCTCCCTATTGAATTCTATAGCGGTTCGCGAAAGTTAGCGCAAACCAAACTTTCGCGGGAGGTTCGCGAACCTAAAATCGGAGGTTCGGGCCATCTCTAGTCATCACTCTATGCTTGAAATTACATTTTCTGTTAGAAGACTAGTGTTGGGCGAACAGTGTTCGCCACTGTTCGGGTTCTGCAGAACATCACCCTGTTCGGGTGATGTTCGGGTTCGGCCGAACACCTGATGGTGTTCGGCCAAACTGTTCGGCCATATGGCCGAACTAAGAGCGCATGGCCGAACGTTACCCGAACGTTCGGCTAGCGCTGTGATTGGCCGAACGGGTCACGTGTAGTGTTGGGCGAACATCTAGATGTTCGGGTTCGGGCCGAACATGGCCGAACTCCGAACATAATGGAAGTCAATGGGGACCCGAACTTTCGTGCGTTGTAAAGCCTCCTTACATGCTACATACCCCAAATTTACAGGGTATGTGCACCTTGGGAGTGGGTACAAGAGGAAAAAAAATTTAGCAAAAAGAGCTTATAGTTTTTGAGAAAATCGATTTTAAAGTTTCAAAGGGAAAACTGTCTTTTAAATGCGGGAAATGTCTGTTTTCTTTGCACAGGTAACATGCTTTTTGTCGGCATGCAGTCATAAATGTAATACATATAAGAGGTTCCAGGAAAAGGGACCGGTAACGCTAACCCAGCAGCAGCACACGTGATGGAACAAGAGGAGGGTGGCGCAGGAGGAGAAGGCCACGCTTTGAGACACAACAACCCAGGCCTTGCATGAGGACAAGAAGCGTGCGGATAGCAATTTGCATTTTGTCGCCATGCAGTCATAAATGTAATACAGATGAGAGGTTCAATAAACAGGGACCGGAAACGCTAACCCATCACAGATGTTCATTGTTCATGTTACTTGGTTGGGGTCCGGTAGTGTTGCGTAGTCGTTTCCAATCCAGGATTGATTCATTTTAATTTGAGTCAGACGGTCTGCATTTTCTGTGGAGAGGCGGATACGCCGCCGATCTGTGACGATGCCTCCGGCAGCACTGAAACAGCGTTCCGACATAACGCTGGCTGCCGGGCAAGCCAGCACCTCTATTGCGTACATTGCCAGTTTGTGCCAGGTGTCTAGCTTCGATACCCAATAGTTGAAGGGTGCAGATGGATTGTTCAACACAGCTACGCCATCTGACATGTAGTCCTTGACCATCTTCTCCAGGCGATCGGTGTTGGAGGTGGATCTGCACGCTTGCTGTTCTGTGTGCTGCTGCATGGGTGTCAGAAAATTTTCCCACTCCAAGGACACTGCCGATACCATTCCCTTTTGGGCACTAGCTGCGGCTTGTGTTGTTTGCTGCCCTCCTGGTCGTCCTGGGTTTGCGGAAGTCAGTCTGTCGGCGTACAACTGGCTAGAGGAGGGGGAGGATGTCAATCTCCTCTCTAAAGTCTCCACAAGGGCCTGCTGGTATTCTTCCATTTTGACCTGTCTGGCTCTTTCTTCAAGCAGTTTTGGAACATTGTGTTTGTACCGTGGATCCAGAAGGGTATAAACCCAGTAATTGGTGTTGTCCAGAATGCGCACAATGCGTGGGTCGCGTTCAATGCAGTTCTAGGCCGAAGAGGTCATAGCCTAGGGTCACAAAACCTGTTTATTGGGCAATTTCAATGGTGGCGAGTCTGACGTACATAAATCGCAGCAATGGCCGTTAGCAACGTCTAAATCTCACGAAATGTCTCATGCAGGTAGAAGACATATTGTTAGACTTGGGCTCCAAAGATGGGTTCCCTACATCTCTGCAAACCAGAGTTACAGGGCTCCAAATTTGGTAAAATCCCCCATAGGCTTTCATTGGGCCTCCTATTTACAGTTCCAAAATCTCACATCTTTTCAAAGGGCAATTACTCAGCAGTGGCAAATTTTCTAGCATTGTAGGGACCCTTAGGGGGAACATGACTGGTGAGTTTCGGGCCCCTAGGCCGAAGAGGTCATAGCCTAGGGTCACAAAAACCTGTTTATTGGGGCTATTTCAATGGTAGTGATGGTGACGTACATAAATCGCAGCAATGGCCGTTAGCAAAGTCTGAATCTCACGAAATGTCTCATGCAGGTAGAAGACATATTGTTAGACTTGGATTCCAAAGATGGGGTCCCTACATCTCTGCAAACCAGAGTTACAGGGGTCCAAAATTGGTAAAATCCCCCATAGGATTTCATTGGCTCCCTATTTCACTTTCCAAAATCTCACATCTTTTCAAAGGGCAATGGCTCAGCAGTACCAAATTTTCTAGCATTGTAGGGACCCTTAGGGGGAACATGACTGGTGAGTTTCGGGCCCCTAGGCCAAAGAGGTCATAGCCTAGGGTCACAAAAACCTGTTTATTGGGGCTATTTCAATGGTAGTGATGGTGACGTACATAAATCGCAGCAATGGCCGTTAGCAAAGTCTGAATCTCACGAAATGTCTCATGCAGGTAGAAGACATATTGTTAGACTTGGATTCCAAAGATGGGGTCCCTACATCTCTGCAAACCAGAGTTACAGGGGTCCAAAATTGGTAAAATCCCCCATAGGATTTCATTGGCTCCCTATTTCACTTTCCAAAATCTCACATCTTTTCAAAGGGCAATGGCTCAGCAGTACCAAATTTTCTAGCATTGTAGGGACCCTTAGGGGGAACATGACTGGTGAGTTTCGGGCCCCTAGGCCGAAGAGGTCATAGCCTAGGGTCACAAAAACCTGTTTATTGGGGCTATTTCAATGGTAGTGATGGTGACGTACATAAATCGCAGCAATGGCCGTTAGCAAAGTCTGAATCTCACGAAATGTCTCATGCAGGTAGAAGACATATTGTTAGACTTGGATTCCAAAGATGGGGTCCCTACATCTCTGCAAACCAGAGTTACAGGGGTCCAAAATTGGTAAAATCCCCCATAGGATTTCATTGGCTCCCTATTTCACTTTCCAAAATCTCACATCTTTTCAAAGGGCAATGGCTCAGCAGTACCAAATTTTCTAGCATTGTAGGGACCCTTGGGGGAACATGACTGGTGAGTTTCGGGCCCCTAGGCCAAAGAGGTCATAGCCTAGGGTCACAAAAACCTGTTTATTGGGGCTATTTCAATGGTAGTGATGGTGACGTACATAAATCGCAGCAATGGCCGTTAGCAAAGTCTGAATCTCACGAAATGTCTCATGCAGGTAGAAGACATATTGTTAGACTTGGATTCCAAAGATGGGGTCCCTACATCTCTGCAAACCAGAGTTACAGGGGTCCAAAATTGGTAAAATCCCCCATAGGATTTCATTGGCTCCCTATTTCACTTTCCAAAATCTCACATCTTTTCAAAGGGCAATGGCTCAGCAGTACCAAATTTTCTAGCATTGTAGGGACCCTTAGGGGGAACATGACTGGTGAGTTTCGGGCCCCTAGGCCGAAGAGGTCATAGCCTAGGGTCACAAAAACCTGTTTATTGGGGCTATTTCAATGGTAGTGATGGTGACGTACATAAATCGCAGCAATGGCCGTTAGCAAAGTCTGAATCTCACGAAATGTCTCATGCAGGTAGAAGACATATTGTTAGACTTGGATTCCAAAGATGGGGTCCCTACATCTCTGCAAACCAGAGTTACAGGGGTCCAAAATTGGTAAAATCCCCCATAGGATTTCATTGGCTCCCTATTTCACTTTCCAAAATCTCACATCTTTTCAAAGGGCAATGGCTCAGCAGTACCAAATTTTCTAGCATTGTAGGGACCCTTAGGGGGAACATGACTGGTGAGTTTTCGGGCCCCTAGGCCGAAGAGGTCATAGCCTAGGGTCACAAAAACCTGTTTATTGGGGCTATTTCAATGGTAGTGATGGTGACGTACATAAATCGCAGCAATGGCCGTTAGCAAAGTCTGAATCTCACGAAATGTCTCATGCAGGTAGAAGACATATTGTTAGACTTGGATTCCAAAGATGGGGTCCCTACATCTCTGCAAACCAGAGTTACAGGGGTCCAAAATTGGTAAAATCCCCTATAGGATTTCATTGGCTCCCTATTTCACTTTCCAAAATCTCACATCTTTTCAAAGGGCAATGGCTCAGCAGTACCAAATTTTCTAGCATTGTAGGGACCCTTAGGGGGATCATGACTGGTGAGTTTTGCCACTGCTGAGCCATTGCCCTTTGAAATGGTGTGAGATTTTGGAACGGTAAATAGGAGGCCCAATGAAAGCCTATGGGGGATTTTACCAATTTTGGACCCCTGTAACTCTGGTTTGCAGAGATGTAGGGACCCCATCTTTGGAATCTAAGTCTAACAATATGTCTTCTACCTGCATGAGACATTTCGTGAGATTCAGACGTTGCTAACGGCCATGGCTGAGATTTATGTACGCCACCATCACTACCATTGAAATAGCCCAAATAAACAGGTTTTTGTGACCCTAGGCTATGACCTCTTCGGCCTAGGGGCCCGAAACTCACCAGTCATGTTCCCCCTAAGGGTCCCTACAATGCTAGAAAATGTGGTACTGCTGAGCCATTGCCCTTTGAAAAGATGTGAGATTTTGGAAAGTGAAATAGGGAGCCAATGAAATCCTATGGGGGATTTTACCAATTTTGGACCCCTGTAACTCTGGTTTGCAGAGATGTAGGGACCCCATCTTTGGAATCCAAGTCTAACAATATGTCTTCTACCTGCATGAGACATTTCGTGAGATTCAGACTTTGCTAACGGCCATTGCTGCGATTTATGTACGTCACCATCACTACCATTGAAATAGCCCCAATAAACAGGTTTTTGTGACCCTAGGCTATGACCTCTTTGGCCTAGGGGCCCGAAACTCACCAGTCATGTTCCCCCTAAGGGTCCCTACAATGCTAGAAAATTTGCCACTGCTGAGTAATTGCCCTTTGAAAAGATGTGAGATTTTGGAACTGTAAATAGGAGGCCCAATGAAAGCCTATGGGGGATTTTACCAAATTTGGAGCCCTGTAACTCTGGTTTGCAGAGATGTAGGGAACCCATCTTTGGAGCCCAAGTCTAACAATATGTCTTCTACCTGCATGAGACATTTCGTGAGATTCAGACGTTGCTAACGGCCATTGCTGCGATTTATGTACGTCAGACTCGCCACCATTGAAATTGCCCAATAAACAGGTTTTGTGACCCTAGGCTATGACCTCTTCGGCCTAGGACTGCATTGAACGCGACCCACGCATTGTGCGCATTCTGGACAACACCAATTACTGGGTTTATACCCTTCTGGATCCACGGTACAAACACAATGTTCCAAAACTGCTTGAAGAAAGAGCCAGACAGGTCAAAATGGAAGAATACCAGCAGGCCCTTGTGGAGACTTTAGAGAGGAGATTGACATCCTCCCCCTCCTCTAGCCAGTTGTACGCCGACAGACTGACTTCCGCAAACCCAGGACGACCAGGAGGGCAGCAAACAACACAAGCCGCAGCTAGTGCCCAAAAGGGAATGGTATCGGCAGTGTCCTTGGAGTGGGAAAATTTTCTGACACCCATGCAGCAGCACACAGAACAGCAAGCGTGCAGATCCACCTCCAACACCGATCGCCTGGAGAAGATGGTCAAGGACTACATGTCAGATGGCGTAGCTGTGTTGAACAATCCATCTGCACCCTTCAACTATTGGGTATCGAAGCTAGACACCTGGCACAAACTGGCAATGTACGCAATAGAGGTGCTGGCTTGCCCGGCAGCCAGCGTTATGTCGGAACGCTGTTTCAGTGCTGCCGGAGGCATCGTCACAGATCGGCGGCGTATCCGCCTCTCCACAGAAAATGCAGACCGTCTGACTCAAATTAAAATGAATCAATCCTGGATTGGAAACGACTACGCAACACTCCCGGACCCCAACCAAGTAACATGAACAATGAACATCTGTGATGGGTTAGTGTTTCCGGTCCCTGTTTATTGAACCTCTCATCTGTATTACATTTATGACTGCATGGCGACAAAATGCAAATTGCTATCCGCAAGCTTCTTGTCCTCATGCAAGGCCTGGGTTGTTGTGTCTCAAAGCGTGGCCTTCTCCTCCTGCGCCACCCTCCTCTTGTTCCATCACGTGTGCTGCTGCTGGGTTAGCGTTACCGGTCCCTTTTCCTGGAACATCTTATATGTATTACATTTATGACTGCATGCCGACAAAAAGCATGTTACCTGTGCAAAGAAAACAGACATTTCCCGCATTTAAAAGACAGTTTTCCCTTTGAAACTTTAAAATCGATTTTCTCAAAAACTATAAGCTCTTTTTGCTAAATTTTTTTTCCTCTTGTACCCACTCCCAAGGTGCACATACCCTGTAAATTTGGGGTATGTAGCATGTAAGGAGGCTTTACAAAGCACAAAAGTTCGGGTCCCCATTGACTTCCATTATGTTCGGAGTTCGGGTCGAACACCCGAACATCGCGGCCATGTTCGGCCTGTTCGGCCCGAACCCGAACATCTAGATGTTCGCCCAACACTATAGAAGACCCAATATGCTTTGCATATTGGGTTTAAGCAAATATTGCATTGTTTGCTTAAAATGTAAAGCTTGTTATAAAATATTGTTTTGCAAACTTTTACTCTAGCAAACAACTATTTTAAATAAAATTAACAAAAAATGTGGTTGTTTCTTTTAAAAGCAGTTGTATGAGAGTCTTTATTGCTTTAGTGTGCTAATGTGTTCTATTGATCTTTCAGCTTATCTTGAAAGTGTTAATACTCTCAAATACTTATTGATCCCTCCTATATAAGTAGGTCTGGTTTGATTGAATCCTCTCACTTTTTTGCACACAAACATGCAACACTTTAACTGGGATTAAACTTTACAAATCAAATTGATCCTCAGCCTCCAGGTAATCAGTCCTCCATTGGCGCGAACCTTAAATGCAGTCAATCAATAAACAAAGCTATACATTTTGTGCAGTAAGCCTCCTCAGAGGATTGCTTTACATTTTCAGCAGTTCAAAATAAATGCACGAGTTGCAAAGAGCTAGGGGCTGTGCACAGTTTAAACAACGGGTATTTATTTATGCACCCTTCCCCCCCGGTAGTTGCCAGTTACTTGAGGCTGCCAGTTGCTTGATTTCCAGTTCCAGTTCTACTGTGCAAGACAAACAGAATTAATATTATTATTTAGTATCAATATAGTTGTGACATCTTCCACAGCGCTTTACAAAGTATATACTGTATAGTCTTGCTACTTGACTGCCCCTCAAAAGGGGCAACAATCTAATTCCAATCTAATTTAAACCATAGTCATATGTCCATCATAGTCAAAAGCCAATTTAGGGGGAAATCAATTAACTTATCCATATATTTTTGTGTTGTTTGAAGAAAGCGGAGCATCTGCAAAAAACCTTCACAGACATGGGATTAAAACTGGTGACCCAGCGCTGCAAGGGGAGAGTGCTATCCACTGCGCCACCATGCTGCCCAATATTGATCTTAAGCATCTTGATCTAAATTTCAAAACTCATCACCCAACATTTCTCATACAGTAGATAACACTTTTAATAAGACATAATAAGACACAGACACTAAAATGTGCACTTACAAGCTAAAAATGTTAGCAAAAACTTGTTAAATGTCACGCAAATGGAAAACTCCTTTTAAGCAACTTGAGCCTTGGTCAGCCGTGGGGTGCATGGATGGCAAACCAGGAGGGCTAACAACAACTGCAAAGTCCATCTCAGCATTAGCAGTTTTAGCACAGAAAGGTCTTCCTGATGGAGCAGAGTATTCTGTACACGCATATAGGCACCAGTACAAGTTAGAACTCTTTACTGAAAAAAAAAACATGCATAGATTAGTGTTGGGCGAACAGTGTTCGCCACTGTTCGGGTTCTGCAGAACATCACCCTGTTCGGGTGATGTTCGAGTTCGGCCGAACACCTGATGGTGTTCGGCCAAACTGTTCGGCCATGTAGCCGAACTAAGAGCGCATGGCCGAACGTTACCCGAACGTTCGGCTAGCGCTGTGATTGGCCGAACGGGTCACGTGTAGTGTTGGGCGAACATCTAGATGTTCGGGTTCGGTCCGAACATGGCCGCGATGTTCGGGTGTTCGAGCCGAACTCCGAACATAATGGAAGTCAATGGGGACCCGAACTTTCGTGCTTTGTAAAGCCTCCTTACATGCTACATACCCCAAATTTACAGGGTATGTGCACATTGGGAGTGGGTACAAGAGGAAAAAAAATTAGCAAAAAGAGCTTATAGTTTTTGAGAAAATCGATTTTAAAGTTTCAAAGGGAAAACTGTCTTTTAAATGCGGGAAATGTCTGTTTTCTTTGCACAGGTAACATGCTTTTTGTCGGCATGCAGTCATAAATGTAATACATATAAGAGGTTCCAGGAAAAGGGACCGGTAACGCTAACCCAGCAGCAGCACACGTGATGGAACAGGAGGAGGGTGGCGCAGGAGGAGAAGGCCACGCTTTGAGACACAACAACCCAGGCCTTGCATGAGGACAAGAAGCGTGCGGATAGCAATTTGCATTTTGTCGCCATGCAGTCATAAATGTAATACAGATGAGAGGTTCAATAAACAGGGACCGGAAACGCTAACCCATCACAGATGTTCATTGTTCATGTTACTTGGTTGGGGTCTGGGAGTGTTGCGTAGTCGTTTCCAATCCAGGATTGATTCATTTTAATTTGAGTCAGACGGTCTGCATTTTCTGTGGAGAGGCGGATACGCCGATCTGTGACGATGCCTCTGGCAGCACTGAAACAGCGTTCCGACATAACGCTGGCTGCCGGGCAAGCCAGCACCTCTATTGCGTACATTGCCAGTTTGTGCCAGGTGTCTAGCTTCGATACCCAATAGTTGAAGGGTGCAGATGGATTGTTCAACACAGCTATGCCATCTGACATGTAGTCCTTGACCATCTTCTCCAGGCGATCGGTGTTGGAGGTGGATCTGCATGCTTGCTGTTCTGTGTGCTGCTGCATGGGTGTCAGAAAATTTTCCCACTCCAAGGACGCTGCCGATACCATTCCCTTTTGGGCACTAGCTGCGGCTTGTGTTGTTTGCTGCCCTCCTGGTCGTCCTGGGTTTGCGGAAGTCAGTCTGTCGGCGTACAACTGGCTAGAGGAGGGGGAGGATGTCAATCTCCTCTCTAAAGTCTCCACAAGGGCCTGCTGGTATTCTTCCATTTTGACCTGTCTGACTCTTTCTTCAAGCAGTTTTGGAACATTGTGTTTGTACCGTGGATCCAGAAGGGTATAAACCCAGTAATTGGTGTTGTCCAGAATGCGCACAATGCGTGGGTCGCGTTCAATGCAGTCCTAGGCCGAAGAGGTAATAGCCTAGGGTCACAAAAACCTGTTTATTTGGGCTATTTCAATGGTAGTGATGGTGACGTACATAAATCTCAGCCATGGCCGTTAGCAACGTCTGAATTTCACGAAATGTCTCATGCAGGTAGAAGACATATTGTTAGACTTGGATTCCAAAGATGGGGTCCCTACATCTCTGCAAACCAGAGTTACAGGGGTCCAAAATTGGTAAAATCCCCCATAGGCTTTCATTGGGCCTCCTATTTACAGTTCCAAAATCTCACATCTTTTCAAAGGGCAATTGATCAGCAGTGGCAAATTTTCTAGCATTGTAGGGACCCTTAGGGGGAACATGACTGGTGAGTTTCGGGCCTCTAGGCTGAAGAGGTCATAGCCTAGGGTCACAAAAACCTGTTTATTTGGGTTATTTCAATGGTAGTGATGGTGACGTACATAAATCTCAGCCATGGCCATTAGCAACGTCTGAATTTCACGAAATGTCTCATGCAGGTAGAAGACATATTGTTAGACTTGGATTCCAAAGATGGGGTCCCTACATCTCTGCAAACCAGAGTTACAGGGGTCCAAAATTGGTAAAATCCCCCATAGACTTTCATTGCCTCCCTATTTCACTTTCCAAAATCTCACATCTTTTCAAAGGGCAATGGCTCAGCAGTACCAAATTTCTAGCATTGTAGGGACCCTTAGGGGGAACATGACTGGTGAGTTTCGGGCCCCTAGGCCAAAGAGGTCATAGCCTAGGGTCACAAAAACCTGTTTATTTGGGCTATTTCAATGGTAGTGATGGTGACGTACATAAATCTCAGCTATGGCCATTAGCAACGTCTGAATTTCACGAAATGGCTCATGCAGGTAGAAGACATATTGTTAGACTTGGATTCCAAAGATGGGGTCCCTACATCTCTGCAAACCAGAGTTACAGGGGTCAGAAATTGGTAAAATCCCCCATAGACTTTCATTGCCTCCCTATTTCACTTTCCAAAATCTCACATCTTTTCAAAGGGCAATGGCTCAGCAGTACCAAATTTTCTAGCATTGTAGGGACCCTTACGGGGAACATGACTTGTGAGTTTCGGGCCCCTCGGCCAAAGAGGTCATAGCCTAGGGTCACAAAAACCTGTTTATTTGGGCTATTTCAATGGTAGTGATGGTGACGTACATAAATCTCAGCTATGGCCGTTAGCAAAGTCTGAATTTCACGAAATGTCTCATGCAGGTAGAAGACATATTGTTAGACTTGGATTCCAAAGATGGGGTCCCTACATCTCTGCAAACCTGAGTTACAGGGGTCCAAAATTGGTAAAATCCCCCATAGGCTTTCATTGCCTCCCTATTTCACTTTCCAAAATCTCACATCTTTTCAAAGGGCAATTGCTCAGCAGTGGCAAATTTTCTAGCATTGTAGGGACCCTTAGGGGGAACATGACTGGTGAGTTTCGGGCCTCTAGGCTGAAGAGGTCATAGCCTAGGGTCACAAAAACCTGTTTATTTGGGTTATTTCAATGGTAGTGATGGTGACGTACATAAATCTCAGCCATGGCCATTAGCAACGTCTGAATTTCACGAAATGTCTCATGCAGGTAGAAGACATATTGTTAGACTTGGATTCCAAAGATGGGGTCCCTACATCTCTGCAAACCAGAGTTACAGGGGTCCAAAATTGGTAAAATCCCCCATAGACTTTAATTGCCTCCCTATTTCACTTTCCAAAATCTCACATCTTTTCAAAGGGCAATGGCTCAGCAGTACCAAATTTTCTAGCATTGTAGGGACCCTTAGGGGGAACATGACTGGTGAGTTTCGGGCCCCTAGGCCAAAGAGGTCATAGCCTAGGGTCACAAAAACCTGTTTATTTGGGCTATTTCAATGGTAGTGATGGTGACGTACATAAATCTCAGCTATGGCCATTAGCAACGTCTGAATTTCACGAAATGGCTCATGCAGGTAGAAGACATATTGTTAGACTTGGATTCCAAAGATGGGGTCCCTACATCTCTGCAAACCAGAGTTACAGGGGTCCAAAATTGGTAAAATCCCCCATAGGCTTTCATTGCCTCCCTATTTCACTTTCCAAAATCTCACATCTTTTCAAAGGGCAATTGCTCAGCAGTGGCAAATTTTCTAGCATTGTAGGGACCCTTAGGGGGAACATGACTGGTGAGTTTCGGGCCCCTAGGCCAAAGAGGTTATAGCCTAGGGTCACAAAAACCTGTTTATTTGGGCAATTTCAATGGTAGTGATGCTGACGTACATAAATCTCAGCCATGGCCGTTAGCAACGTCTGAATTTCACAAAATGTCTCATGCAGGTAGAAGACATATTGTTAGACTTGGATTCCAAAGATGGGGTCCCTACATCTCTGCAAACCAGAGTTACAGGGGTCCAAAATTGGCAAAATCCCCCATAGGCTTTCATTGCCTCCCTATTTCGCTTTCCAAAATCTCACATCTTTTCAAAGGGCAATGGCTCAGCAGTACCAAATTTTCTAGCATTGTAGGGACCCTTAGGGGGAACATGACTGGTGAGTTTCGGGCCCCTAGGCCGAAGAGGTCATAGCCTAGGGTCACAAAAACCTGTTTATTTGGGCAATTTCAATGGTAGTGATGCTGACGTACATAAATCTCAGCCATGGCCGTTAGCAACGTCTGAATTTCACGAAATGTCTCATGCAGGTAGAAGACATATTGTTAGACTTGGATTTCAAAGATGGGGTCCCTACATCTCTGCAAACCAGAGTTACAGGGGTCCAAAATTGGTAAAATCCCCCATAGGCTTTCATTGCCTCCCTATTTCACTTTCCAAAATCTCACATATTTTCAAAGGGCAATGGCTCAGCAGTACCAAATTTTCTAGCATTGTAGGGACTCTTAGGGGGATCATGACTGGTGAGTTTTGCCACTGCTGAGCCATTGCCCTTTGAAATGGTGTGAGATTTTGGAACGGTAAATAGTAGGCCCAATGAAAGCCTATGGGGGATTTTACCAATTTTGGAGCCCTGTAACTCTGGTTTGCAGAGATGTAGAGACCCCATCTTTGGAATCCAAGTCTAACAATATGTCTTCTACCTGCATGAGACATTTCGTGAGATTCAGACGTTGCTAACGGCCATTGCTGCGATTTATGTACGTCAGACTTGCCACCATTAAAATTGCCCAAATAAACAGGTTTTTGTGACCCTAGGCTATGACCTCTTCGGCCTAGGGGCCCGAAACTCACCAGTCATGTTCCCCCTAAGGGTCCCTACAATGCTAGAAAATTTGGTACTGCTGAGCCATTGCCCTTTGAAAAGATGTGAGATTTTGGAAAGTGAAATAGGGAGGCAATAAAAGCCTATGGGGGATTTTACCAATTTTGGACCCCTGTAACTCTGGTTTGCAGAGATGTAGGGACCCCATCTTTGGAATCCAAGTCTAACAATATGTCTTCTACCTGCATGAGACATTTCGTGAAATTCAGACGTTGCTAACGGCCATGGCTGAGATTTATGTACGTCACCATCACTACCATTGAAATAGCCCAAATAAACAGTTTTTTGTGACCCTAGGCTATGACCTCTTCGGCCTATGGGCCCGAAACTCACCAGTCATGTTCCCCCTAAGAGTCCCTACAATGTTAGAAAATTTTCCACTGCTGAGCAATTGCCCTTTGAAAAGATGTGAGATTTTGGAAAGTGAAATAGGGAGGCAATGAAAGCCTATGGGGGATTTTACCAATTTTGGACCCCTGTAACTCTGGTTTGCAGAGATGTAGGGACCCCATCTTTGGAATCCAAGTCTAACAATATGTCTTCTACCTGCATGATACATTTCGTGAAATTCAGGCGTTGCTAACGGCCATGGCTGAGATTTATGTACGTCACCATCACTACCATTGAAATAGCCCAAATAAACAGTTTTTTGTGACCCTAGGCTATGACCTCTTCGGCCTATGGGCCCGAAACTCACCAGTCATGTTCCCCCTAAGAGTCCCTACAATGCTAGAAAATTTTCCACTGCTGAGCAATTGCCATTTGAAAAGATGTGAGATTTTGGAAAGTGAAATAGGGAGGCAATGAAAGCCTATGGGGGATTTTACCAATTTTGGACCCCTGTAACTCTGGTTTGCAGAGATGTAGGGACCCCATCTTTGGAATCCAAGTCTAACAATATGTCTTCTACCTGCATGAGACATTTCGTGAAATTCAGGCGTTGCTAACGGCCATGGCTGAGATTTATGTACGTCACCATCACTACCATTGAAATAGCCCAAATAAACAGGTTTTTGTGACCCTAGGCTATGACCTCTTCGGCCTAGGGGCCCGAAACTCACCAGTCATGTTCCCCCTAAGGGTCCCTACAATGCTAGAAAATTTGCCACTGCTGAGCAATTGCCCTTTGAAAAGATGTGAGATTTTGGAAAGTGAAATAGGGAGGCAATGAAAGCCTATGGGGGATGTTACCAATTTTGGACCCCTGTAACTCTGGTTTGCAGAGATGTAGGGACCCCATCTTTGGAATCCAAGTCTAACAATATGTCTTCTACCTGCATGAGACATTTCGTGAAATTCAGACGTTGCTAACGGCCATGGCTGAGATTTATGTACGTCACCATCACTACCATTGAAATAGCCCAAATAAACAGGTTTTTGTGACCCTAGGCTATGACCTCTTCGGCCTATGGGCCCGAAACTCACCAGTCATGTTCCCCCTAAGAGTCCCTACAATGCTAGAAAATTTTCCACTGCTGAGCAATTGCCCTTTGAAAAGATGTGAGATTTTGGAAAGTGAAATAGGGAGGCAATGAAAGCCTATAGGGGATTTTACCAATTTTGGATCCCTGTTAGGCCTCTTGCACACTGCACGCGATTCCGATTCAGATTCCGCTTTTTAATCAGTTTTTACATCCGATTCCGATTCCGATTTGCAGTGTGCAAGGAGCAAACTGCAAATCAGAATCTGAATCGGATGTAAAAACTGATTAAAAAGCGGAATCTGAATCTGAATCGCATGCAGTGTGCAAGAGGCCTAACTCTGGTTTGCAGAGATGTAGGGACCCCATCTTTGGAATCCAAGTCTAACAATATGTCTTCTACCTGCATGAGACATTTCGTGAAATTCAGACGTTGCTAACGGCCATGGCTGAGATTTATGTACGTCACCATCACTACCATTGAAATAGCCCAAATAAACAGGTTTTTGTGTCCCTAGGCTATGACCTCTTCGGTCTAGGGGCCCGAAACTCACCAGTCATGTTCCCCCTAAGGGTCCCTACAATGCTAGAAAATTTGCCACTGCTGAGCAATTGCCCTTTGAAAAGATGTGAGATTTTGGAAAGTGAAATAGGGAGGCAATGAAAGCCTATGGGGGATGTTACCAATTTTGGACCCCTGTAACTCTGGTTTGCAGAGATGTAGGGACCCCATCTTTGGAATCCAAGTCTAACAATATGTCTTCTACCTGCATGAGACATTTCGTGAAATTCAGACGTTGCTAACGGCCATGGCTGAGATTTATGTACGTCACCATCACTACCATTGAAATAGCCCAAATAAACAGGTTTTTGTGACCCTAGGCTATGACCTCTTCGGCCTATGGGCCCGAAACTCACCAGTCATGTTCCCCCTAAGAGTCCCTACAATGCTAGAAAATTTTCCACTGCTGAGCAATTGCCCTTTGAAAAGATGTGAGATTTTGGAAAGTGAAATAGGGAGGCAATGAAAGCCTATAGGGGATTTTACCAATTTTGGATCCCTGTTAGGCCTCTTGCACACTGCACGCGATTCCGATTCAGATTCCGCTTTTTAATCAGTTTTTACATCCGATTCCGATTCCGATTTGCAGTGTGCAAGGAGCAAACTGCAAATCAGAATCTGAATCGGATGTAAAAACTGATTAAAAAGCGGAATCTGAATCTGAATCGCATGCAGTGTGCAAGAGGCCTAACTCTGGTTTGCAGAGATGTAGGGACCCCATCTTTGGAATCCAAGTCTAACAATATGTCTTCTACCTGCATGAGACATTTCGTGAAATTCAGACGTTGCTAACGGCCATGGCTGAGATTTATGTACGTCACCATCACTACCATTGAAATAGCCCAAATAAACAGGTTTTTGTGTCCCTAGGCTATGACCTCTTCGGTCTAGGGGCCCGAAACTCACCAGTCATGTTCCCCCTAAGGGTCCCTACAATGCTAGAAAATTTGCCACTGCTGAGCAATTGCCCTTTGAAAAGATGTGAGATTTTGGAAAGTGAAATAGGGAGGCAATGAAAGCCTATGGGGGATTTTACCAATTTTGGACCCCTGTAACTCTGGTTTGCAGAGATGTAGGGACCCCATCTTTGGAATCCAAGTCTAACAATATGTCTTCTAACTGCATGATACATTTCGTGAAATTCAGTCGTTGCTAACGGCCATGGCTGAGAATTATGTACGACAGCATCACTACCATTGAAATTGCCCAAATAAACAGGTTTTTGTGACCCTAGGCTATGACCTCTTCGGCCTAGGGGCCCGAAACTCAACAGTTATGATCCCCCTAACAGTTCCCACAATGCTAGAAAATTTGCCACTGCTGAGCAATTGCCCTCTGAAAAGATGTGAGATTTTGGAACTGTAAATAGGAGGCCCAATGAAAGCCTATGGGGGATTTTACCAAATTTGGAGTCCTGTAACTCTGGTTTGCAGAGATGTAGGGAACCCATCTTTGGAGCCCAAGTCTAACAATATGTCTTCTACCTGCATGAGACATTTCGTGAGATTCAGACGTTGCTAACGGCCATTGCTGCGATTTATGTACGTCAGACTCGCCACCATTGAAATTGCCCAAATAAACAGGTTTTTGTGACCCTAGGCCATGACCTCTTCGGCCTTGGGGCCCGAAACTCACCAGTCATGTTCCCCCTAAGGGTCCCTACAATGCTAGAAAATTTGCCACTGCTGAGCAATTGCCCTTTGAAAAGATGTGAGATTTTGGAAAGTGAAATAGGGAGGCAATGAAAGCCTATGGGGGATTTTTCCAATTTTGGACCCCTGTAACTCTGGTTTGCAGAGATGTAGGGACCCCATCTTTGGAATCCAAGTCTAACAATATGTCTTCTAGCTGCATGAGACATTTCGTGAAATTCAGACGTTGCTAACGGCCATGGCTGAGATTTATGTATGTCAGCATCACTACCATTGAAATTGCCCAAATAAACAGGTTTTTGTGACCCTAGGCTATGACCTCTTCGGCCTAGGACTGCATTGAACGCGACCCACGCATTGTGCGCATTCTGGACAACACCAATTACTGGGTTTATACCCTTCTGGATCCACGGTACAAACACAATGTTCCAAAACTGCTTGAAGAAAGAGTCAGACAGGTCAAAATGGAAGAATACCAGCAGGCCCTTGTGGAGACTTTAAAGAGGAGATTGACATCCTCCCCCTCCTCTAGCCAGTTGTACGCCGACAGACTGACTTCCGCAAACCCAGGACGACCAGGAGGGCAGCAAACAACACAAGCCGCAGCTAGTGCCCAAAAGGGAATGGTATCGGCAGTGTCCTTGGAGTTGGAAAATTTTCTGACACCCATGCAGCAGCACACAGAACAGCAAGCGTGCAGATCCACCTCCAACACCGATCTCCTGGAGAAGATGGTCAAGGACTACATGTCAGATGGCATAGCTGTGTTGAACAATCCATCTGCACCCTTCAACTATTGGGTATCGAAGCTAGACACCTGGCACAAACTGGCAATGTACGCAATAGAGGTGCTGGCTTGCCCGGCAGCCAGCGTTATGTCGGAACGCTGTTTCAGTGCTGCCGGAGGCATCGTCACAGATCGGCGTATCCGCCTCTCCACAGAAAATGCAGACCGTCTGACTCAAATTAAAATGAATCAATCCTGGATTGGAAACGACTACGCAACACTCCCGGACCCCAACCAAGTAACATGAACAATGAACATCTGTGATGGGTTAGCGTTTCCGGTCCCTGTTTATTGAACCTCTCATCTGTATTACATTTATGACTGCATGGCGACAAAACGCAAATTGCTATCCGCACGCTTCTTGTCCTCATGCAAGGCCTGGGTTGTTGTGTCTCAAAGCGTGGCCTTCTCCTCCTGCGCCACCCTCCTCCTGTTCCATCACGTGTGCTGCTGCTGGATTAGCGTTACCGGTCCCTTTTCCTGGAACCTCTTATATGTATTACATTTATGACTGCATGCCGACAAAAAGCATGTTACCTGTGCAAAGAAAACAGACATTTCCCGCATTTAAAAGACAGCTTTCCCTTTGAAACTTTAAAATCGATTTTCTCAAAAACTATAAGCTCTTTTTGCTAAATTTTTTTCCCTCTTGTACCCACTCCCAAGGTGCACATACCCTGCAAATTTGGGGTATGTAGCATGTAAGGAAGCTTTACAAAGCACGAAAGTTCGGGTCCCCATTGACTTCCATTATGTTCGGAGTTCGGTTCGAACACCCGAACATCGCGGCGATGTTCGGCGAACGTTCGCGAACCCGAACATCTAGGTGTTCGCCCAACACTAGCATAGATACACCACCATCAGGAAATGCATCTGATTTAGAACAGAGAGGAACAACAGAGAATACAGGAAATAATAATCTCATATAGATCATCATCACATTTTACACACAGTGACATCTTGTGGTTGTCTTACCGTACTGCAGTCAGTTTAAGGCAATACTGTTATTAAATCTCTAACACACCCACTACATGTTTCGACACACTGCGTCCTCATGATAACAGAGCAGAGCCGGGATAAGGTCCTTTAGCCGCCAAGGCTGAGACACCAAAGTGCGCCCCTCCATCCCTCCCACCCCAGCTGTCACACACTGATTGCTATTAGACTAAGAGGGCCGCAGGGCCCACAACCTCCCCAACACCTTAATATCTAGTTATCTGGCTTGCAGTCACTGCTATGTATCCTCTTTTCTTATTTATTTCTGCTTCATACACAATTAGGAATGACAGCTAAATGAATTGTGCGCCCCCTCCTACACTGCACCCTGAGGCTGGAGCCTCTCCAGCCTATGCCTCGGCCCGGCCCTGTAACAGAGTTATCAATTCACCACTTTGCACACATCTATTCCAAACAGAGTGGAATCTCCTGAACTATCACTGTCATTTTTCTTCATTACTCAGTACAGTGCTTTAGTGACACCCACTAATTAACCAACCCAATTTATATAATCTGACATTTCCAAACCAGCTGACACTTGCTCTGTTGTGTGATTGGATCAAATATTATGAAATGATTCTGAGGAAATGATGCAATTTCAGGACAGTAACCAAAATTACCAATTTTGTCCCCAGTGCTTTATTATAGCACATGTACTGTTGCCAGAAATTCCATATAGAAACGCAGTGAAGATTTTAGATGATATTTTCCCACTCCCTAAATAACCTAACCATCTGAAAAAGGAGAGTGAGGGTTGTAATAAGGCACTGAATCTGATTCAGGCCGTCTCTAATCCAATATTTTCCTCTCAGTCAGGACTACAAGACCAAACTCACAGTTTGTCATTTGCAAAAAGCTGTTAAAAGAATGGGTGGTGCTGTCATGTATTGAAAATCATTGTCAGTTTTCAACTCTCTAGGGTCTCTTTGTCCTGTATATGTACACAGTCAGACAAAGGGGCATCTAAGCATTGAAATTTAGCAATGATTTCCAATATAGCAGCTATTAAAAGTATCACCTTGAAGTTGCTTTTGTTACATCTGTTTCCCAAACGCCTCCACTCTTGAATCTAAAAGCTAATAATGAATAGATAAAATAGCTCTTTTTTTTATAAAAGAAACCTTGGTTTTCCTACAGTTACCTAAAAATTGCCTTCACAATTCAAAGTCTCAATAACAGGTCTACTTGTAGAAAACAACTAAAAGGCCTGAAGCGTAAAAGCAGAACATGAAGTAGAATGATTGGATGAATTTTAAAGATCACTTGTAATTTTTTAGCCATCAGTATGTGTGTTTTTGAAGGTAACAGAACTTTGGTGGATGTCATTGGTATCTCCATTAAGGTTTGGCGCTACCATAGAGGCAAAGGGGGCAATTGCCCCAGGGCCCCAAAGCCTGTAGGGGTCACCCAAGGTGTCCCCCAACTTAACTGTTGCTCCCTGGGATCCTTACAGAGTAGGGCTGGTTCAAGTAACAATTGGGCCCTAGGGCAAAATTAGCCTGGGGGCCCCTCAACAGACACCTCCCGACCAAAAAGCGTCATTAGAGGCCCTTTGTTGCAGCCAAATTTCCCTCCTGAGCCCCTGAGCTGGCTGCTGACCCTCCCCCAATTACCTCCCAACTTAACAGACTCTGCAGAGTCCCTGGGGAGCAACAGTTAAGATGAGGAGGGACACCTTGGGGGCCCCTACAGGCTCTGGGGCCCTGGGGCAATTGCCCATTTTTTCCTATGGTAGCTCCGGCCCTGCTACAGAGTCTTCAGCAAAGTAGTGCCTCAGCTGTCCTGGTGGGCACTCCCATTTTATTTCACTGCTGGCTGCATCTTCTCTGTGACCTAAGGCATATTACTTAATTACATGCACTGGGCCACGGAGGACAGGCGCCCATGAGGATTAAGTCGGAGAGTGCATGGAGATACAAACTGACAGAGGAGTGCGCCTGCTAGAGCAAGTGAGACAGAGACACTACTCTGCCAAAGACTCTGCAAGGGCCCCATGGAGAACAGTTAAGTTGGGGGGGGGGGGTGATTGGAGGGGGGACAGCAGATGGCTCAGGGGCCCTGGGAGGAAATTTGGCTGCAACTAATGGCCCCTTATTCCGCTTTCTGGTTTTGGGGTGTCTGACAAGGGGCCCCAGGATTAATAGATTTATAGAGCCATGGGCCCCATTGTTACTAGAACCGGTTCTGCCTCCTTTTAGGAAAATGCCAGTCTCTTGGCTGCCATTTTGGTCTTTTGACTTTAACAATTTATGGAGTGTATTCAGCAAAGTACGGTAAAGTTGCAGTGCACAGGACGCACAGAATTTTTTTTAGGTAGTTCTAACAGTAGTAGTGCGGGTTGCACAGTTAGCACAACCCATGTTACCTAGGCAAGTATGCCACCTTACTGATGGGAATACAGACAACTTTACAGTACTTAGCTGAATGCACCCCAGTGAGTCATCTGGAGCAATCATGCAGCCAGTGCAGATCGATCTGCATACTTCTTCATCACTGATTTGAGTATTAAAAGCAGAGTATTAGCACTCTGAATCAAGCACTTTTGAAACAAAAGTCAGTGATGGGACAATCCATATTTCATGCACTTCAGGTATCCTTGAACATTTTTTATCCCTGCATGAATGGTTCCTCAAATGTAATCTGAGCTTCACCAATGTCAGAACAGAAAATTAAATGCTATATTATTTAAGAAACAGCATGCTCACCATTTTACATTACCATATCTTTACTGAAAACAGTGGTTTGAACCTTCAAGGTCACTGGTATAAAAATGTGTTCCAAGCAATTTTGGCGTTACAGTCACTGGATAGAAGCCAATGTCTGGATTCAATTCACCGCCATGTCCGTCTCTATTCCGTGTCCATTCCACCTTATTCTATTTTTTGAATGCCTGCCTCTCTCACACTCTGTCTGCAGCCTCTTCACACCAGAGATCCAAATGACATCAGTTGTGTATATAGCTTTCACATTATGCATTATACCAATAATGTTTCAATTTTGTTGGTGAGACTGTTCCATGCCCATTCTTCTCAGTTTCCTAAGCATCATGAGAGTGCCTATCATCCTAGGTCTTAAAGTGGATCCGAGGTGAACTTTTACACATTGCATAATTGTGTTCCTTTCCTATATTTTATAGGGCATTACTCAAGCCAAATAATTCTTTGTTTTTGTTTTAATACTCTAATTCCCTATAAACTAAAAAAAGACACGCCCACAGGTTTTCAGAGAGCCTTGGCAGTAGCAAGGGCTCATGGGAGCTCAGTCTGGGTAGGAGGAGGGGGAGGTGTTACTAGCCATTGATTTCAGAGGCAGAGGGGAGGAGGAGAGGGGATTAGGCTGATGGCTCAAGATACAGATAAGCCTGCCTCTGTGTAATGTTTACAAACAACATGGCTGCTGTCATTGTATCACAGGAATAAATAATCATATTCTATTAAAACTGTTTGCAGCTAGATTTGCTGTGTAAACCATCTACTGTAAACTTTAGATAAGATATATACTGTAGACAAGTTACTTGTTATAGTTAGTTTTTCATCCCGGATCCGCTTTAATTCCATTGCATGATTATCCTTATCCGGATCTTGTGCCTTTCCCATTCTTCAGATCTAAATCTTCAGTGCTATGAATTCTGTTTGCATTTAGGAGTCCTGCTTTGACTTTGACCCTTTTCCTGACTGTCTGCAGCTTGCCCTTCACTCTGAATTGTTTACAGACTTGTCTATGACTTCTGATTTGGTTCCTCACCTAACTTTAGACGTGTCTGTGAGTTTGTTATATGTGACTATCAATTGGCAACCCTATACTGGATTATTGCTGATCCGTAACTCCATTATGCACAAGTCTCTGGGATGTACACCCTTTAGAGTCAGCCCTGTCCACAGCTCCATGGAAACCTCCACCTGCATTGCCATGGCCCGCCCCAGCTTGGAAGCCACCAATAAAGCAGCTGTTGCTGAGCTGGGGGTGGGCGTTGGCAATGCAGATGGGGAGGCAAAGCCTGAACTGTGACTTTGAAAAAAATATCAAGTGCAGCATCTCAGAGGGGAGGCGGAGTTATCACCTGCCTGGGGGGATTAGAAGTAGAGTAGGGACCATTTATATGGAGGAAACCTCAATGCTGGTGGAATGGTTTAGTACATGTTCTTGCATGCAATCCATTTTGAAGGCTAATAGCCTTCATTTTTGCAACTGAATACAATGTTGCAACCTATGTTTTTTTTTTTTTTTAAATACGTTAAACATATTTTTTAGTGTCTCGATAGTGTAATGATTAAGGGTTCTGCCTCTAACACAGGAGACCTAGGTTTGAATCTTGGCTCTACATGTTCAGTAAGCCAGCACCTATTCAGGCAAGACTCACTAACACTGCTACTGCCTATAGTAGAGCATGTCCTAGTGGCTGCAGCTCCGGTGCTTTGAGTCCCCTAGGAGCAAAGTGTGATATAAATGTTATTAGTATTGTCTTGTCTTAACATTTACTTCTATTAATAATTTCACTCAGGAATGTTATGTGCTTGTTATTTTATTATTTTTTTTATTGTACATTTCTTTATTAACCTTTCTTTATTAAAAGTCTTCTGTACACTAGTAGTGTACAGTAACCAAATGTAAAACTATTTTCTTTTTGTTTGTGGATAGTTTCAAATGCTTTGTAGACTTAAAGAAAAGAAAGAAAAAAATGAATTGCACTAAGTGATCAATACTACACAAATAAACATCAAACCATAACTTTTTTCTTTATTTTAGGCATGATTTTAACTTTACTTTGCAACAGGAAAAAAAATCATTATTTAAAAACACAATGTTAGAACTTTGTTTTTTCAAAAAAATTTACTTTCAACCCCTACTTATTAATCATGATTTAAGACATTTCTAAGTTGATCTGCTTATGCTTGATTCGGGCAAAATACTGTGAACTATGAAATTTCTAGCATCATTTAATTCATCCTCATTAAAGAAAAAAATAGCCTCAGTGCATTACATAATCTTCCTCTTGTGTTGGGTAAATTGTTTGTCTCTTTTTGATAGAATTATATTATTTTTGTAATGAATGTGCTTAATGTTCTGGTATGAAAAAATTCCACTGTGAGTATCAGTTTTGTTATTTGCAAGACGCCCGACGCTCAAAACTAATTACAGTTTTCTTGAGTGAATCTATTAAAGTTCTGCATAAGATTGCGCGTTGATTGAAAATGATGGTGCTATATTAAAGTGCATGTTAGTGCTGACACATAAATAAGAAGGTGAACAGCTTTTTACATGATTATAACAAATGTGTCCTGGAAGATTTTCGCTAAATTGTCTCTCACTGCAACCTAACCTTTTGGAGAAAAGGGTGAAGAGCACAAAATATACACTCACAGGCCACTTTACTAGGTACAACTGTTCATTTGTTTGTTAACACAAATACCTAATCAGCCAGTCAAATGGCAGAACTCAGAGTGCATTTAGGTACTTAGACGTGGTGGAGAAAAACCGCTGCGGTTCAGACAGAGCATCAGAATGGGAATGAAGGAATTTAAGTGTCTTTAAAGGGGCACTATTGCAAAAAATTTTAAAATTTAAAATATGTACAAACATAGACAAATAAGAAGTGCATTTTTTTCCAGAGTAAAATGAGCTATAAATTACTTTTCTCCTTTGTTGCTGTCACTTACAGTAAGTGTGACAGAAGCTACATATTTTACATTTTACAATTTGTCGCCATAGTGCCTCTTTAAATGTGGCATAGTAATTGGTGCCAGGAGGGCTGGTCTGAAAATTTCAGAGCTTGCTCATCTCCTGAGATTTTCACATATGACCTTCTCTAATTTTTCAAGAGAACGATGCAGAAAAGAGAAAATATCCAATGACCAGCAGATGCGTGGAAGAAAATGCCTTGTTGATGTCAGAGGTCAGAGGAAAATTAGCAGTCTGTTTTGAGAAGTTGGAAAAGCAACAGTACTTCAAATAATCACTCATTTTCAGTGCTGCTCGGATACCCCTTTTCAAAATCCGAATTGAATTCGGATCCGGATACCAAGATATCCAGATCCGAATCGGATATCCGAATCGGATATCCGAATCCGAATTTTTGGTATCTGAATAGAATCGGATATCCGAACCTAGTATCCGAGATATCCGCCCGGGTTTGTATATCAGGATAGAAAACCGAAAGTGGCCTTTAAATTGCTTCTAAAACTTTTTTTTAGGGTAAATGAGGCATGTAGCATCATGTTTTTTTTTTAAAGGGAAACACTAATTGATTATGTGGGGACTTAAAATCCCCCCCCCCAAAATGGCTGTAAATTAACATCAGGACTAGGGTCCAGACAGCGGTCATGCAGCCCACATTGTGTCCAAAGTCCAACCACACAACTGGGACAGCACTGTTATCAGCCCAGACACCTCCCAAAAATTACAAAGCAATTGTGTTTAGATAATCACCATGGCACCTAGTGTTGGTACCACGGCACAGGTAAAACATTAAAAAGGAGAGGTTCCAGGAAGCGGTCGTACTGCCGCAGTTGGGGCCTCCCCACAACTGGGACAACACAGTTATCAGCCCAGACACCTCCAAAAAATTACACAGCAATTGTGTTTAGATAATAACCATGGCACCTAGTGTTGGTACCACAGCACAGGTAAAACATAAAAAAAGGAGAGGTTCCAGGAAGCGGTCGTACTGCCACAGTTGGGGCCTCCCCACAACTAGGACAGCAGTTATCAGCCCAGACACCTCCAAAAAATTACACTGCAATTGTGTTTAGATAATCACTATGGCACCTAGTGTTGGTACTATAGCTGTAAAAAAAATTGGAACCAGGCTTATTACTGAAGACGGAGCCAGGAGGTTGTGGTGGTAAAGGGTGGTGGTAAGGCAGGCATAGTGATTCCCACTTAACCACTTCATTTCCCCTCTTGCCAACAACAGGGGCCAGGAACTCACCAACCACCCAAGACTGGTTCACTTTCAGAAATGTCAGTCTGTACACAGACTGGCTAGACAGAAAAGAGTGCTTCTTGGTGACCACGCCACCGGCCACACTGAAGCACCTTTCTGACAGCACGCTGAAAGGCGGGCAGTACAGCACTTCCAGGGCGTACTGTGCCAGCTCGCTCCAGATATCCAGGTGCTTGTCCCAGTAATCCAAGGGGTCCATAGGGGTGTCGGAGTCAAGCCCCCTGTAGGAACCCATGTAGTCTGCCACCATCTGGGTCAGGTGCTGGTTCTGGCTTTGAGAGCCAGATGCTGCTGCAGGCACCTTCTCTGTAGGCAGTGGTACTGGTGTGGCGTAGAGCGCCTTTGTAAGAGACAGCAGGTTTGTTGGGTGCCTGCTGCTGCTGAATGCAGGCACCTGCTGCTGTGCTGCCTGGACTGTGACAGCAGGGGGGGTGGGAGACTGGGGAAGGCTTCCTCCAAGCGCTAAACCAGAATCCGCTGCAAGTCCCTCATTCGGCGCACAGGGTCTCCTCCTACAGGCAGGAACTGAGCCAGCTTCCCCTTCAGCTATAGGTCTAACATCAGGGTGATCCAGATGTCCTCCTGAGCATGCATCTGCTTCACCTTTGGGTTACTGCGCAGGCACTGCAACATGTGCGCTGCCATCGGGAAGAGGGATGCCATCTGTGCTGACACATCATCTTCGGCACCCCCCGAGATAACAGTGCTGTCCTCCTCCTCTGACTCCTGGGCCTCCTCCTGCTCTCTCCACCCCTGCACCACTGCAGCTGCACTCCAGCTGTGCCCTCTCCATTGCAGTCCACTCACGCTGGGACAGCGCTGGGAGCATCTCTTTTCACTTACTTCAGATCGTGTTGGTGTTTTTTACGTCCGTGACTTGGGATGTGTTGTTTATGATGTGCCTCTGAGGAAGTGGCTTATGGCCACGAAACACGTGTCAGGCATTTTTATGTGAAGTGAAGGTCTGATGTTGTATCTACACTTATCATCCACTGTCTGAAGGATTTTGGAAGAATAAAAGAGAACTTTGGTTCATGAAAAAACACCGTTGTGCATGTATATATTGGATTGTGGGGTGTAAAACACATTCCCAGAAACGGTCAAAACTAGAACATTGAAAACAAAAATTGCACTATATTATATTTTTTCCCAGAAATACATTTTTAATAATTTATTTCATACCTAATTTATAACCAGCCTTCTGCAACAATTTTAAATTACTTGAAACGATTGTTTTCTCTAAGCTCAATTTTGTGAACTGTAGTTATTTTTTCTCTCTCTGGCTTTTTAATTTGTTATTTATTTATTTTTTTGTGGGGAAGAAGGTAATAGTCTTATGTAGACTGTGCAACCAAGAAATTTGTATGCACAGCAGGAGGAGAATATATCTTCATTATTGAGAGACTCAGAAGAAAAACACCAGCCAAGACCTTAATCTGCATATCAGACATAAGTGTTGTGAATATATGCAGTACTCAGTGTGTTTGTCCTTATTAGAGAGCAATTCCAGGCAACAAATAAAATTAATCAGTGTTCTACTGGTATTATTTAGGAAACACTGCAACTATGCTGAGGCCAGAAAGTTCACTTCATCTGCCTTTAATCTGAGTTTTCCGTTAAATTGTTGAACAGTGCAGGCCAAAGCAACATGCTTAAAACTCCAGCCAAAAGTTTTATTTAAGTTTAGTATTTTGTAAAAAGAACTTTATATCTCTTTAGGGTTTTTACTAGCGTCTATCCTTCTTGGAGATTCACCTTGACTCTAGTCCTAAAAGAAGTGGGTTGATCTCTCCAAGAAGAGGGTTAAGGTAGCCATACATTTGGTGATGATGGGCAAATTGGACCAAGAGACAAATCTCTCTCTAATCGAATCTGATTATAGAGAGATTTATCGGCTTCTATATACCGCAGGCTGATTCCCGATCAGGTAGTGTATAGTGCACTGGGCACATTACACATTAGGAGGGGACAGCGTCAGAGGTTTCTTCGCGTTCGTCGCTCGTCACAATATCGCTCACCGTTACTGCTGCATTCCCGACCAAGCAAGGCAACCCTACATCTTGCGGCATGTCTGACCAATTAACGCAACCAATTCCGGCCTGAAATAGGTCACATAGTCAATCGGGCATGCACTTGGCGGCCACAATTTCAATTTGATTATAATAATTGAATCGGATGGTAGATTAGCCACCATCTGATGTATGGTCACCTTTAGAGATAAAAATAAAAAACAACCTCACACATACTGCTGCAGTTTTAATTGAAGGCATTTGCTGAATAGTCATTCAGTTATTTTTGGTCCAACAAGAATAAAATTGAGACTGACAGTAATTTCTTTAAAAATGTAAAATATATTTGTGTAACCTTGAGGGTTGAGATAAGGTTACAATGTACCTTCAAAAAAAAAAAAAAAAAAAGCACACAGGAGACAAATGTAGTGTAGAAGCTCAGTAAAACAGCGGATTTAAATATTAGCGAATATTGTACTCACAAACCTGGTTTGAGTAATGTAACCCCCATCAGCAGGTGTCGGGAATGCCCGTCGCCACTCGGGTTCATAAATGATTCATGGATAGTGGTCACTCTCACCCAAAACAATCAGCGACTGAGCTCCATGTGGTTGTTAAACAAGCAAATTATTGACCTGAAGAAGTAGAATTGGTGTCCACGATAAATGTTGGCATTTGCTCTGCTAAAATTTTTTATATTTTTTGAAATTGTCAACAGACTTCTGTCTTAGGTAAGCCTAAACTTACTTTATCTTTTAAATAGTTTGAGGTATATATATATATATATATATATATATATATATATATATATAGCCATCCCCACCCCCCTTTATTTGTGTAACCTGTATTTTAACAGAAAGGGCAGGAATGGTAAGAGAGGGAGTGTTAAGGAAGAGGGCAAATAGGCTCTTCAATCAGCTTCAGCAAAACTAAGCTGTAATAGAGCTGCACACATTGCAAGAGGCCTGCCTTTGTTAAACTTGGTGTTGGCCGTCCCTTGCGACTGCAGCATGATGACGAAGTACTATACTGCATGATCTGGCACTATCTCTATTTCCTTCCACGTGAAATCTCTAAGAAACTTTGAAGAAGTCAACAACGAACAGTCAAAGTAACTGTGTGGATTTTGATGGCTGAGAGCATCCAGAGAAACCAAATATTATTAGTGATGATGATGAGATACGTTACCCACCATTTCTTGAATCCAGGTTACAGTAGAATACTGGGAGGGAGAGGATAAAGCAGAGAGGCTGGCAGTCTTATATGATAATAAGATGCATGACCCAACAATGTTAGTTGATACTAGGAACCTACAGAGCAATAAGCAGGGGAAGGAGCAGGGGCATAACTAGGCCCCACCGGGCCCCCCTGCAGAATTTCAGAGCGCCCCCCTCCTTGGGCCCGCTCGGGGCCATTTTGGGGGGCTGGAGGGGTCGCAGCATGAGGGGAAAGCCGTGGCCACAGTCGGCGGGGAGGGGGGACGTTCCCCTCTCCCTCACCTCGGGGCTCTTCCCTCTGCGCTCCCCTCCAGCTTAAAGAAGTGTCCGTGGGCAGCGGTGAGCAGCAAACAGATACATACCTTCCATGCGCTCCAGCCTGCGTTCCTCTCGCTAGCCTCTGACGCGACTTTCTGTTATACCGGAAGTCGCGTCAGAGGCTAGCGAGATGAACGCAGGCTGGAGCACATGAAAGGTATGTATCTGTTTGCTGCCCGCCGCTGCTCGCCGCTGTACGCCGCTACCCACGGACACTTCTTTAAGCTGGAGGGGAGCGCAGAGGGGAGAGCCCCAAGGTGAGGGCCACGGCTTTCCCCTCACGCTGCGACCCCTCCGGCCCCCAAAATGGCCCCAAGCGGGCCCCAGGGGGCCTAGCCCCTCCCCCCCCCCCCGCGGGATCAGGGGCTGCAGGCACTATTGTTACGCCAGTGGGAAGGAGGATCCCGGGAAGCAGGGTGCTCAGCAAGAACAGGACAGTCTTGTTAACAACAAAGACACTATGTGCATGATTGCTCATATGACGTTCCAGCAGCTACGGAGGCCAGAGTAGCTAACTCACACATCTCTCTCTTCCACTGTGGTACCTGAAATTTATTCTATTATGTTATTTTGTGGGATATGCCTGTCATAGTTAATACCTGCATGCCATTGATAGCTGCATTCCATCAATACTTTTCTGCATATCAGTGTCATCTGCCTGTCATATGCCTTTCATGCATCTCTTTGAACTATGCCTGTATTGATTTTTAACAAACAATGTTTGCTTATTCAATCACTGTGTAATTTCATTTGTTTCCTTAAAATTTTATAAATATTTTTCATTACAAGAGGTAGATAAATATGAAAAATAAGAAATACAAATGAAAAAGAAGGAAACAGAAGAATACAGATGAAAAATTAGAGAAAACATTTTTAAAATGTATTTATCTATTTATTTACTTTATATTTTGTTTAGACCAGGGCCAGATTGACCATAAGGCACTCTAGGCACATGCCTACAGGCGCCTGATTGGACAAGGGGTGGGTTTAAATCATGTACCTTTAAAATGAGAAGCCTGAAAAAGCAACACTAATGCCAGCGCCGCCCGCCTCCTTCGCTTTGCATCATGATCCAGCGGCTGCAACTACAGTGAGGGGCGGGCAGCTAGTGACAGTGTTGCTCGGATACCTCATTATCCTATTCGAGTTTGGTCGAATTCGGATAGTAAACTATCCGAATTCACTCGAAGTTTGATATTCGAGTTAATGGAATATCCGATTCGACCTCAGATATCCGACGTCACTATCCGAGTCTGTATTAGAGTAAAATATTCAAGCTGGCCTTAAATAGCTTGTAAAACTTGTATTGGAGGTCAATGATGCATGAAACCACCTTTTTTATGAAGAAAAACATCAAGTGATTATGTGGTGATGTAGTAGTTATAAAAAAGGTATCAAAAATAGTAAATTAACTTCATGAAAAGTGTTGGCATGAGAAGTTGTGTCCAAAATGGTTGTTGGAAGTCTTCATTTACGTCGTCTTCATCTTCTTCTTCTATATCTTCTTCTTCTTCTATATCTTCTTCTTCTTCTATATCTTCTTCTTCTATATCTTCTTCTTCTTCTATATCTTCTTCTTCTTTTATATCTTCTTCTTCTTCTATATCTTCTTCTTCTTCTTCTATATCATCTTCTTCTTCTATATCTTCTTCTTCTTCTATATCTTCTTCTTCTATATCTTCTTCTTCTTCTATATCTTCTTCTTCTTCTATATCTTCTTCTTCTTCTAGATCTTCTTCTATATCTTCTTCTTCTTCTAGATCTTCTTCTATATATTGCGCCAGCAGGATAAAAGATTCTAAAAGGCTTAAAATCCCTCAGGAGGTGGTGGTGGACTCGCCTTCCCGAAGCAGACAAGATACCGTCAGTTTTATGACAACAGGTTTATTAATATACTCCAAAACAAACAGTGCAACGCGTTTCACGGGTATGTTCCCGCTTCCTCAGGCAATAAACAGATAGGAGTACACAGTATAGTCTCAAGGTCACGAATAGCGCCTGACGGTATCTTGTCTGCTTCGGGAAGGCGAGTCCACCACCATCTCCTGAGGGATTTTAAGCCTTTTAGAACCTTTTATCCTGCTGGCGCCTCTGTTCACTCTTACATTATCAATATTCACCTCTGGTGGAGGGGTGTTGCCCCTTATTTCCTTATCTACAGAGAGCGACTTTTAATCCTGAGTGAGGACAGGTCTAATCTCCTCACCTGCCTATACAGTGGTTACCTAGGAGGTAACCCACGTTTGTGAGTATATACATTATATACTTTTCATTTCCAACCCTTTGTTTTGCATACTACACTATATTGGGCTCTCGGTATTTCTTTTGTCTTCTTCTATATCTTTTTCTTCTTCTATATCTTCTTCTTCTTCTATATCTTCTTCTTCTTCTTCTAGATCTTCTTCTATATCTTCTTCTTCTTCTTCTTCTTCTTCTAGATCTTCTTCTATATCTTCTTCTTCTTCTAGATCTTCTTCTATATCTTCTTCTTCTTCTTCTTCTAGATCTTCTTCTATATCTTCTTCTTCTATATCTTCTCCTTCTCCTTCTCCTTCTCCTTCTCCTTCTTCTTCTTCTTCTTCTTCTTCTTCTTCTTCTTCTTCTTCTTCTTCTTCTTCTTCTTCTTCTTCTTCTTCTTCTTCTTCTTCTTCTTCTTCTGTAATGTGTTCCCTGGCAGTGGAGAGGAGACAACAGACAGCAGGAGGAAATATAACAGCAGGCAGCGTGAGGAGGATAAGTGTGTGGCAGGCTGGCATTTGGCAGCAGGCAGGGGGGCAGACAGCATGACATAGTAGGCCCAGGGTCCTAGCGGTGGTTCCAAGGCCGTAAATGAACAGCATGAGGTTCCAGACAGCGGTCGTGAAGCCCACATTGTGTCCAATACACAATTGGGACAGCACAGTCTTCAACCCGGACACCTCTAAATTAATTACATTTTTTTTTTCAAAATAATGCAGCTATTGTTGAGTGTAATAGCTGGTAGCGCATGGGCAGCAGAACCTTGTAATGTGTTCCCTGGCAGTGGAAACACACAGACAGCAGGAGGCAATACAGCAGCAGGCAGCGTGAGGAGGATGAGTGTGTGTGGCAGACTGGCATTTGGCAGCAGGCAGGAGGGCAGGCAGCGAGACATAGTAGGCCCTGGGTCCTAGCGGTGGTTCCAGGGCCGTAAATAAACAGCATGAGGTTCCAGACAGCGGTCGTGAAGCCCACATTGTGTCCAATACACAATTGGGACAGCACAGTTTTCAACCCGGACACCTCTAAATTAATTACAATTTTTTTTTAATAATGCAGCTATTGTTGAGTGTAATAGCTGGTGGCGCATGGGCAGCAGCACCTTGTAATGTGTTCCCTGGCAGTGGAAACACACAGACAGCAGGAGGCAATACAGCAGCAGGCAGCGTGAGGAGGATGAGTGTGTGTGGCAGACTGGCATTTGGCAGCAGGCAGGAGGGCAGGCAGCGAGACATAGTAGGCCCTGGGTCCTAGCGGTGGTTCCAGGGCCGTAAATAAACAGCATGAGGTTCCAGACAGCGGTCGTGAAGCCCACATTGTGTCCAATACACAATTGGGACAGCACAGTTTTCAACCCGGACACCTCTAAATTAATTACATTTTTTTTTTTTAAATAATGCAGCTATTGTTAAGTGTAATAGCTGGTGGCGCATGGGCAGCAGCACCTTGTAATGTGTTCCCTGGCATTGGAAACACACAGACAGCAGGAGGCAATACAGCAGCAGGCAGCGTGAGGAAGATGAGTGTGTGTGGCAGACTGGCATTTGGCAGCAGGCAGGAGGGCAGGCAGCGAGACATAGTAGGCCCTGGGTCCTAGCGGTGGTTCCAGGGCCGTAAATAAACAGCATGAGGTTCCAGACAGCGGTCGTGAAGCCCACATTGTGTCCAATACACAATTGGGACAGCACAGTTTTCAACCCGGACACCTCTAAAATACTTACAATTTTTTTTCAAAATAATGCAGCTATTGTTGAGCGTAATAGCTGGTGGCGCATGGGCAGCAGCACCTTGAAATGTGTTCCCTGGCAGTGGAGACACACAGACAGCAGGAGGAAATATAACAGCAGGCAGCGTGAGGAGGATAAGTGTGTGGCAGACTGGCATTTGGCAGCAGGCAGGAGGGCAGGCAGCGAGACATAGTAGGCCCTGGGTCCTAGCGGTGGTTCCAGGGCCGTAAATAAACAGCATGAGGTTCCAGACAGCGGTCGTGAAGCCCACATTGTGTCCAATACACAATTGGGACAGCACGGTTTTCAACCCGGACACCTCTAAAATAATTAAATTTTTTTTTTCCAAAATAATGCAGCTATTGTTGAGCGTAATAGCTGGTGGCGCATGGGCAGCAGCACCTTGTAATGTGTTCCCTGTGTTCCCTGGCAGTGGAGACACACAGACAGCAGGAAGAAATACAGCAGCAGCAGCAGGTGTAATGTGTGTGTGCGCCACTTCATGTCCCCCTCTCACCGACAACAGGGGCCAGGAATTCGCCTTCCACCCAAGCCTGGTTCATTTTGAGAAACGTCAGTCTGTCCACAGACTTGTGAGACAGACGAGATCGCTTCACAGTGACGACTCCACCGGCTGCACTGAAGCAACGCTCTGACAGTACGCTGGAAGGGGGGCAGGAAAGCACTTCCAGGGCGTACTGCGCAAGCTCGCTCCAGATCGGCAGGTGCTTGACCCAATACTCCATGGGATCAACAGGGGCCACGCTGTCATGCCCGCTGAAGGACCCCATGTAGTCAGCCACCATGCGGGTCAAGCGCTGTCTGTGACTGGAGGAGAAGGATGCTGCTGCAGGCACCTCCTCTCTAGTCCCTGGCAGCTCTACACTCATGTAGAGCTCGTTGGTCAGAGACAGCAGGTCTGTGGTGCGTGTGCGCTTGCTGCTGGTGGATGCAGGCACCTGCTGCTGCCTCTGTGCTGGCTGGACAGTGGGGGTGGATGGCTCAGGGAAGGCTTCCTGCAAGCGCTCAACAAGGGAAAGCTGCAAATCCCTCATTTGTTGTGCACGGTCTCCTCCTGCAGGCAGGAACTGGCTGAGCTTTCCCTTCAGAAGTGGGTCCAGCATCATGCAGAACCAGATGTCCTCCCTCTTCTTCATCTGGATGACCCTTGGCATGTGCGCTGCCATTGGGAAGAGTCTGGCCACGTCTGCTGGCACATCATCGGCAGCCCCAGAGCTGACAGTGCTGTCCTCCTCTTCCTCTGCCCCCTCCACCTCATCCTCTCTCCACCCCCGCACCAGTCCAGCTGCGCTCTGCTGCTCCCCCTCATCAGCAGCATGGTCAGGGACCTTCACCAACTCCAAACCCTCCTCCTCAGAGGTGGCCTGTGAAGCTGCCTGCAGCTCCTGCTGGTCCAAGGCTGGTCCAAGGCTGCCGCTCCCTCTTCCACCAGTGCATACAGGGCCCTGTCCAGCACACACACCAAGGGGACCCACTCGCACACCATTGCATGGTCCCTGCTCACCATGTTGGTGGCCTGCAGGAAGGGTGCCAGGACTGAGCACACCTGCTGCATGTGCCCCCAGTCCTCCGTGGAGATGATGGACGGGAGGTTGGTGGCGGCACGCCCAGTTGCAGTGAGGGATTCAACTGTTGCTCGTGCAACGTACTGGCTGACAGCCTGCCTCTGTTCAACCAGACGCTCCAACAGCGCCAGGGTGGAGTTCCAGCGAGTTGGAACATCGAGCATGAGCCAGTGCTGTGGCAGGTGCAGCTCCTTCTGCACCTCTTCCAGGCTCGCCACGGCTGCAGGTGAGTGCCGGAAATGACGCACAACCTTCCTTGCCGCCTCAAGGAGTCGGTCCATCCCCTGGTAGGTCCGCAGGAACTTTTGGACTACCAGGTTCAGGACGTGCGCCAGGCAGGGGATGTGGGTCAGGTCTCCCCTGCTGATGGCAGCAACCAGGTTTGCCCCATTGTCGGACACCACCTCTCCGACTCTGAGGCCTCTGGGGGTCAGCCAATTCCTCTCCTGCTCTTGGAGTTTGGCCAGGACGTGGTTCGCCGCCAGTTTGGTTTTCCCCAGGCTGACTAATTCCAGCAGTGCTTGGCAGTGGTGGGGGTTCACGCTGCTGCTGAGGCGGGGGGTTTGGGCTGGTGTGCCGGAGGATGGAAGCGGATCAGAGGAACCTGCTGCAATTCCGCTGACCCTGCATGGTGGCACCACCCACTGCGTTGTTGGTGCTGCTGCTCTGACAGTGCCCGATGCTGCTCCCCCCTCCTCACCCCCTTCCAGCAAGCTGACCCAATGCGCGGTGAAGGACAGATAGCGGCCTGTCCCAAACCAGCTGCTCCACGAGTCCATGGTGACGTGGACCCGTTGACCCACCGCATGATCCAGCCCTCTCCCGGATTGGCCATCACAGAGCGGTGAAGTGCAGGGATGGCCGTGCGTGCAAAATAATGTCGGCTGGGGATTGGCCAATCGGGGGCTGCACACATCAGGAGCGCACGCATGTCGCTCCCCTCCTGCACAAGGGAATAAGGCAGGAGTTGGGAGCACATGGCCCGTGCCAGCAAGCCGTTCAGCTGACGCATGCGACGGCTGCTGGGAGGCAGAGCCCTGACCACCCCCTGGAAGGTGTCGCTGAGCAGGGTCTGGCGATGCCTTTTGCTGGCACGGGAATCAGTGGAGGGAGCAGAGGAGGCCACTGAGGACTGGCTGCCAGAACAGGCCTCAGGGTCTGCGGCAGGAGTTGCAGAGGGAGGAGGAACAGTGCGTTGCTGACGCACTCCTGCTGGTGCTGCTGGAGGAGGTGGAGGAGGGCGGGTGGCTGCTGCCGACGGCTTCGCAGTGGTGGCGGGTCTGCCACTGCCACTGCCAGCTTCCTTCAACTTCCCGAACTCCTCATGCTCATGAAAGCGTTTCCCTGCAAGATGGTTGACCAGAGAGGTGGTGCCAAACGCAGAGGGCTCCTTCCCTCTGCTGAGCTGCTTGCGGCACTGGTTGCTGGTGGCATACTTGCACTCCACATATGGCAGGGTGAAAAAATTCCATATTGGGGAGGTGAAGTTGCCCCTTCGGCTGGAGGGTGCTGCTGCCACTGGTCTCCCTGTGGTGGTTGGGGGTTCTTGGTGCGGCTGGTGGTGGCACTGGCAGAACTCGTCTCTTGATCAGCATGCTGTGTGGCCTGCATGCCACGCCCACTTGTGATCCTGCCCATGCCTGCGATGCTGATCCTTCTAGCAAGGCCCACAGACGCATCCTCCTCCTCCTCCTCAGAGCTGATGACATCCCCACTCCCAGGACCAGGCACCCAGTCTCTGTCCTTCACCATGTCATCATCATCCTCCCCCTCTGCAAACATGTCCTGCTGGGATCCCCCAAACTCTCCTTCTGCATGCATGGGCGGATGGACAGTCACCACTGTCTGACTGTCCAAAGCATCATCCCCCAAAGTGCCCACCAGCATTCCTTCCTCCTCCAATTCTGCCGCAACAGCACTCCATAGTCCCGCTGTGCTTGGGGATAACATGAAGGTGCTGCTGAGTGACAGGGTGCTGGTATTGCCCACTGGGGCTGGAGAACTGCACTCCTCCTCCTCCTCCCCCCCAGGCAGTGCTGGGCGGCTGCTGCTGCTCTTGCGAACAGGAGTGGTGGCGGGGGTGGAGGACTCGGTTCCAGAGCTAATGGTGGCCTGCTCATCCACCATCAGTTCCACCACAGCTTCTGCGTCCTTCTCCTCAATAGGACGGCTACGACCTGGCGGTGGGAGGAACATCTGCGCCACATGCTGCTGCTGCTGTGTCTCTGCAGCGTGACTCCCAGCTGTTGGGCGGCCAAGGCGTCCACGGCCAGTGGCTAATGGCGGAATAGCCACTGGTGCAGATGCAGAACTGCGCATGGTGGTGGTGGTGCGGCTGGCACGCCCACGACCTCCTCTCTTGGCGCTGCCCTTGCTGCCCTTGCTGCCCCTGCCCAAACCGCGGCTGCCAGTGCCAGACATCGTATATTTTTAATATTATACAAATGAAAAAAACTTATGTATGTAAAGGTGGGTGGGACAAGTGGGGTACTTTAATGGGGTGGGACTGGTGGTGGTGGGTGTGTGAGGTGAAGGACAGGTGTACTCTACAGCAGAGATCGGTGTAGCGCTAATGAGAGAGTGCGCACTGCGCACACAAAGACCCTAGCTGACGCTGACTGACGGTGTCCCTATACACAGACTACAGTACAGTACAAGTCAGCAAATACACAATAGAAGTAATAGAAAAAAATAGGATGGGTGTAGCACTAACGAGAGGGTGCGGACAGCACAGATGTGCACTGCGCACACAAAGACCCTAGCTGACGCTGACTGGCGGTGTCCCTATACACAGACTACAGTACAATTCAGCGAATACACAATAGAAGTAATATATAAACAATAGGACGGGTGTAGCACTAACGAGAGGGTGCGGACAGCGCAGATATATAGGCTGACCAGCATTTGCCTATATACTTGCCTTTGTGACAGGCAACTGTGCACCACCCTGTACTTTATAAAAGGGTTTGTTGCCTAGGCCTCAATTTATCACTGCTTGTCATCTCTTACCTGCTACCTTCTAAACTAGGGATGATCATTGAGATGCAAATAGTTCAGAGTTTATGCATGATTATCTAAATGTATGCAGCTTGAAAAGGGACCAATCAATTTAATCCTGGGTGGGACTTGATTGGTCCATTTTCAAGCTGCATAAATGTGGGGTGTGGCCTTTGCTGAAGGGCGGAGTTTAGGGTGCCAGAACTTCTGTGCCTATACGCTCCTGAGCTGTAAATCCGGCCCTGGTTTATACTTCAGTATTTCATGCAGAGTGATCTCCTGATTCAGGTCATTACACTGCCAACTATGTGATTGGCAGCTGCTGAATTTGATGGGCCCAATGTATACCTTTTCCTGGGTTAGTGGAAATTTGTATAACAAAATCTTTTGTCCATTGCTAAAAGAGGGTGTTGAGATCTCTTGAGGAAGTAAAATCAAGGTTAATTAAGCATATTTATTACATAGAATTCACTTTCTCTAATAGAAGATATTCTGTGTTCTGGGAGTTTATTGTTCCATAGTCTATTTTTTTTTCACTTCTTTTTGAAAGATATGTCTTTTCCGTTAGACTTTCAGCTTTTACATGGTGTCTGATCAAAGACAGACCTAAAAATAATTCATTAAGTAAGGCCCCGTTCACACTTGCGTTTTGGCAAGTAAACGGACCGGATCCTGATCGGATCCTGATCGGATCCTGACCTGATCCTGATCAGAACCGTGCGGTTCCGATCCGGATCCGGTCCGTTTGTATCAGGCATGCATCAGGCTGCCATCCGGATCCGTGGGCAAAAAATAGTTAAATATAAATAAAAAAATGTTCGGGTCAGCAGAAGGTGCACCTGGTGCACATGTACAATCAGGTTCCTCCGCTGTAGACATCACCTCCACCTCCGATATTCTGCCAAACAGCTCCAGCACGTCTGTCACTGCTGCTCCACTCCAGACATGCTTGCCCATGTGTCCCCATCCGAAATGGCTGCTTGGATACGCATAGGAAGTGGGGTAGAACGTCAGGTTTTTGTAGGTAGTGTTTTCTGTGCCTCTCGTTTCCCATTGGTTTCTGTGTTCCTGATGGTGCTGTCAGGCTCCGGTCAGGATGCGTGGGCCGGAGATCCGGACACAAAAAATAGCGCATGTTGGAAAAGAGTCCGGAGTCCGGATCCGGTCCGGCTCCGTACTGTACGGAACGTACGTATGTGAACGTCCGCATAGCCTTTGCATTGCTATGCGGAACGTACGTTCCGTTTGTACAGTATGCGGTCCGGATCAGATCCGGAAAATCCGGATAGCGAACGCTAATGTGAACCGCGCCTAATATACCGACATGTCATCAGTGTCAGGATTTTAGTCTTGTGAGGCCTATGCATAATGCCTGATGCACAGTTCACTATTTGCTAGTTTGTCAAGTGGAACGTAGAATAAGCTTCATATTGGTTGCTTTTTGGTGTTTTTTAATGTATACAAATTAATATATAATGGGTCATTGTGGCGAGACAGCAAAAAATGACGCAGGGAAATTTGTAGTAATTTGGACGCCGTCAAAAGACAATTGCTCAAAAAGTTGTGTAGAGTCCAAAATTGGCCCCCATTATATGCCCTACATGAGGAGACAGTTGGTTATTGTTCATACATTGTACACATATTTTCTGATATTATGTGTTGTTCTATCATTCACTACAGTGAAGAGGTAATGTTTTGAGCCTTTTTCTGCCTTTGTCCAGTTGAAGCCCAGCTGAAATTGTACCATTACTGCGTGTATCAAAAAAGGGCGCCTGGAAAAAAGGGCGCGGGATATAGCCGAAATTATAGGTTATAACGTAAAATAATAATTGTTGTTTATAGCTTGTAAACGAAAATGTAGTGCTAAATAGGTTAAATAAACGGAAATTAAATGGCAAAATACTGTCTATAACAACAAACGAATTCTGAAATGAAACGTCAAATAGCGTCTATAACAAAAACGATATTTACACTTGTATTAAAGGGAAGGTTCATGCAAAATAAAAAAATGAGTTTCACTTACCTGGGGCTTCTACCAGCCCCATGCAGCCATCCTGTGCCCTCGTAGTCACTCACTGCTGCTCCAGTCCCCCGCTGGCAGCTTGCCGACCTCGGAGGTCGGCAGGCCGCATTGCGTACGTTTTTACTCATTCCCGCTAGTGCAGGAACATTAACACATACATTTTTACGCATTACTGGTTCAATGCGTACATTTTTACGCATTGAACCAGTAATGCGTAAAAATGTATGTGTTACTGTTCCTGTACTAGCGGGAATGCGTAAAAATGTATGCAATGCGTCCCGCCGACCTCCGAGGTCGGCAAGCTGCCAGTGGGGGACTGGAGCAGCAGTGAGTTACTACAAGGGCACAGGATGGCTGCAGGGGGCTGGTAGAAGCCCCAGGTAAGTGAAACTCATTTTTTTATTTTGCTTGGACATTCCCTTTAAGCATAGCAATGCAATGGTATATTTTACAGATATTTTACTGCAATTATACCTAACTGTAGGCTCACACAGATCTCTCCCTATCCCTAACCCCTAGACCCCCTCTTTGTTTAAATATACATAATTAAATAAATTGTATATATTACATATATTGTGCTGTAACTAGTGTTGGGCGAACAGTGTTCGCCACTGCTCGGGTTCTGCAGAACATCACCCTGTTCGGGTGATGTTCGAGTTCGGCCGAACACCTGATGGTGTTCGGCCTTTTTAGTTCGGGTTCGCCCGAACTATTCAATGCCCGCCGAACAGGGCCGAACAGGGCCCCTATTCGGCCGAACAGGGCCCTGTTCGCCCGAAAATGCCACAATACGGCCCCCCTATGGGGTCGCAGGCATAAGGGGAGAGCATGCCCCGATCGCGGGGGGGCGGGGGTCGGAAATTCCCCCCACCCCCTCCGCTAGCGCTCCCCCCTCTGCCCGCTTCCCCATAACAAAAGTTTGTTGAAAGTTAATACTAGTACCGGTGGCTGGCTGCTGGCCTGGCAGTGGAGTGAGTGAGGAGGAGGAGTCCGCCTAGGAGAGTGACGCGTTGAGGCCGGGCAGCGGGCGGTTCAGCGGTAGTACCCTTGTGGTACTTCCGCCCTTTCTCTGACCTCACGTCCTCTACGTTATGACGCATACGAGGGTACGCGTCACCTAACTGTAGGCTCACACAGATCTCTCCCTATCCCTAACCCCTAGACCCCCTCTTTGTTTAAATATACATAATTAAATAAATTGTATATATTACATATATTGTGCTGTAACTAGTGTTGGGCGAACAGTGTTCGCCACTGTTCGGGTTCTGCAGAACATCACCCTGTTCGGGTGATGTTCGAGTTCGGCCGAACACCTGATGGTGTTCGGCCTTTTTAGTTCGGGTTCGCCCGAACTATTCAATGCCCGCCGAACAGGGCCGAACAGGGCCCCTGTTCGACCGAACAGGGCCCTGTTCGCCCGAACATGCCACAATACGGCCCCCCTATGGGGTCGCAGGCATAAGGGGGGAGCATGCCCCGATCGCGGGGGGGCGGGGGGCGGAAATTCCCCCCACCCTCTCCGCTAGCGCTCCCCCCTCTGCCCGCTTCCCCATAACAAAAGTTTGTTGAAAGTTAATACTAGTACCGGTGGCTGGCTGCTGGCCTGGCAGTGGAGTGAGTGAGGAGGAGGAGTCCGCCTAGGAGAGTGACGCGTACCCTCGTATGCGTCATAACGTAGAGGACGTGAGGTTAGAGAAAGGGCGGAAGTACCACAAGGGTACTACCGCTGAACCGCCCGCTGCCCGGCCTCAACGCGTCACTCTCCTAGGCGGACTCCTCCTCCTCACTCACTCCACTGCCAGCAGCCAGCCACTGTTACTAGTATTAACTTTCAACAAACTTTTGTTATGGGGAAGCAGCCAGAGGGGGGAGCGCTAGCGGAGGGGGTGGGGGGAATTTCCGACCCCCCCCCGCGATCGGGGCATGCTCCCCCCTTATGCCTGCGACCCCATAGGGGGGCCGTATTGCGGCATGTTCGGGTCCCCATTGACTTCCATTGAGTTCGGGGTTCGGGCCGAACATGCCGAACATCTGGCCCATGTTCGGCCTGTTCGGCCCAAACCCGAACATCCAGGTGTTCGCCCAACACTAGCTGTAACTACTGTATACCTAACCTTACTCTCACACAGAACCCTCCCTGTACCTATCCCTAACCCCTAGACCCCCCCTGGTGGTGCCTAACCCTAACCACCCCCCTGGTGGTGTATATTGCACTGTAACCATACCTAACCCTACTCTCACACAGAACTGTCCCTGTCCCTAACCCCTACACCCCCCTGGTGGTGCCTAACCCTAACCACCCCCCTGGTGGTGTATAGTGTACTGTAACTATACCTAACCCTACTCTCACACAGAACCATCCCTGTACCTATCCCGAACCCCTAGACCCCCCTGGTGGTGCCTAACCCTAACCACCCCCCTGGTGGTGCTTAACCCTAACCACCCCCTGGTGGTGCCTAACCCTAAGACCCCCTGGTGGTGCCTAACCCTAAGACCCCCCTGGTGGTGCCTAACCCTAAGACCCCCCTGGTGGTGCCTAACCCTAAGACTTTCCTGGTAGTGCCTATCCCTAACCACCCCCCTGGTGGTGCCTAACCCTAACCATCCCCCTGGTGGTGCCTAACCATATATATATATAAGCCAAGGGATGAGCAGCACAAACCGAATTTTATGCAATACTATGCAAAGCATGCACGCAGCACTGGAGAACCCCAATCTCCATAAGAAATATATAAATACAGAGGGTGCTGCAGCACACAACAGGAAAATAGTGACAGGGGCTCTTGGTTACGCTTTAACGCGTTTAAGCTCACCAACTGCGCCAAAGTGTCCCCGATCTGGTGAGTCCTACTCTAACCAGGCAAAAATGCTAGTTTTTATCAGCGTTCTAGTGGGAACCATGCCAAAAGCCCAGGGGTCAGCTAAATGGGAGAAATGAAATTAAAAACACCTCACCTTCTACTAGCTACTAACTGAACTATGAGCACCGCTCATTTATATGCTTAACTGTGCTAGAGATGGGTGTGGTTATGCACGCTCACAGGGGAAAATAATATAAGCCAAGGGATGAGCAGCACAAACCGAATTTTATGCAATACTATGCAAAGCATGCACGCAGCACTGGAGAACCCCAATCTCCATAAGAAATATATAAATACAGAGGGTGCTGCAGCACACAACAGGAAAATAGTGACAGGGGCTCTTGGTTACGCTTTAACGCGTTTAAGCTCACCAACTGCGCCAAAGTGTCCCCGATCTGGTGAGTCCTACTCTAACCAGGCAAAAATGCTAGTTTTTATCAGCGTTCTAGTGGGAACCATGCCAAAAGCCCAGGGGTCAGCTAAATGGGAGAAATGAAATTAAAAACACCTCACCTTCTACTAGCTACTAACTGAACTATGAGCACCGCTCATTTATATGCTTAACTGTGCTAGAGATGGGTGTGGTTATGCACGCTCACAGGGGAAAATAATATAAGCCAAGGGATGAGCAGCACAAACCGAATTTTTGCAATACTATGCAAAGCATGCACGCAGCACTGGAGAACCCCAATCTCCATAAGAAATATATAAATACAGAGGGTGCTGCAGCACACAACAGGAAAATAGTGACAGGGGCTCTTGGTTACGCTTTAACGCGTTTAAGCTCACCAACTGCGCCAAAGTGTCCCCGATCTGGTGAGTCCTACTCTAACCAGGCAAAAATGCTAGTTTTTATCAGCGTTCTAGTGGGAACCATGCCAAAAGCCCAGGGGTCAGCTAAATGGGAGAAATGAAATTAAAAACACCTCACCTTCTACTAGCTACTAACTGAACTATGAGCACCGCTCATTTATATGCTTAACTGTGCTAGAGATGGGTGTGGTTATGCACGCTCACAGGGGAAAATAATATAAGCCAAGGGATGAGCAGCACAAACCGAATTTTATGCAATACTATGCAAAGCATGCACGCAGCACTGGAGAACCCCAATCTCCATAAGAAATATATAAATACAGAGGGTGCTGCAGCACACAACAGGAAAATAGTGACAGGGGCTCTTGGTTACGCTTTAACGCGTTTAAGCTCACCAACTGCGCCAAAGTGTCCCCGATCTGGTGAGTCCTACTCTAACCAGGCAAAAATGCTAGTTTTTATCAGCGTTCTAGTGGGAACCATGCCAAAAGCCCAGGGGTCAGCTAAATGGGAGAAATGAAATTAAAAACACCTCACCTTCTACTAGCTACTAACTGAACTATGAGCACCGCTCATTTATATGCTTAACTGTGCTAGAGATGGGTGTGGTTATGCACGCTCACAGGGGAAAATAATATAAGCCAAGGGATGAGCAGCACAAACCGAATTTTATGCAATACTATGCAAAGCATGCACGCAGCACTGGAGAACCCCAATCTCCATAAGAAATATATAAATACAGAGGGTGCTGCAGCACACAACAGGAAAATAGTGACAGGGGCTCTTGGTTACGCTTTAACGCGTTTAAGCTCACCAACTGCGCCAAAGTGTCCCCGATCTGGTGAGTCCTACTCTAACCAGGCAAAAATGCTAGTTTTTATCAGCGTTCTAGTGGGAACCATGCCAAAAGCCCAGGGGTCAGCTAAATGGGAGAAATGAAATTAAAAACACCTCACCTTCTACTAGCTACTAACTGAACTATGAGCACCGCTCATTTATATGCTTAACTGTGCTAGAGATGGGTGTGGTTATGCACGCTCACAGGGGAAAATAATATAAGCCAAGGGATGAGCAGCACAAACCGAATTTTATGCAATACTATGCAAAGCATGCACGCAGCACTGGAGAACCCCAATCTCCATAAGAAATATATAAATACAGATTTCATTTCTCCCATTTAGCTGACCCCTGGGCTTTTGGCATGGTTCCCACTAGAACGCTGATAAAAACTAGCATTTTTGCCTGGTTAGAGTAGGACTCACCAGATCGGGGACACTTTGGCGCAGTTGGTGAGCTTAAACGCGTTAAAGCGTAACCAAGAGCCCCTGTCACTATTTTCCTGTTGTGTGCTGCAGCACCCTCTGTATTTATATATTTCTTATGGAGATTGGGGTTCTCCAGTGCTGCGTGCATGCTTTGCATAGTATTGCATAAAATTCGGTTTGTGCTGCTCATCCCTTGGCTTATATTATTTTCCCCTGTGAGCGTGCATAACCACACCCATCTCTAGCACAGTTAAGCATATAAATGAGCGGTGCTCATAGTTCAGTTAGTAGCTAGTAGAAGGTGAGGTGTTTTTAATTTCATTTCTCCCATTTAGCTGACCCCTGGGCTTTTGGCATGGTTCCCACTAGAACGCTGATAAAAACTAGCATTTTTGCCTGGTTAGAGTAGGACTCACCAGATCGGGGACACTTTGGCGCAGTTGGTGAGCTTAAACGCGTTAAAGCGTAACCAAGAGCCCCTGTCACTATTTTCCTGTTGTGTGCTGCAGCACCCTCTGTATTTATATATTTCTTATGGAGATTGGGGTTCTCCAGTGCTGCGTGCATGCTTTGCATAGTATTGCATAAAATTCGGTTTGTGCTGCTCATCCCTTGGCTTATATTATTTTCCCCTGTGAGCGTGCATAACCACACCCATCTCTAGCACAGTTAAGCATATAAATGAGCGGTGCTCATAGTTCAGTTAGTAGCTGGTAGAAGGTGAGGTGTTTTTAATTTCATTTCTCCCATTTAGCTGACCCCTGGGCTTTTGGCATGGTTCCCACTAGAACGCTGATAAAAACTAGCATTTTTGCCTGGTTAGAGTAGGACTCACCAGATCGGGGACACTTTGGCGCAGTTGGTGAGCTTAAACGCGTTAAAGCGTAACCAAGAGCCCCTGTCACTATTTTCCTGTTGTGTGCTGCAGCACCCTCTGTATTTATATATTTCTTATGGAGATTGGGGTTCTCCAGTGCTGCGTGCATGCTTTGCATAGTATTGCATAAAATTCGGTTTGTGCTGCTCATCCCTTGGCTTATATTATTTTCCCCTGTGAGCGTGCATAACCACACCCATCTCTAGCACAGTTAAGCATATAAATGAGCGGTGCTCATAGTTCAGTTAGTAGCTAGTAGAAGGTGAGGTGTTTTTAATTTCATTTCTCCCATTTAGCTGACCCCTGGGCTTTTGGCATGGTTCCCACTAGAACGCTGATAAAAACTAGCATTTTTGCCTGGTTAGAGTAGGACTCACCAGATCGGGGACACTTTGGCGCAGTTGGTGAGCTTAAACGCGTTAAAGCGTAACCAAGAGCCCCTGTCACTATTTTCCTGTTGTGTGCTGCAGCACCCTCTGTATTTATATATTTCTTATGGAGATTGGGGTTCTCCAGTGCTGCGTGCATGCTTTGCATAGTATTGCATAAAATTCGGTTTGTGCTGCTCATCCCTTGGCTTATATTATTTTCCCCTGTGAGCGTGCATAACCACACCCATCTCTAGCACAGTTAAGCATATAAATGAGCGGTGCTCATAGTTCAGTTAGTAGCTAGTAGAAGGTGAGGTGTTTTTAATTTCATTTCTCCCATTTAGCTGACCCCTGGGCTTTTGGCATGGTTCCCACTAGAACGCTGATAAAAACTAGCATTTTTGCCTGGTTAGAGTAGGACTCACCAGATCGGGGACACTTTGGCGCAGTTGGTGAGCTTAAACGCGTTAAAGCGTAACCAAGAGCCCCTGTCACTATTTTCCTGTTGTGTGCTGCAGCACCCTCTGTATTTATATATTTCTTATGGAGATTGGGGTTCTCCAGTGCTGCGTGCATGCTTTGCATAGTATTGCATAAAATTCGGTTTGTGCTGCTCATCCCTTGGCTTATATTATTTTCCCCTGTGAGCGTGCATAACCACACCCATCTCTAGCACAGTTAAGCATATAAATGAGCGGTGCTCATAGTTCAGTTAGTAGCTGGTAGAAGGTGAGGTGTTTTTAATTTCATTTCTCCCATTTAGCTGACCCCTGGGCTTTTGGCATGGTTCCCACTAGAACGCTGATAAAAACTAGCATTTTTGCCTGGTTAGAGTAGGACTCACCAGATCGGGGACACTTTGGCGCAGTTGGTGAGCTTAAACGCGTTAAAGCGTAACCAAGAGCCCCTGTCACTATTTTCCTGTTGTGTGCTGCAGCACCCTCTGTATTTATATATTTCTTATGGAGATTGGGGTTCTCCAGTGCTGCGTGCATGCTTTGCATAGTATTGCATAAAATTCGGTTTGTGCTGCTCATCCCTTGGCTTATATTATTTTCCCCTGTGAGCGTGCATAACCACACCCATCTCTAGCACAGTTAAGCATATAAATGAGCGGTGCTCATAGTTCAGTTAGTAGCTAGTAGAAGGTGAGGTGTTTTTAATTTCATTTCTCCCATTTAGCTGACCCCTGGGCTTTTGGCATGGTTCCCACTAGAACGCTGATAAAAACTAGCATTTTTGCCTGGTTAGAGTAGGACTCACCAGATCGGGGACACTTTGGCGCAGTTGGTGAGCTTAAACGCGTTAAAGCGTAACCAAGAGCCCCTGTCACTATTTTCCTGTTGTGTGCTGCAGCACCCTCTGTATTTATATATTTCTTATGGAGATTGGGGTTCTCCAGTGCTGCGTGCATGCTTTGCATAGTATTGCATAAAATTCGGTTTGTGCTGCTCATCCCTTGGCTTATATTATTTTCCCCTGTGAGCGTGCATAACCACACCCATCTCTAGCACAGTTAAGCATATAAATGAGCGGTGCTCATAGTTCAGTTAGTAGCTAGTAGAAGGTGAGGTGTTTTTAATTTCATTTCTCCCATTTAGCTGACCCCTGGGCTTTTGGCATGGTTCCCACTAGAACGCTGATAAAAACTAGCATTTTTGCCTGGTTAGAGTAGGACTCACCAGATCGGGGACACTTTGGCGCAGTTGGTGAGCTTAAACGCGTTAAAGCGTAACCAAGAGCCCCTGTCACTATTTTCCTGTTGTGTGCTGCAGCACCCTCTGTATTTATATATTTCTTATGGAGATTGGGGTTCTCCAGTGCTGCGTGCATGCTTTGCATAGTATTGCATAAAATTCGGTTTGTGCTGCTCATCCCTTGGCTTATATTATTTTCCCCTGTGAGCGTGCATAACCACACCCATCTCTAGCACAGTTAAGCATATAAATGAGCGGTGCTCATAGTTCAGTTAGTAGCTAGTAGAAGGTGAGGTGTTTTTAATTTCATTTCTCCCATTTAGCTGACCCCTGGGCTTTTGGCATGGTTCCCACTAGAACGCTGATAAAAACTAGCATTTTTGCCTGGTTAGAGTAGGACTCACCAGATCGGGGACACTTTGGCGCAGTTGGTGAGCTTAAACTCGTTAAAGCGTAACCAAGAGCCCCTGTCACTATTTTCCTGTTGTGTGCTGCAGCACCCTCTGTATTTATATATATATATATATATATATATATATATATATAATAAAAGTATAATCAACACATTATAAGTGTGAAAAACAATGTTAATACCAAAAGTGATGCATTTCTAATAGAATAAGGTTGAAAACTATATTTAAGCATTATACGTATGAAAACTAATTTTAAATGACAAAATAAGTGTAAACAAAAATTTACTTGTTACAGTCCTGTAAGCGAATTTTTAAAAACGGGAAATAGGTAAAAGCTCCTATAGCGAAATTTAAAAACGGAAAATAAGTATAACACAAAGTCAAAATGAACTTGTAAACTATATTTGTTATAAACCTTATTCTGTAAACGAAAACTTTTGTTAACACGATCCCGACAACCGCTATTATGTAAATAAATTTTAAGTGACAAAATAAGTGTAAACGAAAATTTACTTATTACAGTCCTGTAAGCGAATTTTTAAAAACGGGAAAATAAGTAAAAGTTCCTATAAGCGAAATTTAAAACCGAAAAATAAGTATAACCCAAAGTCAAAGCGAACTTGTAAACGATATTTGTTATAAACCTTATTCTGTAAACGAAAACTTTTGTTAACACAATCCCTGCAACCGCTGTTTCTCGGGTGCCCTTTTTTTCCTTTTTTCCTGTCGGGTGCCCAATAGCCAATATTTTGCATTGCTGTCTATGGCGGCACCCTTTTTGTCCACTAGTCATGTGCGCCCTTTTTTACTGGCCCACCATTACTTACTCCAGGTGCTGTATGTAGTGCATTGAGCAAACAGCACAAATGATGTTGGCTTGGTAATGCACGCATTGCCAGCACAGCCCACATTGTGCTACTTGCACTAGCAAAGCATACATTTCCTAGGTAACACAGGTCACATTTTTTGCACAATGCACACTTCAAAACTGGTATAAGTAACAGTGAAAAAGCTGAGTGCTGCCTATGTTCTAAAAGTTAATAGTTAGGACTTCAGTGTTCAGCATTCAAAGCTACATTTTTTTTACATTTCATTTTCAAGACTTTGCCAACGACCATTCAACATTGTCAGCTTACAAAGCAATTGAAATCACTGCTGTCATGTGCATGTATTTATTGTATTATAATAAAAAACAACTGAAGAGAAAAAAGTAGTGTGAGATCAATGCAAAAATGCCTAAACACCAAAAGAACTTTATAGATATGAAAGTTCTGGTCCGTAAATAGAGGAACTTTTACGGGGGTATGTTAATTCATCCTTTGCAGACTGAGGTAGTCGAAATCTAAGTCATGCTTAGTCATGCTTGTGGCTGTAAGCCTCAGACATGATGTAGATTTCTCACTATGCAGTCCACGCGTTCCTGCTTTGATCGCACCCGCACGAGCTCAGAGATTAAGCTATCAAATGACAGCTTAATCTCCTGGAATAAATCAGGATGACAATTGGCTCCTCATCACATGATCACTATGATTGCTCCTGATCATAGTGATCACAATGTAAACAGACTTCACTCACTCTCCATGTTCCCCTGATTATCACAGCTCCTGACTGTCTCCTTAGGCATCCAGCCCTGTACTGACTGAATTATGGGTCCCAGCTTGATGATGTCATCAAGCCAGGACCCGTACTTGTGTCAGTATGGAGCCGGCTGCTGTGCTGCCGGTCACAGCTGTTTGGTGCTGGAGATAGGAGGAAGGTGAGTAATACTTACCCAGCCACGCTTCCTGCTGCCAATGTCTGCAGGGGGGAGGGAAGGTGGGGCTACTAGACCACCAGGGGAATGTTTAGGGTAGGGGGGACCACTAGATTATCAAGGATTATATAGTAAATGGCAGTGGGGGGGGGGGGGGAAAGGGAACACACTAGAGACTGCTCTGGTCCTTAACAGGACCAGAGTGGCCAGTCTTGAAGGGGTTAATGTATGCACCCAGACCTGGAACAAAAAAGTAGAATATTCCTTGTTCAAAATTTGCTTTAAAAGTCAGAGAACATAAACTCTGAAAAAGCATAAAATACAGTAAATCAACCTTTGGTGAACTGTTACAAGAAGCAGAATAACCCAAAAGGACACTATTTGTTTCTCAGGGGATTGGCTAGATCAAACACAATAGCAGACAAAAATGTTTGATGGTCTGAGGGAAATACATTCGATAATATAATGCAGAATAATACATGAAACAGATTCTTTTTGAGGAATAGAAGTCCACTTTTCAGACAGTTTATGTATTTCAGTATTATTTGTATTTCCCTGAGACCTCCTGACATTTTTGGCTACTGTTGTTTTCGGACTAGGGGATCCCCTGGGAAACACAGAATACTCTTACTCTGCATTACAAGCACTGAATTGTATCAGTAATAGCCCACCAAAGGTCAATGTATTTTGTTTTTATGCTTTTTTCTCTGGCTGTCTTCTCTGCCTTTTAAACCAGCGTTTGAACTGTATTTTTTATTCCATGTTTGAATGCATATATTAATATACACCCCATTAAAGTCTCCCTATATATGTATAATTTCTATAGTTTTTGTGGATTTTTTATGTGGATTTTCTCATGCATTTCTGCTGGCTTCTGCTCATTACTTATTTTATGAATGCCTATTTCATCAGTGGCAGAAAAAAAAAAGCAAGCATAGATAGAACAGACATAATGGCAGTATGGTATGCTGCATGTTGTGAACCAACAGTATTGAACTGAAGACATTTAGGCCAATAGGCCAACCCAGGGCCTACAGGCACCTAATGATGGAAAGGCAGCTCACTCCCCTCTTCTAGTGCTTCCCTCCCTCCTTCCCTGTGCAGAGTCCCGAGCAGAGTGTAAATGAGCAGTGATGCTCGGATACCCCTTTTTATTATTCGAGTTTGGTCGAATTCGAATAGTAAATTATTCGAATTCGGTCGAATATTCGAGTCGAATATTTTTTACTATTCGATTCGACCTCGGACTTCGAGCTCACTATTCGAGTTGGTATTCAAGCTCATTATTCGAGCTGACTATTCGAATTGGCCTTAAATAGCTTCCAACACTTGTTTTGAGGGTGAATGATGCAAGAAACATCTTTTTTTCCAAGTAACAACAGCAAGTGATTATGTGGGGATGTTCCTTTAAAAAAAAAGGTGGAAAGAGAAGAGAAGTTGTGTCCAAAATTCTGTTCAGTAGTGTATATACTTCTTCTTCTTCTTCTTCTTTATCTTCTTCATCTTCTTCTTCATCTTCTTCATCTTCTTCATCTTCATCTTCTTCATCATCTTCTTCTTCATCGTCTTCTTCTTCTTCTTCTTCTTCATCTTCTTCATCTTCTTCTTCATCTTCTTCATCTTCTTCATCTTCTTCATCTTCTTCATCTTCTTCTTCTATATCTTCTTTTTCTATATCCTCTTCTTATTATTATTTTTCTATTTCGTCTTCTTCTTTTTCTATATCTTCTTCTTCTTCTATATCGTCTTCTTCTTCACTTATTTCTCTTTTATATATATTTTTTTAAAGAAATGCAGCTATTTTTGAGCGTAATAAATAGCTGGTGGCGCACGCATGTTGGAAGCGCCATTGTATGTGCTCCCTGGCAGTGGAAACACACAGACAGCATGAGGTAAATTCAGCAGCAGCAGCAGGAGGAGGAGGATGATTGTGTGGCAGCAGGCAGTCAATGAGGCAGGCAGCGAGACATAATAGGCTGTGTGGTACCTAGCGGTGGTACCAGGCCGTAAATACACAGCATGAGGTTCCAGACAGCGGTCGTGAAGCCCACATCATGTCCAATACACAACTGGGACAACACAGTTTTCAACCCGGACACCTCTAAAAATAATATCACAAAGTATTAATAAAAAGAATATATATTTTATTTTTTTTTAAAGAAAGGCAGCTATTTTTGAGCGTAATAAATAGCTGGTGGCGCACGCATGTTGGAAGCGCCATTGTATGTGCTCCCTGACAGTGGAAACACACAGACAGCAGGAGGTAAATTCAGCAGCAGGAGGAGGAGGATGAGTGTGTGGCAACAGGCAGTCAGGTAGGTAGGCAGCATGACATAATAGCCCTGGTACCTAGCGTTGATTCCAGGGCTGTAAATAAACACAACAGGAGGTCCCAGACAGCGGTCGTGCAGCCCACATCGTGTCCAATACACAACTGGGACAACACAGTTTTCAACCCGGGCACCTCAGAAAAATTAAACCTTTTTTTTTTTTTTTTAAATGGTTTACTTTTTTTTTTTTTTTACAGCAAATTACACAGATATAGCTATTGTTGGACGTAATAGCTGGTGGCAGAGTGGCAGCAGAAGATAATTCTGTGTACCCTGGCAGTGGGAAACACAGACAGACAGCAGCAGCAGCAGGAGGAATGGAGGAGTAATGAGAGTAGCTATTGTTGGACGTAATAGCTGGTGGCAGAGTGGCAGCAGAAGGTAATTCGGTGTACCCTGGCAGTGGGAAACACAGACAGACAGCAGCAGCAGCAGGAGGAATGGAGGAGTAATGAGAGTAGCTATTGTTGGACGTAATAGCTGGTGGCAGAGTGGCAGCAGAAGGTAAATCTGTGTACCCTTGGCAGTGGGAAACACAGACAGGCAGCAGCAGCAGCAGGAGGAATGGAGGAGTAGTGTGAGTGTGGCAGCAGGTAGGTAGGCAGCGTGACATAATAGCCCTGGTACCTAGCGTTGATACCAGGGCTGTAAATAAACACAACAGGAGGTCCCAGACAGCGGTCGTGCAGCCCACATCGTGTCCAATACACAACTGGGACAACACAGTTTTCAACCCGGGCACCTCAGAAAAATTAAACCTTTTTTTTTTTTTTTTTTTAATGGTTTACTTTTTTTTTTTTTTACAACAAATTACACAGATATAGCTATTGTTTGACATAATAGCTGGTGGCAGAGTGGCAGCAGAAGGTAAAATCTGTGTACCCTTGGCAGTGGGAAACACAGACAGGCAGCAGCAGCAGCAGGAGGAATGGAGGAGAGTAGTGTGAGTGTGGCAGCAGGTAGGTAGGCAGCGTGACATAATAGCCCTGGTACCTAGCGTTGATACCAGGGCTGTAAATAAACACAACAGGAGGTCCCAGACAGCGGTCGTGCAGCCCACATCGTGTCCAATACACAACTGGGACAACACGTTTTCAACCCGGGCACCTCAGAAAAATTAAACCTTTTTTTTTTTTTTTTTTTTTTTAAAGGTAAATACAGGCAGCAGGGGCAGCTATTGTTTGACGTAATAGCTGGTGGCAGAGCGGCAGCAGAAGGTAAATTTGTGAACCCTGGCAGTGGGAAACACAGACAGACAGACAGGAGAAGGGCAGTACACAGCAGCCCACTGTAGATGTAAAATGTGTGGCTGCAGGCGACGTAATAGTCAAAGTGAACCAGGCTGGCTTAGTGAGCAGGAGCCAGGAGGTGGTAAAGGGTGGTAAGGCACATTAACGATGGTTCTTCCGGCAGCCAGTTCATGTCCCCCTCTCGCCGACAACAGGGGCCAGGAACTCGCCTTCCACCCACGCCTGGTTCATCTTGAGAAATGTCAGTCTGTCCACAGACTTGTGAGACAGACTTGAGCGTTTCTCGGTGACCACGCCACCAGCTGCACTGAAGCAGCGCTCGGACAGCACGCTGGAAGGGGGGCAGGACAGCACTTCCAGGGCGTACTGCGCCAGCTCGCTCCAGATCTCCAGGCGCTTGACCCAATACTCCATGGGATCAACAGGGGCATCGCTGTCAAGCCCGCTGTAGGACCCCATGTAGTCAGCCACCATTCGGGTCAGGAGCTGGCTGTGACCGGAGGAGGATGCTGCTGCATGCACCTCCTCTCTAGTCACTGCTGCCGGAGCCTCTACAGTCCTGTAGAGCTCGTTGCTGAGAGACAGCAGGTCTGTGGGGTGCTTGATGCTGGATGCAGGCACCTGCTGCTGCCTCTGTGCTGGCTGGACAGTGGGGGTGGAAGGCTGGGGGAAGGCTTCCTCCAAGCGCTCAACAAGGGCCTGCTGCAAGCTCCTTATTTGTTGCGCTGGGTCTCCTCCTGCAGGCGGCAGGAACTGGCTCAACTTCCCCTTGAGGCGTGGGTCCAACATCATGCTGATCCAGATGTCCTCCCTCTGCTTCATCTGGATCACCCTGGGGTCCTTGCGCAGGCACGTCAGCATGTGCGCTGCCATTGGGAAGAGGCGGGCCACGTGTGCTGGCACATCGACGGCAGTGCTGTCCTCATCCTCCTCCTCTGCCGCCTCATCCTCTCTCCACCCCCGCACCAACTCAGCTGCGCTGTGCTGATCCCCCTCATCAGCAGCAAGGTCAGGGACCTCCACCAAGTCCTCCTCCTCCTCCCCCTCAGAGGTGGACTGTGCAGCTGCTTGCCGCTCCTGCTGGTCGATGGCAGCTCCAGCTCCTTTTGCACGTCTTCCAGGCTCGCACAGGCTGCAGCCGAGCACCGGAAGTGACGCACAACGTTCCTTGCCGTTTCCAGCAGTTCGCCCATCCCCTGGTAGGTGCGCAAGAACTTCTGCACCACCAGGTTCAGCACGTGGGCAAGACAGGGGATGTGGGTCAGGTTTCCCCTGTCAATTGTGGCAACCAGATTGGCCCCATTGTCGGCCACCACCTCTCCGACTCTGAGGCCTCTGGGGGTCAGCCAAATCCTCTCCTGCTCCTGGAGTTTGGCCAACACATGGGTTGCCGTCAGTTTGGTCTTCCCAAGACTGACCAACTGCAGCAGCGCTTGGCAGTGGCGGGCCTTCACGCTGCTGCTGAGGCGGGGGGTTTGGCCAGGTGTGCCTGAGGATGGCAGAGGATCGGAGGAACCTGCTGCAGTTCCCCTGACCCTGCGGAGTGGCACCACCCACTGTGTTGCTGCTGCTGCTGTGCCCGCTGCTGCTCTCCCATCCTCACCCCCTTCCACCAAGCTGACCCAGTGGACAGTGAAGGACAGGTAGCGGCCTGTCCCGAAGCGGCTGCTCCAGGAGTCCATGGTGACGTGGACCCTTTCACCAACCGCGTGCTCCAGCCCTCGCTCCACATTGGCCATCACAAAGCGGTGCAGTGCAGGAATGGCCTTGCGGGCGAAAAAGTGTCTGCTGGGGAGCTGCCAGTCTGGGGCTGCACAAGCAAGCAGCGCACGCATGTCGCTCCCCTCCTGCACGAGCGTGTACGGCAGGAGTTGGGAGCACATGGCCCGTGCCAGCAAGCCGTTCAGCTGACGCACGCGACGGCTGCTGGGAGGCAGAGCCCTAACCACCCCCTGGAAGGACTCGCTCAAAAGGCTCTGGCGTGGCCTTTTGCTGGCACGGGAATCAGCGGACACAGCAGAGGAGGCCACTGAGGACTGGCTGCCAGAACAGGCCTCAGTGTCGGCAGCAGGAGTTGCAAAGGGGGGAGGAGCAGTGCGTTTCCGCACTCCTGCTGGTGCTGCTGGAGGAGCAGGAGGGCGGGTGGCTGCTGCTGCTGCTGCTGAAGGCTGTGCAGTGATGGGTGTGGTGCCACTGCCAGCACCAGACGCCTTCAGCCTCTGGAACTCCTCATGCTGGTGGAAATGTTTCGCAGCAATGTGGTTGATGAGCGAGCTGGTGCTGAACTTTAAGGGGTCTGCACCTCTGCTCAACATCCGCTGACAGTGGTTGCAAGCAGTGGTGCTCAAATACCCCATTTTAAAATTCGAGTTTGGTCGAATTCGAATAGTAAATTATTCGAGGTCAGTCGAATATTCGAGTCGAATAATTTTTACTATTCGACCTCGGACTTCGAGCTCACTATTCGAGTCGGTATTCGAGCTCATTATTCGAGCTGACTATTCGAATTGGCCTTAAATAGCTTCCAACACTTGTTTTGAGGGTGAATGATGCAAGAAACATCTTTTTTTCCATGTAACAACAGCAAGTGATTATGTGGGGATGTTCCTTTAAAAAAAAAATGGTGGAAAGAGAAGTTGTGTCCAGAATTTTGTTCAGTACTGTATATACTTCTTCGTCTTCTTCTTCTTCTTTATCTTCTATATCTTCTTCTTCTATATCTTCTTCTATATCTTCTTCTTCTATATCTTCTTCTATATCTTCTTCTTCTTCTTCTATATTGTCTTCTTCTTCTTCTTCTTCTTCATCTTCTTCTTCTTCATCTTCTTCATCATCATCTTCTTCTTCTTCTTCTTCTTCTTCATCATCATCTTCTTCTTCTTCTTCTTCATCTTCTTCTTCTTCATCTTCTTCTTCTTCATCTTCTTCATCTTCTTCTGCTTCATCTTCTTCATCTTCTTCATCTTCTTCATCTTCTTCTTCTTCTTCTTCTTCATCTTCTTCTTCTTCTTCATCTTCTTCATCTTCTTCTTCTTCATCTTCATCTTCTTCATCTTCTTCTTCTTCTTCTTCATCATCTTTTTCTTCTTCTTCTTCTTCTTCTTCATCTTCTTCTTCTTCATCTTCTTCTTCTTCATCTTCTTCTTCTTCTCCTTCTTCTTCTCCTTCTTTTTCTATATCGTCTTCTTCTTCTTCACTTAATTCTCTTTTCAATTTTTTTTTTAAAGAAATGCAGCTATTTTTGAGCGTAACAAATAGCTGGTGGCGCACGCATGTTGGAAGCGCCATTGTATGTGCTCCCTGGCAGTGGAAACACACAGACAGCAGGAGGTAAATTCAGCAGCAGGAGGAGGAGGATGAGTGTGTGGCAGCAGGCAGTCAATGAGGCAGGCAGCGTGACATAATAGCCCTGGTACCTAGCGGGTGATACCAGGGCTGTAAATAAACACAGCAGGCAGGAGGTCCCAGACAGCGGTCGTGCAGCCCACATCGTGTCCAATACACAACTGGGACAACACAGTTTTCAACCCGGGCACCTCAGAAAAATTAAACCTTTTTTTTTTTTTTAATGGTTTTGTAGTTTTGGTTTTACAACCAATTACACAGATATATAGCTATTGTTTGACGTAATAGCTGGTGGCAGAGTGGCAGCAGAATGTAATTCTGTGTACCCTGGCAGTGGGAAACACAGACCGACAGCAGCAGCAGCAGGAGGAATGGAGGAGTAATGTGAGCAGCTATTGTTTGACGTAATAGCTGGTGGCAGAGTGGCAGCAGAATGTAATTCTGTGTACCCTGGCAGTGGGAAACACAGACAGACAGCAGCAGCAGCAGGAGGAATGGAGGAGTAGTGTGAGTGTGGCAGCAGGCAGGCAGCGTGACATAATAGCCCTGGTACCTAGCGGGTGATACCAGGGCTGTAAATAAACACAACAGGAGGTCCCAGACAGCGGTCGTGCAGCCCACATCGTGTCCAATACACAACTGGGACAACACAGTTTTCAACCCGGGCACCTCTGAAAAATTAAACCTTTTTTTTTTTTAATGGTTTTGCAGTTTTGGTTTTACAACCAATTACACAGATATATAGCTTAGCTATTGTTTGACGTAATAGCTGGTGGCAGAGTGGCAGCAGAATGTAATTCTGTGTACCCTGGCAGTGGGAAACACAGACAGACAGCAGCAGCAGCAGGAGGAATGGAGGAGTAGTGTGAGTGTGGCAGCAGGCAGCGTGACATAATAGCCCTGGTACCTAGCGGGTGATACCAGGGCTGTAAATAAACACAACAGGAGGTCCCAGACAGCGGTCTTGCAGCCCACATCGTGTCCAATACACAACTGGGACAACACAGTTTTCAACCCGGGCACCTCAGAAAAATTAAACCTTTTTTTTTTTTAAATGGTTTTGTAGTTTTGGTTTTACAACCAATTACACAGATATATAGCTATTGTTTGACGTAATAGCTGGTGGCAGAGTGGCAGCAGAATGTAATTCTGTGTACCCTGGCAGTGGGAAACACAGACAGACAGCAGCAGCAGCAGCAGGAGGAATGGAGGAGTAGTGTGAGTGTGGCAGCAGGCAGGCAGCGTGACATAATAGCCCTGGTACCTAGCGGGTGATACCAGGGCTGTAAATAAACACAACAGGAGGTCCCAGACAGCGGTCGTGCAGCCCACATCGTATCCAATACACAACTGGGACAACACAGTTTTCAACCCGGGCACCTCAGAAAAATTAAACCTTTTTTTTTTTTAATGGTTTTGTAGTTTTGGTTTTACAACCAATTACACAGATATATAGCTATTGTTTGACGTAATAGCTGGTGGCAGAGTGGCAGCAGAATATAATTCTGTGTACCCTGGCAGTGGGAAACACAGACAGACAGCAGCAGCAGCAGCAGGAATGGAGGAGTAGTGTGAGTGTGGCAGCAGGCAGGCAGCGTGACATAATAGCCCTGGTACCTAGCGGGTGATACCAGGGCTGTAAATAAACACAACAGGAGGTCCCAGACAGCAGTCATGCAGCCCACATCGTGTCCAATACACAACTGGGACAACACAGTTTTCAACCCGGGCACCTCAGAAAAATTAAATATTTATTTTTTTTTAATGGTTTTGTAGTTTTGGTTTTACAACCAATTACACAGATATATAGCTATTGTTTGACGTAATAGCTGGTGGCAGAGTGGCAGCAGAATGTAATTCTGTGTACCCTGGCAGTGGGAAACACAGACAGACAGCAGCAGCAGCAGCAGGAGGAATGGAGGAGTAGTGTGAGTGTGGCAGCAGGCAGGCAGCGTGACATAATAGCCCTGGTACCTAGCGGGTGATACCAGGGCTGTAAATAAACACAACAGGAGGTCCCAGACAGCGGTCGTGCAGCCCACATCGTGTCCAATACACAACTGGGACAACACAGTTTTCAACCCGGGCACCTCTGAAAAATTAAACCTTTTTTTTTTTAATGGTTTTGTAGTTTTGGTTTTACAACCAATTACACAGATATATAGCTTAGCTATTGTTTGACGTAATAGCTGGTGGCAGAGTGGCAGAAGAATGTAATTCTGTGTACCCTGGCAGTGGGAAACACAGACAGACAGCAGCAGCAGCAGGAGGAATGGAGGAGTAGTGTGAGTGTGGCAGCAGGCAGGCAGCGTGGCATAATAGCCCTGGTACCTAGCGGGTGATACCAGGGCTGTAAATAAACACAACAGGAGGTCCCAGACAGCGGTCGTGCAGCCCACATCGTATCCAATACACAACTGGGACAACACAGTTTTCAACCCGGGCACCTCAGAAAAATTAAACCTTTTTTTTTTTTTAATGGTTTTGTAGTTTTGGTTTTACAACCAATTACACAGATATATAGCTATTGTTTGACGTAATAGCTGGTGGCAGAGTGGCAGCAGAATGTAATTCTGTGTACCCTGGCAGTGGGAAACACAGACAGACAGCAGCAGCAGCAGGAATGGAGGAGTAGTGTGAGTGTGGCAGCAGGCAGGCAGCGTGACATAATAGCCCTGGTACCTAGCGGGTGATACCAGGGCTGTAAATAAACACAACAGGAGGTTCCAGACAGCGGTCGTGCAGCCCACATCGTGTCCAATACACAACTGGGACAACACAGTTTTCAACCCGGGCACCTCAGAAAAATTAAACCTTTTTTTTTTTTAATGGTTTTGTAGTTTTGGTTTTACAACCAATTACACAGATATATAGCTATTGTTTGACGTAATAGCTGGTGGCAGAGTGGCAGCAGAATGTAATTCTGTGTACCCTGGCAGTGGGAAACACAGACAGACAGCAGCAGCAGCAGGAGGAATGGAGGAGTAGTGTGAGTGTGGCAGCAGGCAGGCAGCGTGACATAATAGCCCTGGTACCTAGCGGGTGATACCAGGGCTGTAAATAAACACAACAGGAGGTCCCAGACAGCGGTCGTGCAGCCCACATCGTGTCCAATACACAACTGGGACAACACAGTTTTCAACCCGGGCACCTCTGAAAAATTAAACCTTTTTTTTTTTTTAATGGTTTTGTAGTTTTGGTTGTACAACCAATTACACAGATATATAGCTATTGTTTGACGTAATAGCTGGTGGCAGAGTGGCAGCAGAATGTAATTCTGTGTACCCTGGCAGTGGGAAACACAGACAGCAGCAGCAGCAGGAGGAATGGAGGAGTAGTGTGAGTGTGGCAGCAGGCAGGCAGCGTGACATAATAGCCCTGGTACCTAGCGGGTGATACCAGGGCTGTAAATAAACACAACAGGAGGTCCCAGACAGCGGTCGTGCAGCCCACATCGTGTCCAATACACAACTGGGACAACACAGTTTTCAACCCGGGCACCTCAGAAAAATTAAACCTTTTTTTTTTTAATGGTTTTGTAGTTTTGGTTTTACAACCAATTACACAGATATATAGCTATTGTTTGACGTAATAGCTGGTGGCAGAGTGGCAGCAGAAGGTAATTCTGTGTACCCTGGCAGTGGGAAACACAGACAGACAGCAGAAGGGCAGTACACAGCAGCCCACTGTAGTTGTAAAATGTGTGGCTGCAGGTGACGTAATAGTCAAAGTGAACCAGGCTGGCTTAGTGAGCAGGGGCCAGGAGGTGGTAAAGGGTGGTAAGGCACATTAACGATGGTTCTAAGTTCCGGCAGCCAGTTCATGTCCCCCTCTCGCCGACAACAGGGACCAGGAACTCGCCTTCCACCCACGCCTGGTTCATCTTGAGAAACGTCAGTCTGTCCACAGACTTGTGAGACAGACGTGAGCGTTTCTCGGTGACCACGCCACCAGCTGCACTGAAGCAGCGCTCGGACAGCACGCTGGAAGGGGGGCAGGACAGCACTTCCAGGGCGTACTGCGCCAGCTCGCTCCAGATCTCCAGGCGCTTGACCCAATACTCCATGGGATCAACAGGGGGATCGCTGTCAAGCCCGCTGTAGGACCCCATGTAGTCAGCCACCATGCGGGTCAGGCGCTGGCTGTGACCGGAGGAGGATGCTGCTGCATGCACCTCCTCTCTAGTCACTGCTGCCGGAGCCTCTACAGTCCTGTAGAGCTCGTGGCTGAGAGACAGCAGGTCTGTGGGGCGCTTGCTGCTGGATGCAGGCACCTGCTGCTGCCTCTGTGCTGGCTGGACAGTGGGGGTGGAAGGCTGGGGGAAGGCTTCCTCCAAGCGCTCAACAAGGGCCTGCTGCAAGCTCCTTATTTGTTGCGCTGGGTCTCCTCCTGCAGGCGGCAGGAACTGGCTCAACTTCTCCTTGAGGCGCGGGTCCAACATCATGCTGATCCAGATGTCCTCCCTCTGCTTCATCTGGATCACCCTGGGGTCCCTGCGCAGGCACGTCAGCATGTGCGCTGCCATTGGGAAGTCTGCTGGCACATCGGCGGCAGTGCTGTCCTCATCCTCCTCCTCTGCCGCCTCATCCTGTTAAGCTTGGAGGTGTAATCTCCACAGTCAGCATACAACACATAAGCTGACGTGAAAGAGGTACACACACCAGCACAAGGGATCAGGATATCCCCAGTTTAGTGGAGGAGAGGACTGACTCCAATAGGAGATTGTGGTGCACAGAGCCGGTGCAGATCCGAACAGCCACAAACAACACTTTCGTAATAACGTCTCAGCGCAAAGTAGCGCTGAGCGCATAAACCAGGACTGAGGAGATCAGGACAGGTAGACAGAATGAACGCTTGCTAGCTAGCGACTACTTAGCGACAGCAAGCGTCCAAAACCAGACAGACTGGAATGAGGCAGCCAATGCGTTGCGGCGATGGCGTGCCTCACAAAGACAGGACAGGAAAGACAGGAAATAGCAGGATCAAGATAGATGAACGTAACACAGATAAATACACAATAAGTATGTTTCCTAGCGTATTACAATTACAGCTATCAATGAAACTATTTGTAACGTCTGACTAACATATGTATATATCGGCAATGAACCGATATATGACATAAGCAGGAACGCTGACTAGGACTGGAGTAATGCAGGGAACAGGACTCAGAAGGATTCGCTATCTCTTCGCAGAGATGAACGCAATCCACAAACGGTAACAGAACAGGATTCAGAAGGATTCGTTATCTCTACGCAGAGATGAACGCAATCCACAAACAGGACCAGGAACAGGATAACTAGCTCAGCACGGGTGCTCACGGTACGCGCAAACTACCAAAACGTGCTGGAATGCTGACTAACGGAACACAGGATATAAACAGTTCGTGTACGTATATATCAGCGACACTGATGTATCAACGTAACACGAATACAAGGAAAATAATAAACGTGCAAGTATGCGTATATATTGGCGATGAACCAATATATGACACAAGACAAGCAAAGTAACAACTACTAGAACAAGAGCAGAACTAGGAGGACTCGCTGACCCCTTCGCAGGAGTCAGCGCAGTCCACACGGACTAGGAACGAGGTGGGGCACGGGCAGAGTAACAGACTGAATCTGAGACTATGGTAGCCCATGAGACATTGCAGGAAGCAGTTCTTTATACTGAGGTCATCCAATGGGAGCAGACCTGCAGATTCCCACACAAGTGAATGGTAATTAATCACAGGCTGATAGCAGGAAAAGGCAGACAATGATATGCAGCCTGCAGGAAAGGGACTGCCCCTCCACTGCAGCAGACAATGTTTGTTTACACAAGAGCATGTTAAACTGTCATTAATTTCAGAGTGACTGCAGATGGAATCAGCAACTAGTTTAAGTGCAAACCAAACTATGCAAGAAAATGCATGTAATGACATCAGAACTGCTTGGGTTACAATACCACTGCAGCCAGCAGTAAACGCTGCAGACATGATCATAACATTACCCCCCCCCCTTAAAAGCGGATACCAGACGCTTTTCGAAACTGAAATTCCCAACAAAACAATCTGACTGATAATTCATGATGACCGGGACAGCCCGGCAAGACCAAATTCCAGAATCAGTCCCCACAAGACTGGACCCATCAGAACCAGAACCTACAAAACCATGCCCATCAGCACTACAAGCCTCAGTGTGATACCCATCAGAACCACGACTTCCAGAGAAAAGCCCCCAGAAACTCTCTGAGCGATACCCACCGCCTTCCCGGGACTGTCCAAAAACGCCAAAGCCTTTGCAATGCCCACCGGAACTGTCCCTACCAACACAAAACCCACCGTTGAACCAGTCCAAGGTACCAGGACAAGTTTCCTCAGAGATCTCCCAGAACACTTGGAAGCTCCAAAGAGATCCCCACAGGTCAGAACGCCCCTTAGGCTCACATGGAGAACCATCAAGAACCCCTATGGAACCCAGGGCAACTCTAGAGTCAGGGTCACAAGGACAAACATCAAGATCAGGGTTTTTAGGGACTAGAACCATCTCCGGGCATGCAGGCCAACCGGCAACATCAGAACATGTCTCCACTAGGGAAGCGTGTGAGCACGCCAACACAGACACACTTGGGCACTCTGGCATACGAAGCACATCTGGGCACACCGGCACAAGAGAGACTTCTGGGCATGTCAAGGAACTGCAAACCTCAAAGTCAGTCAAGGTAGGACCGAAACCAGGACTGGGCAAAAAAAAATCATCATGACTAGACTTCACAGTTACTGGATTCTCACTAAAAATGCAGGATCAGACTTAGATGTCTCTGATTCCAGCAAAGTTATTAACAAATCATGTTCAGGGGCATTTACAAGACAGGACAAATCTTCTGATGTATGCACCGAACTAGACAGGGTTCCCACAACTTCTTCTGGACTAGACAGAGACTCATCAAATACACTGGATTGGAGCTCATGAAGGGCTGCAAAACAAGTCAGTAGTGCAGCAATCCCCACTGAACTAGGCAAAACTGAGTAACTCACTGGACAGAAAGGGGACTCAGGAACTTCTGCCACACCGGCCAGAGAACCAGAATTTTCCAGGATACAGGGCTGGGTTTCAGAAACACTCATTAACCCGGACTGAAATTCTGAGATTTCTATTATTTTTTCCAGCGAGTCAGAATTATCCATGTTACAGGGCAAGACTTTTGAAACATTCAGAGGACAGGGCTGGAGTTCCTCGGCTGTTACAACACTGGAGAGGGACTCAACAACATTGGTTAAATCAGACTGTGTACAGGGCAAGGTATCTAACACACTTGCTGACGAGGACAATATTTCAATGGCTTCTGCTTCGCTGGGCAGAAATTCATCAAGTTTTATTAGAGCAGACTGTAATTCCAAAACAGCTGCTAGACAAGTGAATATTACTGCAACACCAACTGAGGTAAGCAGTGCCTCAGACTGCTCTGCTAGAGGGTTTGAAGTATCCAAAGTATTGGGTGAAGCATAAGACTCTGTGACCACAGCTTCACTGGACAGGATCACCGAACAGTCCACACTGCAGGGCAAAACCATGGAAGCACCTGCTGGACAGCAAATTGATTCTGTGACCTGAGTTTCATTGGAGAGATCTACTGCACAATTCATGGTACAGGGCAAGTTCACTGGAACATTTTCTGAACACGGTAATAATTCTGCGATTTCGGACTCACATAGCAGACGCTCTGAGTTATTCATGAAACTAGAGTGAGGTGTAGAAACAGGAAGATCAAAACACAATGTTTGCGCATCTAAATCACCATTCAATTGTGAAATTGGAAAATTCAGATGCTGGGGTTCTGAGGATTGCTGGGACTCAGAAACTGATGTAGTGCATCTATTGGCATCTGCTGGATCAGACAGGAGTTGAACTTTATTAACACAGGTAATTTCTGCAGAAGTGTTTGCAGAGACAGGCAAGATTTTTCTGGTGTCTGTTGCACTGAACAAAGACTCATGAGTACTGGCTAGGCTGGACTCAGAAGTCAGCAGGACCTCTGGGTCCTCTGCTGAGAAATTTGTGCAGGGCAAGATTAAGGAAGTATTAGTAATTTCTGTCTTACTGGGAAGTAACACTGAGTTATCCATGGTACAGGGTGGAATTACAGGAACTTCAATTTCACACAAAAGGAGCTATGAATCACTCGCTGAATCAGCCAAAGGTGCTGAAGCAGGCGAGTCCTCAGGAAATGAGGAAGTGGAACAATCTCCACTTGACAGTGTGTCTTCCCTGGTATCAACTGATTGAATCGCATAAAAATCGTCCAAAATCATTCTCCACACATCGATCAATGGAGCCACAAAGTCATACCCACACACACCAGTTTTTATTAGGTTATAGGCAGACTTAATGCATGCATTCAATACTAATTCACTTTTTGCACTGTAAAACTGACAAAATGAACTTGCATCTTTCTTCCATTCATAGACCAGGGCTTCCATCTCTCCTTTCTCAAATGGAGGATCCCATGCATATTTAACAGCTGAGCATTCCGGCTGATCATAGTTTGCAAATGTATTAGTGGCAGAAACATACATTGGGTTATTTAGCAGGTGATTGGCCGATTTCTTATTCCTAAGGATCTCCAGTACCTATAGCAAGTGTTGAACTGTAGTGTATGCAAATTTCCCTTGCTGCACGAATAAATTGATCTGTTCAATACTCTGTAATATATCTTCATAATCATATTCAGATAATTCATTTAAACAAGAACTTTTATTTTCCCTGGCTAGCAATGAAAGTTCATTAGTAGTTTCATAGGTCCATTTGACTCCCCTGAATGGTGACTGAATTTCATTATCTGCTACTGGCGGAGTCTCATTACAGATCTGATGCGCAGTCGCCAAGGGCAACGACTCCGCTGATTGTAACGCTTTTCTTTTGGAGCGTTTACGTTTGGCTTTAGACCCTACTGCCTTAGCAGAAGAAAAGTTATCAGAACAATTATCTGCTTGCTGATTATTTTTGTAGGCAGTAGAAGGAGCAGCTGATTGACAAGCTGCCAGGAGCTTATCAAAAGGGCTAGGCAAATCGGTTTTGCGCAGCCAGTTATGGATCACAAACGCTAGAAATTCCAGTGGTCTCTCTTTTAAATTGGTATGATCCAAGACATCGTAGGCCCACTGAAACAATCCTCCCTTAAATAAAACATAAACTAGCTGGGGGGCCCACGTTGAAACAGGAGTAGCCTGGAGCTCGGGATTGGCCAGGAACCTGGTACATTCAGAAAAAAACTCATTTTCTGTTTCAGAATTGAGTTTTTCAAATTTCTTAAAGAAACAGGAACCATAACAAACAGTGTCATTTTTGCTGGGAACCCCCCCCCCCCACAATGGGGATTGGTAATGGGGCTACCATAATGTTAAGCTTGGAGGTGTAATCTCCACAGTCAGCATACAACACATAAGCTGACGTGAAGGAGGTACACACACCAGCACAAGGGATCAGGATATCCCCAGTTTAGTGGAGGAGAGGACTGACTCCAATAGGAGATTGTGGTGCACAGAGCCGGTGCAGATCCGAACAGCCACAAACAACACTTTCGTAATAACGTCTCAGCGCAAAGTAGCGCTGAGCGCATAAACCAGGACTGAGGAGATCAGGACAGGTAGACAGAATGAACGCTTGCTAGCTAGCGACTACTTAGCGACAGCAAGCGTCCAAAACCAGACAGACTGGAATGAGGCAGCCAATGCGTTGCGGCGATGGCGTGCCTCACAAAGACAGGACAGGAAAGACAGGAAATAGCAGGATCAAGATAGATGAACGTAACACAGATAAATACACAATAAGTATGTTTCCTAGCGTATTACAATTACAGCTATCAATGAAACTATTTGTAACGTCTGACTAACATATGTATATATCGGCAATGAACCGATATATGACATAAGCAGGAACGCTGACTAGGACTGGAGTAATGCAGGGAACAGGACTCAGAAGGATTCACTATCTCTTCGCAGAGATGAACGCAATCCACAAACGGTAACAGAACAGGATTCAGAAGGATTCGTTATCTCTACGCAGAGATGAACGCAATCCACAAACAGGACCAGGAACAGGATAACTAGCTCAGCACGGGTGCTCACGGTACGCGCAAACTACCAAAACGTGCTGGAACGCTGACTAACGGAACACAGAGTATAAACAGTTCGTGTACGTATATATCAGCGACACTGATGTATCAACGTAACACGAATACAAGGAAAATAATAAACGTGCAAGTATGCGTATATATTGGCGATGAACCAATATATGACACAAGACAAGCAAAGTAACAACTACTAGAACAAGAGCAGAACTAGGAGGACTCGCTGACCCCTTCGCAGGAGTCAGCGCAGTCCACACGGACTAGGAACGAGGTGGGGCACGGGCAGAGTAACAGACTGAATCTGAGACTATGGTAGCCCATGAGACATTGCAGGAAGCAGTTCTTTATACTGAGGTCATCCAATGGGAGCAGACCTGCAGATTCCCACACAAGTGAATGGTAATTAATCACAGGCTGATAGCAGGAAAAGGCAGACAATGATATGCAGCCTGCAGGAAAGGGACTGCCCCTCCACTGCAGCAGACAATGGGCTTGATTCACAAAGCGGTGCTAACCTACTTAGCACGTCTAAAGTCTTTAGCTAAGTAGGTTAGCACCGGATTTCTCAATCAGATCGCGCACTAACTTTGCGCGCGCAAAGTTTTACGCGCGCAAAGTTTTATGCGCGCTAAGTCCCATAGGCTTTAATGGGCACTTCGCACGGAGCGCCCTGCGCTCTGTGCAGTACGCGCGTAAAGTTTTATGCGCATAAAGTTTTGCGCGCATAAAGTTTTATGCGCGAAAAGCTTGTTTAGACGTGCTAAGGGGGTTTTCACAGGCGTGCTAACAGTTAGCACCGCTTTGTGAATCAAGCCCAATGTTTGTTTACACAAGAGCATGTTAAACTGTCATTAATTTCAGAGTGACTGCAGATGGAATCAGCAACTAGTTTAAGTGCAAACCAAACTATGCAAGAAAATGCATGTAATGACATCAGAACTGCTTGGGTTACAATACCACTGCAGCCAGCAGTAAACGCTGCAGACATGATCATAACACATCCTCTCTCCACCCCCGCACCAACTCAGCTGCACTGTGCTGATCCCCCTCATCAGCAGCAAGGTCAGGGACCTCCACCAAGTCCTCCTCCTCCTCCCCCTCAGAGGTGGACTGTGCAGCTGCTTGCCGCTCCTGCTGGTCCAAGGCTGCCGCTCCCTGTTCCAGCAAAGCATCGAGGGCCCTGTTCAGCAGACAAACCAGGGGCACCCACTCGCAGACCATAGCATGGTCCCTGCTCACCATGTTAGTGGCCTGCAGAAAGGGAGCCAGCACTAAGCACACCTGCTGCATGTGCCTCCAGTCATCATCGGGGACGATGGACGGGATGTTGCTGGTCTTGTCCCTTCTCTGAGCGGCGGAAACAGTGGCCAGGGCAAGGTACTGGTTGACAGCGTGCTTCTGTTCAACCAGACGCTCCAACATCGCCAGGGTGGAGTTCCAGCGAGTCGGAACGTCAAGGATCAGCCGATGGCGTGGCAGCTCAAGCTCCTTTTGCACGTCTTCCAGGCTCGCACAGGCTGCAGCCGAACGCCGGAAGTGACGCACAACGTTCCTTGCCGTTTCCAGCAGTTCGCCCATCCCCTGGTAGGTGCGCAAGAACTTCTGCACAACCAGGTTCAGCACGTGGGCAAGACAGGGGATGTGGGTCAGGTTTCCCCTGTCTATTGCGGCAACCAGATTGACCCCATTGTCGGCCACCACCTCTCCGACTCTGAGGCCTCTGGGGGTCAGCCAAATCCTCTCCTGCTCCTGGAGTTTGGCCAACACATGGGTTGCCGTCAGCTTGGTCTTCCCAAGGCTGACCAACTGCAGCAGCGCTTGGCAGTGGCGGGCCTTCACGCTGCTGCTGAGGCGGGGGGTTTGGCCAGGTGTGCCGGAGGATGGCAGAGGATCGGAGGAACCTGCTGCAGTTCCCCCGACCCTGCGGGGTGGCACCACCCACTGTGTTGCTGCTGCTGCTGTGCCCGCTGCTGCTCTCCCATCCTCACCCCCTTCCACCAAGCTGACCCAGTGGACAGTGAAGGACAGGTACCGGCCTGTCCCGAAGCGGCTGCTCCAGGAGTCCATGGTGACGTGGACCCTTTCACCAACCGCGTGCTCCAGCCCTCGCTCCACATTGGCCATCACAAAGCGGTGCAGTGCAGGAATGGCCTTGCGGGCGAAGAAGTGTCTGTTGGGGAGCTGCCAGTCTGGGGCTGCACAAGCAAGCAGCGCACGCATGTCGCTCCCCTCCTGCACGAGCATGTACGGCAGGAGTTGGGAGCACATGGCGCGTGCCAGCAAGCCGTTCAGCTGCCGCACGCGACGGCTGCTGGGAGGCAGAGCCCTAACCACCACCTGGAAGGACTCGCTCAAAAGGCTCTGGCGTCGCTTTTTGCTGGCACGGGAATCAGCGGAGACAGCAGAGGAGGCCACTGAGGACTGGCTGCCAGAACAGGCCTCAGTGTCGGCGGCAGGAGTTGCAGAGGGGGGAGGAGCAGTGCGTTTCCGCACTCCTGCTGGTGCTGCTGGAGGAGCAGGAGGGCGGGTGGCTGCTGTTGCTGCTGCTGCTGCTGCTGAAGGCTGTGCAGTGATGGGTGTGGTGCCACTGCCAGCACCAGATGCCTTCAGCCTCTGGAACTCCTCATGCTGGTGGAAATGTTTCGCAGCAAGGTGGTTGATGAGCGAGCTGGTGCTGAACTTTAAGGGGTCTGCACCTCTGCTCAACTTCCGCTGACAGTGGTTGCAAGTGGCGTACTTGCTGTACACTGTGGGCATGGTGAAAAAGCGCCAGATTGGTGACAAAAACAACCCCCTACGGCATGGAACTGCTGCTGCCTGTCTCCCTGTGGTGGTTGGGGGGGGGGGGGCTTGGGTGCGGCTGGTGGTGGTACTGGCAGATGCTGCTGCTGCTGCTGCTGAGCCTGAGACACCAGCAGGCTGGGGGACCTGCCTACTGCTGCCAATGCTTGCAATGATGCGCCTCCTTGCAAGGCCCACAAGCGCATCCTCCTCCTCCTCCTCAGAGCTGCTGATGACGACATCCCCTGGAGCTGGTGGCACCCAGTCTCTGTCTGTCACTGTGTCATCATCATCCTCCCCCTCCTGAAACATGTCCTGCTGGGATGATGACCCCCCAAACTCCTCTCCTGATGCATGGATGGGCTGCTTGACTGTCGCCACAGTCTTGCTGTCCAATCCCTCCTCCCCCAAAGTGCCCATCAGCATCTCCTCCTCAAAATCGCCAACAACAGCAGACAATACCCTGATGGTGCCTGGGGTCAAAAGACTGCTGAGTGACAGGTCGGCGACTGACGGTGAACTAGCCTCCTCCCCAGGCCCTGCTGGGTGGCTGCTGCGAACAGGGGTGGTGGTGGTGAGGGTGGAGGCCTCGGATGCAGAGCTGATGGCGGGCTGCTCATCCTCCATCATCAGTTGCACCACAGTGTCTGCATCCGTTTCCTCAATGGGACGTTTCCGACCCGGCTGGAGGAAAATCGGAGCAGGTGCTACACGCTGCTGCTGCTGTGTCTCTTCAGCGTGATTTGCAGATGCTCCTGCTGGGCGGCGCCCAAGGCGTCCACGGCCAGTGGCTATAGAAGGAATGTTAGCCACTGACGCTGCTGCTGCTGCTGCGGAACTGTGCATGGTGGCGCGGCCGCGCCCGCGGCTTGCCACAATGCTGCTCCCTCTCCTCCTGATTCCCTTGCTGCCCTTCCCCTTGCCCAAACCGCGCTGGCTGCCACTTCCAGACATCTTCGATGTTTTGGGCGTAAACACAAAAGTTTTTTAAAAGGGCGGGTGAAAAGTGGGGTACTTTAATGGAGTGGGTTGGTGGGCGAGGTGACTGAGTGAGTGTCTAGTACAGTAAGTAAGTAGTAACAGTCAGGAAGTACAACTAGAAGTTACAATAATCAGTAGTAATCACAAGGAAATAGAGTGTGTGTACACTACAGACAGTGAGTGCACGCACGCGCAAACACGCGCAGGAGCTAGCCTATGAACAGTGACTGAGTGAGTGTCTAGTACAGTAAGTAAGTAGTAACAGTCAGGAAGTACAACTAGAAGTTAAAATAATCAGTAGTAATAATCACAAGGAAATAGAGTGTGTGTACACAGACAGTGAGTGAGTGCACGCACACGCAGGAGCTAGCCTATGAACAGTGACTGAGTGTCCCTACTAGTACAGTAAGTAGTAACAGTAAGTACAACTAGAAATTACAATAATCAATCAGTAATCAGAAGGAAATAGAGTGTGTGTACAGTACACAGACAGTGAGTGCACGCACACGCAGGAGCTAGCCTATGAACAGTGACAGTGAGTGTCCTAGTACAGTTACAGTATATAACTATTCAGAAGGAAATAAAGTGTGTGTACAGTACACAGACAGTGAGTGCACGCACACGCAGGAGCTAGCCTATGAACAGTGACAGTGAGTGTCCTAGTACAGTTACAGTATATAACTATTCAGAAGGAAATAGAGTGTGTGTACAGTACACAGACAGTGAGTGCACGCACACGCAGGAGCTAGTAGCCTATGAACAGTGACAGTGAGTGTCCTAGTACAGTTACAGTATATAACTATTCAGAAGGAAATAGAGTGTGTGTACACTACAGTACACAGACAGTGAGTGCACGCACACGCAGGAGCTAGCCTATGAACAGTGACAGTGAGTGTCCTAGTACAGTTACAGTATATAACTATTCAGAAGGAAATAGAGTGTGTGTACAGTACACTACAGTACACAGACAGTGAGTGCACGCACACGCAGGAGCTAGTAGCCTATGAACAGTGACAGTGAGTGTCCTAGTACAGTTACAGTATATAACTATTCAGAAGGAAATAGAGTGTGTGTACACTACAGTACACAGACAGTGAGTGCACGCACACGCAGGAGCTAGTAGCCTATGAACAGTGACAGTGAGTGTCCTAGTACAGTTACAGTATATAACTATTCAGAAGGAAATAGAGTGTGTGTACAGTACACAGACAGTGAGTGCACGCACACGCAGGAGCTAGCCTATGAACAGTGACAGTGAGTGTCCTAGTACAGTTACAGTATATAACTATTCAGAAGGAAATAAAGTGTGTGTACAGTACACACACAGTGAGTGCACGCACACGCAGGAGCTAGCCTATGAACAGTGACAGTGAGTGTCCTAGTACAGTCACAGTATATAACTATTCAGAAGGAAATAGAGTGTGTGTACAGTACACAGACAGTGAGTGCACGCACACGCAGGAGCTAGTAGCCTATGAACAGTGACAGTGAGTGTCCTAGTACAGTTACAGTATATAACTATTCAGAAGGAAATAGAGTGTGTGTACAGTACACTACAGTACACAGACAGTGAGTGCACGCACACGCAGGAGCTAGTAGCCTATGAACAGTGACAGTGAGTGTCCTAGTACAGTTACAGTATATAACTATTCAGAAGGAAATAGAGTGTGTGTACAGTACACAGACAGTGAGTGCACGCACACGCAGGAGCTAGTAGCCTATGAACAGTGACAGTGAGTGTCCTAGTACAGTTACAGTATATAACTATTCAGAAGGAAATAGAGTGTGTGTACAGTACACAGACAGTGAGTGCACGCACACGCAGGAGCTAGTAGCCTATGAACAGTGACAGTGAGTGTCCTAGTACAGTTACAGTATATAACTATTCAGAAGGAAATAGAGTGTGTGTACACTACAGTACACAGACAGTGAGTGCACGCACACGCAGGAGCTAGTAGCCTATGAACAGTGACAGTGAGTGTCCTAGTACAGTTACAGTATATAACTATTCAGAAGGAAATAGAGTGTGTGTACAGTACACAGACAGTGAGTGCACGCACACGCAGGAGCTAGCCTATGAACAGTGACAGTGAGTGTCCTAGTACAGTTACAGTATATAACTATTCAGAAGGAAATAAAGTGTGTGTACAGTACACAGACAGTGAGTGCACGCACACGCAGGAGCTAGCCTATGAACAGTGACAGTGAGTGTCCTAGTACAGTTACAGTATATAACTATTCAGAAGGAAATAGAGTGTGTGTACAGTACACAGACAGTGAGTGTATGCACACGCAGGAGCTAGTAGCCTATGAACAGTGACAGTGAGTGTCCTAGTACAGTTACAGTATATAACTATTCAGAAGGAAATAGAGTGTGTGTACAGTACACTACAGTACACAGACAGTGAGTGCACGCACACGCAGGAGCTAGTAGCCTATGAACAGTGACAGTGAGTGTCCTAGTACAGTTACAGTATATAACTATTCAGAAGGAAATAGAGTGTGTGTACAGTACACAGACAGTGAGTGCACGCACACGCAGGAGCTAGCCTATGAACAGTGACAGTGAGTGTCCTAGTACAGTTACAGTATATAACTATTCAGAAGGAAATAGAGTGTGTGTACAGTACACAGACAGTGAGTGCACGCACACGCAGGAGCTAGTAGCCTATGAACAGTGACAGTGAGTGTCCTAGTACAGTTACAGTATATAACTATTCAGAAGGAAATAGAGTGTGTGTACAGTACACAGACAGTGAGTGCACGCACACGCAGGAGCTAGCCTATGAACAGTGACAGTGAGTGTCCTAGTACAGTTACAGTATATAACTATTCAGAAGGAAATAAAGTGTGTGTACAGTACACAGACAGTGAGTGCACGCACACGCAGGAGCTAGCCTATGAACAGTGACAGTGAGTGTCCTAGTACAGTTACAGTATATAACTATTCAGAAGGAAATAGAGTGTGTGTACACTACAGTACACAGACAGTGAGTGCACGCACACGCAGGAGCTAGTAGCCTATGAACAGTGACAGTGAGTGTCCTAGTACAGTTACAGTATATAACTATTCAGAAGGAAATAGAGTGTGTGTACAGTACACAGACAGTGAGTGCACGCACACGCAGGAGCTAGTAGCCTATGAACAGTGACAGTGAGTGTCCTAGTACAGTTACAGTATATAACTATTCAGAAGGAAATAGAGTGTGTGTACAGTACACTACAGTACACAGACAGTGAGTGCACGCACACGCAGGAGCTAGTAGCCTATGAACAGTGACAGTGAGTGTCCTAGTACAGTTACAGTATATAACTATTCAGAAGGAAATAGAGTGTGTGTACAGTACACAGACAGTGAGTGCACGCACACGCAGAAGCTAGTAGCCTATGAACAGTGACAGTGAGTGTCCTAGTACAGTTACAGTATATAACTACAATCCAAAATACAATTAATCAGTAGTTAAGGACATCAGAAATACTGGTATAGATGAGAAATAAACAGAGGACAGGAGAGAACAGCTGCCCACACAGGCAGGCCCTGAGGCCTAAAGCTGTAAGCCTGCAGCAGCTGTCTCTCTCTCTATGTAACACAAAAGCTACTAACTAAAATACAATGTCTATCTAACTAACAACAATATAGGTGTATATAGGAGGTGTATGTGAGCAAAAACGCTAGGGAAATGACCACAATAAAGCTCTTGCTAAGCCAACGCACAAAGGAGCAGATCTCTCTCTGTGCAAAGTCAGGCAAGGACGGAGAAACAGAACATGGCGGCCACTATTTATAGGGTAGGGGCTGGCCAGGGTCCCCCTCTGTGATTGGCTGCCGTCAGAGGGCCTGGGAGCCCTCTGATTGGCTCTAAGGACATCAATCTGGGCTATGACGCTATTCGAGCTCGGTATTCGAGCTCGAATAGAGCTGTTAGCTCGAATAGCGCGAATAGTGAATGGGCTATTCGAGATCACTCGAATAGCCCATTCGAATAGCTCCAGCTATCCGGAGCTCGAATACCGAGCTCGAATAGCTAAAAAAGAGCTCGAATATTCGAGCTCTGCTGAGCACCACTGGTTGCAAGTGGCGTACTTGCTGTACACTGTGGGCATGGTGAAAAATTGCCAGATTGGTGACAAAAACAACCCCCTACGGCCTGGAGCCGCTGCTGCCTGTCTCCCTGTGGTGGTTGGGGCGGGGGCTTGGGTGCGGCTGGTGGTGGTACTGGCAGATGCTGCTGCTGCTGCTGCTGAGCCAGAGACACCAGCAGGCTGTGGGACCTGCCTACTGCTGCCAATGCTTGCAATGATGCGCCTCCTTGCAAGGCCCACAAGCGCATCCTCCTCCTCCTCCTCAGAGCTGCTGATGACGACATCCCCTGGAGCTGGTGGCACCCAGTCTTTGTCTGTCACCGTGTCATCATCATCATCCCCCTCCTGAAACATGTCCTGCTGGAATGATGACCCCCCAAACTCCTCTCCTGATGCATGGATGGGCTGCTTGAATGTCGCCACAGTCTTGCTGTCCAATCCCTCCTCCCCCAAAGTGCCCATCAGCATCTCCTCCTCAAGATCGCCAACAACAGCAGACAATTTACTCATGATGCCTGGGGTCAAAAGACTGCTAAATGACAGGTCGGCGACTGACGGTGAACTGGCCTCCTTCCCAGGCCCTGCTGGGCGGCTGCTGCGAACAGGGGTGGTGGTGGTGGTGGTGAGGGTGGAGGCCTCGGATGCAGAGCTGATGGCGGGCTGCTCATCCTCCGTCATCAGTTGCACCACAGTGTCTGCATCCTTTTCCTCAATGGGACGTTTCCGACCCGGCTGGAGGAAAATAGGAGCAGGTACTACACGCTGCTGCTGCTGCTGTGTCTCTGCAGCGTGAGTTGCTCCTGCTGGGCGGCGCCCAAGGCGTCCACGGCCAGTGGCTATAGGAGGAATGTTAGCCACTGACGCAGCTGCTGCTGCTGCAGAACTGTGCATGGTGGCGCGGCCGCGGCTTGCCACAATGCTGCTCCCTCTCCTCTTGATTCCCTTGCTGCCCTTCCCCTTGCCCAAACCGCGCTGGCTGCCATTTCCAGACATCTTTGATGTTTTGGGCGTAAACAAAAAAGTTTTTTAAAAGGGCGGGTGAAAAAGTGGGGTACTTTAATGGAATGGGTTGGTGGGTGAGGTGACACTAATCACTAAGTGATTAGATCGCTAAGTGATTACTAGTACAGAACTAATACAAAATACAATAATTCAGTAATCAGTATAAGTGTGAACAGTGAACAGTGAGTGTGTCCCCTAGTACACTAACTAGAAAATACAATAATCAGTAGTAATCAGAAGGAAATAGAGTGTGTGTACTGACAGTGCACGCACACACACAGCGCAGGAGCTAGCCTATGAACAGTGACTGAGTGTCCCTAGTAGTACGTAGTTAGTAAGTACAACTAGAAATTACAATAATCAATAGCAATCAGAAGGAAATAGAGTGTGTGTACTGTGCGCGCACACACGCAGGAGCTATGAACAAACAGTGATAGTGAGTGTCCTAGTACAGTTACTACAAAATACAATCACTCAGTAGTAAAGGTAGGACAGCAGAAACACTGGTATAATAAACTAACAGAGAACAGGAGGACAGCTGCCCACACAGGCAAGGCCCTGAGGCCTAAAGCAGTGTAAGCTTGCCTGCAGCAGCTGTGTCTGTCTCTATGTAACACACAAGCTACTAACTAAAATACAATGTCTATCTAACTAACAACAATATAGGTGTGTATAGGAGGTGTATGTGAGCAAAAACGCTAGGTAGGTGACCACAATAAAATATATTGGCTAGGAAGGAAAGGTAGGGCAGGTGATACACACCAAAACTACACACAAAAATTGAACTTTATCAAAAATACTTTAATGAATTTATAAAATACAAAAAATATTTAAAATCGCCCAAATCACATGGCTCTGCTGATATGGAACACTACCCGGGAGCTCCCTACACGCCTCCAGCCATACACACCATACAACACCATACAACCCGTTGGATAAAGTGCACTGTTGAGTATATCAACCGTGAGGTCTGGAATTGTAATCCGTATATTGCCGCCTAGAAAGCGCTTGACATTAAGTAGTCAGATGTCATAGAGACCAATTGATGTCACACAGTCACTGTTGTTGGAAACCAGAGTGCTCCACTCTTCTACACGCTAGAGAAAGCAGCAAGCCCACTTTGACCAGCTCATGCTACACATACGATTGTATGAAGCACAGTGTCAGCATAGGTTAGTAGCAAAACAGCATTGGGCATAGCATTAGAGATGAAAATTTGGAGTTAATAGATTGCAGCACATGCAAAGCATCGATGTCCTCCAAAGCGATCAGCATGCAGCACACAGCTCCATGTCAAGAGCAAACAAAGGCATAGTATCGCATGTCCCATAAACATCATGAGCACACTGTCGGTGTGCAAGCAAATAGTAACTGAGTACTTCTGGTGCAGGCATGGATGCCTTTAGCCCACAGCTGACAGTCTTTTAACACAAAGTACCTTACATATGGCTTCTCCAAGGAGGATTGCTGTGTGCTTTTATATATTGGAAAGTGCACAGATGTTTCCTGGATCGTGAGGCAATGCTGTCGTTCAGGGCCCTAGGAAGTGGCTGTAGCGGGCGTGTAGAGGGAGTCCAGGCAGTCAATGCAGCAAAGGTGTGGGGCAAACACGCGGTGATGCCACCTACAGCCCCGACATGTTTCACGAGCTTCCTGCTCGTTTCCTCAGGGGGCGTGGCTCACCGCTAAGCAACCATCCTATCATTAAATTGGCTTCTCCAGCCTATCACTGGCCGAGGGGGCGTGATTTTCCGATCGCACCCCCCATCCAGATAACGGCGGCGCGCGCCGTCCATCCACACACACCCACCTCCTGTCGCAGCAAACCGGCGTACAGGGAGGGGAGGAGGACGACGCGCGTCAGCCGCGCAGTGCCGCCAGGAACCCAGCCGCCCAGACCAACAAGGGCAGTACGGAGTTCCGCATGCACATACGGAGGGGGGCACAAAGCGGAGCACACCGCCTCTAAAGGTACAGAAACTGCCAAAAGGCAATCAAATAGCATATAATATACACAGATCTCACACAATGCCCGCAACAAACAGCCATACATCTACCTGAAATAAGGATATATATCTAGATTGCTACATAAAGCGGCACCTAGAAATGACAAAGGCTGAAATACACGCCTCAATCTCTAACCTGTATAATATCAAAAAAAAATAGTGTCCAGTGCAGTGTCGGGGGAGCAGCACACAAATAGAACACCCCACTACCCAGGCAGTATAGCAGGACAGTATCTTGAGGGAAATGGGCAAAAGCTTAAGGACATTTGTCCACAAGCTAATGACCGAATTATGTAGGCAAAAAGGATGCAAAGCCCTCCAACTCATTCAAGCCAGGGGGGGCTGTTGCCTTTAAGTCGAAAATCCATCGACATTCCCTCTGTTTAAGCAATTTATCCTGGTTACCGCCCCTAATTGACCCATGTATGCGGTCCAGACCTACGACTCTGAGGTCGCTGTAGCTGCCGCCATGGCATTGTCTGAAATGAAGCTCTTGCTAAGCCAAAGCACAAAGGAGCAGATCTCTCTCTGTACAAAGTCAGGCAAGGACGGAAAAACGGAAGATGGCGGCCGCTATTTATAGGGTAGGGGCTGGCCAGGGTCCCCCTCTGTGATTGGCTGCCGTCAGAGGGCCTGAGAGCCCTCTGATTGGCTCTAAGGACATCAATCTGGGCTATGACGCTATTCGAGCTCGGTATTCGAGCTCAAATAGCGCTGTTTGATCGAATAGCTTGAATAGTGAATGGGCTATTCGAGTTCACTCGAATAGCCCATTCGAGTAGCTGCAGCTATTCGAGCTCGGTATTCGAGCTCGAATAGCTGAAAAAAGAGCTCGAATATTCGAGCTACTCAAATATTCGAGCTCTGCTGAGCACCACTGTAAATGAGAGGTTACTCACCCAGCTCTAGGCATATAACTGATGAGATCTCCCTTCAGTCGGGGGCACCACTAGCTACTTAATACCGAAGGGACCTCTGGTTACCTAATGCTAAGGGACACCTGTACCTACCTATGATGGACAATGGACGTAAGGGAGGAGTGACAGCTGGGGCAGCCAGCACATTTGTGCTGTGGCGGGGGTTTGTGCTTTCGTGGACTGCATAGCATAAGGTGCCAGGACATCTGTGCCTATAGGCTCCCATGATGTAAATCTGGGCCTGGAGAGCTGGGTGTAGTGCATCATCATCAATGCCACCACCAGGAATAGGGATGGTAGAACTGTTCTCCGGGCAAACAGTTCCCGGCAAACAGTCGCCCTTCACCTGTTTGCGTCTAATGTGAACTATACGGGTCATTTGCAACTTCCCTATTCTTTCAGATGGAGGCATTTTGGACCCTTCACTCTTAACTCACTTGGGACAGGACGGTCAATCAGATAGGATCACCGTCCAAGCCATTCCCCCTTCCCTATAAAAGGCATGATGCCAGAGGCCATTTTTGCTCTGCCTCTAATCAGTTTAGGGAGAGGAGCTGCTGCTGCAGATACAGATACATGGACAGTGTTAGATAGGCTATATTGTGATATTGTGCTGTGCAGCTACTTCCTAGGTGCTCTGCAACTTGTAGTACACAAGCTGGGACTTTTGAGGACTCATCGTGACCACAAAATAGATAGGCTGTATTTGTGATATTGTGCAGATTAGTTGCTTTCTACGTGCTCTGCTACTTGTAGTATACTAGCTAGTGACCCCCAATAGTCCTTTTGAGGACTCATACTGGCCTCAAAAGTCATTTTGTGCACTAATATTGATCCTGCTGCTGTACTGATATTTAGTTGTTGCATTGTGGTGTGGTGTGTGTTATAACAATACAACACCTGTTTTCAGTGTAGTGTACGGATGGCTGCGTCACTGTTCTAACCTGATGTCACTGTGCATAAGTTATTGGTTGTCAGTGACTCCCACACAGCGTCACCCATTTTACCTTACTGTGAGTTACTGTTAGTGATATCAGACAGTCCCTTAAAAGAAAAATATACAGTGCCACAGACCTTTATGTCACTGAATGATTAGTGAGGTACAGTGTTATACACACCTGTGTCACCTAACGTTACTGTGAGTTACTGTGAGTAATATCAGACAGCCAGTGTGTCCTTAAAAGAAAAATATACAGTGTCGCGGTCAGGCACTTGAGTGATTAGCGCACAGTGTTATACCAACTCACCTGTCAACCTAACCTGATTGTGAGTTACTGTTGGTGATAACAGACAGTCAGTATTCCGCAGCAAAAAAAAACATAAAAATTGCGGGCATTAACCATGATCGCGAATGCAATTAAGTAGTAGGGAATTATAACTGTTACTGTTTGTTACAGTAATCATTCACAAAAAAAGGCACAGATTGGGTCAGGGAACACTTGTTCCCTTGTACCAATCATGCTGCCTAAGTGGTCCCGGGAGCATGCATGGATGTGCATGCACTGACGCACTTGCACGCATGCAGACAGGGCCGGATTATCAACCAGGCAACAAAAGCAGTCGCTTGGGGCCCCATTCAGAGTCAAAGGGGCCCCATCAGCACATAAACCAGCCATCCTGTCAGCAGTGGCTGGAAGGTATAATGGTTAAAGGGACTCTGAGCAGTGCAGTAACTATGGAAAGATGCATATCATTTTAAAGCTCTCTTTCTCCTCTTTCCAATGATATATAAACCGCTGCCCTGTGCCTTTCAGTTGTCGCTATTTTCGCGATCGAAATTGCGGCCACGGCAATTTCGACGAAAATGGCAAAAACTAAAAGGCGTAGGGTGGCGGTTTATCTATCATTGGAAAGAGGAGAAAGAGAGCTTCAAAATGATGATATGCATCTTTCTATAGTTACATTGTATTACAAAGGACGACTTTTCTTCAAAGTCGGCAGCTTGATTCAGCACAATGCAATGAAATATAAGGAACCCAGGGGGATATAATTACAAACATCATGCTGGTAGGTGTGAGGATGTAATTAATTAGTTGTGGTATGCTTAAAGGCATACCCACAGGCACTGCTCGGAGTCCCTTTAAGGGCTCTGCCTCTGGCACAGGAGACCAGGGTTCGAATCTCGGCTCTGCCTGTTCAGTAAGCCAGCACCTATTCAGTAGGAGACCCTAGGCAAGTCTCTCTAACACTGCTACTGCCTATAGGGCGCGTCCTAGTGGCTGCAGCTCTGGCGATTTGAGTCCGCTAGGAGAAAAGCGTGATATAAATGTTATTTGTCTTGTCTTGTCAAATGATGCCGTGCGCTGCTGATTGTCTTCAGAGCCAGGCTCTCCTCCTAGGTCTCCCTTTTGCTACTGTGCGCTCTGCCGCTGCCCACTCCTCCCTCCCTTCCCACAGAGAACCACAGCTGCAGCAAGAATGATAGCAGCAGATGGCAAACGCTCACTCACCTATCCATGATCCAAGCAATAGAGATCCCGTCATCTGAAACCGATCTGTCTCCTCTACAGTGCAGCCGCACGCTCTGAACTTCCTGATTCTCAGATCAGACAGGAAGTAGGAAGTAGTAATCGTAGTAGTAACAGTGCGGCAGCACTCTAGAGGAGACAGATGGGCTCCGGATGACCGGACCTCTATTGCTTGGATCGCAATAGGTGAATGCGAGTCATCTGGTGCTGTCATTCTCCCCCGCTGCAGCTGCCTTCTCTGGTGGACTATCGTATTCACTGGGATGGAGACTGCATGGTGGCTGTCTAGTTTGGGAGGAAATCGGTTGTTCGGTGGTGGGGGTGGTTATGTATTAAGTTATGTACTTCTGTCTGGGGAACGGCTTCCGGTTTGGCGGTGTCCAGAGCTTTCTGCTATTGCCAGGCTGGAGATGCAGGGGGAAAGTGCTACTGCTGTGATATCTGGCGCCCTCTTCACAGGGGTGCCCCAGCCGCTGAGTGCAAATGTCCCAGCCATTCATCTCTCACTCTGCATTTTGCCGCTGCTATTCCCTGCATTGTACACACACAGAGGAAAGCCCATAGCAAGCAGTAGCTCGGCTGCCCCGGTGTGTACGGCATGTTGCTGTGCAGCTGCATCTTCTGATTCTATTACGACATGATGGGGGGCCCCAAATCAGTTACTTTGCTTAGGGCCCCATTTAGCCTTAATCCGGCTCTGCATGCAGAGGACACATGGGAGCGTGTGCACAAAAGTACAAGGACGTGATACTCACGTCCGTGCGGCTGGCTGTACTGACAGCTGCTCAGGATGTGACTACCACGTCCATGTGGCTAAAGTAGTTAACACCTGAGTAAAGCAGGTGGTTAGAGGAGTTCTCATTTGCACTCATTCTGAAGTTAAACAACAGCTCTCTACATCTAATCCACTGATTGAATCAGATGAAAAGAACTCAAAACGAAAAACATTTCTTTTTCACACTGCTGGGCAAGCTAATAACTGTCCGGCAGTGCAGTGTTAATTGAATCATACACTTCTCAAATTGCACGAGTTAAACAATTGCCAGCACTTAATGCTGGCAGTTATTGGAATTGAATTGGGCCCATGGAGAGCTCTATAATTTTAGTTTAGTTTTTTTCTTATTATTATTTTGTAAAAAGGAAACTGCAATTACTCCAACTGAGCAAAAATTTTGCTCTGGACCACCTAAATGACTTTCTATGTGTTCCTAGATTACGGCATTAATCTGCAACTTTTATCTTTCATCAAAGCGAAGGGTTTGGAATGCTAAACCTGGGCATGTATTTGGAGTAGCCTGTTTAATTCCAAGTTATATATTGGAATAATTGACCTACTTGTTATTTTCTTTTAGTAGCTGCAGTTTTAATTAAAACTCCTCTGATCGTCATTTTTTGTGAGCTGTCTATAGAATCCCAGGCACAATACAATCACTCTCATTGTGCAAAAAAGAAGTCATTCCAATTAAATCATTATTAATTTTAGGATTTGTAGAGGTGAGAAAACGACAAAGGGACACAGGGAGCCCAATCTAGTGTATTACCGTAGGTTCCAAGAGAGATATATAGGACAGAAGATAATTATACTCACAAGGCTGGGTTGCACCAGAGACAACCACTCATATCAGCATGTGGGGAAGTACCATCCCACTCGGCTTTGTAGGAGTATGGTGTTGGTTGCAGCTCCTTGGAAAAACCGCTCACATGAGTGGGATCCCCTAGTAGGGAAGGGTTAGGCAATTGAGGCAGGGTAGGAGGGTCCCAGTGTCATCCAAAAAGTAGGTATATACTGTATATACTATTGTATGAAATGTAGGTTTTGGAAAGTAACACAAATATGGTAAGATAGTAAATTGGTCCTATCTTAACTAAGTAATACTTTAGTTAGAACAAAAAACATTTAAAGGCCACTCTATTTTGACTAATAATAAGTCTTAATAAAATGCTTATTAAAGGTTTTTTTTTGTTGTTCTAATTAAAGGACTAGTTATTTTTGTTACTTTCTAAAATCTACATTTCATACATTAGTTTAAACCTACTGTTTTTGATTACCCTGTGCACTTCCTGTCATGAACGATACGGAAAGTTGTGCGTAATCGACAACAATTTCCGTATAGTCCAGTAGAGCTAATGTCAGTTTCACTTGTAAATGGACGTTGAAGGTTTTTTTTTTCCTCTTTTCTTCTTATGCTTCCCCATCACCCACACTGAATGTGAGCAGAATTCCTCACCCACTTCACACCTAAGTGAGAGCAAATAGTCTTTTTAATAGTAACCAGAGACTGTTCCCAAATGCAGTTTAGAAAACTTCCCTCTCAAAACTTCCCTCCAAATTGCTGATTTAGAACAATAGGCAGATGCCATTTATTAATAATTTGAGGGTTATCACAGACAGAAAACGAATACATTTTCCCATTTCTAAAAATTAGAATAATAATTCAGTTAACTAATAGCATTCTAGCATCTATGGAAACCGAGTTATTCAGCGTTCGCTGACCACACATGATAACCTACCCAAATTTAGTGTCATTTGATGAAACATCGGCCGCAGTTTACAAATCTGCCCTTGGATTCGTTGTGGGCCAATCCAGACAGAAATGGCGCAAGTTATTGGTAAATTGTGTCATTCTTTGATTGTAAATCAACTCTGCCTACCTTCTCAACATGGGTACGGTACACACGCCCATCTTTTACTAAAAGACAGCCCACCATGTCAGATTTTATAAAAGTTTGGTCCCTCAGCGACTATCTTTGTCTTCAACAATTCCACCGAAAAAAACTTTCTTCCGGCATGTGTTCCAATGAAGACCGAGCTCATGCTTTGTTTCAAAGACTTTTTTATATCAATACCTGCATTCGAACTGGACTTTATTTCATTCAATATCTCACAAGGACTGCTAAGCTAAGTAAACCTCACAGTTATCTCCCTTTTATTTCAAGCTTTGTGTTTATATGTTAATTAGTGCATGTAAATGTGTGTAATGCATTTTTGTTATTAAACGTCTAAAAATCGTTTTAGCGGTTATGGCCTGTTCCTGAACATACACAATCATACTTGCTCCTCCGAAAACGTTACCTTGTCTTCTATAGTATTTTGCATCTACAACCCGTATGTTTGAATCAGGTACAGATAGACAGATCTGGCGTCGATCCCTGCATAAAGCTAAGGGTTACGTTACAGTGTTCTCAGTGTGTTAAATAGTTACAGTCGTGTGCTGACTCGCACGTGGTGGCAAGCATTTGAATTATATGTGTGTGGTGAATACTTTAGAGTCAGAGCGCTCCTCTCAGCTAGTCGGTTCATAGATTGCGACTATGGGCATCTATTCACAAAATTACAGCGAGACCAAGTTTCTGAGCGATTAAACCAATCATGGATTGGCTATTGCGGTCCTCGACACTTCCTACCAGCGATAATGGAAAATAAATGCTAATATTTGTTTTACATTCATTTTAGTAAAAATAATGTAAAATTCCATTTTCGACCAAAAAGTCCATCGGAAATACATATTGTTATTTTTTTGTGGTTTTTGCTAATTTTCATGGTAAAAATATTGTTTTCGCATTTTTGTGTAAAAATAGTCACGATAAAAAAGCAGTTTTTCACGTTTTCACAGAAAAAATATTGTTTTTTATGGTAAAAATAGCATGTTTTCATGAATAACACGAAAACACAAAAATTAAAACACTTTTCGCAAAAGTTTTCTCGAAACAAAAATAGGATTTTCGATTCAAAAATGACTTTAGTGAAAATTCGCAAGAAACTCTGCCTCCTACCCTACCTCTTTTATTAGATTTACTAATCATTTAAAAGCAGGTTATTTATTTTTTACTTTAGTTATTTCTAGAAAATCTTATTCAAAGGCCTCTCACTTTGATCCTACCCAAGGTGGAAGCCAACCAGTCAAACCAATGTACTTCTGTATGTTCAGTATTTCAGCAAAGTACTGCAGTAGTAAATATGTAATCTAACTTACAGTATCAATCTTGGGGTTGGAATAATGTATGTATTCTTCCACTTCGAAGTCATGCACTTTCCAGATATCCACTAGCTCAAATTGATTATATGCTTAGGTTGCATAGGTTGCAATACAGCTCTTATCCATATCCAAACACAGCATCACATTAAATTCCTGTAATACAAAAAATGGCTGGGGTGGGGGGTGTTCTTTCATTTTATACATTGCATCTCTAAAAATTGTGCCTGGGATTTTAATCATACCCACTGGAAAATATATGTTTTTTGTCAATGTTACCCTTAATATAAAGACGGTCCCTATAGACATTTAACACATGCCAATATTAACCACTTGCACTCGCACAGAGCAACCTGTAATGGAGACAACAATATAAAAAAAAATCCCCAATGTTGTTAAAATAGAGAACTTTCGTTTACAAAAACTGCAGTAGTATTGTGCACCAAGCCAGTTCACCAGCTTTATACCTTCCTTTACCAAACAAGTCACTTCACTACCCCATGCCGATAAGCACAGCTAGCTAATATATCAAGCATGCAAGGTTCTTTTACACTATGGTGTTGCAAGAGGCTATGGTGTTACTGCAAGAGACTGCTAAGTCAAGGAAAGTCTATAGAGACTTTAAAATGTAATGTCACACAAGGCAATGCAATGGAAGTAGTCAAAACGCCACAATCCTGTCGCACAGTCAACAATGCGTTACCACATGATCCATGCCTACTGCATGGATTATACAGTAATGCAAGTCTATGGGGATGCAGTAAGTAAAAGTAACCCAGCATGTTGTGACATGGCGCCCCTCCGCAGACCGACGGGAATCCCAGTGACATGCTTCCTGTCCAGCAGGGAGTACGTCACTGAATGGGGCAGGCCTATGCATTTAACCCTTTCTGCAGGCTCATTTAAGATACTTATCAGTGCATTGATCCCATGGCAGGCCATAGGATCACTATTAACAATGTCATCAATGATTTTTAAAATCTGAAAAATTCCAATGAAAATTTTCAGTTGCCTGACTGCTGGGCAGTTAACCTCTTGAGGACCACAGGCTTACACCCCCCTAGTGACAAGGCCATTTTTTACAATTCAGCACACTGCATCTTTAACAGTGTGCTGCACGGCCAAACAACTTACCACCCAAATGAATCTGGCCTCCTTTTCTTGCCACCAACAAAGCTTTCTGTTGGTGACATCTGATTGCTGCTGCAATGTTGTTTTTTGTTTTTTTTAATTTATAAAGTTTTTTTTTTTCTTCATAAAAATGTCCTTTTTTTATTTCTTTTCTTCCCCCTGAGAGCCAATCAGTGTGATCGGCTCTGATATGCATCAGTCTATGCAGGGGCGCCTTAACCTACTGACCACCCAGGCAGCGGCTTGGAGCGGGCTTTGATGGGGAAGGCGCAATAAATTACTGTCAGTCCAAGGGGAAATAAAAATTCCTGTCCTGAAAGACCGTTGTAAGGGACTGGAGAGAAATAGATTTCCTTCTGTTTTAAGAAGGCAAATTACACCAAGCTTTGCTTTTTTAGTAAGAGGGCATTTTGGTTACTTTTATCTCCCTATACATTCCTAGTAGCTTGGGTCACCCTGCGCTGCTTGGATACTCTGCTCTTTTCACAAATAGCATTCTGCTAAGTCAGGGATAAAGAATCATTCAGAGTTCAGATTTATAGATACTCCCTAAGAAGAAGGTGTCTGGTTTATAACTGTTCTCTGCCCCCACCTTTCTGAGCCTGAGTGACTGACTGCCGTTTAAGGGTATGTAGAGAACGTTTTCTACTCTCTGTTTTAAGAAGGCAATTACACCTAGCTTTGCTTTTTTAGTAGGAGGGCTTTTTGGTTCCTTTTATCCCCCTATACATTCCTAGTAGTTTGGGTCACCCTGAGCTGCCTGGTTACTCTGTTCTACTCTCACAAGTGTTTTTAGGAATGCATCTAATAAGGATTCATAGAAAGATTGGAGACAGTCCCTCACTATTCAGTGTACAGAGGTGACAGCGCCCTACCCCCAAATGTTACTGAGTCTGCAGAGCGAGCAAGACAAACAAACAAACAGTAAACTCTGCAGACAGCCTGTGTGCTCTGCTAGAATGTCCTGCATGTCTAGATGTCAGGACGCTCTCCAGCCATGACTACCTATGGAGCGGTAGGATCATCTGATGCTCTTTCCCTCTGACTGGGACACACACAGCCTGCACTTCTCCCTGAGTTCCCAAGGACAGTGTTTGAAGTGTGTAATGGACACAGTGGGGGTTGCAGGTTTTGTCTTTCATTGTGAGAGAGTGAATAGGAGGGCAGCATCTAAAGCTCAAACAATGATAATCAGAGCCGGATTAAGGCTAAATGGGGCCCTAAGCAAAGTTACTGATTTGGGGCCCCCCATCATGTCGTAATAGAATCAGAAGATGCAGCTGCACAGCAACATGCCGTACACACCGGGGCAGCCGAGCTACTGCTTGCTATGGGCTTTCCTCTGTGTGTGTACAATGCAGGGAATAGCAGCGGCAAAATGCAGAGTGAGAGATGAATGGCTGGGACATTTGCACTCAGCGGCTGGGGCACCCCTGTGAAGAGGGCGCCAGATATCACAGCAGTAGCACTTTCCCCCTGCATCTCCAGCCTGGCAATAGCAGAAAGCTCTGGACACCGCCAAACCGGAAGCCGTTCCCCAGACAGAAGTACATAACCACCCCCACCACCGAACAACCGATTTCCTCCCAAACTAGACAGCCACCATGCAGTCTCCATCCCAGTGAATACGATAGTCCACCAGAGAAGGCAGCTGCAGCGGGGGAGAATGACAGCACCAGATGACTCGCATTCACCTATTGCGATCCAAGCAATAGAGGTCCGGTCATCCGGAGCCCATCTGTCTCCTCTAGAGTGCTGCCGCTCTGTTACTACTACGATTACTACTTCCTACTTCCTGTCTGATCTGAGAATCAGGAAGTTCAGAGCGTGCGGCTGCACTGTAGAGGAGACAGATCGGTTTCAGATGACGGGATCTCTATTGCTTGGATCATGGATAGGTGAGTGAGCGTTTGCCATCTGCTGCTATCATTCTTGCTGCAGCTGTGGTTCTCTGTGGGAAGGGAGGGAGGAGTGGGCAGCGGCACAGCGCACAGTAGCAAAAGGGAGACCTAGGAGGAGAGCCTGGCTCTGAAGACAATCAGCAGCGCACGGCATCATTTGACAAGACAAGACAAATAACATTTATATCACGCTTTTCTCCTAGCGGACTCAAATCGCCAGAGCTGCAGCCACTAGGACGCGCCCTATAGGCAGTAGCAGTGTTAGAGAGACTTGCCTAGGGTCTCCTACTGAATAGGTGCTGGCTTACTGAACAGGCAGAGCCGAGATTCGAACCCTGGTCTCCTGTGCCAGAGGCAGAGCCCTTAAAGGGACTCCGAGCAGTGCCTGTGGGTATGCCTTTAAGCATACCACAACTAATTAATTACATCCTCACACCTACCAGCATGATGTTTGTAATTATATCCCCCTGGGTTCCTTATATTTCATTGCATTGTGCTGAATCAAGCTGCCGACTTTGAAGAAAAGTCGTCCTTTGTAATACAATGTAACTATAGAAAGATGCATATCATCATTTTGAAGCTCTCTTTCTCCTCTTTCCAATGATAGATAAACCGCCACCCTACGCCTTTTAGTTTTTGCCATTTTCGTCGAAATTGCCGTGGCCGCAATTTCGATCGCGAAAATAGCAACAACTGAAAGGCACAGGGCAGCGGTTTATATATCATTGGAAAGAGGAGAAAGAGAGCTTTAAAATGATATGCATCTTTCCATAGTTACTGCACTGCTCAGAGTCCCTTTAACCATTATACCTTCCAGCCACTGCTGACAGGATGGCTGGTTTATGTGCTGATGGGGCCCCTTTGACTCTGAATGGGGCCCCAAGCGACTGCTTTTGTTGCCTGGTTGATAATCCGGCCCTGATGATAATGGACATGTAAGCAATGTGTGTAATTACATCCATCACTACTTATAATTGAAGATGGCATAATAATGTATTTCCATTAATGCTGTCTGTTTGCCCTCTCTCTAATGCTATGTACCCACCTCACGATTTTTCCAACGATTTTCCCGATGTCCATTCATTTTTTTTTTTTGAGCGACAAGTAGTCATTTACACGATGTCGTGACATCCCTTAGCGTTGTGTGGTGAAAAGTGACCGTCACTGAGGACCGGATCTTTAAGATCCTTGACGACACCCCGTAAAGTACTGCGGTCGCTTGACTTCTCGTTCGCGCCCGTCCTGTAATGTCACGTGACATCTCGCATACCCGCTGGCAGGAAGATGAATCGCTGGACGCTTGTCATGAGGGGACACCTCGCTGGATCCATCTTCCTGTGTTGTTGCAGTCACTGTGGTGAGTGTGGAGCTTAACTTTGCTCGCCCTCACCCTCTGCTCATGCTCCCTCTCCCACTGTCTCTCTGACCAAACAACTGCTACTTGGGGAACAATGTGCACAACTATGTACACTAGTCTGAGCACTCTTCAGAGGAGCCAGTAGCATTTGGAACTATTATTGTGTATTTATGTAGCACTGACATCTTTAGCACTTTACAGAGTACATAGTCATGTCACTGACTGCTCACTGGAGCTTACAATTTAATCCCTACTATAGTCAAACTGTAATGTCCTACCATATTATTATTATGTATTCATAGAGCACTGACATTCTGCAGCACTTTACAGAGTACATAGTCATGTCACTGACTGTCCTCAGAGTAGCTCACAATCTAATCCAACCATAGTCATAGTCTAATGTCCTACCATATTATTATTATGTATTTATATAGCATTGACATCTTCTGCAGCACATTACAGAGTACATAGTCATGTCACTGACTGTCCTCAGAGTAGCTCACAATCTAACCCTACCGTAGTTATAGAATAATGTCCTACCATATTATTATTATGTATTTATATAGCACTGACATCTCCTGCAGCACTTTACAGAGTCATGTCACTGACTGTCCTCAGAGGAGCTCACAATCTAATCCCTACCACAGTTATAGTCTAATATTTTCAATATAGGATTGTTTTGGGGTAAACCAGTTGACTTATTAGTATGTTTTTTAGGATGCAGGAAATGTCTGAAGTGTCTGAAGACAGAAACTCCATGCAGATTTTGTCCTGGCCAATGTTTAAGCCTAGGACTCAGCACTAAAATGCAGTAGTGCTACCCACTGAGCCTCTATTCTACTCATAGATATCTGCTCATCCATGTCATCAATTCTGACCCTCTACTACCCTTCCTCCCTCCATTCTACTTCTCTTCTCTTGTATCACTTACACTACAAACACACTGTGCTTATCTCCAGAATGGATTATGAATCAAACCATTAGGCCCAGTGCACACCAAAACCGCTAGCAGATCCTCAAAACGCTAGCGGTTTTTGGAGCAGATTTCAGAGCGATTCTAGGCATGTTTAGAGACATTTTCTAAACATGCTGAGCGTTTATGTGAAGCAGATTACAAATCTTGTTACAGTAAAAGCTGTTACTGAACAGCTTCTGTAGCAAAAACGCCTGGAAAACTGCTCTGATCTAGCGTTTTTTCAGAGCGGTTAGCATTTTTCCTATACTTTACATTGAGGCAGAATCGCTTCTGCAAACAGCAAATGTGCAGCAGGAGGCACGTTTGCGGTTTGCTAAAAACCTCAAACTGCTGGTGTGCATCATCCCATTGAAATACATTAGCCAAGCGTTTTCACAGACAGATGTGGTTGGCGGATCGCTGCTAAAACCGCTCGGTGTACACTGTGCCTTAAACCACCTTACCATATCAGCCCTTCAATGTCATGATATACCCACTCCAGTCCTACCCCAACAGGTGGTAACATATCTGCATATCTCATAATGTTTGTGAAAAATTATTCTGAAAGGAAGAATGTCTTGCTTGATAATCCAATCTTGCAATGTGACTGACATTGGAACTTGTAGCGTGGGTGTTGTATTTATTTGAGGTGCATACTGGCAGCATGTGCTGTATGGCATACAATGCTGATCATCCACAAGGTAAACTTAGGCAGCTGCCTAGGGTCTAGAGAGAGTTTAGGGGCCTGGTGGTTGCTAGCCCCCACCAAATCTAACTAAATGAGCCAGGTGACCATCAGTGGAGGGCAAAGTGTTATCTTGCCCAGGGCCCCGTTTCATAGTTATCCTTCTCTGATGGCTTATATCATGTGTGAAGTGTTCTATAATGTATATGATTTTTGTTTTATTTTTATGGGGGGGGGGCGCCACAGGATTTCTTGCCTGGAGTGACAAGAAGGCTAGAGGCGCCCCTGAGTCTATGAGAGGCGATCACTTTGCGAGCCACTCGATTGATAGAGCTGCAGTAGATTACAACACTGTACATACAAATAGCAGCTTTTTCCCCAATCTTCTGCAGCCTGTTAGCCACGAACAAGGCTGGCAGGCTGAACACGGAGCTCCGCTCTGTGTCTCGGCACACAACGATCGCACTTGCGGGTTCGCGTTCCCTGCTAATCTCTGCCCCTAGGACTTGACGAGTCGCAGAGTGGTTAAAGAGGATCCGCAATGAATTATTGCATACTGCATAGAAGTCTCTCCAACCACCAATATTATTCCCTGGTTAGCAAGTGGTCCCCAACACGAGGCCTGCCGGAGCCATCCATAGTCTGCTGCTTGGAAGGGGTAAGGGCCTCACTACTCTTGTTGCCTATGACGTGCATGCTATCACACCCCTTGTGCTGATCCCTTTGGGCCCAACCTGCTTGCTTCTCAGTCCTCTAAGCTGGACTCTCTGCCACTGTCACTGCTGGTCCTACTGCTGCTGCTCCCAGCCTCACCCTCCTGTTGTGCTCCCCTGAGCCCGCTAGCCGCCGGCTCCACCTGGCCCCAAATGAAGTCCTGTATTGTGTCTGGCCAGCTTGCCCCATGCTGAACTCTTTTGCCCCTTGTGCGGATCTTCCTGGGCCCAACCTGCTTGCTACTCTGCCTTCAGGCTGAACTTTTTGCCGCTTACACTGCTGGACCTACTGCTGCTTGCTCCTAGCCTCACCTCCTGTTGTGCACCCCGCTGGCTACACCTGGCCCCTCTGATCGCCCTGTGCTGTGTCTGGCCAGCTTGCCCTGTGCTGAACTCTGCTCTGATGCCTGGTCCACTAGCCAGTTGATTGAGGCTCAGGCAATGCCATGCTTCACTACCCCCCGCTGGCGCTCCACCTCTTGCCCTCTCACAGGAGACCGGGGCCCACTCTCCCCACCCCCCGCCACACGCACTACATAAACCAGGGAGCAGCTCCTACAGTGGGAACCTTGTGGCCCCTCTCCCCCTGTAGCCAGGCTTCTGTCCAAGCTGGTCTGGAACCACATCCAACTGGTCCCGGATCTGGCCTTTTGCCCTCGTGCAAGCCAGAGGCGGAGAGGCTGTCGGGCAGGCACCCGCGAGAGACTCAAGACAAGAGGAAGGGCCTACGATCAGCTATCCCCTCAGTCCTCCTGGCGAATGTCAGCTCCCTCCCCAACAAGCTGGACGAACTGAGCCTCCTCTGTGACAGGACGACGACGCCAGTCCTCTGCTTCACGGAGACTTGGTTACACGAGGACATCCCTGAGAACTCTCGACACCTCCCAGGTTTCAGCCTCACCCGTGCAGACCGGGACTCTGTCCTCTCCGGGAAGAAAAGAGGCGGCGGTGTCTGCTTCTATATCAGCTCCTCATGGTGCACCACCACGACAGTACTCACCAGGAAGTGCTCCCCCGACCTCAAACTCATACTCATCAACTGCAGGCCGTCATACTCGCCACGTGAGTTTTCCTCCTATGTTCTTGTCGGTGTGTACATTCCTCCCGACGCTGACGTCAGAGGTGCCTTATTGGACCTCAGCGAGACCAACTCACAATGGGAGACGTCCCTCCCAGACTCACTATTCATTGTTATGGGCGATTTCAACAAGGCAAATCTTCACCAGGAGATGCCACGTTACCACCAGCATGTGGAGTGCCCCACCAGGGGCGTGAACACTCTGGACCACTGCTACACAGCACTGAAGGGTGCTTACAAAGCAGTCCCAGGGGCAGCTCTTGGCTCCTCTGACCACTGTGTCATACACCTGATCCCCACCTACAAGAGGCGCCTAGAATCTGCTAAACCGACTCTTAAATCTGCCAAAGTATGGTCGGACGAGGCCAAGCTCTAACTCCAAGCCTGTTTTGACTGCACTGACTGGGAGTCCTTGGAAGCACCAAGCATAGACGAGTGGGCAAACAATGTTGCCTCATACATCAGCTTCTGTGAAGACTCGTGCGTACCAACCAAATTCTTCAAGGTCTACCCGAACAACAAGCCGTGGTTCACCAACAAGCTACGGCATCTGCGGAGGTGAAAAGAGATCGCACACAAGACAGGCAATCAGGAGGACTACAGGAAGGCGAGGAATGACCATAATCGAGAACTGAGGGCTGCCAAAAGGGACTATGCTGGGAGGATGGAACAAAACCTGCGCTCAAATGACACTCGAGCTGTGTGGATGGGGCTTAGGACTGCCACCAACTACAAGCCCCCCCCCCCAACATGCAACTCCCAGTCCGGAGCTAGCCAAAGAACTCGGCAAGTTCTACTGCAGGTTTGAGAGTCAGGAAGAACTGAGGGTACATCTGGAACCGCAGAATCCCCATCCTCGTCCCACGGAGAACATCAGTAGCCCACCTCCTTCTCCAGTGGCGAGTGAGGCTGATGTCCTGCAACTCCTGTCAAGGTTAATCACCAGGAAAGCCCCAGGACCGGACGGCGTGTCTCCAGCCTGCCTGAAAACCTGCTCCAGGCAACTCGCTCCCATCCTCTCCGCCATCTTCACCAAATCACTAAGTGAAGGCACAGTCCCCAGATGCTTCAAGAGGTCGACCATCATACCGGTCCCGAAGAAACAGGGAGTCCCTGACCTGAACAACTTCAGGCCAGTAGCCCTTACGTCCATCATAATGAAAACTCTGGAGCGAGTAGTCCTATCCAACCCCAAGATCTCCACCTTGCCCCTTCTAGACCCCCATCAGTTCGCGTACAGGGCGAACAGGTCCACTGACGATGCTATAACATCTGCCTGGAGTCCATTTATGACCATGTTCACAGACCAGGCACGTATGCCAGAATTCTTCTCCTGGACTTTAGCTCGGCATTTAACACTATTTGTCCACGCATCCTACAGGAAGAACTAGCCACACTTGGTGTGCACCCAAGCTGCGCCTCTGGATCACAGACTTTCTCACCAACAGGACCCAAACTGTCAGGCTGGTTGGCATCCACTCACAAACCATGATCACGAATACAGGTGCCCCTCAAGGCTGTGTCTTGATCCAAAGGCAGATCCAAGGAAGACTCGGTCAAGGTTATCAAGTTCGCTGACGACACCACCATTGTTGGTCTCATCACCAAGGACAACATCCAGGAGTACAGTCAGCAGGGGGAAAGAATCTCCCAATGGTGCAAGGAGAACAAGCTAGTGCTGAACACCACAAAAACTGTCGAGCTAATCGTTGACTTCAGGAAGTCCACACCCACCCCACCAGCAATTCACATTGATGGTACGGAAGTGGCCAGAGTGCCTTGTGCCTGCCTCCTGGGCACTACCATCTCCAGTGACCTCAGCTGGAGGCCTAACATCACTGCCATCCAAAGGAAAGCCCAGCAGAGACTCTACTTCCTTCATCAGCTGAGGAAGTTAGGCATGGCCCCAAAGATCTTGACCAGCTTCTACTCCGTCATCATTGAGTCGATTCTCTGCTCCTCCATCCTGGTCTGGTACACTGGCACCACCGCCAGCAACAGGCTCACACTTCAGAGAGTCATCAGGGCAGCGGAGAGGGTCATTGGTAGACCTCTTCCCCCACTCGACCTCCTACACAAGAGAAAGCTGAGATCGAGGGCTCTGAGGATCGCTAACGAATCCACTCACCCGGGCCACCGCTACTTCCGTCAGCTCCCACTGGGACGGAGGCTTCGGGCCATCCCCACAAGGACTTCCAGACACAGTAACTCTTTCTTTCCCTTGGCCATCAGTCTCCTCAATTCCCTCCATATATTCCCATCAGCACACAATAACTAATGATAGGCCATTCTATGTCTTTTGACCTGTTACGGGTACTGTATAACTGCTGCTCTTGCATGTAATGCAAATGTTAGTGCAATATAATGTGAATGTAAATGCTTGTTATCTGTGTATAACTGTAATGCAATTTCTGTTCTGCTGTTTTATGCTACTTATCGCTGTCTCTTCTGAGCTATATGTACTGTGCCAAACCCAATTCCGGGCATGACCCAGTCATGCTTGGTGAAATAAAGAATTCCTGATTCCTGGTTCCCTCACTTTCCCCAGTAGTATTCCCAGAAGACTCTACTGTTCACCTTCTCCAGCTGATCTCTGAGTCCAGAGATATCTTCTATGGCTAGCTGTTCTACCCCCAGCATCTGAAAATCAGATGCTAGAGCTTTAGTGTCATGCAGAGACACTAGGGGGAGAAGCCTGGTAAAGATGTCTCTGGACTCTGGAGACCAAGTGACTGGGATAGGTGAGTAGTGCCATCTGTTGTGCTACTGTAACGATTGTGGAACTTTCTCCATGAGCAGCGCACAACGCGTGCGCTGATACGGCGGAAATCCTCCACAAGCGTATAATTGCAGGCACCCAGCAAAAGGTGCTACGCACCCGTAGAGGGAAATTCCTGTCGGCAGATGGCACTGGGGAGTGCAGAGGAACCAATCCTCTGTACCTCCACAAATGTCAGACAGGAATTGTACGAAGCGCAGAACGCAATCGCAAGAGAAGCGATTGCGAATGAGAACAAGCAAAGGGACAGATTGTATGTGTGTGCGCCAATCTAGTCACCACCCCGCGACCGCGCACACACAACAGCAGATACGAAACAGAAACGCAACCGCAAGAAAGGCGATTGCCAGAAGTGACACAAGGCAGATCAGAATAGAATATGAGGATAGCAAAGGCACAGCAAATCATACCATGAGGAGATGCGGAAAATAACAAACGCTAGCTAACCGCGAACACCGCACTCATTCGCAACAGTGCACGCGGTTATGCGCAGTCTCCACGGGATAAGCACAATAGAGACAAGCACGCCTAACTAACCATCGACAGACAAACATGAAACAGAGGACGCGAACGCTTGCTTAACGGTTACCTCACCGAGCCTCCAGCAAGCGGTCGTAGCAGACAAGACAGACACACGAAAACAGGGACAACCGAGAGATAGGATCCACAGCACTAGCGAAAGTGGCTAGCGCAATCCAGGAAGACAGAACAGAAGGATCCACAGCACTAGCGCGAAGCGAGTGCGATCCAGGTACAGAGTAGCAGAACAGAAGGATCCACAGCACTAGTGCAGGATGCTTAGTTCGATCCAGGAAGGCAGAACAGAAGGATCCACAGCACTAGCGGAAAGTGGCTAGCGCGATCCAAGGAGACAGAACAGAAGGATCCACAGCACTAGCGGAAAGTGGCTAGTGCGATCCAAGGAGACAGAACAGAAGGATCCACAGCACTAGCGGAAAGTGGCTAGCACGATCCAAGTGAGACAGATCAGAAGAGATAGCTGGTAGCAACCGCTGCACCAGCTATACTCCAAGAACAGAGATCAAAACCATTTCCTGTCGACCACCGCTGGGACAGGACAATAGCAACAGAACAAACAAACAGATAAGCAATCCTAACTGCACTAAGGAAACCTGCCTAGTGCAGTTTTCCAGGAATTACTCTAAGCTGATCTTCAAACAGAGAGTAAGGCTGACACTCCTCCAGAGTGTTTCACAGGAAGACTCCTTATGACCAGCCAAGCATTGTGGGAAAGACATAGTACTTATAGTACACGCCTCCAATGAATGTGGCCAGGCAATTTGCATGACAACGTATGCAAATTCCTCTGCAAGCACAAGCTGCAAAACTGACAGAAGCTCTTCTTTCCAGAGTCCTGCAGCATGCAAACCTAAACAATGGTCAAAAAGCTGCCTGCCTGCACAGGCAGCTAAGCGGATTCTCACAGTTACTCTGACAAGAGGGTCCAGGGAGGGTCCGGTAGGTCAGTCACCTGACATCCTGAGCACCCCAGCATAGATTCTGGGCTTAGGCCACCAATCTTTACCTCTAATGTAGTGCTTGCAACTTGGAATTAGATCAGTCCAAATCAACAGGAAGTGCATATGATTGACTCAAACTTCATACAAATTTCATTAAATTTACATGCACATTTCTAATTTTGAGGCTTATTGGATTTCTGTGTGTGAGTGAATATATATATATATGTTTTTTTCTTATTGGATTTTCCTATAACACAGCTTGGAGACTACACTTTCCCTATCCATGTAAGATTAATTTGGTGCAGTAAATGGCAGTAAATCACTGATATTGGTTTGTTTTAGATATAGTGTGCTTACCTAGCATCAGCAATACTCACGGTTCTTTACTGACTTACACCACAAGGGAGCAAAATAAACAATAGACTTAAAAAGGCCACTAGATAATAATGTCAGGGAAAAAATGGAGACCCAGCCTGGAGTATTTTTCATTCTAGCAGTATAATGAGAGAGTATCAGGCACTGTGGAACTCTGAGAACATTGATTAAAAAGTCTTAGCTGAGTAGACTGCATGCAGCTGGGGTCAGATACGAGGCTGTAAATAATTTAATCAATTTTTTTCTTTTTTTTTTAAGAATGCAAATTTCCGCCACATTGGGAAAAAAATGGTGAATTTCTTATACTGAACAGCAAATGATTCCATATATTGGAGAGATTAGTGGAAAAGCAGGAGGGAACGGCGGAGATATAAAAGGTTTTTTAATATTATACAGGTCGGTAGTGCTGGTGTATAAAGAGAGATTTGAGAAATACATATATTTAAATAAATAAAGACCCTCATCATTATGTAAAGAAAGAACATTACTGCACTGGGAACTTGGAATCTACATTTAGACCAGATGGATAATCTGTGGAAAATTGCAGAAGTTACTTGTAAAATAAGGTATGTGTACCTTGCTATGATAGTTCTTCGGGTGAGATGCTTGGGCAGCTTACAGTGAGCAGATTTATTTCACAAAGCAAAGATAAAGCTAAACATCTAGCACAGAGCTACAAAAACATCTTAATAGGCAAGACAACTTATTGTCATGTTTTACATTTTCATTAAAGAGGAACTGTAACCAGGCCCGGATTTACCTCACAGGAGCCTATAGGCACAAATCCCCTGGCACCTTAGACTTTGCCTGCCACGAACCTACAAACTCGCGACGAACCGCACCACAAGTGCGCTGGCTAGCCCAGCTGTCACTTCTCCCTTAGTCCCCTTGCCTACCATAAGTAGCTACAGGTGCCCCTTATTATTATGTAGCTAGAGGTTCCCTCAGTATTAATTTGCCCCCCACTGAAGGGAGATCTCGTCAGTGGAATGCCGAGAGCCTGGTGAGTAGCCTCTCATTTACATTCTCATCAGGAGTCTGCAGAGGGGAAAGATAGTGGGCGGTGCTTGAGGAGCAAAGTGAGCCACCTTTATATCATCAGGTGCCTGTAGGCATGTGCCTACAGTGCCTTATGGTGAATCGGCCCTGACTGTAATGACATGTAGTAGAATGCAGTAAATTATTCAGGATACTCACTTTTATGCTTAATGTTCCGGTTTTAGCATCAGAAACACTTCCCTTATCTATATATTTGTCAGGCACTTACTTCAGTTGCGTTCCCATGGAGACTCTGAGAGCAACTGCCTCCTTTCTCCTCTGGCCGCGTTTTCCCAAGAGGCCATGCATGCCTGCAGATGGGCATTGCAAGATGTTCCCATATGCAGGCGCGTGCAGCCATGTGCTAGACACTGGAGTGCAAGATAAATTTAAACTCATAGTGTGACCAATGGGTCACTTGCTTGTTGTAGCAGTGAGGGCTGCTGGGAGGTGTAAGTGGGTCCATAATAGGCTCTAGTCAATATATGTCTGCTTCTCCCAGAGTCCCTCACCCATGAGAGAAGTAACTGCCTTGTACTACTCCGCTGGGTGTGACATTACTTATGAGACACAACATTGCTTCGCCTATGAACCTAGTAATTGGATTGCTGTCTGGACCGACCTTGGGACTGTTTTGACCTGATTATGCCTCATCCTCTGGTGCCATGTTCTTATGAGCTACTGTGTATGACCACTGGATTGCTATTGGATTGACTTACATTTTGAGATTCTGTACCGTGCTATTGTGACCACCTGTTGCTGACCTAGACTGTTTTAACTTCCTGCCTGTACCTGTCTAGTGTGGTTCTGGTGGTACTCCCGTCTTTCCGGACTCAGTCCCTATACCTTGCACACAGAAGTCCTGTTGGTAACTGTAGTTGGGTAGGCGTAACTCTGTCTCCCGTACATATGGGGGCTCGACTATAGGTGAAGAGCATGGGATCAGATTGGGGCATAGGGACTGAAAGAAGATGGGAGATCTGCCAGGTTTCACAATATTGATGTATATTGCTATGTAACACTACCCTCCCACCATGGAAAAGCCTAGGCTGGATTTTATGTGGAATTGTCACTCCCAGAGCATTCTGGGAGACTAGAGTTTTTTTGTAGCCAAATATCATTATCGACTGGGATGGAGGGTTATCATTTGTGGCCCTTGAAAGACCAATGTTAGACTTAGTTATAGAAGAGTTAGTGTCAGGTTATAGGGTTGGAGCTTAGTCTTAGGCTTAGTTATAGGAGGGTTACCGTTAGGTGTTAGGCTTGGTTATAGGAAGGTTAGTGTAAGGTCATACGGTAGGCACAGGTATAGCAGGTTTATTGTTGGTGGAAATGCTAGGGGAGGGTAGATTTAATAGCGTTAAGAGGTTAGGATTTGGTTAACATTAAAAACCACCACTGATAGCAGCGCTGGCATGCGAATTCCCAGCGCTAAACTGTTATAAGAATATTATTATCAATATTCACAATAACGGTAATCCTGGAACCAAAATTAACATGCACCTGTAACGCTTGGTGGTGTATTCTCCACAGTCAGTATGCAACGCATGAGCTGGCGTGGAGGAGGTACACACACTAGCACCAGGAAACAGGCTATCCCTAGTATAGTGGAGGGGAGGACTGACTGCAATAGGAGATTGTGGCGCACAGAGCCGGTGCAGATCTGACAGCCACAAACAATGCTTTCGTTATAACGTCTCAGCGCAAAGTAGCGCTGAGCGCATAAACCAGAACTGAGGAGATCAGGACAGGTAGTCAGAATGAACGCTTGCTAGCTAGCGGCTACTTAGCGACAGCAAGCGTCCAAAACCAGACAGACTGGAATGAGGCAGCCAATGCGATGCGGCGATGGCGTGCCTCACAAAGACAGGACAGGATAGTCAGAAAATAGCAGGATTGAGATAGATGACCATAACACAGATAAATATACAATAAGTACGTTTTCCTAGCGTATTACAATTACAGCTATCAATGAAACTATTTGTAACGTCTGACTAACATATGTATATATCGGCAATGAACCGATATATGACATAAGCAGGAACGCTGACTAACACTGGAGCAAAACAGGGAACAGGGCTCAGAAGGATTCGCTATCTCTTCGCAGAGATGAACGCAATCCACAAACGGTAACAGAACAGGATTCAGAAGGATTCGTTATCTCTTCGCAGAGATGAACGCAATCCACAAACAGGACCAGGAACAGGATAGCTAGCTCAGCACGGGTGTTCACGGTACGCGCAAACTACCAAAACGTGCTGGAAAACTGACTAACTGAACACAGGAAATAAACAGTTCGTGTACGTATATATCAGCAACACTGATATATCAACGTAACACAAATACAAGGAAAATAATAAACGTGCTGGTATGCATATATATTGGCAATGAACCAATATATGATGCAAAGACCAGCAAAGTATCTTTAACAAGAAACACGATCGGGGGCTAAAGCGACAGCAAGACAGGCTTAAGCTGAAGCTATGAAAACCCAAGGAAACCCTGCAGGAAGCAGATCTTTATACTGAGGTCATCCAATGGGAGCAGACATGCAGATTCCCACACAGGTGAATGATAATCAGTCACAAGCTGACAGCAGGGAAAGACAGACAAAGCTATGCAACTTGCATGGAAATAGATCAGAACTGCCTGAGCTGCAGCACTAATACTTCCAGTAATAGCTGCTGCAGCAGCGATCATTACAGCACCTCTTTTAAATGGATGGGGTTGTGGTGCTCCTTTTAAATTATTATGCATGGAGTACTTGAGGGGCCCAATGTAAAACTCACACTTGTTCCTTAGCGACATCACTGTAAGTTCAGGTTTCCCTTAACCTCCTTAGTGTTACGCCGCTCAGGAGGTTTTGCAGCTAGAGTCCCCCAGGAAGAATAGATGTAATGCCCCCACAAGATTTAGCTAGCACTAGGCTAGCTAGTATAAGTAGCCGGCACCCTCTGATCGCCGCCGAGCCCCCTGATTATACTTTACCCAGCCTGGGTCCAGCAATCGGTGCAGCCTCCCTGCACAGCTCCGATCCCTCTATGGGAAGGATCGTACATGACGTCACTGACGTCATGCGCAGACCCGATCCTCCCCATAGAGAGACCGGAGACGGAGTTGTGTGGGGAGGCTGCGCCGATCACTGGAGCCAGGTTGGGTAATGTATTAAGTGTCCGGGTCGTGGGATCGGCGGCGATCGGAAGGTGCCGGCTACTTATACTAGCTAGCCTAGTGCTAGCTAAAGCTTGTGGGGGCATTACATCTATTAGAATCTTCCTGGGGGACTTGTAATTCTAGTGAGTGGTATGCCCGACACAGTGTCGGGCATATCGTTCAGGTTAAAGTGAACCTCCAGACTAAAAATCTACTCAGCAGCACTGAAAAGGTTTGGTATTTCTTTAACAGTTTCACAGCATCAGAACTTTGTTTTTCTTACCCAGGCCCCATTTTCAGTTGCACAGAAGCTAAGGTGCGCCCCATCAAAGAAATCTGCCCGAGCATTTTTCCCCTAATGCTGTGCAAAGCATGATGGGATTTCTGATGTTGTTGTTCTCCTTCTGCTGTTTTGGTGCAGATTTGTTTTTATAAATTTTGAATTTGAGATTTGAAGCCTAGCATGTGCAGCTGGGAGGAATGATGAGGACACAGGACAGTTGGAACTGTGTCTCATGCTCCCTGTCACCTCCTTTCAACCAAAACCAAAAAGATGGCTGCCCCCATGAAATCACAAACATTTGCCTGTTCTTTTAAAATAGGGTGTGTAAGAGATTATATTACCTATCTATTTTAATTAACATAGCTACGGATCAGCTGAATTTGGCGCGCAGCTCTGAGAGCCGAGCACCGAAACTGGGCGCCCCATAGCAGCAATGCTATGCTGCGCGGGGAGTGTAGAGATAATTCGGGGCTCTGGCGGTTGCCAGACCACGAATTACATCTCCCTCCAAGTTGTGACAACTCAGAGGGGGAATAGTATTTAACGCCACCTCGGAGGTTAGCGGCAGCGGTGAGAGCCGTCATTCGGCTCTCACCGCGCTGAACTGAGCGGTGTCGAATTAATATGCACCCAACATAACTAATGTAACCTAATGACAGTATGTTTATTTAGGCTGAAGATCCCCTTTAACTCCTCTTCAGAGTTTCTATAATGGTTTTAGCATCTTGCCCATTGACTTTACTTGCCTTCTTATGTTTCATTGTTAAATAGTACACTTCCCGGAAATTGAACCTTTACATTTTCCCGTGTGTAAGCAACTTTATATCCATGTAATATCGTTGATACCCTTTAATCCTCATCCTTTTCTTTATCCCTCATATGTATAGCTTTCCATCTAGAAAATATCAGGATTCTTTTGTTGTTATTATTATGTCCTTTACACCTTCGTCTTCTGGGAACCCGTTCCATAATTCCTTCACCCTTTCTAAAGAGCCGAAGCTTCTCTGACAATGATCTGTGCCGGATGCCACCTCCGGAACACAATATCTTGTTCTAACATTTTCCTTCTCCCAGATGTGCTTTTGTGTGCGTTATGTGTGTGTATGTGTTTAATCCCTTCATGTATTTGAAAAGTTTTCAATCACGGTCTTCATTCTATAAATATAGAGGTGCTGGCGACGGAGGAACCTGGAGGGAGAGGAGGGGCATTGTGCGGCTTATGCAGAGATTAATAGGAATCCAGCCGAGAAAGTTTAGGAGGTCAGAAATACACACTAGTCAGGAAAGGCGAGAGATTTAATACCACTATAATTTATTTATAAAGCGTCACTGCGTTCCTCTGCACAGTACAGGTAAATGTGGAGCAATTACAGATGCAGCTTGTTCAATGAACAATAATGATATTGGATGGAAAACAAAGGAAAAAACTTGTCTGGTGGGAAATAGCAGATCAACAAAGGAAAGAGGCATAAAAAAATACGTAAAAAGTCTTTGAACCAGCCGCAGAGTATAATGCGTGTTTTGAGTGCTAGGAATACTAAATTGCTTATTTTCTGGAACCACGGAATCCGTTTCACACTAGCTGTGGTGCTAAAAGTCAACACAAGTTCACACTCTGCCGTTGCCTGAAGCTTTCGGCGGCTCCGAGATGGAAAAACAGACACAAATAGGACAATTTATTCCGTGCGGCACACGGGAGTGGGATGTTTGAATAATCTTAATGGCTTGAAGTCTCCTGTCACACATGACACCTTTAAAGCATAACTGCTCTTTCTTTGGGAAAACGTGGCAGTAAGCCCTGTGACCGACAATGCAAATCTATTGCATCATTAATTTTGTCCCAAGAAAAAGATGTGACATAGACCTTTTTGCTTCTATACAGGTACTGCAGAGGGCTGTATATGCATTGCTTGTCTGTAACCCTCCCATCATGGGCGTAGCAATCACCCCTGCGACCCCTGCCATTGCAGGGGGGCCCAGAGGCCCCTCCTCCCTCTGCTCTACTGCAAGTGCAGCCAGTTAACAAAAAAACCTTTCTGTTCGCTCACAAAAACTGTGTGCAGGAACATGTGTAATTTTTTCATGCTTCCAGATGCTGTTTCACAGCAGAACACTCTCTGCTGTCATTCGTCGGGTCCCAATCATGTGACCTGCATGGGGTTCAGGGACCAAGGGGCCCCATGCTATCATTTTTGCAGGGGGGCCCTATTAAGTCTAGTTACGCCCCTGCCTCCCATTCTCTGCTCCATGGCTCACTCTGCTCTGCTTTACCATTGCCTGTGGTTTCTTTTACATGTACTGTCCACATCATAATTAATGTGTGTGGCAGAATTTGACACAGTCCCTCATCTAATTACAAACAGTGGGGCTGTGCCAGAGCAGGCTTACCCACCAGGCAATCTAGGCAAGTGCTTGGGGCCTAGTGAGTGCCAAGGGGCCTGCCTGACACCTTCCTTGACCTCTCTCCACTTCAGGTTACCAAAAGGACCACAGTTGGGGCCCAAATCTACTACCTAGCCAAGGGCCCCATTACATCTTAGTCCATCTACATGCAGAACTACACCCTTCCACAGGCAGTATTATTTATATTTATTTAAGTATTTATATAGCACCGACATATTAAGCAGCGATGTACAGAGTATATTGTCTTGTCACTAACTGTCCGTCAGAGAGGCTCACAATCTAGTCCCTAGCATAGTCATATGTTTATGTATGTATCGTGTAGTGCATGCATCATAGTCTAGGGCCAATATAGGGGGAAGCCAATTAATTTATACGTATGTTTTTTGGAATGTGGGAGGAAACCGGAGTGCCGAGAGGAAACCCACACAGATACGGGGAGAACATACAAACTCCTTGCAGATGTCGACCTGGCTGGGATTCCAACCGGGAACCCAGCGTTGCAAGGCAAGAGCGCTAACCACTATGCCACCTAGTATGTCATAGTCCTGATATACTGAACAGGCCAAGATGGTGCCTATGTACAAAGGAATCTGTAAATACAAAGGATTTTTTAGACAGTTATATTCTTTTTTAGGCCCTTTTCACAGAGTTTGTATAGTTGCACCGCCTGGTGGGTTAGGCGATTGGTAATGCTGATAGGAAAAATTTGGGTAATCTCCTCTTACCACTATTTTCCTATTGACTTACTTGACACCCATTCTTACATAAACCTTCCCTCCTAATGCCTAATACTATCCCACCCCTTGTACTGCCTAAAACTAATGCCCTTCTAGTACCTAACACTAACCCACCCCTCCTGATGCCTAATATGAACCCTCCCACTCCTAATGCTTAACACTAAATACCGTATATACTTGTGTATAAGCCATCCCATGTATAGGCCGACCCCCCAACTATTGCCCTTGAAAAAAAACTAATAATGTGTGACCCGTGGATAAGCCTACCCCCCAATGTCTCCCCCCTAGCTGCCCCCCCCCCCCATGTGAGGCAGAGTGCTGCCCCCTGTATGTGGTACAGAGTGTGATGCATATGATGCAGAGTAAAGCATGCTTGCAGAGTGTATGTATGTGATGATGCTGTGTATGTATAGCAGAGTGCATGTATGTTATAATACAGTGTATGTATGTGATGATGCTGTGTATGTATAGCAGAGTGCATGTATGTGATTATACAGTGAATGTATGTGATGATGCTGTGTATGTATAGAGTTGGGCCAAACGGTTCGCCGGCGAACGTGGTGCCGCACGCGAACGTTTTGCGGAAGTTCGGTTCGCCCCATAATGCACCTGAGGGTCGACTTTGACCCTCTACATCACAGTCAGCAGGCCCAGTGTAGCCAATTAGGCTACACTAGCCCCTGGAGCCCCACCCCCCCTTATATAAGGCAGGCAGCGGCGGCCATTACGGCCACTCGTGTGCCTGCATTAGAGAGAGTAGGGCGAGCTGCTGTCTGTCTCTAGGGAAAGATTAGTGAGGCTTAGCTTTTCCTGGCTGCATACCTGTTCTGTTCAGTGAGCCCTCAGCCCACTGCATACCTGTACTGTGATCCTGCCACTGCATACCTGTTCAGTGATCCTGCCAGTGCATACCTGTTCAGTGATCCTGCCACTGCATACCTGTTCAGTGATCCTGCCAGTGCATACCTGTTCAGTGATCCTGCCACTGCATACCTGTTCAGTGATCCTGCCAGTGCATACCTGTTCAGTGATCCTGCCACTGCATACCTGTTCAGTGATCCTGCCACTGCATACCTGTTCAGTGATCCTGCCACTGCATACCTGTTCAGTGATCCTGCCACTGTATACCTGTTCTGTGAACCCGCCACTGTATACCTGTTCTGTTCAGTGGACCCGCCACTGTATACCTGTTCTGTGAACCCGCCACTGTATACCTGTTCTGTTCAGTGGACCCGCCACTGTATACCTGTTCAGTGATCCTGCCACTGCATACCTGTTCAGTGATCCTGCCACTGTATACCTGTTCTGTGAACCCGCCACTGTATACCTGTTCTGTTCAGTGGACCCGCCACTGTATACCTGTTTAGTGAACACGCCACTGCATACCTGTTGTGTTCAGTGAACCTGCCACTGCATGCCTGTTCTGTGAACCCGCCACTGTATACCTGTTCTGTTCAGTGGACCCGCCACTGTATATCTGTTCTGTGAACCCGCCACTGTATACCTGTTCTGTTCAGTGGACCCGCGACTGTATACCTGTTCTGTGAATCCGCCACTGTATACCTGTTCTGTTCAGTGGACCCGCCACTGTATACCTGTTCAGTGATCCTGCCACTGTATACCTGTTCTGTGAACCCACCACTGTATACCTGTTCTGTTCAGTGGACCCGCCACTGTATACCTGTTTAGTGAACACGCCACTGCATACCTGTTGTGTTCAGTGAACCTGCCACTGCATACCTGTTCTGTCAACCCGCCACTGTATACCTGTTCTGTTCAGTGTACCCGCCACTGTATACCTGTTCTGTGAACCCGCCACTGTATACCTGTTCTGTTCAGTGGACCCGCCACTGTATACCTGTTTAGTGAACCCGCCACTGCATACCTGTTCTGTGAACCCGCCACTGTATACCTGTTCTTTCAGTGGACCCGCCACTGTATACCTGTTCAGTGAACCCGCCACTGCATACCTGTTCTGTGAACCCGCCACTGTATACCTGTTCTGTTCAGTGGACCCGCCACTGTATACCTGTTCTGTGAACCCGCCACTGTATACCTGTTCTGTTCAGTGGACCCGCCACTGTATACCTGTTCAGTGAACCCGCCACTGCATACCTGTTCTGTGAACCCGCCACTGTATACCTGTTCTGTTCAGTGGACCCGCCACTGTATACCTGTTCTGTGAACCCGCCACTGTATACCTGTTCTGTTCAGTGGACCCGCCACTGTATACCTGTTCAGTGAACCCGCCACTGCATACCTGTTCTGTCAACCCGCCACTGTATACCTGTTCTGTTCAGTGGACCCGCCACTGTATACCTGTTCTGTGAACCCGCCACTGTATACCTGTTCTGTTCAGTGGACCCGCCACTGTATACCTGTTCAGTGGACCCGCCACTGCATACCTGTTCTGTCAACCCGCCACTGTATACCTGTTCTGTTCAGTGGACCCGTCACTGTATACCTGTTCTGTGAACCCGCCACTGTATACCTGTTCTGTTCAGTGGACCCGCCACTGTATACCTGTTTAGTGAACACGCCACTGCATACCTGTTCTCTGAACCTGCCACTGTATACCTGTTCTGTTCAGTGGACCCGCCACTGTATACCTGTTCAGTGAACCCGCCACTGCATACCTGTTCTGTGAACCCGCCACTGTATACCTGTTCTGTTCAGTGGACCCGCCACTGTATACCTGTTCTGTGAACCCGCCACTGTATACCTGTTGTGTTCAGTGGACCCGCCACTGTATACCTGTTCAGTGAACCCGCCACTGCATACCTGTTCTGTGAACCCGCCACTGTATACCTGTTCTGTTCAAAGGACCCGCCACTGTATACCTGTTCTGTGAACCCGCCACTGTATACCTGTTCTGTTCAGTGGACCCGCCACTGTATACCTGTTCAGTGAACCCGCCACTGCATACCTGTTCTGTGAACCCGCCACTGTATACCTGTTCTGTTCAGTGGACCCGCCACTGTATACCTGTTCAGTGAACCCGCCACTGCATACCTGTTCTGTGAACCCGCCACTGTATACCTGTTCTGTTCAGTGGACCCGCCACTGTATACCTGTTCAGTGAACCCGCCACTGCATACCTGTTCTGTGAACCCGCCACTGTATACCTGTTCTGTTCAGTGAACCCGCCACTGTATACCTGTTCTGTGAACCCGCCACTGTATACCTGTTCTGTTCAGTGGACCCGCCACTGTATACCTGTTCTGTGAACCCGCCACTGTATACCTGTTCTGTTCAGTGGACCCGCCACTGTATACCTGTTCAGTGAACCCGCCACTGCATACCTGTTCTGTCAACCCGCCACTGTATACCTGTTCTGTTCAGTGGACCCGCCACTGTATACCCGTTCAGTGAACCCGCCACTGCATATCTGTTCTGTGAACCCGCCACTGTATACCTGTTCTGTTCAGTGGACCCGCCACTGTATACCTGTTTAGTGAACACGCCACTGCATACCTGTTGTGTTCAGTGAACCTGCCACTGCATACCTGTTCTGTGAACCCGCCACTGTATACCTGTTCTGTGAACCCGCCACTGTATACCTGTTCTGTTCAGTGGACCCGCCACTGTATACCTGTTCTGTGAACCCGCCACTGTATACCTGTTCTGTTCAGTGGACCCGCCACTGTATACCTGTTCAGTGAACCCGCCACTGCATACCTGTTCTGTCAACCCGCCACTGTATACCTGTTCTGTTCAGTGGACCCGCCACTGTATACCTGTTCTGTGAACCCGCCACTGTATACCTGTTCTGTTCAGTGGACCCGCCACTGTATACCTGTTTAGTGAACACGCCACTGCATACCTGTTCTGTGAACCCGCCACTGTATACCGGTTCTGTTCAGTGGACCCGCCACTGTATACCTGTTCTGTGAACCCGCCACTGTATACCTGTTCTGTTCAGTGGACCCGCCACTGTATACCTGTTCAGTGAACCCGCCACTGCATACCTGTTCTGTGAACCCGCCACTGTATACCTGTTCTGTTCAGTGGACCCGCCACTGTATACCTGTTCTGCGAACCCGCCACTGTATACCTGTTCTGTTCAGTGGACCCGCCACTGTATACCTGTTCAGTGAACCCGCCACTGCATACCTGTTCTGTGAACCCGCCACTGTATACCTGTTCTGTTCAGTGGACCCGCCACTGTATACCTGTTCAGTGAACCCGCCACTGCATACCTGTTCTGTGAACCCGCCACTGTATACCTGTTCTGTTCAGTGGACCCGCCACTGTATACCTGTTTAGTGAACACGCCACTGCATACCTGTTGTGTTCAGTGAACCTGCCACTGCATACCTGTTCTGTGAACCCGCCACTGTATACCTGTTCTGTTCAGTGGACCCGCCACTGTATACCTGTTCAGTGAACCCGCCACTGCATACCTGTTCTGTTATCCCGCCACTGTATACCTGTTCTGTTCAGTGGACCCGCCACTGTATACCTGTTCTGTGAACCCGCCACTGTATACCTGTTCTGTTCAGTGGACCCGCCACTGTATACCTGTTCAGTGAACCCGCCACTGCATACCTGTTCTGTTAACCCGCCACTGTATACCTGTTCTGTTCAGTGAACCCGCCACTGTATACCTGTACTGTTCAGTGAACCCACCGCATCAGTGCGCATACCTGTGCAATTAAGTGAACCCACCTACCTACGTGAGTGCACGCAGTGTGATATACCACTCCGTGCATACCCGATATGGACAAAACAGGTAGAGGAAGAGGTAGTGCCAGAGGCAGAGGAAGGCCACCCGGCAGGTCTGCGCGAGGTCGTGTAAATGTAATTTCGTGTGGACCTGGCCCACAGTACAGTGCTCGGAAGAAGGCACGTCCCATCACCTCCCAAGATTGTCAGGACGTGGTTGAGTATTTAGCGACACAGAACACCTCATCTTGCTCAGCCACCAGCGCTACTACTAGCACCACTTCCGCTGCATTTGACACTTCGCAAGAATTATTTAGTGGTGGTGAAATCACTGATGCACAGCCATTGTTGTTACAGCCAGATGAATTTTCGCCAGCTCATATGTCTGCGTTACGCGGCAACACTATGGATGTAACGTGTCAGGAGGATGAAGGACCTACACGTTTGGATTTTTCTGAGGCAAGCGAAGCTGGGCAGGATGATTACGATGATGACGATGATAGGGATCCTCTGTATGTTCCCAATAGAGGAGATGAAGAGGGGGACAGTTCAGAGGGGGAGTCAGAGAGTAGTAGGAGGAGAGAAGTTGCTGAAAGAAGCTGGGGCAGCTCTTCATCAGAAACAGCTGGTGGCAGTGTCCGGCACCATGTATCGCCACTAGAGTTGGGCCGAACCTCCGATTTTAGGTTCGCGAACCGGGTTCGCGAACTTTCGCGGAACGTTCGGTTCGCGTTAAAGTTCGCGAACCGCAATAGACTTCAATGGGGATGCGAACTTTGAAAAAAAAAAATAATTATGCTGGCCACAAAAGTGATGGAAAAGATGTTTCAAGGGGTCTAACACCTGGAGGGGGGCATGGCGGAGTGGGATACACGCCAAAAGTCCCCGGGAAAAATCTGGATTTGACGCAAAGCAGCGTTTTAAGGGCAGAAATCACATTGAATGCTAAATGACAGGCCTAAAGTGCTTTAAAACATCTTGCATGTGTATACATCAATCAGGTAGTGTAATTAAGGTACTGCTTCACACTGACACACCAAACTCACCGTGTAACGCACCGCAAACAGCTGTTTGTACTAGTGACGGCCGTGCTGGACTGGTGCGCACCATGGCGAGAGTGCAGGTTTTTGTGGCTTTACAGCCCATATGGTCGGCCTGGCTGATGTAGCTGAATGACAGAACAGTGACTGTCCAGCTGATCAAATTTGGTCTGACCACAATGAAGCAACGACCTTATTATCTTTTGTGTGCCCCCCGAGACACTCATCTAGGCGCCGGTCATTGCTTCATTGTGATACGCAAGCCCCTTCACCACGGCAAGGTAATGATCACGAAGGGGAATGGGCGCATGTACATGCCTTTTCTTTTGTTGTTGCAGCTGCCCTCAGTGCAGCCAGAAAAATTAGGCAGTCATGTACACGCACCATAAAAATTATTACAGCGGCCGCTGCTAGCAGCGGCCTAAAAAATTCAGCAATCCGCCTGGAGTCCCGGACCCTGTTGGTGGTGGCGGAGAAGGTAGTGAAGCGGCCTGCAGGCAGACATGCTGTGTGGAGGGACTGGGAGCGACTTAGTCTTTTTGGGGCAGGCCAGGCAGCCAGTCACACGGCGTGCAGGCAGAGATGCTGTGTGTGCGGGGACTGACTTAGTCTTGGGGCGGGCAGCAGCCCTCCGGGATCCATGCCTCATTCATTTTGATAAAGGTGAGGTACTTAACACTTTTGTGACTTAGGCGACTTCTCTTCTCTGTGACAATGCCTCCAGCTGCGCTGAAGGTCCTCTCTGACAGGACGCTTGCGGCAGGGCAGGAGAGAAGTTGGATGGCAAATTGGGACAGCTCTGGCCACAGGTCAAGCCTGCGCACCCAGTAGTTCAAGGGTTCCTCATCGCTGTTCACAGCAGTGTCTACATCCACACTTAAGGCCAGGTAGTCGGCTACCTGCCGGTCGAGGCGTTGGTGGAGGGTGGATCCGGAAGGGCTACGGCGAGGCGTTGGACTAAAGAACGTCCGCATGTCCGACATCACCATGAGATCGCTGGAGCGTCCTGTCTTTGACTGCGTGGACACGGGAGGAGGATTAGTGGCAGTGGTACCTTGCTGGCGTTGTGCCGTCACATCACCCTTAAAGGCATTGTAAAGCATAGTTGACAGCTGGTTCTGCATATGCTGCATCCTTTCCACCTTCCGGTGAGTTGGTAACAGGTCCGCCACTTTGTGCCTGTACCGAGGGTCTAGTAGTGTGGCCACCCAGTACAGCTCATTCCCCTTGAGGTTTTTTATACGGGGGTCCCTCAACAGGCAGGACAGCATAAAAGACGACATCTGCACAAAGTCGGATCCAGTACCCTCCATCTCCTCTTGCTCTTCCTCAGTGACGTCAGGTAAGTCAACCTCCTCCCCCCAGCCGCGAACAATACCACGGGAAGGTTGAGCAGCACAAGCCCCCTGCGACGCCTGCTGCGGTTGTTGTCCTGCCGCTGTCCCCTCCTCCTCCTCCTCCTCCTCCCCCAAAGAAACACCTTGCTCATCATCCTCTGAGTCTGACTCGTCTTCTGCACACGACCTCTCTTCTTCCTCCTCCTCCCCCCTCTGTGCTGCCGCAGGTGTTGAGGAAACAGCTGGGTCTGATGAAAATTGGTCCCATGCCTGTTCCTGCCGTAACGGTTCCTGGTCACGCTCATTCGCAGCTTCATCCGCCACTCTACGCACAGCACGCTCCAAGAAGTACGCGTAGGGAATTAAGTCGCTGATGGTGCCCTCACTGCGGCTCACCAGGTTGGTCACCTCCTCAAACGGCCGCATGAGCCTGCATGCATTTTTCATCAGTGTCCAGTTGTCGGGCCAGAACATCCCCATCTTCCCAGACTGTTTCGTTCTACTCCAGTTGTAGAGGTACTGGGTGACGGCTTTCTTCTGTTCTAGCAGGCGGGAGAACATGAGCAGGGTCGAGTTCCATCGAGTGGGGCTATCGCAAATGAGGCGTCTCACCGGCATGTTGTTTTTACGCTGAATTTCTGCAAATCGTGCCATGGCTGTGTAAGAGCGCCTCAAATGCCCACAGAACTTCCTGGCCTGCTTCAGGACATCCGCTAAGCCAGGGTACTTTGCCACAAATCTTTGAACCACTAGATTCATGACATGTGCCATGCAGGGTATGTGTGTCAGCTTCCCCATATGCAAAGCGGCAAGCAGATTGCTGCCGTTGTCGCACACCACGTTGCCTATCTCCAGGTGGTGCGGGGTCAGCCACTCATCCACCTGTTTCTTAAGAGCAGCCAGGAGAGCTGCTCCAGTGTGACTCTCCGCTTTGAGACAAGCCATGTCTAAGATGGCGTGACACCGTCGTACCTGGCATGCAGCATAGGCCCTGCGGAGCTGGGGCTGTGTAGCTGGAGAGGAGAACTGCCACTCAGCCAAGGAGGAGGAGGAGGACAGCGAAGAGCATGTAGCAGGAGGAGAGGAGGTGGCAGGAGGCCTGCCTGCAAGCCGTGGAGGTGTCACAATTTGGTCCGCCGCTTTCTGCTTGCCATCGTTCACCACCAGGTTCACCCAATGGGCTGTGTAGGTAATGTAGCGGCCCTGCCCGTGCTTGGCAGACCAGCCATCCGTGGTCAGGTGTACCCTTGACCCAACGCTCTTCGCAAGAGATGACACCACTTGCCTCTCAACTTCACGGTGCAGTTGGGGTATGGCCTTTCTCGAAAAATAAGTGCGGCCTGGCATCTTCCACTGCGGTGTTCCGATGGCCACAAATTTACGGAAGGCCTCAGAGTCCACCAGCCGGTATGGTAACAGCTGGCGAGCTAACAGTTCCGCCACGCCAGCTGTCAGACGCCGGGCAAGGGGGTGACTGGCCAAAAGTGGCTTCTTCCGCTCAAACATTTCCTTCACGGACACCTGACTGCTGCTGTGGGCAGAGGAGCAGGAACCGCTCAAGGGCAGAGGCGGAGTGGAGGAGGGTGCCTGTGAAGGTGCAAAGGAGAAAGCGGCAGAAGCAGATGATGCACCTGAAGGAGGAAGAGGAGAAGGAGGGTGACTTTTCTTTTGTGTGCTGCTGCTGCTTTTGCTCAGGTGGCCATCCCATTGCTGTTTGTGCCTTTTCTCCAGGTGCCTTCGTAAGGCACTTGTCCCTACGTGAGTGTTGGCCTTTCCACGGCTCAATTTTTGTTGGCAGAGCGAACAGATGGCTTTGGTCCGATCTGAGGCACACACATTAAAAAATTTCCACACCGCTGAGCCACCCTGGGATGTGGGCACTATGGGGACCTCAGCAGCTGATGCTGAAGGGCAAGTTGGCTGGCTGTACATAGGTGGCGATACATGGTGCCGGACTCTGCCACCAGCTGTTTCTGACGAAGAGCTGCCCCAGCTTCTTTCAGCAACTTCTCTCCTCCTACTACTCTCTGACTCCCCCTCTGAACTGTCCCCCTCTTCATCTCCTCTATTGGGAACATACAGAGGATCCCTATTACCGTCATCATCGTAGTCATCCTGCCCAGCTTCGCTTGCCTCAGACAAATCCAAACTTGCACCATCAGTAGGTCCTTCATCCTCCTGACACGTTACATCCATAGTGTTGCCGCGTAACTCAGACATATTAGCTGGTGAAAATTCATCTGGCTGTAACAACAATGGCTGTGCATCAGTGATTTCAACACTAAATAATTCTTGCGAAGTGTCAAATGCAGCGGAAGTGGTGCTAGTAGTAGCGCTGGTGGCTGAGCAAGATGAGGTGTTCTGTGTCGCTAAATACTCAACCACGTCCTGACAATCTTGGGAGGTGATGGGACGTGCCTTCTTCCGAGCACTGTACTGTGGGCCAGATCCACACGAAATTACATTTACACGACCTCGCGCAGACCTGCCGGGTGGCCTTCCTCTGCCTCTGCCACTACCTCTTCCTCTTCCTCTACCTGTTTTGTCCATATTGGGTATGCACGGAGTGGTATATCACACTGCGTGCACTCACGTAGGTAGGTGGGTTCACTTAACTGCACAGGTATGCGCACTGATGCGGTGGGTTCACTGAACAGAACAGGTATACAGTGGCGGGTTCACAGAACAGGTATACAGTGGCGGGTCCACTGAACAGAACAGGTATACAGTGGCGGGTTCACAGAACAGGTATGCAGTGGCAGGATCACTGAACACAATAGGTATGCAGTGGCGTGTTCACTAAACAGGTATACAGTGGCGGGTCCACTGAACAGAACAGGTATACAGTGGCGGGTCCACTGAACAGAACAGGTATACAGTGGCGGGTCCACTGAACAGAACAGGTATACAGTGGCGGGTTCACAGAACAGGTATGCAGTGGCAGGATCACTGAACACAATAGGTATGCAGTGGCGTGTTCACTAAACAGGTATACAGTGGCGGGTCCACTGAACAGAACAGGTATACAGTGGCGGGTCCACTGAACAGAACAGGTATACAGTGGCGGGTCCACTGAACAGAACAGGTATACAGTGGCGGGTTCACAGAACAGGTATACAGTGGCGGGTCCACTGAACAGAACAGGTATACAGTGGCGGGTTCACAGAACAGGTATGCAGTGGCAGGATCACTGAACACAATAGGTATGCAGTGGCGTGTTCACTAAACAGGTATACAGTGGCGGGTCCACTGAACAGAACAGGTATACAGTGGCGGGTCCACTGAACAGAACAGGTATACAGTGGCGGGTTCACAGAACAGGTATACAGTGGCGGGTCCACTGAACAGAACAGGTATACAGTGGCGGGTTCACAGAACAGGTATGCAGTGGCAGGATCACTGAACACAATAGGTATGCAGTGGCGTGTTCACTAAACAGGTATACAGTGGCGGGTCCACTGAACAGAACAGGTATACAGTGGCGGGTCCACTGAACAGAACAGGTATACAGTGGCGGGTCCACTGAACAGAACAGGTATACAGTGGCGGGTTCACAGAACAGGTATACAGTGGCGGGTCCACTGAACAGAACAGGTATACAGTGGCGGGTTCACAGAACAGGTATGCAGTGGCAGGATCACTGAACACAATAGGTATGCAGTGGCGTGTTCACTAAACAGGTATACAGTGGCGGGTCCACTGAACAGAACAGGTATACAGTGGCGGGTCCACTGAACAGAACAGGTATACAGTGGCGGGTCCACTGAACAGAACAGGTATACAGTGGCGGGTTCACAGAACAGGTATACAGTGGCGGGTCCACTGAACAGAACAGGTATACAGTGGCGGGTTCACAGAACAGGTATGCAGTGGCAGGATCACTGAACACAATAGGTATGCAGTGGCGTGTTCACTAAACAGGTATACAGTGGCGGGTCCACTGAACAGAACAGGTATACAGTGGCGGGTTCACTGAACAGGTATACAGTGGCGGGTCCACTGAACAGAACAGGTATACAGTGGCGGGTTCACTAAACAGGTATGCAGTGGCAGGTTCACTGAACACAACAGGTATGCAGTGGCAGGTTCACTGAACACAACAGGTATGCAGTGGCGGGTTCACTGAACAGGTATACAGTGGCGGGTCCACTGAACAGAACAGGTATACAGTGGCGGGTCCACTGAACAGAACAGGTATACAGTGGCGGGTCCACTGAACAGAACAGGTATACAGTGGCGGGTTCACAGAACAGGTATACAGTGGCGGGTCCACTGAACAGAACAGGTATACAGTGGCGGGTCCACAGAACAGGTATGCAGTGGCAGGATCACTGAACAGGTATGCAGTGGCAGGATCACTGAACAGGTATGGAGTGGCAGGATCACAGTACAGGTATGCAGTGGGCTGAGGGCTCACTGAACAGAACAGGTATGCAGTGGCAGGATCACTGAACAGGTATGGAGTGGCAGGATCACAGTACAGGTATGCAGTGGGCTGAGGGCTCACTGAACAGAACAGGTATGCAGTGGCAGGATCACTGAACAGGTATGCAGTGGCAGGATCACTGAACAGGTATGCAGTGGCAGGATCACAGTACAGGTATGCAGTGGGCTGAGGGCTCACTGAACAGAACAGGTATGCAGTGGCAGGATCACTGAACAGGTATGGAGTGGCAGGATCACAGTACAGGTATGCAGTGGGCTGAGGGCTCACTGAACAGAATAGGTATGCAGTGGCAGGATCACTGAACAGGTATGCAGTGGCAGGATCACTGAACAGGTATGCAGTGGCAGGATCACAGTACAGGTATGCAGTGGCAGGATCACAGTACAAGTATGCAGTGGGCTGAGGGCTCACTGAACAGAACAGGTATGCAGCCAGGAAGAAGTTAAGCCTAACTAATCTTTCCCTATATGAGAGACTGCAGCAGCTCGCCCTACTCTCACTAATGCAGGCACACGAGTGGCCGTAATGGCCGCCGCTGCCTGCCTTATATAAGGGGGGGTGGGGCTCCAGGGGCTAGTGTAGCCTAATTGGCTACACTGGGCCTGCTGACTGTGATGTAGAGGGTCAAAGTTGACCCTCAGTGCATTATGGGGCGAACCGAACTTCTTCCGCAAAAGGTTCGCGTGCGGTACCCGCACGCGAACCACCTACGTTCGCGCGAACCACGTTCGCCGGCGAACCGTTCGGCCCAACTCTAATCGCCACCTATGTACAGCCAGCCAACTTGCCCTTCAGCATCAGCTGCTGAGGTCCCCATAGTGCCCACATCCCAGGGTGGCTCAGCGGTGTGGAAATTTTTTTTATGTGTGCCTCAGATCGGACCAAAGCCATCTGTTCGCTCTGCCAACAAAAATTGAGCCGTGGAAAGGCCAACACTCACGTAGGGACAAGTGCCTTACGAAGGCACCTGCAGAAAAGGCACAAACAGCAATGGGATGGCCACCTGAGCAAAAGCAGCAGCAGCACACAAAAGAAAAGTCACCCTCCTTCTCCTCTTCCTCCTTCAGGTGCATCATCTGCTTATGCCGCTTTCTCCCTTGCACCTTCACAGGCACCCTCCTCCACTCCGTCTCTGCCCTTGAGCGGTTCCTGCTCCTCTGCCCACAGCAGCAGTCAGGTGTCCGTGAAGGAAATGTTTGAGCGGAAGAAGCCACTTTTGGCCAGTCACCCCCTTGCCCGGCGTCTGACAGCTGGCGTGGCGGAACTGTTAGCTCGCCAGCTGTTACCATACCGGCTGGTGGACTCTGAGGCCTTCCGTAAATTTGTGGCCATCGGAACACCGCAGTGGAAGATGCCAGGCCGCACTTATTTTTCGAGAAAGGCCATACCCCAACTGCACCGTGAAGTTGAGAGGCAAGTGGTGTCATCTCTTGCGAAGAGCGTTGGGTCAAGGGTACACCTGACCACGGATGCCTGGTCTGCCAAGCACGGGCAGGGCCGCTACATTACCTACACAGCCCATTGGGTGAACCTGGTGGTGAACGATGGCAAGCAGGGCGCAGCGGACCAAATTGTGACACCTCCTCGGCTTGCAGGCAGGCCTCCTGCCACCTCCTCTCCTCCTGCTACATGCTCTTCACTGTCCTCCTCCTCCTTGGCTGAGTGGCAGTTCTCCTCTCCAGCTACACAGCCCCAGCTCCGCAGGGCCTATGCTGCATGCCAGGTACGACGGTGTCACGCCATCTTAGACATGGCTTGTCTCAAAGCGGAGAGTCACACTGGAGCAGCTCTCCTGGCTGCTCTTAAGAAACAGGTGGATGAGTGGCTGACCCCGCACCACCTGGAGATAGGCAATGTGGTGTGCGACAACGGCAGCAATCTGCTTGCCGCTTTGCATATGGGGAAGCTGACACACATACCCTGCATGGCACATGTCATGAATCTAGTGGTTCAAAGATTTGTGGCAAAGTACCCTGGCTTAGCGGATGTCCTGAAGCAGGTCAGGAAGTTCTGTGGGCATTTGAGGCGGTCTTACACAGCCATGGCACGATTTGCAGAAATTCAGCGGAAAAACAACATGCCGGTGAGACGCCTCATTTGCGATAGCCCCACTCGCTGGAATTCGACCCTGCTCATGTTCTCCCGCCTGCTAGAACAGAAGAAAGCCGTCACCCAGTACCTCTACAACTGGAGTAGAACGAAACAGTCTGGGAAGATGGGGATGTTCTGGCCCGACAACTGGACACTGATGAAAAATGCATGCAGGCTCATGCGGCCGTTTGAGGAGGTGACCAACCTGGTGAGCCGCAGTGAGGGCACCATCAGCGACTTAATTCCCTACGCTTACTTCTTGGAGCGTGCTGTGCGTAGAGTGGCGGATGAAGCTGTGAATGAGCGTGACCAGGAACCGTTACGGCAGGAACAGGCATGGGACCAATTTTCATCAGACCCAGCTGTTTCCTCAACACCTGCGGCAGCACAGAGGGGGGAGGAGGAGGAAGAAGAGAGGTCGTGTGCAGAAGACGAGTCAGACTCAGAGGATGATGAGCAAGGTGTTTCTTTGGGGGAGGAGGAGGAGGAGGAGGAGGAGGGGACGGCGGCAGGAGAACAACCGCAGCAGGCATCGCAGGGGGCTTGTGCTGCTCAACCTTCCCGTGGTATTGTTCGCGGCTGGGGGGAGGAGGTTGACTTACGTGACGTCACTGAGGAAGAGCAAGAGGAGATGGAGGGTACTGGATCCGACTTTGTGCAGATGTCGTCTTTTATGCTGTCCTGCCTGTTGAGGGACCCCCGTATAAAAAACCTCAAGGGGAATGAGCTGTACTGGGTGGCCACACTACTAGACCCTCGGTACAGGCACAAAGTGGCGGACCTGTTACCAACTCACCGGAAGGTGGAAAGGATGCAGCACATGCAGAACCAGCTGTCAACTATGCTTTACAATGCCTTTAAGGGTGATGTGACAGCACAACGCCAGCAAGGTACCACTGCCACTAATCCTCCTCCCGTGTCCACGCAGTCAAAGACAGGACGCTCCAGCGATCTCATGGTGATGTCGGACATGCGGACGTTCTTTAGTCCAACGCCTCGCCGTAGCCCTTCCGGATCCACCCTCCACCAACGCCTCGACCGGCAGGTAGCCGACTACCTGGCCTTAAGTGTGGATGTAGACACTGCTGTGAACAGCGATGAGGAACCCTTGAACTACTGGGTGCGCAGGCTTGACCTGTGGCCAGAGCTGTCCCAATTTGCCATCCAACTTCTCTCCTGCCCTGCCGCAAGCGTCCTCTCAGAAAGGACCTTCAGCGCAGCTGGAGGCATTGTCACAGAGAAGAGAAGTCGCCTAAGTCACAAAAGTGTTAAGTACCTCACCTTTATCAAAATGAATGAGGCATGGATCCCGGAGGGCTGCTGCCCGCCCCAAGACTAAGTCAGTCCCCGCACACACAGCATCTCTGCCTGCACGCCGTGTGCCTGGCTGCCTGGCCTGCCCCAAGAAGACTAAGTCGCTCCCAGTCCCTCCACACAGCATGTCTGCCTGCAGGCCGCTTCACTACCTTCTCCGCCACCACCAACAGGGTCCGGGACTCCAGGCGGATTGCTGAATTTTTTAGGCTGCTGCTAGCAGCGGCCGCTGTAATAATTTTTCGGGTGCGTGTACATGACTGCCTAATTTTTCTGGCTGCACTGCGGGCAGCTGCAACAACAAAAGAAAAGGCATGTACATGCGCCCATTCCCCTTCGTGATCATTACCTTGCCGTGGTGAAGGGGCTTGCGTATCACAATGAAGCAATGACTGGCGCCTAGATGAGTGTCTCGGGGGGCACACAAAAGATAATAAGGTCGTTGCTTCATTGTGGTCAGACCAAATTTGATCAGCTGGACAGTCACTGTTCTGTCATTCAGCTACATCAGCCAGGCCGACCATATGGGCTGTAAAGCCACCAAAACCTGCACTCTCGCCATGGTGCGCACCAGTCCAGCACGGCCGTCACTACACAAACAGCTGTTTGCGGTGCGTTACACGGTGAGTTTGGTGTGTCAGTGTGAAGCAGTACCTTAATTACACTCACTGATTGATGTATACACATGCAAGATGTTTTAAAGCACTTTAGGCCTGTCATTTAGCATTCAATGTGATTTCTGCCCTTAAAACGCTGCTTTGCGTCAAATCCAGATTTTTCCCGGGGACTTTTGGCATCTATCCCACTCCGCCATGCCCCCCTCCAGGTGTTAGACCCCTTGAAACATCTTTTCCATCACTTTTGTGGCCAGCATAATTATTTTTTTTTCAAAGTTCGCACCCCCATTGAAGTCTATTGCGGTTCGCGAACTTTAACGCGAACCGAACGTTCCGCGACAGTTCGCGAACCCGGTTCGCGAACCTAAAATCGGAGGTTCGGCCCAACTCTATGTATGTATAGCAGAGTGTATGTGGTGCAGAGTGTTCTAAAGTGTACATATAGCTACCTCTCCTCGTCAGCCATCTTCCCATCTCCATTGCAGCTCTGTACTTGTTACACATCCAGGCTTCAGTGTCTTCTGGTCTCTGGGCAGCCATCTTCTCATTACCCCTGCAGCTTTGTACTTGTTGCTGACAATGGCCGAGTACGGAACTGCAAGGGAAACAGGAAGTGGCTCCCTTGGATGAGAAAAAAGTGAAACCTTGACATCTAGCAAGGGGAGCTGCATGGGAGAGGCTGGCAGGAATGGGGAGAGGTAACTATATCTACTATCTACTATCTACTATATTCTACTATCCACCACTGTAACCTAATTCCCATTCTAATCCTCCCCTTTCTACACTTAATACAAACTGTCCCCACCTAACCCTAACCCTAGCCTTTGCTCTATATACGCCTAACACTAAACTTCTTACTCTGCATTCATTTGAAAAGGCACCTGGAAAAAAGGGTGCCTGGAAAAAAGGGTGCCTCATATAGCTGAGAATTAGGCTATAAAAGGGTGCTGGATAAAGCCAAGGGTTTTTTTGGCTATAAAATGGTGCTGAATATAGCTGAGATTTTTTTCGATATAACCAAATTAACTGATACAGCCAAACTTAGTCACCTGCTGATATAACCGATCTTTTAGCCGCATTTATATAGCCCAAAAAAATCACAGCTATATTGAGCACCCTTTAACAGCCGAAAAAAAATCTCTGCTATAAAAGGTCTCCCTTTTATAGCCGTAAAAAAATGTGGGCACCTTTTAGCCGAAATCTGCAACAAATAACATTGAAGTCTATGGTGGCGCCCTTTGTACACAGATGGCTCAGGAGCCCTTGTCAACTGTTACCCTTGCACCTAATACTAATTTTCCCTTTATATATGCGTAACACTAATCTACTCCCACCTACTCCTAACACTAACCTTCCCTCTATATATGCCTAACACTAATCTCCCCCCACCTACTCCTAACACTACCTTCCCTTTATATATGCCTAACACTAATCTCCCCCCACCTACTCCTAACACTAACCTTCCCTCTATATATGCCTAACGCTAATCTCCCCCACCTACTCCTAACACTAACCTTTCCTCTATATATGCCTAACACAAATCTCCCCCCACCTACTGCTAACACTACCTTCCCTTTATATATGCTAGGGATGGGACGAATCCACAATTTCTTCGAATCCGAATCCGGATCCGAATCTAAAAATGTTCTCGAATATCTCGAACCTTTCGAATCTCGAATCTAACGAATCCTGCACATAAGAATTGTGCAATCCATGGTATAGTTGCCCGCAGTATAGGTACCCAGGCATAGATGCCCGCACTATAGGTAGCTAAGTAAAGTGGCTTCAGTATAGCTAGCAAGGTATAGGGGCCTTCAGTATAGGTTGCAAGGTATAGGGACCTTCATTATAGGCAGCAGGGTATAGGGTCCTTCAGAAAAGGTAGCTAAGTAAAGTGGCTTCAGTATAGCTAGCAAGGTATAGGGGCCTTCAGTATAGGTTGCAGGGTATAGTGTCCTTCATTATAGGCAGCAGGGTATATGGTCCTTCAGTATAGGTAGCAGAGTATAGGGGCCTTCATTATAGGTAGGAGGGTATAGAGGCCTTCAGTATAGGCAGCAGGGTATAGGGGCCTTCAGTATAGGCAGCAGGGTATAGGGACCTTCAGTATAGGTAGCAGGGTATAGGGGGCCTTCATTATAGGTAGCAGGGTATAGTGGCCTTCAGTATAGGCAGCAGGGTATAGGGGCCTTCAGTATAGGCAGCAGGGTATAGGGGCCTTCAGTATAGGCAGCAGGGGGCCTTCAGTATAGGCAGCAGGGTATAGGGGCCTTTAGTATAGGTAGCAGAGTATAGGGGGCTTCAGTATAGGCAGCAGGGTATAGGGGCCTTCAGTATAGGCAGCAGGGTATAGGGGCCTTCAGTATAGGCAGCAGGGGGCCTTCAGTATAGGCAGCAGGGTATAGGGGCCTTTAGTATAGGTAGCAGAGTATAGGGGCCTTCAGTATAGGTAGCAGGGTATAGGGGCCTTCAGTATAGGTTGCAGGGTATAGTGGCCTTCAGTATAGGCAGCAGGGTATAGGGGCCTTCAGTATAGGCAGCAGGGTATAGGGGCCTTCATTATAGGTAGCAGGGTATAGTGGCCTTCAGTATAGGCAGCAGGGTATAGGGGCCTTCAGTATAGGCAGCAGGGTATAGGGGCCTTCAGTATGAGGGGCTTCAGTATAGGTAGCAGGCTATGAGGGGCTTCAGTATAGGTAGCAGGGTATATGGGCCTTCAGTATAGGTAGCAGGGTATATGGGCCTTCAGTATAGGCAGCAGGGTATATGGGCCTTCAGTATAGGCAGCAGGGTATATGGGCCTTCAGTATAGGTAGCAGGGTATAGGGGCCTTTAGTATAGGTAGCAGGGTATAGGGGCCTTCAGTATAGGTTGCAGGGTATAGTGGCCTTCATTATAGGCAGCAGGGTATAGGGGCCTTCAGTATAGGCAGCAGGGTATAGGGGCCTTCATTATAGGTAGCAGGGTATAGTGGCCTTCAGTATAGGTAGCAGGGTATAGGGGCCTTCAGTATAGGTAGCAGGCTATGGGGGCCTTCAGTATGGGGGGCTTCAGTATAGGTAGCAGGCTATGGGGGCGTCAGTATAGGTAGCAGGCTATGGGGGGGCTTCAGTATAGTTAGCAGGCTATGGGGGTGCTTCAGTATAGGTAGCAGGCTATGGGGGGCTTCAATATAGGTAGCAGGCTATGGGGGGATTTGGTATAGGTAGCAGGCTATGGGGGGATTTGGTATAGGTAGCAGGCTATGGGGGGCTTCGGTATAAGTAGCAGGCTATGGGGGGCTTCTGTATAAGTAGCAGGCTATGGGGGGCTTATGTATAAGTAGCAGGCTATGGGGGGCTTCTGTATAAGTAGCAGGCTATGGGGGGCTTATGTATAAGTAGCAGGCTATGGGGGGCTTCGGTATAAGTAGCAGGCTATGGGGGGCTTATGTATAAGTAGCAGGCTATGGGGGGCTTATGTATAAGTAGCAGGCTATGGGGGGCTTCTGTATAAGTAGCAGGCTATGGGGGGCTTCTGTATAAGTAGCAGGCTATGGGGGGCTTCTGTATAAGTAGCAGGCTATGGGGGGCTTCTGTATAAGTAGCAGGCTATGGGGGGCTTCTGTATAAGTAGCAGGCTATGGGGGGCTTCGGTATAAGTAGCAGGCTATGGGGGGCTTATGTATAAGTAGCAGGCTATGGGGGGCTTATGTATAAGTAGCAGGCTATGGGGGGCTTCTGTATAAGTAGCAGGCTATGGGGGGCTTCGGTATAAGTAGCAGGCTATGAGGGGCTGCAATGTAGGTAGCATATCCTCCTCCCTCCCCCCGCAGCCTCCTCCGCTCGCCCCCCTGCATAAATAAGGAGAAGCAGCCTCTCACCTCCAGCATCAGCGTGGAGCCCGGAGCGGCAGACTTTTCCCTTCACTTCCTGGTTCCCCCTAGTGGCCACCTGACCGGCTCTTACTGATGACGCGTAGTAAGAGCCGGTCACTAGGGGGAATAAGGAAGCCTGGAGGAGGTCTGCCGCTCCGGGCTCCACACTGGAGGTGAGAGGCTGCTGCTTCTTATTTATGCGGCGGGCGAGTGGAGGAGGCTGCGGGGAGCGGGAGGAGGACACTTGCGAGCGGGTTAAGCGGCGGATGCGCGGCGATGCAGCGTCGGGATTCGGCGGATTCGGCGAGCGGAAAATGGCGTCGGGATTCGAGTCCACGAATCTCGAATATTACCTAATATTCGAGAGATTCGTGGATTCGCCGGATTCGTCCTCCCATCCCTAATATATGCCTAACACTAATCTCCCCCACCTACTCCTAACACTAACCTTCCCTCTATATATGCCCAACACTAATCTCCCCCACCTACTCCTAACACTAACCATCCCTCTATATATGCCTAACACTAATCTCCCCCCACCTACTCCTAACACTAACCTTCCCTCTATATATGCCTAACACAAATCTCCCCCCACCTACTCCTAACACTAGCTTCCCTTTATATATGCCTAACACTAGTGTTGGGCGAACATCTAGATGTTCGGGTTCGGGCCGAACAGGCCGAACATGGCCGCGATGTTCGGGTGTTCGACCCGAACTCCGAACATAATGGAAGTCAATGGGGACCCGAACTTTTGTGGTTTGTAAAGCCTCCTTGCATGCTACATACCCCAAATTTACAGGGTATGTGCACCTTGGGAGTGGGTACAAGAGGAAAAAAAAATTAGCAAAAAGAGCTTATAGTTTTTGAGAAAATCGATTTTAAAGTTTCAAAGGGAAAACTGTCTTTTAAATGCGGGAAATGTCTGTTTTCTTTGCACAGGTAACATGTTTTTTGTCGGCATGCAGTCATAAATGTAATACATATAAGAGGTTCCAGGAAAAGGGACCGGTAACGCTAACCCAGCAGCAGCACACGTGATGGAACAGGAGGAGGGTGGCGCAGGAGGAGAAGAAGGCCACGCTTTGTGAGACACAACAACCCCGGCCTTGCATGAGGGCAAGAAGCGTGCGGATAGCAGGCTTTGTACCGCCATGCAGTCATAAATGTAATAAAGATAAGTGGTTCAATAAACAGGGACCACGCGGCAACGCTAACCCAGCAGCAGCAGACGTGATGGAACAGGAGCAGGCGCAGGAGGAGAAGGCCACGCTTTGTGAGACACAACAACCCAGGCCTTGCATGAGGGCAAGAAGCGTGCGGATAGCATGCTTTGTACCGCCATGCAGTCATAAATGTAATAAAGATAAGTGGTTCAATAAACAGGGACCACGCGGCAACGCTAACCCAGCAGCAGCAGACGTGATGGAACAGGAGGAGGCGCAGGAGGAGAAGGCCACGCTTTGTGAGACACAACAACCCAGGCCTTGCATGAGGGCAAGAAGCGTGCGGATAGCATGCTTTGTACCGCCATGCAGTCATAAATGTAATAAAGATAAGTGGTTCAATAAACAGGGACCACGCGGCAACGCTAACCCAGCAGCAGCAGACGTGATGGAACAGGAGCAGGCGCAGGAGGAGAAGGCCACGCTTTGTGAGACACAACAACCCAGGCCTTGCATGAGGGCAAGAAGCGTGCGGATAGCATGCTTTGTACCGCCATGCAGTCATAAATGTAATAAAGATAAGTGGTTCAATAAACAGGGACCACGCGGCAACGCTAACCCAGCAGCAGCAGACGTGATGGAACAGGAGCAGGCGCAGGAGGAGAAGGCCACGCTTTGTGAGACACAACAACCCAGGCCTTGCATGTGGACAAAAAGCGTGCGGATATAGCAGCAATGCTTTTTGCCGCCATGCAGTCATAAATGTAATACAGATGAGAGGTTCAATAAACAGGGCCCGGAAACGCAACACCATCCCAGATGTTCATTGGTCATGTTACTTGGTTGGGGTCCTGGAGTGTTGCGTAGTCATTTCCAATCCAGGATTGATTCATTTTAATTTGAGTCAGACGGTCTGCATTTTCTGTAGAGAGGCGGATACGCCGATCTGTGACGATGCCTCCGGCAGCACTGAAACAGCGTTCCGACATAACGCTGGCTGCCGGGCAAGCCAGCACCTCTATTGCGTACATTGCCAGTTCGTGCCAGGTGTCTAGCTTCGATACCCAATAGTTGAAGGGTGCAGATGGATGGTTCGACACAGCTACGCCATCTGACATGTAGTCCTTGACCATCTTCTCCAGGCGATCGGTGTTGGAGGTGGATCTGCACGCTTGCTGTTCAGTGGGCTGCGGCTGCATGGGTGTCAGAAAATTTTCCCACTCCAAGGACACTGCCGATACCATTCCCTTTTGGGTACTAGCTGCGGCTTGCGTTGTTTGCTGCCCTCCTGGTCGTCCTGGGTTTGCGGAAGTCAGTCTGTCTGCATACAACTGGCTAGAGGAGGGGGAGGATGTCAATCTCCTCTCTAAAGTCTCCACAAGGGCCTGCTGGTATTCTTCCATTTTGACCTGTCTGACTCTTTCTTCAAGCAGTTTTGGAACATTGTGTTTGTACCGTGGATCCAGAAGGGTATAAACCCAGTAATTGGTGTTGTCCAGAATGCGCACAATGCGTGGGTCACGTTCAATGCAGTCTAGCATGAATTGAGCCATGTGTGCCAGAGTCCTACCAGAATCCTCATCATCCTCTTGTGAGCGTTGTGATAGTTGTTGTGATGCATCATAGTCGTCACCTTCCTCCTGGTCTGCTTCTGCTGACCATTCGCGTTGAATTGTGGAAGTCCAACGTGCACCGCTCTGGCCCTCGTCAGTGGTGGCATGAAATTCCTGCTCCAACTCCAGCTGTTCCTCCTCCTCTTCTTCGTCATAGCTGCTGGGGCCAGCGTTCCCTGAGGCGGATGGCCTGATGTTGGTACCATCACGCTGATCGTTTTCTCCTTCAGATTCCCCCAGTTGCATCATGACAGCTGTTTCCTTGATTTTTAACATCGACCTCTTCAGTAAACACAGCAGTGGTATGGTAATGCTGACTGAAGAGTTGTCACTGCTCACAAGCAACGTGGATTGCTCAAAATTTTGGAGGACTTGGCAGAGGTCCAACATGTTGGCCCAATCGGATCCACAGAAGCTTGGCAGCTGGCCGGATGCGCCTCGGTACTGCGCCGTCATGTACTGGACCACTGCACTCTTCTGCTCGCAAAAGCGGGCTAGCATGTGCAGCGTAGAATTCCAGCGCGTAGGGACATCACACAGCAAGCGATGGTGGGGGAGATTGAAGCGCTCCTGCATCTTGGCGAGTGCCCCCGAAGCAGTACTGGAATTTCTACAATGTTTGGACACTCGACGCACCTTCAACAGCAGATCGGGCACGCCTGGGTATGTCCTCAGGAACCGCTGAACTACTAGGTTCATCACGTGCGCCAGGCAAGGGATGTGTGTCAGCTTAGCCAACCTTAAAGCGCGAATGAGATTACTCCCATTATCACACACAACCATGCCCGGTTTCAGGTCCAGCGGTGCCAGCCACAAATCCGTCTGTTCCTTTATTCCCCTCCAAATTTCCTCCCCTGTGTGCTGCTTATCCCCAAGGCAGATTAGCTTCAGCAACGCTTGCTGACGCATGCCAACAGCTGTGCTGCACTGCTTCCACGATCCTACTGCTGCTGGGTTAGCGTTTCCGGATGAGGTACAGCTTTGAGATGCGTTGGAGGAGAAGGAGTCAGAGAGGTAGGTGCTGCTGTTATCCAGTGGGAGGGACGGCGGTGCAGCTGTTTGTGGCGTGGGCAACACCCGTGCCGTAGCAGGTGAGGAATCGCTGCCAGGCTCCACAAGGTTCACCCAGTGCGCGGTAAGGGAGATGTATCGACCCTGGCCGAACGCACTCGTCCAGGTGTCAGTGGTGAGGTGAACCTTGCAGGCAACGGCATTCTTCAAGCTTCGGGTTATTTTGCTGACCACGTGCTCATGCAACTCAGGCACTGCAGAGCGTGCAAAGTGGTAGCGGCTGGGAACCACGTAACGTGGGATGGCCACTGACATCATGCCCTTGAAGCTGTTTGTCTCCACCAATCGATATGGCAGCATTTCGCAGGCCAGAAGCTTGGCTATGCTGGCTGTTACTGCCACGGCCCGGGGGTCATTTGCTGGCAATTTCCTCTTGCGCTCAAACATCTCCGACACAGACAACTGAACCGTAGCGCTGCACACGGAAGGGCTGTTGGTTGTTGTGTTTGATGAACACTGGGAGACCTCAAGAGCACTACTCCGGAAAGTGACAGTGTCAGCGTCGTCTGATGTTTGTGAATGTTGTGAACCACGCAATGGCTGGGCTACTGCTGCTGCTGAGGCGGGTCTGGTGGTGAGTCTGGTGAACCCAAGGGAGGCAGTGTTGTTTCTGGTACCCTGTCCTGACGCGTTTGCCCAAAGAGTGGGATGTTTGGATAGCATGTGACGGCTCATGCTGGTGGTGGAGAGGTTGTTAATATTTTTCCCCCTGCTCAGGCGGGTCTTGCACACCTTGCAAATCGCCATGGTAACATCCTCAGTGCAGTCTTCAAAGAAAGCCCAGACTTTGGAGCACCTGCCTCCTTGCTGGCGATTTCTGTTTGCTCCTCTTTTGCCTCTCACTTGAACTTCCACGCTTGTGGTGCCTGAAATTGCGCGCCGCCTACCTTGTGGCACAAGGCGAACTCGTGCAGCAGTGTGTTCTTCAACAGACTCATCTGTGCTGCTGCTACGACGGCGATGTTCTCGTTCACAAACAAAATCTGGGTCTCTGTCCACATTGTCCATACCCTCCTCTTCCATCTCCTCAAACTCGTCATATGTCATTGTGGGCCACCGCCGTGGAGTAGAGCTCCCCACAACAACCTCTGCGCAGCACACTCCAACGTCGTCTTCCAGATCTTGTCGGCCGACCTCCTGCAATTGCAACCCCTCCTGCCCAAATTGCTCTGGGATTTGGGTTTCCGAGTCCTCTTCGGACTCGCCTTGTATTTCAGTGCGCGGTGCATTTCCCACAGTTAACGGTTGTGAATCCAGGCACAACATTTCTGGCTGTTCCTCCATTGACCTTTGAAAGGTGGAAGTTTGTTGGGCTGGGAATAGCTCCTGCGAATACCCCATTGTGTCCTGAGGTAATTCATCGGACTGGTTATCTGGCAGTTGTGTGCGTGGTGTCGCTGCCGGTTGTGTCAGCTTTGTGCCCACTGGCTCCTTGTAACTGGCTGAGGACTCGGACCTCGTGCGTGATGTGCTGGTGCTGCTTAACCCACTGCTGGACGCTTGAGAGGTCATCCAAGTAATTATCTGGTCCTGTTCTTTTGGATTTGTGAGGGTTGTTGTCCTGGACAACATGGGCGGTATTGAGTGGGTTTTCTTGGGTGCTCCCCTGTGGCCTGTACGTGAACCGTCAGGGGAAACACCTCTTCCCTTGCCCCTCCCTCTTTCACCGGATTTCTTCCTCATTTCACTTATCCTTACAGTACACGCTGACTGGCAGCAGTACAGTGGCAGTACAGAAATGCTATACAGTACCACTATTCCCAGCAGCGACACAGAGCACAATGCTATACAGTGACGGGTGAGCGGTGTACCACTATTCCCAGCAGCGACACAGAGCACAATGCTATACAGTGACGGGTGAGCGGTGTACCACTATTCCCAGCAGCGACACAGAGCACAATGCTATACAGTGGCGAACGAGCGGTGTACCACTATTCCCAGCAGACACAGAACAGTACACAGAATGCTATATAGTGTGGCTGAACGAGCGGTGTACCACTATTCCCAGCAGACACAGAACAGTACACAGAATGCTATATAGTGTGGCTGAACGAGCGGTGTACTACTGTTCCCAGCAGACACAGAACAGTACACAGAATGCTATATAGTGTGGCTGAACGAGCGGTGTACTACTGTTCCCAGCAGACACAGAACAGTACACAGAATGCTATATAGTGTGGCTGAACGAGCGGTGTACTACTGTTCCCAGCAGACACAGAACAGTACACAGAATGCTATATAGTGTGGCTGAACGAGCGGTGTACCACTGTTCCCAGCAGACACAGAACAGTACACAGAATGCTATATAGTGTGGCTGAACGAGCGGTGTACCACTATTCCCAGCAGACACAGAACAGTACACAGAATGCTATATAGTGTGGCTGAACGAGCGGTGTACTACTGTTCCCAGCAGACACAGAACAGTACACAGAATGCTATATAGTGTGGCTGAACGAGCGGTGTACTACTGTTCCCAGCAGACACAGAACAGTACACAGAATGCTATATAGTGTGGCTGAACGAGCGGTGTACCACTATTCCCAGCAGACACAGAACAGTACACAGAATGCTATATAGTGTGGCTGAACGAGCGGTGTACTACTGTTCCCAGCAGACACAGAACAGTACACAGAATGCTATATAGTGTGGCTGAACGAGCGGTGTACTACTGTTCCCAGCAGACACAGAACAGTACACAGAATGCTATATAGTGTGGCTGAACGAGCGGTGTACTACTGTTCCCAGCAGACACAGAACAGTACACAGAATGCTATATAGTGTGGCTGAACGAGCGGTGTACTACTGTTCCCAGCAGACACAGAACAGTACACAGAATGCTATATAGTGTGGCTGAACGAGCGGTGTACCACTGTTCCCAGCAGACACAGAACAGTACACAGAATGCTATATAGTGTGGCTGAACGAGCGGTGTACTACTGTTCCCAGCAGACACAGAACAGTACACAGAATGCTATATAGTGTGGCTGAACGAGCGGTGTACTACTGTTCCCAGCAGACACAGAACAGTACACAGAATGCTATATAGTGTGGCTGAACGAGCGGTGTACTACTGTTCCCAGCAGACACAGAACAGTACACAGAATGCTATATAGTGTGGCTGAACGAGCGGTGTACCACTGTTCCCAGCAGACACAGAACAGTACACAGAATGCTATATAGTGTGGCTGAACGAGCGGTGTACCACTGTTCCCAGCAGACACAGAACAGTACACAGAATGCTATATAGTGTGGCTGAACGAGCGGTGTACTACTGTTCCCAGCAGTGACACACAATGACTGGGGGGGACCCTGGCTAGCGTGGCTGGAGCGCGAACTACCCTGCCTGCCTACCCAAAGCTAAACCCACAGACAAATGGCGGAGATATGACGTGGTTCGGGTATTTATTTACCCGAACCACGTGACAGTTCGGCCAATCAGAGCGCGTTCGGGTCCGAACCACGTGACCCGTTCGGCCAATCACAGCGCTAGCCGAACGTTCGGGGAACGTTCGGCCATGCGCTCTTAGTTCGGCCATATGGCCGAACGGTTTGGCCGAGCACCGTCAGGTGTTCGGCCGAACTCGAACATCACCCGAACAGGGTGATGTTCTGCAGAACCCGAACAGTGGCGAACACTGTTCGCCCAACACTACCTAACACTAATCTCCCCCCACCTACTCCTAACACTAACCTTCCCTCTATATATACCTAACACTATCCTCCCCCCACCTACTTCTAACACTAACCTTGCCTCTATATATGCCTAACACAAATCTCCCCCCACCTACTCCTAACACTAACCTTCCCTCTATATATGCCTAACACAAATCTCCCCCCACCTACTCCTAACACTAGCTTCCCTTTATATATGCCTAACACTAATCCCCCCCCACCTACTCCTAACACTAACCTTTCCTCTATATTTGCCTAACGCTAATCTCCCCCACCTACTCCTAACACTAACCTTCCCTCTATATATGCCTAATACAAATCTCCCCCCACCTACTCCTAACACTATCTTCCCTTTTTATATGCCTAACACTAATCTCCCCCACCTACTCCTAACACTAACGTTCCCTCTATATATGCCTAACACTAATCTCCCCCCACCTACTCCTAACACTAACCTTCCCTCTATATATGCCTAACACAAATCTCCCCCCACCTACTCCTAACACTACCTTTCCTTTATATATGCCTAACACTAATCTCCCCCCACCTACTCCTAACACTAGCTTCCCTTTATATATGCCTAACACTAATCTCCCCCCACCTACTCCTAACACTAACCTTCCCTCTATATATGCCTAACACTATCCTCCCCCCACCTACTTCTAACACTAACCTTGCCTCTATATATGCCTAACACAAATCTCCCCCCACCTACTCCTAACACTAACCTTCCCTCTATATATGCCTAACACAAATCTCCCCCCACCTACTCCTAACACTAGCTTCCCTTTATATATGACTAACACTAATCCCCCCCCCACCTACTCCTAACACTAACCTTCCCTCTATATATGCCTAACGCTAATCTCCCCCACCTACTACTAACACTAACCTTCCCTCTATATATGCCTAATACAAATCTCCCCCCACCTACTCCTAACACTACCTTCCCTTTTTATATGCCTAACACTAATCTCCCCCACCTACTCCTAACACTAACCTTCCCTCTATATATGCCTAACACTAATCTCCCCCCACCTACTCCTAACACTAACCTTCCCTCTATATATGCCTAACACAAATCTCCCCCCACCTACTCCTAACACTACCTTTCCTTTATATATGCCTAACACTAATCTCCCCCCACCTACTCCTAACACTAGCTTCCCTTTATATATGCCTAACACTAATCTACCCCCACCTACTCCTAACACTAACCTTCCCTCTATATATGCCTAACGCTAATCTCCCCCACCTACTCCTAACACTAACCTTCCCTCTATATATGCCTAATACAAATCTCCCCCCACCTACTCCTAACACTACCTTCCCTTTTTATATGCCTAACACTAATCTCCCCCCACCTACTCCTAACACTAACCTTCCCTCTATATATGCCTAACACTAATCTCCCCCCACCTACTCCTAACACTAACCTTCCCTCTATATAGGCCTAACACAAATCTCCCCCCACCTACTCCTAACACTACCTTTCCTTTATATATGCCTAACACTAATCTCCCCCACCTACTCCTAACACTAACCTTCCCTCCATATATGCCTAACACAAATCTCCCCCCACCTACTCCTAACACTAACCTTCCCTCTGTATATACCTAACACTAATCTCCCCCACCTACTCCTAACACTAACCTTCCCTCTATATATGCCTAACACTATCCTCCCCCCACCTACTCCTAACACTAACCTTCCCTAGCTGTGAAGCAGCAATTTACCCAAGTGGCTTAAATCCTCTAATTATGGCTTCCTTAAAATGACAGTTTGCCCAAACATCTGTAAAGCCACTAATTACAGCACCTACAGCAGCTATAAATCAGTATTTTACTTAAAGCCGGTAAAAGCCGCTAATTACAGAAGTCGTAAAGCCGCAATTTACCCATGCGGCTACAAAGCCGCTAATTAAAAGAGCTGTAAAGCTGTAATTTAACCGAGGGCTCATATTATGCAGTTAGCTCCATTAAAGAGATTTGCATTGCCGCAAATCAAGCGCCCAAATAACAGGTGCTGTTTTCCAAAGTCTTGCTTGGCACTATATTAATGCAATTACTGAAGCAGGTGCCTAAATGGACTGCTTCACTTTTCACATTACTGTTACTTAGGTGATAGCAGCTGCTATCACTGTTACCCAAGCAGTTGCCAATAACTATGACAGTAGTGCAGCAGCAACTAGTTTTTACCGTGTGACATAGTAGTTTGATAACATTAATCCTGGCTGCGTAACATCTTAGTACCTGTGACTAAAAGCAACTCTAATAAGGCCTGGAACCCGCAGCAGAGCTTTCTAAGCACCAGTGATTTGTAAAACTCTTGCTAATGCAATGACTCCTATAGGGGATTTATTAAAAGCAGTGGTGCTCAGCAGAGCTCGAATATTCGAGTAGCTCGAATATTCGAGCTCTTTTTCAGCTATTCGAGCTCGGTATTCGAGCTCCGAATAGCTGGAGCTATTCGAATGGGCTATCCGAGTACACTCGAATAGCCCATTCACTATTCGAGCTATTCGAGCAACCCGGCGCTATTCGAGCTCGGTACCGAGCTCGAATAGCGTCATAGCCCAGATTGATGTCCTTAGAGCCAATCAGAGGGCTCCCAGGCCCTCTGACGGCAGCCAATCACAGAGGGGGACCCTGGCCAGCCCCTACCCTATAAATAGCGGCCGCCATGTTCCGTTTCTCCGTGCTTGCCTGAGACTTGTACAGAGAGAGAGTTGCTCCTTTGTGCTTTGGCTTAGCAAGAGCTCTATTGTGGTCATTTACCTAGCGTTTTTGCTCACATACACCTCCTATACACACCTATATTGTTGTTAGTTATTTAGACATTGTATTTTAGTTAGTAGCTTGTGTGTTACATTAGAGACAGGCAGCTGCTGCAAGCTTACAGGTTTAGGCCTCAGGGGGGCCTTGCCTCTGTGGGCAGCTGTCCTCTGTTTATTTCTCTCATCTATACCAGTATTTCTGCTGTCCTTTACTAATAGTATTGTAGTTATACTGTACTAGGAGTAGGACACTCACTGACTGTCACTGTTTATAGGCTACTAGCTAGCTCCTGCGTGTGTGCACTCACTCACTGTCTGTGTGTACACACACTCTATTTCCTTCTGATTACTGATAGATTATTGTTAGTTAGTTGTACTTACTTACTACTTACTCTTACTGTACCCGTAGGGACACTCACTGTCACTGTTCATATAGGCTACTAGCTCCTGCGTGTGCGCACTGCACTCACTGTCTGAGTGTACACACACAACACACACTCTATTTCCTTCTGATCGCTGATTGATTATCGTAATTAGTTAGTTGTACTTACTGTTACTACTTACTCTTACTGTACTAGGAGTCTAGGACACTCAGTCACTGTCCATAGGCTACTAGCTCCTGCGTGCGTGCACTCACTGTCTGAGTGTACACACACCCACACTCCATTTCCTTCTGATCGCTGATTGATTATCGTAATTAGTTAGTTGTACTTACTGTTACTACTTACTCTTACTGTACTAGGAGTCTAGGACACTCAGTCACTGTCCATAGGCTACTAGCTCCTGCGTGCGTGCACTCACTGTCTGAGTGTACACACACCACCCACACTCCATTTCCTTCTGATCGCTGATTGATTATTGTAATTAGTTAGTTCTACTTACTGTTACTACTTACTCTTACTGTACTAGGAGTCTAGGACACTCAGTCACTGTGTTCATAGGCTACTAGCTCCTGCGTGCGTGCACTCACTGTCTGAGTGTACACACACCACCCACACTCCATTTCCTTCTGATCGCTGATTGATTATTGTAATTAGTTAGTTCTACTTACTGTTACTACTTACTCTTACTGTACTAGGAGTCTAGGACACTCAGTCACTGTGTTCATAGGCTACTAGCTCCTGCGTGCGTGCACTCACTGTCTGAGTGTACACACACCCACACTCCATTTCCTTCTGATCGCTGATTGATTATTGTAATTAGTTAGTTCTACTTACTGTTACTACTTACTCTTACTGTACTAGGAGTCTAGGACACTCAGTCACTGTGTTCATAGGCTACTAGCTCCTGCGTGCGTGCACTCACTGTCTGAGTGTACACACACCCACACTCCATTTCCTTCTGATCGCTGATTGATTATTGTAATTAGTTAGTTCTACTTACTGTTACTACTTACTCTTACTGTACTAGGAGTCTAGGACACTCAGTCACTGTGTTCATAGGCTACTAGCTCCTGCGTGCGTGCACTCACTGTCTGAGTGTACACACACCCACACTCCATTTCCTTCTGATCGCTGATTGATTATTGTAATTAGTTAGTTCTACTTACTGTTACTACTTACTCTTACTGTACTAGGAGTCTAGGACACTCAGTCACTGTGTTCATAGGCTACTAGCTCCTGCGTGCGTGCACTCACTGTCTGAGTGTACACACACCCACACTCCATTTCCTTCTGATCGCTGATTGATTATTGTAATTAGTTAGTTCTACTTACTGTTACTACTTACTCTTACTGTACTAGGAGTCTAGGACACTCAGTCACTGTGTTCATAGGCTACTAGCTCCTGCGTGCGTGCACTCACTGTCTGAGTGTACACACACTAAATTTACTTGTGATTACTACTGATTATTGTAACTGCTAGTTGTACTTCCTGACTGTTACTATTTACTTACTGTACTAGGGGACACTCACTCAGTCACCTCACCAACCAACCCACTCCATTAAAGTACCCCACTTTTCACCCGCCCTTTTAAAAAACTTTTGTCTATACGCCCAAAACATTGAAGATGTCTGGAAGTGGCAGCCAGCGCGGTTTGGGCAAGGGGAAGGGCAGCAAGGGAATCAGGAGGAGAGGGAGCAGCATTGTGGCAAGCCGCGGCCGCGGGCGCGCCACCATGCACAGTTCCGCAGCAGCAGCAGCAGCGTCAGTGGCTAACATTCCTCCCATAGCCACTGGCCGTGGACGCCTTGGGCGCCGCCCAGCAGGAGCATCTGCAACTCACGCTGCAGAGACACAGCAGCAGCAGCGTGTAGCACCTGCTCCCATTTTCCTCCAGCCGGGTCGGAAACGTCCCATTGAGGAAAAGGATGCAGACACTGTGGTGCAACTCATGACGGAGGATGAGCAGCCCGCCATCAGCTCTGCATCCGAGGCCTCCACCCTCACCACCACCACCACCACCACCACCACCCCTGTTCGCAGCAGCCGCCCAGCAGGGTCTGGGGAGGAGGCCAGTTCACCGTCACTCGCCGACCTGTCATTCAGCAGTCTTTTGACCCCAGGCATCATGAGTAAATTGTCTGCTGTTGTTGGCGATCTTGAGGAGGAGATGCTGATGGGCACTTTGGGGGATGAGGGATTGGACAGCAAGACTGTGGCGACAGTCAAGCAGCCCATCCATGCATCAGGAGAGGAGTTTGGGGGGTCCTCATCCCAGCAGGACATGTTTCAGGAGGGGGAGGATGATGATGACCCGGTGACAGACAGAGACTGGGTGCCACCACCTCCAGGGGATGTCGTCCTCAGCAGCTCTGAGGAGGAGGAGGAGGATGCGCTTGTGGGCCTTGCAAGGAGGCGCATCATTGCAAGCATTGGCAGCGTCCCACAGCCTGCTGGTGTCTCAGGCTCAGCAGCAGCAGCAGCAGCAGCATCAGCCAGTACCACCACCAGCCGCACCCAAGCCCCCCCCCCAACCACCACAGGGAGACAGGCAGCAGCGCTTCCATGCCGTAGGGGGAAGTTTCTGTCACCAATCTGGCGGTTTTTCACCATGCCCACTGTGTACAGCAAGTACGCCACTTGCAACCACTGTCAGCGGAAGTTGAGCAGAGGTGCAGACCCCTTAAAGTTCAGCACCAGCTCGCTCATCAACCACCTTGCGGCTAAACATTTCCACCAGCATGAGGAGTTCCAGAGGCTGAAGGCATCTGCTGCTGGCAGTGGCACCACACCCATCACTGCACAGCCTTCAGCAGCAGCAGCAGCAACAGCAGCCACCCGCCCTCCTGCTCCTCCAGCAGCACCAGCAGGAGTGCGGAAACGCACTGCTCCTCCCCCCTCTGCAACTCCTGCCGCCGACACTGAGGCCTGTTCTGGCAGCCAGTCCTCAGTGGCCTCCTCTGCTGTGTCTGCTGATTCTCGTGTCAGCAAAAGGCCACGCCAGAGCCTTTTGAGCGAGTCCTTCCAGGGGGTGGTTAGGGCTCTGCCTCCCAGCAGCCGTCGCGTGCGGCAGCTGAACGGCTTGCTGGCACGGGCCATGTGCTCCCAACTCCTGCCGTACACGCTCGTGCAGGAGGGGAGCGACATTCGTGCGCTGCTTGCTTGCGCAGCCCCAGACTGGCAGCTCCCCAGCAGACACTTCTTTGCCCGCAAGGCCATTCCTGCACTGCACCGCTTTGTGATGGCCAATGTGGAGCGAGGGCTGGAGCACGCGGTTGGTGAAAGGGTCCACGTCACCATGGACTCCTGGAGCAGCCGCTTCGGGACAGGCCGCTACCTGTCCTTCACTGTCCACTGGGTCAGCTTGGTGGAAGGGGGTGAGGATGGGAGAGCAGCAGCGGGCACAGCAGCAGCAGCAACACAGTGGGTGGTGCCACCCCGCAGGCTCAGGGGAACTGCAGCAGGTTCCTCCGATCCTCTGCCATCCTCCGGCACACCTGGCCAAACCCCCCGCCTCAGCAGCAGCGTGAAGGCCCGCCACTGCCAAGCGCTGCTGCACTTGGTCAGCCTTGGGAAGACCAAGCTGACGGCAACCCATGTGTTGGCCAAACTCCAGGAGCAGGAGAGGATTTGGCTGACCCCCAGAGGCCTCAGAGTCGGAGAGGTGGTGGCCAACAATGGGGCCAATCTGGTTGCCGCAATAGACAGGGGAAACCTGACCCACATCCCCTGTCTTGCCCACGTGCTGAACCTGGTGGTGCAGAAGTTCCTGCGCACCTACCAGGGGATGGGCGAACTGCTGGAAACGGCAAGGAATGTTGTGCGTCACTTCCGGCGCTCGGCTGCAGCCTGTGCGAGCCTGGAATACGTGCAAAAGGAGCTGGATCTGCCACGCCATCGGCTGATCCTTGACGTTCCGACTCGCTGGAACTCCACCCTGGCGATGTTGGAGCGTCTGGTTGAACAGAGGCACGCTGTCAAACAGTACCTTGCCCTGGCCACTGTTTCCGCAGCTCAGAGAAGGGACAAGACCAGCAACATCCCGTCCATCGTCCCCGATGATGACTGGAGGCACATGCAGCAGGTGTGCTTAGTGCTGGCTCCCTTCCTGCAGGCCACAAACATGGTGAGCAGGGACCATGCTATGGTCTGCGAGTGGGTGCCCCTGGTTTCTCTGCTGAACAGGGCCCTCGATGCTTTGCTGGAACAGGGAGCGGCAGCCTTGGACCAGCAGGAGCGGCAACCAGCTGCGCAGTCCACCTCTGAGGGGGAGGAGGAGGAGGACTTGGTGGAGGTCCCTGACCTGGCTGCTGATGAGGGGGATCAGCACAGCGCAGCTGAGTTGGTGCGGGGGTGGAGAGAGGATGAGGCGGCAGAGGAGGAGGATGAGGACAGCACTGACGTCGATGTGCCAGCAGACGTGGCCCGCCTCTTCCCAATGGCAGCGCACATGCTGACGTGCCTGCGCAGGGACCCCAGGGTGATCCAGATGAAGCAGAGGGAGGACATCTGGATCAGCATGATGTTGGACCCACGCCTCAAGGGGAAGTTGAGCCAGTTCCTGCCGCCTGCAGGAGGAGACCCAGCGCAACAAATAAGGAGCTTGCAGCAGGCCCTTGTTGAGCGCTTGGAGGAAGCCTTCCCCCAGCCTTCCACCCCCACTGTCCAGCAGCCAGCACAGAGGCAGCAGCAGGTGCCTGCATCCAGCAGCAGCAAGCGCCCCACAGACCTGCTGTCTCTCAGCCACGAGCTCTACAGGACTGTAGAGGCTCCGGCAGCATTGACTAGAGAGGAGATGCATGCAGCAGCATCCTCCTCCGGTCACAGCCAGCGCCTGACCCGCATGGTGGCTGACTACATGGGGTCGTACAGCGGGCTTGACAGCGATGCCCCTGTTGATCCCATGGAGTATTGGGTCAAGCGCATGGAGATCTGGAGCGAGCTGGCGCAGTACGCCCTGGAAGTGCTGTCCTGCCCCCCTTCCAGCGTGCTGTCCGAGCGCTGCTTCAGTGCAGCTGGTGGCGTGGTCACCGAGAAACGCTCACGTCTGTCTCACAAGTCTGTGGACAGACTGACGTTTCTCAAGATGAACCAGGCGTGGGTGGAAGGCGAGTTCCTGGCCCCTGTTGTCAGCGAGAGGGGGACATGAACTGGCTGCCGGAACCATCGTTAATGTGCCTTACCACCCTTTACCACCTCCTGGCTCCTGCTCACTAAGCCAGCCTGGTTCACTTTGACTATTACGTCGCCTGCAGCCACACATTTTACACCTACAGTGGGCTGCTGTGTACTGCCCTTCTGCTGTCTGTCTGTGTTTCCCACTGCCAGGGTACACAGAATTACCTTCTTCTGCTGCCACTCTGCCACCAGCTATTACGTCAAACAATAGCTATATTGGTTGCAAAACCAAAACCAAACAAACCATTAAAAAAAAAAAAGGTTTAATTTTTCTGAGGTGCCCGGGTTGAAAACTGTGTTGTTCCAGTTGTGTATTGGACACAATGTGGGCTGCACGACCGCTGTCTGGGACCTCCTGTTGTGTTTATTTACAGCCCTGGTATCACCGCTAGGTACCAGGGCTATTATGTCACGCTGCCTACCTGCTGCCACACTCACACTGCTCCTCCATACCTCCTCCTGCTGCTGCTGCTGCTGTCTGTCTGTGTTTCCCACTGCCAGGGTACACAGATGATTTACCTTCTGCTGCCACTCTGCCACCAGCTATTACGTCAAACAATAGCTGCTCGCCTACTCCTCCATTCCTCCTCCTGCTGCTGCTGTCTGTCTGTGTTTCCCACTGCCAGGGTACACAGATGATTTACCTTCTGCTGCCACTCTGCCACCAGCTATTACGTCAAACAATAGCTGCTCGCCTACTCCTCCATTCCTCCTCCTGCTGCTGCTGTCTGTCTGTGTTTCCCACTGCCAGGGTACACAGATGATTTACCTTCTGCTGCCACTCTGCCACCAGCTATTACGTCAAACAATAGCTGCTCGCCTACTCCTCCATTCCTCCTCCTGCTGCTGCTGCTGTCTGTCTGTGTTTCCCACTGCCAGGGTACACAGATGATTTACCTTCTGCTGCCACTCTGCCACCAGCTATTACGTCAAACAATAGCTGCTCGCCTACTCCTCCATTCCTCCTCCTGCTGCTGCTGTCTGTCTGTGTTTCCCACTGCCAGGGTACACAGAATTACCTTCTTCTGCTGCCACTCTGCCACCAGCTATTACGTCAAACAATAGCTATATTGGTTGTAAAACCAAAAACCAAAAAACCATAAAAAAAAAAAAGGTTTAATTTTTCTGAGGTGCCCGGGTTGAAAACTGTGTTGTCCCAGTTGTGTATTGGACACAATGTGGGCTGCACGACCGCTGTCTGGGACCTCCTGTTGTGTTTATTTACAGCCCTGGTATCACCGCTAGGTACCAGGGCTATTATGTCACGCTGCCTACCTGCTGCCACACTCACACTGCTCCTCCATACCTCCTCCTGCTGCTGCTGCTGCTGTCTGTCTGTGTTTCCCACTGCCAGGGTACACTACACAGATGATTTACCTTCTGCTGCCACTCTGCCACCAGCTATTACGTCAAACAATAGCTGCTCGCCTACTCCTCCATTCCTCCTGCTGCTGTTGCTGTCTGTCTGTGTTTCCCACTGCCAGGGTACACAGAATTACCTTCTGCTGCCACTCTGCCACCAGCTATTACGTCAAACAATAGCTATATTGGTTGCAAAACCAAAACCAAACAAACCATTAAAAAAAAAAAAAAGGTTTAATTTTTCTGAGGTGCCCGGGTTGAAAACTGTGTTGTCCCAGTTGTGTATTGGACACAATGTGGGCTGCACGACCGCTGTCTGGGACCTCCTGTTGTGTTTATTTACAGCCCTGGTATCACCGCTAGGTACCAGGGCTATTATGTCATGCTGCCTACCTGCTGCCACACTCACACTGCTCCTCCATACCTCCTCCTGCTGCTGCTGCTGCTGTCTGTCTGTGTTTCCCACTGCCAGGGTGCACAGATGATTTACCTTCTGCTGCCACTCTGCCACCAGCTATTACGTCAAACAATAGCTGCTCACATTACTCCTCCATTCCTCCTGCTGCTGTTGCTGTCTGTCTGTGTTTCCCACTGCCAGGGTACACAGAATTACCTTCTGCTGCCACTCTGCCACCAGCTATTACGTCAAACAATAGCTATATTGGTTGCAAAACCAAAACCAAACAAACCATTAAAAAAAAAAAAAAAAGGTTTAATTTTTCTGAGGTGCCCGGGTTGAAAACTGTGTTGTCCCAGTTGTGTATTGGACACAATGTGGGCTGCACGACCGCTGTCTGGGACCTCCTGTTGTGTTTATTTACAGCCCTGGTATCACCGCTAGGTACCAGGGCTATTATGTCACGGCGAGCTGCCTGCCTCATTGACTGCCTGCTGCCACACACTCATCCTCCTCCTCCTGCTGCTGAATTTACCTCCTGCTGTCTTTGTGTTTCCACTGCCAGGGAGCACATACAATGGCGCTTCCAACATGCGTGCGCCCACCAGCTATTTGTTACGCTCAAAAATAGCTGCATTTCTTTAAAAAAAAAATTGAAAAGAGAAATACGTGAAGAAGAAGAAGACGATATTGAAAAAGAAGGAGAAGGAGAAGATGAAGATGAAGAAGAAGATGAAGAAGAAGATGAAGAAGATGATGAAGAAGAAGATGAAAAAGAAGAAGAAGATGAAGAAGATGAAGAAGAAGAAGATGAAGAAGAAGAAGAAGAAGATGAAGAAGAAGAAGATGAAGATGAAGAAGAAGAAGAAGATGAAGAAGAAGAAGAAGATGAAGAAGATGAAGAAGAAGAAGAAGAAGAAGAAGATGAAGAAGATGAAGAAGAAGAAGATGAAGAAGAAGAAGAAGATGAAGAAGAAGAAGATGAAGAAGATGAAGAAGATGAAGAAGATGAAGAAGAAGAAGATGATGAAGAAGAAGAAGAAGATGATGAAGAAGAAGAAGAAGAAGAAGAAGAAGAAGACAATATAGAAGAAGAAGAAGAAGATATAGAAGAAGAAGATCTAGAAGAAGAAGAAGAAAGATAAAGAAGAAGAAGAACAAGTATATACAGTAACACTACTGAACAAAATTAAGGACACAACTTCTCTTTCCACCTTTTTTTTTAAAGGAACATCCCCACATAATCACTTGCTGTTGTTACTTGGAAAAAAAGATGTTTCTTGCATCATTCACCCTCAAAACAAGTGTTGGAAGCTATTTAAGGCCAATTCGAATAGTCAGCTCGAATAGTGAGCTCGAATACCGACTCGAATAGTGAGCTCGAAGTCCGAGGTCGAATCGAATAGTAAAAATTATTCGACTCGAATATTCGACTGACCTCGAATAATTTACTATTCGAATTCGACCAAACTCGAATTTTAAAAAGGGGTATTTGAGCATCACTAATTAAAAGTCACATCCCTCAAGTGGGAACAAACACATAGCATTACATTAGCAAGAGCTTTTCAAATTACAAGCGCTTAGAAAATCACTGCTAGTGGGTTTCAGGCCTAAGTCTCTCATGTGACATGGGTCTCAATGTCAGTGTAGCCACACACAAACAAATTATTGGTAATGTATAACTATTTTATTTTATTTATGTTTATTCTTTTGTTCACAAATAATTTACCACTCCATTCTAGAATAATTTCATCCAAATTGCAGGCAGCTGTATCACGCCATCATCAGAGAAAGGTGAAGATTTTATGACTGTTTGAACTGATCTTGTAAGGATAGTCCAGCAGGTCCCTTGTATCAGGGTCTCCTCGGTTCTGCTGTCATGCCCACTGCACATGTGTGGTTTCGTCCGCACACGCTCCATGATCGCACTCCGATCTCCTAGGAACAGAATACTAGGGGGGTCAGAAGCGCGATGCGCGGATGGGACCTTGCATGCACAGTTGAGCTCCAGACCGCAGAAATTTTAAAGGATAAGCGGTGTCCACACTTGTGACTGCTGCAACTTAGACATTTTATATTGACACGAGGAAGCAGGCCAGCACCCGTGAAACGTGTTGTCTGTCGTATGTGAATCAAATAAATATTATATTCCACCTCATGTGGTTGGTTCCCAGAAGGAGGTAAGACCAAACTACTCCTAATATTGTTACCATACAAATTGCAAGTATATCTAAGGGCACCTCATACAGTTTATCCTTAGCAGGAAGCTGACAGCGGGAGAACAGAGGGGATCCAGAGGATGCTAAGGGATCTGACGGGCTATGGAGAGCTGGAAGAAACCCCAGGTAAGTTAAAATCTCCAGGTTTGCATCCACTTCAGGTGAGCTCTAAGACTCCATAGCATGTAGTTCTGTTGTAAACAAGTGGTTCAGAATGCACATTTTGCTTACAAGAGGATGAAGAATTGACTTGCATGGCTCCACCCATTAGTGTAATTGCAGTGGAAGCAGCAACTCCAGCCACAAGAGGGGCCCAATGTCTTACAATCAATAAGGAAAAGGCACTCCACAGGCTTCAAACTTCCGTTTGTTTTATTGCGAGCAAGGATGTTGTAATGATGCACTTGGGTGGGGCAACCTGTAAGGGTGGGCCTTTAAAAGGGAAGGAAGTGTTGTGGGTGCTACACTTGAGGAAGGGTCAGGTGACCCGTAACATGTATGTGTCCTTGCTCGCAATAAAATAAACGGAAGTTTGAAGCCTGTGGAGTGACTTTTCCTTATTGATTGGGGATCTTATGGAGCAGGAGTGGTGAACCTGCAGGGAAAGTGCACCGGCCAGCTACCTTATTCAGGTGAGCTACTTTGAAGAGCATTAAGGGGATCTTTTGAAGGGCCCAATGTCTTACCCTCCCTTTTTTATTTTTCTGCTTGAAAGAGTTCATTTTCAGGCATGCAAGTGACAACTTGCCAGTCTTGTCAGTACCTTGTCAGGAATATAGTAAACATCACTTATAGTAAACATCACTGCAGCAAACTACAGCCGTAAAAGTTTACCTGGCCGAATTCAACTTCTAAGGGCGGGGAGAGATAGACAATGGTTGATAGTTCATGTGTTTAACTCTAGGACATTTAATAGGCTGCCATTCAACAGAGACAATAAAACATTCATTTGTAAATACATATTGTTCATTCTACTTTGTAAATGGTTAAATATAAAATAAAACCAGGGAATAACAAAAAAATTTAATTTTTAGCACTAGGAGGATGAATACATTTTTTTATCTCATCAATTTATTTTCACCTGAGGTTCACTTTAAATGCAGCTTCAGTTTCTTGTGTAATGCTGATATACACTGTGTTGGATTCTATAGAATATCTATGTTGGGAACCTCCTACCTTCTGTGGTCTAGGCATCTGCGGTATTTTCCTTTAGCCTCAATTCCCAAGAAGCGAATTCTATTTTTACACATTCGTAGAAACATCTACAATGGGAAAATGGGGCTTTGTTAAAAAAAAAAAAAGCTTACATATATATGTTTACTGGTACACCAGACATTATGTACAGTTTACTGTTTAACTGTAGTTTATTACATCAGTTTGTAGTAGGTATATCATGTGACCACTATTAAAGAGACATAAAATGGTATTTAAACAGCATTCATTTTGGCATAAATACAATATCTCCACAAATACCATTTACCTCTTGTAAAGGGAACTATGTATGTGGCATTTCTGCTTGAATGTTTTTTTTCCATGAAATAACAATCACATATACCAGTTGCTTAGTATTAGGCACATGCTGAAAGTGAACTAAGATAATGCTAACCTGTGATAAAATGGGAAGTATGGAAATGAAATACTGGAGTGTCTAAAATAATCCAACTGTTGCTAATATAGCTGTGCTCATGCCATTCTGCTCCTTACCCCACCCTCTTCCTGTTCCCTATTGACGGGTTTCCAAGGTGATGTCGTTCAGTACTGCATTTTGCATATGACTGTTCAAAGTAAAGAAAACGGATTGATTGGTGGTTAATTGGATAAATCCTGTCACATTGAGAGGCTAATGACCCTCAATAGCTGGTCAACAGTCCTGGATTATAGGCTTGTGCGGTCACACAAAGTCAGAGCCTCCGTTGAAGAATTTCTGTCATGACACGCTAGTCTCTGTGCTTCAGTCACTGGCAGTTCCCCTGGGTGTAGAAGTGTTTGATTATTTTAACTTCTCCTTTTTTTTTTTCTGTGACTTGCTTCATTGTCACTTTGTATATTCCAGACAAGTTTTTCTCCTCAGCAGTTAATTTGTTACCATAATTTCACAACTATAGCAATCATTTCTGTATCACTGATATGATTTTCTTCACAATTAACTAAGGATAAAAAAACACCTAAGAACAGAAATGATTCAGAAAACCAGCCCTGGAATTCAAACTGAATGTTTATTATTAGGTGTCTAACGTTTTCCACTCTCTCAGGGGTCAAAGAAGACCCTAGTAGGGTAGCTGAAATATCCTTTTTTTTCAGGTGGGCTTACACTTGATAAAGTTAAGTTTATTCTGGTTTTGATAAAATAAGTTCAACCTGTGATTCAAAGTATGCAAATGACAAAAGTACAAACTCAAATTCAATAACCTTCTCTAGTAATCTTTACTCATTTATGATATGACCCAGTGAGGGTCTTAAGCCTCATCTACACGCGTAGATGAGGCTCCGATCCGGTGGCTCGATTAGCCGCCAGATCGCCTCTTCCGCGTTCCCGCCGCGTCCCCGCTCGCACGCCGGATTCAATACCCGCTCGTCCCCGCGTCGTGCCGCTTATCTTCCGCTCGATTCCCTGCCATTGTCTCCTCGTGGGGAACGAGCAGGGAATCAGTGGTAGCAAGATCCGGCTCGCGGCTCGATTGATAAGGCACATCGGAGCTTCATCTACGCGTGTATATGAGGCTTTAAGGTGGCTGTCCATGCACTTATAGATTTGCAGCAGATTCGACCATCAGATAGATTTCTGTCAGATGCTTGTCAAGTCCAATCTGACAGGAATTTATCTGATGTGTGCCACACACTAGGAACAGATTACCAATAGATTTCATTCTGAAATCTATTGGAAATCGATCTAAATGCATTATTGGATCATTAGATCCAATGCAAATCTATGGGCCATTGATCTGCTGCCATCAGCAAATCAACCTAGATTTTCCATCCTGTCAGATAGATCAAATCGATCGAAATCGGCCGCAAATCGATTGATCAATTCCATGGCTGAAATCAAAGTGTATGGACCCCTTAAAGCGGAATATAACCCAGCATTTCATCTTTGCTCTAAAACATTATTTACAGCATATTATATGCAACCAACATTTTTTTTTTTACTATACCAGTATTCGAAGGGTTACACACAGAGTGAAAGTTCAGTGCAGTGAAATGTGGTCCCATCCGAAATTGTAGATTATGTTATCTTGTGTTTACTTAAATGTATCAAGGGAGGAATGTGACACATTCTCTGACTGTGGAGAAGCTGCTGGAGACAGAGAGACACTGAAAGCATGTCTGCCTGCAATACAGCAATGAATAAAACCAGTTACTAATAAAATGCAAAGTCAGCTCACAAAGCAAAAAAACTGTACTTTCGGGAACCTATAATTTCTAAATGAATTATAATACTTATGCACAAATGCAAATATGATAACCGTATGGCATATAGAAATTAGGAAAACATGTTTTTATTGAATATTATGTCAGGGTTTTAAACTGCTTTAAAGGAATCATCAGGCGATTTTACAAAAATCAGCTTTACTCACCTGGGGCTTTCTCCAGCCCCTTGTTGCCGACTGTCCCATGCTGTCACCTCCGCTCTCCGCTGTTGCCCCGCAGTCGCTGCACGGTGCAGAGGACAACCGCGAGGTTGCCCTTACTGCGCTTGCGTCAAGTGCCTCTGTCAATCACGGCCATGATGTCCGTGGCTTACTGCGCAGGTTCAGAACTACTGCGCCTGCACAGTAAGCCGCGGACAACGTGGCCGTGTTTGACAGCGGCGCTGACGCAGGCGCAGTAAGGGCAACCACGCGGTCATCCTCTGCACCGTGCGGCGACAGCGGGGCAGCGGCGGAGAGCAGAGGTGACAGCGTGGGACAGTCGGCTGCAAGGGGCTGGTGAAAGCCCAAGGTGAGTAAAGCAGGTCTTTGTAAAATGGCCTGATTATTCCTTTAAGGTTTTGCCAACAGGCTACGCTAGATCTTCTATGTTCTCCAGTGTTTTTCAACTAATTTGTTCTTTCATCTAATTTGTTTAATTAAATACCTAATTCTTGTGCAAACTTTAGCTTTTCAGTTGTATTACTAATTGCATGGCCTGTGATCTCTTTCTGATTGTAAGCTCATTGCTAGTCATGGGAAAAATTTTGCGGTACCCTTTCCACAAAGAAGGAAGAACCAATAAATAAGGTGGGCGTTCGAATTCGGGGTCAGCCTTAAAGAGAAACTGTAACCAAGGATTGAACTTCACCCCAATCAGTAGCTGATACCCCCTTTCCCATGAGAAATCTATTCCTTTTGAAAAACGGATCATCATAGGGCTCTGTATGGCTGATATTGGGGTGAAACCCCTCCCACAGTGTGATGTCAGCACCAGGTTGCTGACATCACACTGTGGGAGCCTTGTTGCGTTGTGGGTATTAACAGCTGTTTCCAACTGCCAAAAATGCATCACCTCTTTCCACAGACATCACCTGCCAGCAGTAAAAAATGTTGCCATGTAATAAATGTCAGAATATAAATCAGGGAGAGGAAAGATTTTACAATGGATAAACACTGACTAAATCATGTATAAATAATGATTGTAAACATTAAGCACTTTTTTTCATTAGGTTATTTTCACTGCAGTTCCTCTTTAAGTTCGAGCCAAATATGGCTGTTGGAATTCAGCCCTGCCTAACCCAAAAACTGATGATGTTCGATAGGCTCTTTTGGCACAACTCCTACAATGCCCAGGGGCCTAGACAGGCTTCCCCATAATGCCTAGGGCCCTGCAATCATGGGGAGGGGTAATCCTCTCCTTCATCTTTGTGGTGGAAGGCAGCTAATAGGATGTCTAACATCACAGCCATGGCCCTATAAAAGCAGGGCAGCTTGCAAATGCAGCAATGCAGGGAGATCAAGCGACTGCCTGATCATGGTACTCTGCTGCCTGCGGCCTGTGCAAGTTTGCATTGTGGCGGCCGGCCGGCTATAGACTTGGGCAGCATTGGAGATGCAGGGGAAGAGGAAGCTTCTGCACTGGAGACGAGCGGAGAAATGAGTGACACTGATGGCTGCTGTGGTGTGAAGGCGAGCTGGCTACCTATACTGAAAGAAGGGAAGTGGGAGAAGGAGGGATTAAGGGATCTGGCTACATATACTGGAGGGAAAGGAGGGAGGGGTCTCATCTGGCTACCTATACTGAAGGGGGTTATCAGGCTACCTATACTAGAGAGAAGGGAGAGGGGCCACCTGGCTACCTATACTAGAGGAAAAGGGGGGAGGGGTCATCAGGCTACCTATACTAGAGGGAAGGGGAGGGGTCATCAGGCTACCTATACTGGGGTGTCATCAGGCTACCTATACTAGAGGGAAGGGGGAGGGGTTATCTGGCTACCTATACTGGAGGGAAGGGGGAGGGGTCATCTCACTACCTATACTGGAGGAAAGGGGGAGGGGTCATCTCACTACCTATACTGAAGGGGCGCGGCTGGTAACAGTGGCCTTGGGCGGTAAAGAGTACAAATCCGGCCCTGCGGACAGACGGACGGACGGACAGACAGACAGACAGACAGACAGACAGACAGACAGACAGACAGACAGACAGACAGACAGATAGATAGATAGATAGATAGATAGATAGATAGATAGATAGATAGATAGTTTAATTGCTGTTCCAGCGGAAGTACTACCTACTATGCCACCATGCTGCTTGCTTATGAATAGTAAAGGCTTATCCACACAATTGCCCTTAAAATGGTATACTTTTATTATTAAGTTCGGCAATAAGGCATTATGGCACAAATGTTTCAGAACCACATTGGTCCTTAGTCACAGCTTTCACTTGGCATCAATGCGGGTCCAAAACACAATAGCTGCATTGCCTTGTTCCTGTACTTGCTAATAAAGCATGATGTTGGTGTCTGGACCTGAGTAAGGGTTGATCATGCACTTCTGAAGACATGGTGACTGCAGGAGACTGAGCTGTGTTTTCTTTTTGCTCCTTTTTACCCAGACACAGCTTGGAGTTTAGCTTGTACATCTTTGTAAGCGTTTTGTTTATTCATCTCTCTCTTGCCCATCTTGGGTTGATTTCCCTCTGGTGGCCACAATCCCATGGACTTTCCAAATAATTTTTCCAAGTGTTTTCCAAAGGATTATCAAGCTTCTATGAGATGGTCGTATTGCTGTTTCCTTTATAGATAGATGCCTATCTATCTATAATGTACTTTCTCATTTGGAGTACCTAAAAAGCCTATAATGTACTTTCTGATCTCCTCAGACAATGCTCTTCTTGCTTTCTCTGGCTGACGGTCAGTGTGGAGCACACAGTGATACCAAACAGCAGGGGAACTACTTTTCTCAGTTTAAATGGCCTGAATGAGTGATTGCATAATTGGAGATGCGTGATACTAATTAAAGAAAACAGCTAGTTTGAAAAATCACTCTAATCCAATTATTTATTATCTTCATGAATAAGCATGCAGGTATACATGGGATAACTGTTTTTCATTTAATTACTTTTCTGGGAGACATTAAAAATGAGCTATAAGGTGAGCACTTCCTTTTTTGTTGCATGGTACTTACAGATTTCACCATGGCTGCAGAGGTTTGGACAGTGCCGTCCCACCCATGATGACAAGTGATGCAATTGCGTCAGGCGGCATTGGCGCTGGTCCCGCTGGAGCGGAATCTTGTCCGCCTTCCTCCCACCCCATTCGATCATCTTACTTTCTCAGTGGCTGTTTACTCTGTAACAAACCCCATCCTCCTTGGCCTTGCTTGCTGCCCCTGCCTCTAAACAGACCTCAGATCAGAGTGACCTGCTGTGCCGCCTATCAGCGCGTATACAGGAAGTACTTGGAAAGAGGGAATGTTTGGACAGAACACTGACTGTTAATCAGCCTAGCCAAGCATCATCTGACATAAGTCAGCATTGCAAATCCCTCCAGAAAAGTAAGTTCTATCCCGAAACCAGGCGCCCCATAGCAGCAATGCTATGCTGCTCGGAGTCGGAGTGCGTAGTGGTAATTCGGGGCTCCAGCGGTTGCCAGACACTGGATTACATCTCCCTCCATGTTGCGACATCCCAGAGAGAAAATAGTATTTAACACCACAGGGGAGTTTTGCAGCAGCAGGGAGAGTCATCATTCGGCTCTCTCGGTGCCCAACTCACCGATGACACATACATACGTACGTAGAATAATGGTCTATATGCAATTCACAAAATGTTGTATGTTGTAAATTATGATTTACTCCACACAATATGCATTTAAAAAAAGAGCTTGAACTAGGGCTTAGATCTCATGTCCAGACTGCTATTTTGAAGTGTTTTAACTTTTGTCAGTGTATGGATTTGTTTTAACTCTGTATATGTAGGACTAAATGCAAACTGGCTCAGAAAAAGTAAAAAAAAATAGATAATTAAGTAGTGGGAAGCCTCTGGATTGTCCAAAGGCTTCCCAGATCTACCTCAAGACTACCGTTGCTGCTGTCCAGGACACTCTTCCTTCTGGTGGCCATACTACTGTGCGAGTAGAGCTTCTCTGTACTGGGCATGTGTGAGTAAGGTCTGCACATGCCCAGTAGAACAAAAACGTCTCATGTATGGTGGAAAAAGCAGTGCATGAGTGACTTTGTTTGTGGGCCATACTCGCAAATGCCTGGTACAGAGAAGCTAATACATGGACAGAAGTGTGGCCAAAAGAGCAGATTCAACAAGCTCTTGATGGATATGTTCAGAGACAGCCAGCAATAAACAAAAAAGAAGGAAAATCGGAGAGCCAAAATGTAATGTATGCAACTCCCATGGAGGAGCCTGCAATGATCCAAGATATAATCTAGAGCACAAAGTTAACAAAACGTGCAGTCTCTTGCATATACAAATATCAATTTATTAATTGCCTTGGAACACACATAAGCTTCACCACACACATTTAAAAACTGACACATACATTTTAAATTCACGAGGTCCCTGGCCAGGAACTACCTATTTCCTAAACGGGGGGCTGTTACTTTTGTATACAGCTCTATGAGAGAGAGCGTGTGATTGAAGCATTACCCAAAGGAATATGGAGGAGGACTAGCCGAGGCGCAACACAGGATAAGACGTTGGATGCGTGGACAGCATACGTCATCTTGAGAAAATCCCAGGAGGTGGGACGAAACGTGTCGATGGGCGTGGTCTCTGGCTGAGAGCGGAGCCTCCAACCACACATCCCTGTCCGCGTGCAAGCCGTCAGTATTAGTACTAGAGGCACAGGATCAGCAGGACAGCCAGGCAATGTGCATTATTTAAAAGGAAATAAACATGTCAGCCTTCATATTCCTTTTACCTCGGGCTCCCTTTAACAGCTGAAGCATGATTGAATGTTACAGGCAGATGCTTCAGATTTACTTCAGTTTTAATTTGTACTCAGATGAACTGCAAAAGCTAGTAACCCCCCAAAAAGCAGCACGATAGCATGGTTGTAATGGCATCCTCCGTACTCCTCTTACTCCAAGGTTTACTTTATAAAAAAAGATGAGATGAAAGATGTGTTTACTATGCCTAATGCTGACTATACAGAACTCCATATACTAAGATTAAATTGTCATTTTTCATCATACAGCAAAAGTGCATTTCCCTATCTGTCAGGGCTCTTAAATACAATAAAAATAAGAACTGGGAAGCCAGAGCTAACTTCGAAAAAAGCATCTTTCATATTTTATGTCTTTTTCTTCCCTTTCACCGATGATAGCTGACAAAACTTCACACTCAAAGAGCTGAATCTAGGTCTACGTGCGTCTAGGTCTAATTGCCTGCCCAATATGCGTTTCATCCAACCAATTAGCCATTCAGCGAAGATTCTGCCGTACTCTCCTTATCTTCTTAAATGTGCTGTGCCGTTCCATTCAGCTGAATTTGTCATGGATTTGTAGATGGACAGACTGATGAATCTGCATTCTGCCGAATTAAGAGCTTGATTTGCATATGCGCGGACTATAAAAAGAAGTGTCCTGCCTAAATGCAGGCGGCAGGATGGATTGTCATGTCCTGAAAAGTGATCAAATTCAATATGATAGGTTCATTTATTTGGGATTTATTTTTCCCCGCTAAGCTTACTGTAGAATGAAAATGTGGAGAAATGTATTATTAATGCACTGGGTATTTGGAGTTTATTTTACCATTTTATATGTGTGTGTTTGATTTGGATGGTTGAGCTTTGGGGTGCTTTGTGGTAGTTGCTTCTCAGGACTCCCCAGCTAGACATAGTATACAGTATTATTTTTGTGTTAAAACACAGGAAGTGCTGATCTGTTTTATGAAATTGATTTATTCTGGATGGTCCCACAGTCAGTGCGACAACATTATTAAGATGATGACCTTTTGAGTGATAGATTTTTTGCAAAATCCTCATAGGCTGTGGCCCAGGGCAGCTGCTGTCTGAGGGGACATCTGAACAAGGAAAGGGCAGCTGCTGCATATGGAGCAGGGGGTTAAGATGGAATAGGAAGGCTGCAAATGGGGAGCGAAAATAAACTTATGATTTAATGAATTGTATGTTTAGTAAGAATAATAAATAGAACAGTAGCAGTGAAGAAAAGAGTCTTATAGGTAGCAGGAAAAAAGGGCGCCGTCGGCTAATGGATGATTTGGGCGTTGCCACAGACACTACACTAAAGCATTTATGGGAATTACGGCACCCAAAGCAGAGAAACTGGCATGCGATAAATATTGTTTTCAAAATTAGAACATGAAAGTTTTTGATATATGTTATTGTTTTAGAAGCTTGCAATGTTATAGCTTTTGTCATATTATTTCATTTGTATCTACAGATTTTACATTAGCGAATATGTTATCATTTCTATGTTTGTAAAGGTGTTTGTGCAGGGGGGTGGTTAGGGTTAGGTGCCACCACAGAGGTGGTTTGGGTTAGGCACCAATAGGTGGGGTCTTAGGGTTAGGCACCACCACGGGGATCTTGGGGTTAGGCACCACCACAGGGATCTTAGGGTTAGGCACCACCAGGGGGGTGTTAGGGTTAGTTACCACCGGGGGGTGTTAGGGTTAGGCACCACCAGGGGTGGTCTTAGGTTTAGGCACCACGAAGGGGCTTAGGGTTAGGCACCACCAGGGGGGGTTTAGGGTTAGGCACCACTGGGCAGGTCTTAAGGTTAGGCACCATCAGGGGAGAGGGTTTTGTGTGAAAGTAGTGTTAGGTTAAGCTGTATTCTTGAATTATGTAACGTTTTTAAAGTAAAGATAATTTTTTTTTATTTCCTGTCTGTTTTAAAACAGTACTTATCATTTATATTTTTTCATTTTCACTTCGCACCCACTTGAAAACTAACTTTTCTGTTAATGAGATTTCGTTATCGAGACGCGCCAATTTGTTAATCAGCCTTTTTTTCCTTTCGCCTTATTTTTATTTATTTATCTTTATTTATAACATTGCACCATACTGTCACAGTTGCAGTTTAGAATCCACACTCGACAGTCCATGCTTATGAATGAACTTGTCATAAGACGGTGGCCTGACCGCATTCAGCAAGCGGAACGCGAAGGTTTTTCCGCGTCCACATCAGCGGCCTCTCGCCGTACTTTACGTCGAGGCTGTGGTCCGGGTCTTCCCTCACAGGCCTCAGGGCCTGTCACACACCAACGCTATCCTCAATCCAGTCTGGACCCAGTAGGGGCTGCGCGCGTGTGCAATAAAGCCTTTTATACTCTTAGAAGGAGAGTCAGCTGACCAGCTGGTCAGCTGACCTCTGTAAGGTCCTTGAGCTGTGCTGCAAGGTCCTTGAGCTGTGTTGTGATTGGCTGATTGGCTGGGCGGGCTGTTTGAGCCCAGCAAAGTATAAAAGCAGGCATTCTGTCAGTTGCAAGTTCTCTGCAGTAAGCGTTACTTTGTGATAGCCCTCAGACCTTAGCTAGATCCGAGAGAGACAGTCCTAGCTGGAGCAAGGCTCCTGTCTCTCATCAGTCAGTCTTTGTTGTTTTCCTGATTATTGTATATTTGTATGTAACCTGATCTCTGTTATAGTCAGCCAGTCAGTTGATCTAATAGTCAGCCAGATAGTGATCTGACAGTCAGTACCATCGTGGGCCAAGTGCGGCTTGCCGTAACTAGCCCACAACAGTCAGATTTGTTATTTTCCTGATCTGCAACATATATTGGTTTTGCCAATATATTCGCAAGCACTATTGTTATCTGTGCCATTTTCTGATCTCCCGTTGCCGAACCTCTGCTTGTCTATTTCACTACGAGTTCGGCTTTCTGACTTGGTACCTCCGCCTATCTGATTTCCGTTACTGACCTTGGATAGATTTCTGACTCTGCTCTCTGTTTCACGATTCGGTACCTCGCAGCCAGTTTGTTACCGAACCGTTTCCATCTGACTTTGCCCCCTTTAGTGGTTCTCCCACTAAAGGGTTTATTCTGCTGAATCCCTCCTTGCGGAGGTCTCAGTGGTTCCCCAGTATAACATTGCTGCTGGGGAACGCGATTCTAGTGTTACGTCAACTAGTCGCAGAATCGCACACACTGCGTTTCTCTTTTAGAGGTAACCAGTCCTCTTTAAGATATCAGTGTGGTGGGTTTTCCACTGTCGTTATACCCGGTATCCAGAGTTACAAATAAATATCCGCATTATTGGCGATTCCGCAGATCGCCACATAATCGGATATATCAGCATTATTGGTGATACTGCGGATCACCAACAATCTGAATACTCTGAGTGTGCACCAAACACCACACATTGTTACAGAACTGCTACAGGCACTTGTTTTTGACCTAAGGAAGCGGGCTAAGGAAGAAGTTGCTTCTGCAGCGTGAGGCTAGGTGGATCAGGGGATTTAATTGTGTACAGCCGAAAGGGCTGAATGAATGTTTAAGTTTAAGTTCTCTACTAGGCTCGACTTGACTGTTACGAAAATCCTACATAGGACTTGATAGCGATTGGTATCATTAAAAATCGAAAAATTTAAATTTAATGTATTGCTAAATATATGAAATGATGATAATTGTTTGCTATAAATGTTCCGGGCTTTCCATGTTTTGACTGACCTCAGTGATTTGGCTGCGGTAGACATTTATGTGTAGTTCCCCGGATGTAGAGAAATTGTAATATTTTGTATTTTTGTATTTTTCTTATCCTTGTGATCATGTGATATGAGTTGTTCCTTTGAGTGGGGTATAAAGATGTCAGTGGGAGTGGGTGTGGCCACCTGAGGAAGGGCTCTTCTGAGTGCGGTCTCTATTTGCTCTATAGTTTACTTTAAAATAGGTAGAGACATTAGATTTTGTTTTGCCTAATCTGACTGTGGTTGAATTATGCAACTATCTTATGTCTGTATATGCTTCTTCTTTCCTCTGGGAGATACCCAACTCAAGGTATTAGTACCACTATGCAGTTGATTCTTTTTAGTTAATAATCAAACTATGGGTCAGTTGCTTCTGCACAAAAAGCACCACAATTTAACAGAATGTTGGCCATGTGTTCGCCTTGCCGCCTTTCCAGTGTATCCGCTCTGTGTGCCATAGCATTGTTGTCACATGAACCCTTGCAATGTGTTAATATGAGCACAGCTTCATGTAATTCTATAAATGCTGCTTAACAGCTGTGAAATTTATGGAAATACACAAACACACATTATAGAAGAGAAATGGATGGACAAAACACATTCAGGATGACCCCGATACAAGCAGAAAGGTTTATTTAATTTCCAGACACATATTGTCTATTCATCAGCGCTATATAAAAAAAAATATAACTCTATGCAAATGATCAAATATAAATTATATTTATTATGGAAAATAGCAGCTTTATAAAAGAGGCAAAGGGGGATGGGAGTTTCAAAATAACAATCAGTGTATTTCCTTTTCCATCTTTCAGTGAGAACATAATCATTCATTTCCATCTGCATGTAAAGAAATAGATTATAATGTGCAGGGACACATTATAATAATTCATACATTTAGTAATTATATACAAGCTGAATACCTACGAACTTGAATTTTACTCTATCAGCCATTAAGAGGAATGTAGAAAGGAATGAAATGTTTCATAGGCAGGGGTCATTTATTTTACACCTGTTTCAATCTGTGCTGCACATTCAAACAGATGGATTCAAATACGGGTAGTCCTCGGTTAACGAACGAGATAAGGACTGGAGGTTCGTTCTTAACCTGAATCCGTTCTTAAGTCGGGATGCTGTGCCATTTCTGTCCTTTATGCCTCCAGTGTCCCCCTCTGGCTCATCTCTGACCCCCGTGTCTCCCTTTTGTGTCTCCCATGTGCCTCCTTTGTCCTCTGTCTCCTCTGTCACCTTTGCCCCCATTCTTTAAGCAGAGTTGGTGCAGCGGAAGCCATATCAGGTACTCCCCGGTTTACGAACGCCCGCTGATACGAACTCCCGCGGACCCGCCGCAATGACGTCACGCAGCCGGGGACTACCTCTTCTGCTGGCGTTCCTTCAGCAGAGTAGGTGCAGCGGAAGCCAGATAGGGGACATCTCACCTGTTCCATGGTGGTGTAACGTCCTATCGTGCTAACCGGAAGCTGCACGGCCCATCCTCTCTCTCCGTTCACTGTCGCATAATGACGCATCAGGAGGAGCCGCCACTAGGGGGCTTCTCCTGATTGCGTCATTATGCGATGCATGAAAAGCCGCCAGGGGGACAGTGAATGGAGAAAGGACGTGCTGCGCTGCTTCCTGGCAGCACGATGGGACGTTACACCACCATGGAACAGGTGCGATGTCCCCTATCTGGCTTCCGCTGTGCCTACTCTGCTTAAGGAACGGCAGCAGAAGAGGTAGTCCCCGGCTGCTTGACATCATCGCGGCGGGTCCGCAGGCATTCGTATCGGCGGGTCATTCGTAAGTCGGGCGTTTGTAAACCAGGGACTATCTGTACATACAAATTGACTACTAGTGACATACTGGATCTACAGAATACCCAGATACTGTAGTTGATGGTGTCCCAGAGACCCACTAGGAAAGTATAAGGGGCTAAAGAGTCCGAAAAACCCTCTTACACTGAATACACTTGTGCCTTCTTAAAACAGAAGGTATTTGCCATAATTCAGCTTTAATTGAGCAACTGTGGTCTCCCCCAATGCATCAGTGATCACTCCCAAATATGCAAATCATATCTTTATGCCGCTGAAAGCCAGGCACTTATCCAGTGCTGCTGATGTATTTTGAGCCTATAGCTTATACATTACAGAGCCACATCAATGCACTGATGAAGACTAGAAAGTCTGGAGCAGGCTGTATGCATGTTGAATTGGTGTGACTCTGTAGAATGTATGAGCTATTGGCTCACTATACACCGTCGGCTCTGGATGTGTGTCTGGCTTTCAGGAAGTGATGCAACATGAGAGACCACGGTTGCTCACTTACAGCTGAATTATCACAAATGCCTTCTGTTTTGAGAAGGCAAAATTATATTTAGCATACTGAATCTGTAATTTAATTATGCCCCCTTTGATTATTAACCAACTAATATGGAAGATGTGATCATCTGACACCTGCTTTAATACATGTGACTCTCATATAATTAGGTCAGTTGTCTTTCAAATGTTGTAAAGCAGTAATTGTCAGTGAGCCAGGGGATTGACAGTGGTGGGGGGTTTGGCTATCGAGGCACTCGGTTACAGTATAGCTGAGCGCTGGCTGTGCACAATGAGAAGGTATTCAATGGGTCCGCACACTCTCATAGACAAGTGTGATTTTTATTATCTCATGCACCAGATGTCCATTTGATCACCAATGTCACCAATGACCGTTTCAGGGCCAAAACATCTCCCCTTTGCAAAGGCATGGAACAGAGTGGTACATACATCTTGTGAACAACCAGCCTTAAATGCATTTTCACCCCAATTATCCACATCCCCTTTCCTATTACAATATTACTACTGCTGAGGACCATGTCAGCCAGCACCACCATTGCCCCATCCCCGGATCAGCGGCCCCCGGTTCAGCAGCAAGAGGAGATCCGGACCTCTCGAGCGCTCGTCATCAACCTTCACCCGCCACATCACCGGACTGATTGTCGGACTGTACCTAGGGGTGTTTCAATCTGAGGCCCTAAAAGGACTCTGCCTCTGTCTCTCTCCTCTTGCTTTGGTTCTCTCTTTTCTTTCCTCAGTCTCTCTTAGCTACCCCTTCTCTCTTTCTCTCTCTCTTTCTCTATCCACTCTTTTCCAGGACACATTGTGGGGCATCTGGAACTGCTGCGGAGCTGAGCGAGCGCAGCCGGTAGATGTGGCTGCTCCCCTCACATAGCACTCCAGACCCCCCCCCCCCCCCACGCATCGTTCACTATAGTTATGTGCTGTATGTATATATAGGTATATGCTTACTTTGTACTACTGTACATGATTGTGTGTGTTGGATCGCATGTATGTGTTTGTACCATCACCGACCCCCCCGTATGAGCCAAAAACAATTCCGGGTACAACCCCTGTTGTATTTGGCAAAATAAATAATTCTGATTCTGATTCTGAAAACAATCAGCATGTATAAACAACATAGTGTAGATGATAACTTCAACAATATCAGCATAGATCACTGCCAATTCAATTACCTAAGTGCTGCTGGCGTATTAGCACGCGTTTTCCACATTAACGTATTGATTTATGCTCTACTTATAGTGTGTAAGACTTTATGCATGCTATTTTCATTTCGGCAGTTTAGTAAATATACCCCATAGGGTGGATTAAAGGACCATTACCATAAAAAATTGTAACATTTTACATTCATATGTACAAAATGTACATTTCTTCTATAAATTACTTTTTACATATGTTGCTGTTAGATACAGTAGGTAGTAAAAATCTGACAGATCCAACAGATTTTGGACTAGTCTATCTCCTTATGGGGGATTCTCAGTATTACCTTTATTCTTTACAAAAGCAATTCCTGGGAAGGATCTATATAAAAACATCAGCCAGCTTCCCTACTCGCATGCACCCTAGTTCAGCAGTTGGACTGAGCAACTGAAGCTCAGTAAGTGCTTTTGTAAATACAGAAATAACTGAACTCCCCCTCCCATGAGAAGATGAACTAGTCCAAAACCTGATAGAATTGTTAGATTTTGACTACCTACTGTAAGGCTAGGTCCACACTAGGCCCGTTTGTAAAATGGAGCCTGCGGTCCGTGATCCTAGGATTAAAAACCTGAACGCAAACGGATCTGTGCTGCCCTTTTGCAGCAGTAAATCCAAGAGAAGAGACCCAGCACCGTCTTCAAGTGTATTTCAAGAAATACACTTGAAGACGGTGCTGGATCTCTTCTCTTGGATTTACTGCTTGCTGTTCCTGGAGACAGAGGGACATCGACCATAAGCACGTCGCACTTTGATGGTCGGGTGCTGCCTACCACCACCTTTCTGCCCTTTTGCAGCAAACGTTTTTGATCCATTTGTGTTTTTGTTTTTTTTCCTTCCCCCAAAAACGGATGGCTGCAGTCAGGACCCCAATAGGTGTCCTCCAGGTAGCCTGAGGGGGTAGCAGCTAGGTCGGGGGGCAGTGGGCACAGTGGTGGAGAGGGGGTCGGCCCCTCCCCTCCCTAACCTGGGTCCGTCGCCCCTGCTCCCCCTCCAGCTTTTTGCGGCAAAAGGAAAGAGCGAGGGAGCAGGGATGCACCTTACTTATTTTGCTCGCTTCGACTTCCTGCAATGCCGCCTCTAGTGGGCGGTATTGCCGGAAGTTACGTGGCGAGCAGAGGAAGAAAGGTAAACTTCCCCTCTTGCTTGCGGTGTGCAAGAATAGCCTGTGTAGAGGGAGATCCATTTGTGCACTACCCTCCACTACTCCTCCGTGTATCCGGCTCCATGTGCGGTCCGTGAAAATGCTGCAAATCTGGACCGTCCGTTCAGGTTTTCATAACGGATGCCCCTGAAAGCAGATGGATCCTTTTTTTTTTTGGAGTGAAGAAGGCTGATATTTTCAACATTGGTATCCGTTGCTCCGTTTTTGATCAGGGCCAAAAAACGGAGCCACAAATACGTTTTTAAAACAAGTGTGAACCTACTGTAAGTGGCAGTGAAATAGGGAAAAAAAGATAATTTATAGTGCGTTGTACATTTATATGTATGTATTTAAAACGTTATAATTTTTCGCGATAGTTGTCCTTTAACCTTCACAAATGCGTGATCTTACAAACTCAGTACCCCGCCTTGTGTTTAGCCAGTTGGGTATATCTAGTTCACATCCTGTGATGTCCCTCTGTTCTCGCATCTCAGTAGAATCCTTATGGTCTGATAATAACAACTACAGAAATAACAAATATTTCAATTTGGCACAATCTATTTATGTGGTTTGCATGGAAGAAACCGCTGCAGCTCCCAACACACGAGCAATCTATTTAAAGGCAGCGACAGCAGAGAATTCCATAGCATAGTCTCCTGATAATCTCTTCGGATCAATCCCAGAAGGAGAGGCTGTCAATTTGTCAAACACACTATTGAATTTGTAAGGATATATATTGTGAAAATAATCCCAGAGGCCCAGGATAGAAGTCTGGAATTTGATATTATGTCACTCCTATTGTGACTAATTAGGGGAGATGTTCAGTTCTTCTCTTAGATAAAGATATTAGGAATGTCAGGCTAAAATCTTACAGGATATACTAGTTAAATATTGAATTATTTTATTTGGGGTTTTTTTTTAGAACTCTAATCATATTTTGTCTATACCATTTGCAGGATTTGTTTGTTCCCCTAACATTTATTTATGGTTTACTTAAAGAAGAACTCCAGGCTAAGTTAAAAGGAAGAATCTCAGCTCTTTTATCCATCATTGCAATTCAATTTTTAAAGGAAACCCAAGTTAAAAATAAACTAAGAAAACAACTGTACCTATCTTCCTACTCCTAAAAATGATTTTTTTTTTTTTTTTTTTTTTTTTTTTAGAATCCTGCAGTTTTATTTTCTGTGTATCAGCTAAGAAAATGTTTAATGTTGTACTGCCTCATATGCTGACAGTCTTTCAGTGCCCCAGAAGCTAAAATATATGAACTAATTACCTTTTTTTATCTATCCTCTGCTTCCAAAAGCTGTTCTCAGCATGGAAAAAGTTTTATTGCTGAAATTCCTTATCAGTGAGGGTTACAATATAGTTCAAGTGAGAGAAACTGTGACTTGTATACCTTAATGTTCAGGCAGTAAAAGAAAAAAAAGCAACACATTCTAGTTATTTCTATGCTTAGCACTGTACATACATACAGTATTTGTATCTAATTATGTTACATGTTACCTTGAGTATCCTTTAAAATCCGTATTCCCTTTATAGTAACCTGGTTTAAATGACTGCTAAAAAGTCACTAAAACATAATTTCCTGCCTCTATGTGGAGTAAGTTGTTATTATGCCTTTTGATGGATTCAGCCCAATAAACCCATGTAGATGGACTCATCAGCCCACTTCCTAGGTGTATGTCTGACCTTTTAATGTTTCTTCTGTGCAATAATTACCACACTTTTCAGTTTTCCACTAGATACTTACTATATATATCCAACTCTGCCAGCTTATTGTGTAATTCTGGGCTGGCCTTGTATGCTTGCTACTGCACGCTTTGTGATGAGTGGTGGGATCACCAAATTTTGGTATTTTGATATTCCCTTGTTTGTTTGGTTAATTGGTACCTCTTGTAGTATTACCTCCTCCAACTTCCAAGACCCTCCAACTACCGCCCAATCATGGGCGTAGGGCCCGTGGTCGCAGGGGTCGCCGTCGCGACCGGGCCCGCATGGGCGTAGGGCCCGGGGGCTGTGTGTTGCAGGGCTGCACGCATGTAATGCTGATAGCGGCTAATCACGCGGATGCAGAAACACAGCCAGCGCACGCTACCCGCACTGAACTTATTCCAACTGCGGAAGGAACGTCATTGACCTATGCCGTCACTTCCGCATTTTGAATACAATGAGCGCGGGTAGCGTGATGGGCTGTGACTGCAGTTGCCGTGATTTTTTAAGCAGAGCTTGGAAAGGCTACAGGCAGCCTATGAGCGCAGGTCTGCTAGGGCGCAGGTAAGAGGCCTGAGTCTGACTAGCCCCTCTTGTGTCTGTGCAGTCTAATCCTGTCACTACAACCTCCCCCCTCCCTGCGCGCTCCGGAGCACAGCAGACTTCCACTCCCAGGAGAGTATGTGTTACAATGCTATCTCTCGCTGTCACTGAACTCTCCGGCCTTCTGTGGAAGGAGCTTCAGGGGCTGCGGAGTCAGGGCTTGAGGATGAGACAGGCAGAGGGGAGGTAGGAAGGACCATCTGGCTTTGTTGTAGTATGGACGAAGGGGGGGGGGTGAAAATGGGAGGGCAGAGAGAGAGCCTGTACTTGCTACTGTTGTGCTGTGCAGTCCAGGTGAGCTGCTAAAAACTTTGTTTCCTCTGTGTGACATGCTGTCTAATGTAATACACTGATCACAGATGTGGGAGATGTGTCTGTGTTTCTAAGTGCTGTAATCAGTTAAGGCATAGAAAAGTTATGGCTAATCTACAGTTTCTTTCATCAGATACTATACACTTGATGTGTCATGGCACTTGGGGCTCGTTCCCACCATAGCGAATCCGCATGCGGCGACGAGATGCGGATTCGCTTGTTACACTGAAGTGGCCGGGGCTGTTTCCACATGTGCGGCGTGCGGGAGCCATTTGGCGGCGGGCCAAATCTGCACGACGAGACCCACAGAATTCGCCTGCGTCGGGAATCCGTGCGAATCGCCGCTAATGTATTTAATAGTAAAAACGCATGCGTTTGTTACATGCGTTTTTAGCCGCGATTTCGCACCTTTTTCAATGTTATTTTGCCCTGGCAGTGTCATGGTTAATTTCGCATGGCACCCTGCCATGCGAAATCGCACGCGAAATCGCGGGTAAAAACGCATGCGGAAACGCATCCGCATGCGTTTTTACAAGCGTCGGAATGCCGGTGAAATCGCGTCGCAACAGTGGAAACGAGCCAAGTGATTTAATCCTCTCTGCTGGAATGCAAAACTGGCAGAAACAAACATGGCATATATTTGTGTCTGTTAAGGTACACAGTGAAATATGGGGAAAGCATCACTGATATGGAGTGAGGACACTCCCAAATAGAAGTGCTGTACACTTTACTGAGGTCATGTAAGGGATTTTGGGCTGTAGGATGGTAATTGAATTGTTCTCCCAGATAGCTGACTCATCAGTGTATTCTACCGTGTGTGTGTGCAGTGTGTGTGTGCAGTGTGTGTGTGTACAGCGTGTGTGTGTACAGCGTGTGTGTACAGTGTGTGATTTAAAGCCAAGCTGCAATTTGAAATAAGTGGCAGGCCTTTTTTTTTTTTTTAGCATGCTCAATCACTGATGACATATCTGCAGTCAAAACATTTCTCTATTCATTTGTGGATGGAAATGCATAGAAAGAATGGCCCTAATTTAAAAAAAAAAAACTTGTCTCTGGAGTTCTCACATTATTATTATTATATTATATGCCATGTATACTGGGGGGCTGCCCAATACTTGGGGGACCTACCTAATACTCGGCACCTATGGCTACCTATATTGGATTGAAGGGGTCTACCCAATATTGAAGGCACATCTGCGTACCTATGGGGAGGGGGCGTGTGTGTGTGTGTGTGTGTGTGTGTGTGTGTGTGTGTGTGTGTGTGTGTGTGTGTGTGTGTGAGTGTGTGTGTGCGCGCGTGCGTGTGTGTGTGTGTGTGTGTGTGTGATTTGGAATCCCTGCCTCTGTTGCTGTAGAGCCTTGTCCCGGCCCTGATTTGAAGTGTCGCACTATGACAAGATGATCGGGGACAGGCGGCGGGGACGGCACCAGGAGGAGACCCTTCCCCATGATTAGCCTGACTGACACACTAGCTGGCTACCTGTGGCCACTCTACTCTTCAATGTATCTGCTTAATGAGGGACAGTTACCTGCTGCTGTTCTGATCCCCATGGCGGAGCTACCAGTCCTGCTGCTGCCCTCCACTGCAATGGGACGCACAAGACTCTCCAGGAACAGCTGAACGGATTATCCAAAAACAGCTTCTCCAAGACACTCCAGGTGAGATGCAGCCTGTCTGATCTCCCCTGTGCAGCCTCATCTGAGCTCTGATCATTATACTGCACTGATAAGTTTGTTTAGAAAAACTCCTAAAAACTGATGTCAGTGGTTTATCTGATAGCTGCTTGGTTATATATCTCAGTTGCTCAAATAGTAGTTACTGCTGTTCCAGTGACTGCTGATCTCCCAACAGCCAATCAGCAATTATCTTTCATTATCATGGCATTCCCCTGAGTGCTCTAAGCTGATAAATGCTGGTTGCTATGGGCTACATCACTGCTCTTTGGTTGCTGTAGGTTACAGCATCACTGCCCTTTTGGGTTCTATGCAGGGGCGTAGCAATAGGAGTTGCAACTGCATTGGGGCCCTGAAGGGCCCTTCCTCAACTACAGTATTAGCTCTATTGGTCCTGTGCTCATAATAATCACTTCTATAGATACTTTGAATGGTGGTAATTATTAACAAACTGTTTCCCATCCCTTTCCTGCGCCTCTGACACTAGTTGCCATTGGCAAGTTTTGGTGCACCGTATCAATTGTTATGTATAGAGTGCTTGGGGGGGCCCCATTGTAAAACTTGCATCGGGGCCCACAGCTCCTTAGCTATGCCACTGCGCCCAATCTACCTCCTTCCTTTTGCCTCAAAGCTTCTTGAACACCTAGTCCACAGACGCATCACGCACAACACCAACTCCCTACTCTACACCCTACAATCTGGATTCTGCCTTCTCACTCCACAGAAACAGCTCTTGTGACGGTAGTAAATGACCTTAGCCTTACTAAAGTTGAAGGCAACTACTCCATCCTGCTACCCCTTGACCTTTCCTCAGCGTTTGATATAATTGACCATCCACTCTTCCTTCAATCCCTACAGTCCTTAGGAATCTGCGACAGTGCCCTGCCCTGGCCTGGATCTCCTCATACCTCTCTGATCGCCTCTTCATAACCTTTTTCAATGGTTCCTTTTCAACTCTCACCCCCTCTTGTTTATAGTCCCCCAGGGCTCTGTTCTGGACCCCATACTGTTCACACTTAAAAACCAAAAACTGACAGCAGTGAAGCACTGCACACATTTTCTCTATCAATTACATTAACTTCTGTGATAAAACATGCATGTTTTCACACATACAGACACACAGTGTGCAGAAAAAGCATACAGAAAACCGACAGACAAGTGTTTTCATAGCGTCAGCTTATTACACTCACTCTGTCCATCACTGATGGAGCAGAACTGGCTCTGCAGACCTCTCCAGCATGACTACAGTACAGAGAACTTACGGAGGGGCTAGAGAGGTTGGGGGCTTGGCGCTATACACAAAAACCTGCTGCACGCTGAATAGGGACTGTCTACAAATCTTTGTCTGCAAAACTTTGTATGATTCCTTATCAGTGGCTGGGCAGATGCAGTCATTAGAACACTTGTGCAGAGAGCAGGACATTTTTTTCTCTGTGTGTCCTTAGTTGCCAGTCTCTAAGGACAGGGACAGGGCCCCATGTGGCTTCTGGGCCCCCCTGCGGCTGCATCCCTTGCAGGGTCTATTGTTATGCCCCTGGTCCCTGCCCTTGCAAGATTACAATCTAGAAGTCAGAGGGGTGGAGACACTGGGGGACTAGACAAAGGGGTAAGCAGATGAGAAGGTGGGCTTGATTCATAAAGCTGCACTTTTAAACGCTCGCTGCTATGTAAGGAGTGTGCTTTCCTTGGGAGCGTGCCTACCTTAGATAGGCTCGTGCCTTCCTTAACCACTTCGCATTCAGTCGTTTTCACTTTATGCATCCGAGCAATGTTCACCTCCCATTCATTAGTCTATAACTTTATCACTACTTATCACAATGAACTGATCTATATCTTGTTTTTTCCACCACCAATTAGGCTTTCTTTTGGGGGTACATTTTGCTAAGAGCCACTTTACTGTAAATGCATTTTAACAGGAAGAATAAGAAAATAACGGAAAAAAAATATTATTTCTCAGTTTTCGGCCATTTTAGTTTTAAAATAATACATGCCTCCATAATTAAAACTGATGTATTGTATTTTCCAATTATGTCCCTATCACAATGTATGGCGACAATATTTTATTTGGAAATAAAAGTGCATTTTTTCCATTTTGCATCCATCACTATTTACAAGCTTATAATTAAAAAAAATAGAAATATTTCATCTTTACATTGATATTGAAAAAGTTTAGACCCTTAGGTAAATATTTACGTGTTTTTTTTTATTGTAACATTTTTTTGGTTTTTTTTATTAAACATTTTATGTGGGTATTTTTGGGAGGGTGGGATGTAAATTGTAATTTTTAAATGTAAATTTATGTGTATTTTTATATTTTTTTACATTTAGGTGTAGTTTTACTTTTTGGCCACAAGATGAGTTTGTTTACGTGACGTCACTCTAAGCGTAACATGTACGCTTAGAGGGACGTAGGAAGCAGAAAAAGCAAAGCATCCGAGAGAAGCTGTCGCTTTCTCTGCGGGGGAGAGGAATCAGTGATCGGGCACCATGGCCCGATTCACTGATTCCCTGGCTAACGAACCGCGGGCCGGGAGTGCACGTGCTCGCGCGCGATAGGCCGCGGGAGCGCGTGAGAGCTCACATGGCCTCCTGGATGTCCAGGAAGGTTAATTGGTTAAGAGTGTGCCTTCCTTAGATAGGAATAGCGTATAGGAAGGGACACTCCTATCTAAGGAAGGCATGCTCCTAAGACACTCTTCTAAGGAAGGCATGCTTCTGTTTATCTAAGGAAGGCACGCTCGCTCCTAAGGAAAGCACGCTCCTATTTAAGGTAGGCACGCTCCTAAGAAAGGCACGCTCCTATCTAAGGAAGGCACACTCCTTACATAGCAGCGAGCTTTGCTATGTAAGGCATGCATTAGCGGCCGCTCCTTTACATTAAGGTACGCTGCTTTAGCAGTGCAGCTTAATGAATCAAGCCCAGTGAGCTTTAAGTTATAGTTATAACAAATTATAAGCTTGTTAGAACAGTCTTGTACATTTAAACATTTCCAGACTTGGAGCAAGATGGACAGGCTGTGGGAGAGAGTCCCAAAGGAGAGGTGACACATTAGTGAGAAGTCCTGGATGCGAGAGTGAGAGGAGATGATAAGCAGTTTCATCCAGGTAGATCCAATCCGTGCTTTTCTCTCTTCAGCTTGGTAGAATGGGTCTGAAAGCTCGCTAGATAGAATATTTGAGGAACGCCTTTGTTGCTTATCCACAGTTTCATACCTGACCTAACCTTATGAGAACTTCCTGCCCTGGAACAGTTACTTCAATAACCCCATTTTGCCTACTGCTGATTTAGACTGTAGCTTAGACCAGCAGAATAATCCTTCACATGAATAATGCTGCGGAAAGAGGCTTCTCATTTAGAAAGCATCGTCCCGCTAACACAAGCTGCATCTGCCAGGTGTTTCCAGGGAGCGTCCCTAAACTGAAATAATAAACTTCACATGACAAGTCATAGCTTGTTAACTATATTTTTATGGGTTATGTTCCAGCTAAGTAGCAATATTCATTATTTACTTATGTGCTTTATATAGGTTAAACTAAGAATAGCACAAATCCTTGTCACCGTGCTGTAGCTATGGGGCTTTGGTGACATTTTGTTTCGCTTTTCTGCTAAGGCAATATCCATCTTGCAACTATTCCGATCATAAACGGCAGTAGCAGGCGAGCGCTCATCTCATATGGCATTCCATACTGTGACCTCACAACATGGGGTGAGGAACGAACTGCTGGCAGTGTTCATTACATTAGCGGTTTATTAGAACAAGGCTTGTGGAGTGCCACTAATTAGGAGTTCACTTATTGAGGGACCAGTATGTCCTCTACTCATTAGTGTGTCCTTGTAACATGCTTGGGAGACTCGGAGGTATAGCAAGTCTGCTATATATATGCCCTCAGTGACTTATGATATGGGTTATGGAGTGTAAGTGTATAACCTGTAAATTACAAACTGGTGGGAGTTCACAGTTCTGTATCCGATCTGATGCGGTTTCATTTCACCTCTTGATATCACAATAATTAATGGTATTTGTGGAATAGACTGCATTGTGAATTAGAGCCATTATTATCTAGTATCTATAAAATACTGTATTCAAAGACAGCAAAGGGGAACCATGGGAATGGTGTGAGAGTTATATTAATGCTTTAGAGCGTTTAAGAGTAACTACTTGTTTTTTATTCTATTTAATGTTGCCTTGTTTTTGTCTCAGTGTTGAAAATGTACATCCTGACAATTACTTCTGTTTTTATATTTATGTACTAAATTACAGTTCACACTATGGGCCTAGATGCAATAAACTGCATAAAGATGCTGTGGGCAGGGAGTGCATGGCAATTTTACCATTACTACTGTCAGTGGAGCAGCGCCCGTTAACATGTTAGCACTGCATACATTAGATAAGGGCACAAGGAAGCCAAAAATGTTAAATATTGTCTATATTATCATCTTTATCTGAGTTAGAATAATAAATATGTTAAAATAACTGTATCAAAAAGGGTGCAGGGTGAAGACAAAATTGCAAAACATTATCTGTAACAATGAAAACTAAGAACTATTTACAGTCATAATGAGGATAGTAAAATTTTGCTAAATATTACCGATATTTTGCTACAACTAAACTTAACCCAACTCACACACAGAAACCTCTCTCTACCGATGCCTAACCCTAAACTTCCCTTCCTGACACTTAACCCTAAAGCCCCTTCCTGACACCTAACCCTAAAACCCCCTTCCTGACACGTAACCCTAAAACCTCCCTTTATAATGCCTAACCCTAAAACCTCCCTTTCTAATGCCTAACCCTAAGACCCCCTTTCCTGAGGCCTAACCCTAAAACCCCCCTTTCTGATACCTAACCCTAAGACTCCCTTTCCTGATGTCTAACCCTAAAACCCCCTTTCTGAGGGCTAACTTTAAAATCCCCTCCCTCTACCGCAAATAACGTAAAAAATAAAAATAAAATAAAAAATAGGTGAATACATTTCTAAAACAATACAATTCAAAATTATAATTTACGAAATGATAATTCTGAAAACAAATTTAAAAAAAATGAAAACGATAATTTAAAAAATTCTCAAAGCCAATTTCAAAATGAAAATTTCCAAACTAATAATTCTCAAAATGAAAAATGACAAATAGTGCATTAGCCTCAGGCACCCAAATTCCCTGCTTTTATTAGCGCTATTCTGGATATTCTTCTTATTAGAGGTTTGCTATAAAGCTTCTCTTACAAATGTTTTGGACTGTTCATTAGCCATTGATTATTTCCAAAAATATCAACAGCGAAAAAAAATTCTACAATTTTAGGTGCTGTTCATTTTGCTGTTTACTCTGAACATTTTGTTGCTTTTAGGAGGTTTAGATGCTGTGAAAGCTTTCATTATACAAAAACCAGAAGCTAAAAATGCTGCTTATTACTTTATATTTAGTTCTGTATTTTTCTCTAGTAAAGAGCAGTCTGGCAGATCCAAACTGTGTTTTTCTTGTATCTCTCTTTTCTCTGCATGAGAAATGCATTTTCAATTACAGATTCACAACTCAGGGAAGAGTTTTCAGCATCACAAACTGCATTATAGCTTAGTAAGCTGAATGGCCAAATGTTTTTCAAACAAGTATTCTACAGCTAAACATCCTGTTTTAAAACTTTGACCATGAGAACTGAAGTAGATGAACAGTGGTCAGGGCTGGTGCTTGGCTTGGACTCCCCCTTCCCCTTATATTTAAGTTGGTTGCTGGTGATCAGCAAAGTGCTGTGTCACATGTAATCATATGGGATTACTCTCACTGCAGTGCTTGAACAGCGCTTACAACTTGCAAAAATCGCAAATGCTCTGTAGGCAGCATTTTCTCAGTGATTGGACTCACTGGAATGAAAATGGCAAAGCACAAGCATGGCACAATCACAAAAAATCTTGCAGTCAAAAAAAGGCTTTTGTGTGTATGAGGCATTACACTGTAGTCCAGGGGAATCTTCATTGCTATCTACAGTATGTGCACCTGTTGTGTTTCTTCCTAGTGTCTCTATATGGCTCTAGTTATTAACACTGCCCAGACCATCTCCCTCACTGAGCCTTTTCTATTACAAGTTTTTAAAGGACAACCAGTGGTGTCCTTAGGGGGTTTGATCCGGGGCACCGCCCCCGAACCTGTTGCCATGGTGCCCCGGATCAAGAGTGCCCCATGAGCCGCCTTCCAAGGCCCGCACTCTTATGGCTTCCGAGTCTTTAGACCTCAGATCGCAGCGACTTCACCCACCCTGCACTCCCTACCCCCCCATCCTCCGCTCATCCCCCCGCACATCTAAAAGCAGCGGATTACCTATGCCTCGATTCCAGCGTGAAGCCTTGTGCGCACAGCCGAAGACCTTTCTCATTCCTGACTGTTCCCCTAGTGACCAGCATCTGCTAATGATGCTGATGGTGTCATTAGCAGAAACCGAGCATTGGGAAAACAGCCAGGAGGGAGAGAGAGGTCTGCGGCTGTGCTCTCCAGGCTCCACGCTGGAATCAAGGCATAGGTAAGCCGCTGCTTGTAGATGTGCGGGGGGGCAAGCAGGGGACGAGCAGGGAAGGAGGAGGAGGGCTGCCCCTATACCTACCTACCTATACTGAAGGCTCCATACCTACCTACCTATACTGAGGACCCCATACCCATCTACCTATACTGAAGGCCACTATACCTGCCTACATATACTGAAGGCCCCATACCTACCTATCTATACTGAAGGAACCATACCTACCTACCTACCTATACCGAGGACACCATACCTACCTATATTGAAGGCCCCATACCTACCTATACTAAGGACCCCTACCTACCCCTACCTACTGAGGACATACCTACCTACCTACACTAAAGGCCCCATACCTACCTATCTATACTGAGGACCCCATACCTACCTACCTATACTGAAGGCCCCATACCTACCTACCTAGACTGAAAGCCCTATACCTACCAACCTATATTGAAGACCCTTATACCTTGCTATCTATACTGAAAGCATCTATACCTAGGTACCTATCCTGAAGGCATCTATACCTAGCTACCTATGCTAAAGCACAGCCCCTGGGCCCAGCAAAGTAAAGCTTCCAGCAAAGCAAAGACCCCGAGCCCCAGCCCAGCCTAGCAAAGCCCCCAGCCAAGGTAAAGCCCTGATGCCCCAGACAAGCAAAGCAAAGCCCCCAGCCCAGCCTAGCAAGGCCCCAGCAAAGCCCCTGGGCCTCAGCCCAGAAAATCAAAGCCCCAGGGCCCTAGCCCACCAAAGCAAAACCCCCAAACCAGCAAAGCAAAGCCCCAGCCCAGCAAAGCACAGCCCTCAGCAAAGCAAACCCTTCAGCCTAGCAAAGCTCCCAGCAAAGCAAAGCCTCCGAGCATCAGCCCAGCAAAGCATACAGCCAAGCAAAGCTCCCAGCTCAGCAAAGCCTAGTAAGCCCCCAGCCCAGCAAAGCGCCCAAAAATGCCCTCACCCAAGTGAAGCCCCCAGCAAATTGCCCAGCCTAGCAACCCCCCCCCCAGCAAATCACCCAGCAAAGCCTCAGGCCCAGCACCCAGTAAAGCCAGGCTGGCACAGCATCACCACCAGCCAGGCAGCCCAGCATCACCACCAGCAAGCCCAGCATAACCGCCAGCCGAGTACAGCACACAGGCCAGCCAACCGAAAACAAGGCCAGGTGAGGGGCTTATTTATGTGAAATACTACGTATTGAATATATTTAAGTTACACCACTGATATGTTCATGTACATTTGGCCCCACCTATGACCACGCCCACTTTCCAGTGGCATGACCACGCCAATTTTTTGGTGCGCCACGCTGCTCGCACTGCACAATATTTTCCTCTTTTGCCCTGGGGTGCCCCGGATCTCCTAGAAACCTAGAAACGCCCCTGAGGTCAACTATCTCAAGAAATTGTAAAGTTTTAAATACATACATATGGGTGAATGAATTTTAAAATATGTTTTGGGAAAGAAAAGTACCCCCCCCCCCCCCCCCCCCCACACACACACACACACACACACACACACACACACACACACAAAGCATTTTCTTGGGTTTACAGTTTTCTTAAGAAATCCAACCAACCGGCCTGATTTCCTATTCATAACAGCTGGGTGCAAGCTCTGGGGACACCGATTAAAGTCCTCATTTCTCTGCTCTTTCTGCAGCCTGGCCCCCAAAGTCACTGTTTTTTGTTTTTACCAGTTCGGTCGAATATTTCCACAGGAGAGAGGAGTCAGAGCTTATTTCCCCTGCTCTGTCACTCCTCCGTGATGAGTGGCCATCTCCTCCCCTTTTTCCACCCCCTGAATTGTGCTGCCACTGATGCACAGCTCCCCTGCTCTTACTCCAAGAGCACGCAGTGCTGCGGGCAGTCACCACATAATGCGTGCGCGAGCATTCTTCTATACACGTGCGCACGCACATGTGCTCACGGCCGCGCACACGAAATCTCTCTCTCTCGCGCTATTTTGTCAGTGCTTGAGAGTGAGAGAAATTAGAAAGGAAGAGGCTGCCGACCCGGAAGACAAAGCAAAGGTCGGCAGCCATCTTGGAATTATTAGCCATCGATCTGGGCCAATATTTACTGATCCAGGGGCAGGGGAGCAGCGAAATAGACACCAGGTGAAAATATTCTGCATTTGCAACACATCTACGGTATGTTATTAAAAAAAATATTTGGTCTTTCCGGGATAATGTATTCAGTTATCTCAACAAACATTTTGGTTTTAATAAAAATATCAACTTACTCACTGTGCTGTTTGATCACTGTCAGGAGACTGGCTCTGGTGTAGAGGAAACCACTATGAGGAAACTGGTGAATTTTACACTACTAATTGTGCAAAAAACGATAGTAGAGAGGTGGAAATCCCATTTTATCCCATGTATAAATGGATGGAAGGAGAAAATTATGTAAGAATTGAGGATAATATCATAACTGATACAGCTCATGAACTCGTAGAACTTCCTATGAACCTTTACAAGCTTTGGACTTTCAGTACAAGGGAATATATTGGGGCCTGTTAGCTAGATGAAGCATTCTAGGTTTACCCTGTGATGATCTGCTCGGCTGCCTGTGCAGGCAGGCAGCTTTTTGACCATTGTTTAGGTTTGCATGCTGCAGGACTCTGGAAAGGAGAGCTTCTGTCAGTTTTGCAGCTTGTGCTTGCAGAGGAATTTGCATACGTTGTCATGCAAATTGCCTGGCCACATTCATTGGAGGCGTGTACTATAAGTACTATGTGTTTCCCACAATGCTTGGCTGGTCATAAGGAGTCTTCCTGTGAAACACTCTGGAGAGCGTCAGCCATGCTCTTTGTTTGAAGATCAGCTTAGAGTAATTCCTGGAAACTGTGCTAGGCAGGTTCCCTAGTGCAGTTAGGATTGTTTATCTGTTTTGTTTGTCTGTTGCGATTGTCCTGTCCCAACAGTGGTCGAGCGTAAATCGTTCTGATCTCTGTTCTTGGAGTACAGCTGGTTCAGCGGTTGCTACCAGCTATCTCTTCTGATCTGTCTCCCTTGGATCGCACTAGCATCTTGCCACTTTCCGCTAGTGCTGTGGATCCTTCTGTTCTGCCTTCCTGGATCGCACTCGCCTTGTGCTAGTGCTGTGGATCCTTCTGGTCTGCTACTCTGTTCTGTCTTCCTGTATCGCGCTAGCCACTTTCGCTAGTGCTGTGGATCCTTCTGTTCTGCTCCCTGGATCGCACTAGCATCCTGCGCTAGTGCTGTGGATCCTTCTGTTCTGCTCCCTGGATCGCACTAGCATCCTGCGCTAGTGCTGTGGATCCTGTCTCTCGCTTGTTCCTGTTTTCGTGTGTCTGTCTTGTCTGCTACAAGCGCTTGCTGGAGGCTCGGTGAGGTAACCGTTGAGCAAGCGCTCGCGTCCTCATTTCATGTTTGTCTGTTGATGGCTAGTTAGGCGTGCTTGTCTCTATTGTGCTTATCACGTGGAGACCACGCACGAACGCGTGCACTGTTGCGAATGAGTGCGGTGTTCGCGTTCAGTTAGCGTTTGTTATTTTCCGCATTTCATCATTGTATGATTTGCTGTGCCTTTGCTATCCTCGTATTCTGTTCTGATCTGCCTTGTGTCACTTCTGGCAATCGCCTTTCTTGCGGTTGCGTTTCTGTTTCGTATCTGCTGTTGTGTGTGCGCGGTCGCGGGGTGGCGACTAGATTGGCGCACACACATACAACCTGTCCCTTTGCTCGTTCTCATTCGCAATCGCTTCTCTTGCGATTGTGTTCTGCGCTTCGTACAATTCCTGTCTGGCATTTGTGGAGGTACAGAGGATTGGTTCCTCTGCACTCCCCAGCGCCATCTGCCGACAGGAATTTCCCTCTACGGGTGCGTAGCACCTTTTGCTGGGTGCCTGCAAATATACGCTTGTGGAGGATTTCCGCCGTATCAGCACACGCGTTGTGCGCTGCACACGGACAAAGTTCCACAATCGTTACATACCCGTCTTTTTATTGGAGTGAGGTGGGATCAGAGCGAATGCAGCACTTTTTCTCAATACAATTTATCTTTCTTTCTTCTCTTTCTTCCTTTACCCTTTTCTTTCTTTTTCTATTTTGTGTCAGCTCGATGCTTTGATGCTTTGATTAAACCTATTTCTAAAACAATAAATGTATGCAGACTTTAATGCAAACTAGGCCCAGGCATTTCTCATGCCCAGGCCCTGTTCCTAGGAACTCGCTGATGTCCAAAAAATAATAATAATAATAATTAAATAAAAAATACATACAAATGCATGTAAATCTTTCCCAGAGTAATATACTGTACATGCTCTATGAATTACCTTTTTCCTATATTGCTGTCCCATGCAGTAAGTAGTGAAAATCTGACAGGGTTTGGACTAATCCATTTCCTTACAGGGGAATTCTATTTCTTTATTTACAAAAGCACTTATTGAATGTAAAGGCGCGTACACAAGCCTGATTCCTTCAAATGACAGGTCGTCAGACCCACCGGCGAGGCGGCCGTTCTTCCGACAGTTTTCCTGTGTGTACAGTCTGTCGGCAGGCTGATAAGGATGGTTTTGACTGATCCGTCAAGCGGATCAGTCAAAACCAGCCTTATCAACCTGCTGACAGACTGTACACACAGGCAAACTGTCGGCAGAACAGTCACCCCGCGGGCGGGTCTCACAACCCGTCATTTGAAGGAATCAGGCATGTGTACGCGCCTTAAGTTGCTCAGTCCACCTGCCTAATTAGTGTACAAATACGGTGGAAGGCAGGTCAGCATCCTTGCATAGATCCTTTCCAGAGAGTGCTTTTATAAACGATAAAGGAAATACTGAAAATCCTCCCCATTAGGAGATGGACTGAAAAAAGTCAGACAGAACTGTCAGCTTTCCACTACTTATTGTAAATGATAGCAACATAGGAAAAAAAAATCATTGTGCATTTTATTCTGGGAGAAACGTACATTTTATAAATATGCATTTTAAGTTTTACAATTTTTAATGATAGCGGCCCTTTAAAGCGGACCTGAACTTAAAACTTCCTCTCTGCTCTAAAAGATAAGCAAAAGCCTAATAATCTTTTAAAAAAAACCATTTGCAGTGTTCCTACTTCCTGCTTTCAGCCTCTCTACCGTGGAAGGCAGCTGACACAGCTGAGAGATAAAATTACAGCTTGTGATTAGTCACAGATGAGGGGGAATTAAGCCCCATACACACACTCAACAGCAGTCTCTCATGCAGCACAATTGCTATTGCTATTGTTCAAAGAGCTGATAAGACTGATAAAAAGTCAATCCAATCAGTCTTATCAGATTTTTGAACAATAGCATAAGACTTTTTTTAGCTGTTTCAACTTGTTTCACAACAAAAGTTGTTCAACAATTGTGCTGCATAAAGGCGCGTGCACACGCCGTATTTTTACAAACGACGGGTCCGTCAGACCCTCCCGCGGGGCAGTCGTTCTGCCGACAGTAGCACGTGAGGACAGGCTGTCGGCAGACTGATAACCGAGCGGATCAGTCAAAAACAGTCTTATCAGTCTGCCAAGAGCTTGCACACACGTGCTACTGCCAGCAGAACAACTGCCCCGCAGTAGGGTCTGACGGACCCATTGTTTGTAAAATATACGGCATGTGTACGCGCCTTAAAAGACCGCTGTTGAGTGTGTGTATAGGGCTTTAGACAGGCTAAACTCTCTAAATACATACAAGGTGCATTTCTCTCTGTTTACCTTCTGTCATGTGCCAGAGTTCAGGTCGACTTTAACTGTTTGGGATGCAAGACAGTCTTGTGAGAAGGTCTTGTGCAGCATAACTTAGCATCAAAAAGTCTGGTCTAACACAACACTGACTACCCGACAGTTTAGTTCCACTTGGTTTATTGACTATGTATTAATTAGACATGATTGTATATGTGGCATATACTATTCCAGGAACAGCATGTTTTCCCTCTCAGAGACCAAGATGACCTTGTCCATATCAAAAGTACAAGTGATAAGCTCAGCCAGCCGGGCTTACCATAAGCTACTATTTTAACAGTGTTCTATAAATCAATCATTAGGCAAGAGAACTGGTCATAAATACTGCTAAGAAAGCAGTAGTATTACAGCTAAAATGACACTTCATTAATTATAATTACTCTGGTGAAAATCATCAGCAATGTCAATGAAAAAAAAATATCCTGTAATTAAAAGCTCTGTGGGAAAAGATAGAGAGATTTCAGCATGTAGGCTTTCAAAGGGAAGAGAGTGTGATGTGGTTGCAATTTAGAAGATAAGCCACTCGCACAAATACTTCATTTGAATGTTCCCAGACAGTATCTGTACATGATTTGTTAACGGAAACACATCACAGAAAGCCAAACGTTCTGAGGAAAAATATCAGCAGATGAGCTGAGCATTAACATTCAATAAGTTATTTTTAAGATATTGTGTCAACTCCCCCCTCCCAACCTTTAATTTCTTTCCAGCTCCATTACAGAAGCAGCTAATTTGAGATTAATAACAAAAGTAGGAGAAAGAATTTAAAACAAATTAAGCATCAGGGGAAAAATATTTTTTAATTAAACCTCCCCACTAGGGGGCGGGACTAGGTAAACGGCATTACTTATCTACGGGGAGCTACTCCTGTGGTTTATTGGCAATATGAAGTGCTCCATGTTCCCCATGGAGAGCCTGTACAGTGCTGTAGTTTGTAGTTCCTAGCAGTG